>NC_143257.1:87587610-88795943 GCF_984573655.1 Nuphar pumila | reverse complement strand
ATTTGTGAAATTCTATTATCAATATTCTTTCACCAATTGCTTTCACAATATCAAGAATATTATCTTTTATGTTCATATCAAAGAGATTGATAACTTCCTTAAAAGAAAGCTAATCGCAAGCAATTTGAATTCGAATCTTGATTCTACGGAGTTAAGCCCAGTTGAAGGTAATACTTTAGGTAGAAAAGAGGGAATATTTTCAAAACAATGTGCATCATTTTCAATTATTTTGAATCAACAACAATTTTCAACATTTTGACAATATTTTCTAGTCATCCTGGCGTGAAGCGAGAGCTTGAGGTTCATCTTTGGCGCATCCTGACATCAGTTGTTATCCCGTTTAAGGACTTGATAACGGGAGTTTTCAAGGTTCCTTCCCTTCTGTTGGTATAATCTGAGCGCCTGGGCTCTCAGATTCGCACACTTCCCTGTGTCTCCACTATCCCACCATAGACAGTCCAATTTCGGCTTGAGGTTAAGCCACAAATCATTTTCTCGCAAAAGCTCACTAATTTCAAAAGTTATTTAGTCTCAGCAATGAGGCGCTCAAAATCAAACCCGTTTTTCAAGCTTTAGGGACCCCAATTTCATCCTTTTGCAAAACCTCTATCGGATTCATTGTGCGGAAGTCTAAAGGTTCCATCATGGGTTTTTCTTTCAAGAATCTCATCATTTTCATTTCCCGGTCAGGTTAAGGGGTTAAACCTGAGCCACATTTTGATGAGGTATTTCATTGCCCGATCAGGATAAGGGTACAAACCTGAGCCTCCTTTGATGAGGTATTTCATTTTTCGCCCAATCAGGATAAGGGTACAAACCTGAGCCTCCTCTGAGGAGGTATTTCATTTTCCGATCAGGTTAAGGGTTAAACCTGAGCCTCATGTTGATGAGGTATTTCATCTCTCGGTCAGGTTAAGGGTCAAACCTGGGCTTTGTTTCTACATGAAGTATTTCTCTACCCAATCAGGATAAGGGTACAAATCTGAGCCTCCTCTGAGGACGTATTTCATTTCCCGATCAAGTTAAGGGTTAAACCTGAGCCTCATTTTGATAAGGTATTTCATCTCCCGGTCAGGTTAAGGGTCAAACCTGAGCTTCGTTTCTACACGAAGTATTTCCCATCCCATCCAGGTTAAGGGAAAAACCTGAATCTCACTTTTTTTTAAGTAAAATTTTCTTCTTCATTCTTCACTTCATATCTACCATTCTCGTCAGGGCTAATTTCTTCATACCCAGTCAGATCTTTCTAACTGGGGCATTTTTATAGCCCAAATTTGGTGTGTTTTTCTTTGCCACTAAGCTCGTCTTAAAGTCGGCTTAGTAGCAAAGAGGGGCATCTGTAAATACCCCAAATTTTCCTCATCCATTCTCAAACAACCCTCCTCGGGTAGTGCCAACCCTGTTAGGTAAATGTAGGAGTCAAACCCCGAGTCAGTTTCAGAAAATCACCACTTTACCCATTTTTACTATGAAAATTACCATTTTACCCCTAGGTCATCCCGGACCCCAGTCAGTCGGAGTCAACCAAGCTCATTGGTCAGTTCAGGACAGTTAGAATATCAGTCATCTCAAGCTCATCTGAGCTCACAATGAACAAACCATTTTCATTTCTGACCATTCCTGCCAAAATGGGATCATCTCTTCAGAAATGAGCTCATTTCTCACTCAAATCCAAACCAATTGTCTCTGAGTCAGTCATTTCCAGTCAGTCATGTTCCCCAAAGTCTAACTTGAGCTCACTAGGAGTTCAAGCGCTCCAGTTTGAGTTCAAAACCATTTCTAAGTGTCCAAGAGTCCATTTTAGTCCATTTCAGTTCTTTCAGCTGAAACTGAGCCGAGTTCAGTCAATTGAGCTAGACTTTGAGTTTTGATTTTAGTTCATGTCAGTATTTCTGACCTTTGTTTTAGCTCAAAGCCAACTTAGATTCATAATTCACTTTATTCCAGTGACCATTTCGTACCATTTATCTAAAAATGGCAGTTTTTTTTGAAAATTCAGTCGAAAAGGTCAGTTGAGTCAGTGTTTGGTCAGTTCATTTGAGTTCTGAAATTCTAAAATCCAGCTCAATCTAGCTCATCTCAGTTCAGTCCAGCTCAAACCCCAATTTTCAGTGTCACTCTGACCCAGTAGAGTCTCGAAAACCATTTCTTGAGCTATTTTGCAAATTTTATCAATTTTAATACTTTTTTAAACTGGTATAGCTATCAATCAGGGTTTAAAATCCAAAATTCTTCATTCAGGGTCTGCATTTCGCATGTCATTTCTCATCATTTCATATCATTTCTCAGCATTTCATAACATTTCATCACATTTCATTTTCGAAGTCCAGAACTCCAGTTTTATAAATTTCAATCCAGATCAAGTTTCAAAAGCTTTCAGAAATCAATTTCAAACCCTGGGTTTTTCAAAATTAACATTTTTACCCCGGGATTCTAAATTTGGAAATATTTTCTCAAGAAAAACAATCTGAATTTCTTTCAAAATTAAATTTTCAAATTCTACACTGGATTTGCTTCGCAACGAGGTATTGAACTTCAAAATCCGAGCTCGTTTCAAAAACTGCCAAAAATAACTCGTTTCGTCTGGATTTTTTTTGGAAATATTTTCTTGAGAAAAACAATCTGGATTTCTTTCAAAATTAAATTGTCAAATTCTACACTGAATTTGCTTCGCAACGAGGTATTGAACTTCAAAATCCGAGCTCGTTTAAAAAACTGCCAAAAATAGCTCATTTCGTTTGGAAATTTTCTGAAAAGACTATTTTACCCCTTTAATCGTCAAAATGAATTTCAAAAGTGAAACTTGAACCCGCTCTGAGATGGCCCATCCATTTGCATTTTCTTGTCTTAATTTATAAGAAAAGAAAAAAAATTAATTATCTTTTTCTTTATTTTTTTGTTTGTTTTATTTCATTTTTTTATTATTTTATTCTTCCTAAGGTGGGACCCACAAGGGGGTCGACCACCCTAGCCCACTTTCTTTCTTCTTTTTCCTCCATTTTCTCTTTTTTATTTTATTTTTTTATTTTTATTTTTTATTTTTTTCTTTCCTTCTTTCTTTCTCCTTCCTTTTTCTTTTCTTTGTTTCTTTCTTTCTTTCCTCCTTTCTTTCCTCTCCCTCCACTCACGTACAACATGTTTCCAGCCCCTCATTCTTCCTCTTTCCCTCTCCTTTTCCCCCTTTCTTTCCTTTTTTTTCTCCCTTCTCTCTTTCCTTCTTCTCTTCCCTTTCTTTCCTTCTTTCTTTCCTTCCTCTCTTCCCTTTCTTTCCTTCTTTTTTTCCTTCTTCCCTTCCTTCCTTCCTTTTTCTCTTGCCCAGCCATTCACGTAAACCTGTTTTTTTTCTTTTTATTAACTCCTTCTATTAAAAAAAAAACTTAGGCTTTTGGGTTGATTTTTCCCTAAGTTCAAGACATACAGGACATCTCACGACTGCCTCCCTATGGGTCTCACGCCCAGCTCCCCTCTCTCATATACTCCTTCTCAACCCTGTTTCAGCCAGGGTTGAATTCTCTTTTGTTCTGGCAGCCACCTACCTCTTGTTTCAGCCACACTCTACAACCTTCAATCTTCAACAGTTCTTCCACCGGTTCAACATCATTGTCAGCAGCCATTGCTGCCATTGCTCCCAAGCCACCACCATAGGCATCAACACCATCCAACCTTCAGCAGCATAGCAGCCATCCTCCTTGTAGCAGCTCCTCACCATTGTTGCAACATCCACAGCATCTTCTCCACCTCTTCTACATAGCAGCCTTCATCCTTCAACAGACACGTTCATCATCATCAATAGCAGTTGCACCTTCACTGCTTCAGCCGTTCCTCTCACTCCAGCCATAGCATCTTCAGCTGCACCAAGGCAGCCACCACCTTGAACCACCACCAGCAACTCCTTCAGCAACAATCGGCTTCCCCTTCAACACCTCCACCAACGCCCAGCCATTACAACCTTCTTCAGCACCTCCAGTCCAGCCAGTTGTAGCCTCCACGCCCAGCCGGTTCAAGCTTTCTATCAGCACCTCTTTGCAACCTCCACGCTCAGCCGGTTTAAGCCTTCTAGCAGCACCCCTTTGAAGCTCCACGCCCAACACCTTCGGTCATCTCCAGCTGCAGCGCCATTATCACCACAACAAAACCTCCGGCACCACCCTCGTGGGAGATCCGGATTGTCCTACAAAAATCACAGTGGATTCATAATTTAATCTACTAATGATCTGAAAATTTTGAGGTTTTTCCATGTAGCTTTGACCTCTGTCAAAAATCGGATTTCCCAGCCCCCTGGGAAAATCTCGATTTTCCTTCGTCAGAGTGTAGACAGACTCTAATGCACCGATTCCGTTCAATCTCTAGCCCATCTGCAAAAACTTTTAACACGAAAGTTGTTCCTAACATATTTTCCTGTTATTTCCCAAACTTTGGGGATTTTTGAAACTGTCTTAATATTTTTCATGAAATTTTCTTTTCTGTCTGACAGATTCCAATATCCAGAAATTTCAGAGATTTGGGTCTCTGATAACAGTGTGCCCTTTTTCAAACCGTAACCTGAATCCCAAAAGTGTAAAAATATCAAATTTCCCCCTGTTTGTCAGGGACATTTTCCCAAAATTTCAGCCTTTTTTCCACCAGTTTATTATTTTTTTCACAATTGCTATTGAAACCTTTCGGTTTCCCCTAAATCCTAGAGTCGCCGGATTCCAATCCGACTTGCCGGAGTGGCACAGCTCTGACCATAGGTCAAAACCAGAACGTGTAAAACGAAAAAATCATTTTCTTACTGTCCTTTGTCGTCACCCCATAAAATTTGGGAAATTTTTATAGAAGTTTGATATCCTAAATTCCCTTTAGAATTAACATTTTAGGCAAAAATCACAAAAGTTAAAGTTTTTAGGTAAATTTCCATATTTAAAAATACAAAAAAATTAGATTTTCGAGCTCCATTATGTTTTTAGGGTTATTTTAGGTGTCCATGCCAAATTTGGCTTAATTCAGAGTTCATTTTCTCCATGTGTTAGTTTATCTTTAAATTCAGAAGCGAAAATCAGGTTAAATTTGATATTTTATAATATTTTCACCATTTTAGGGTTTTATTCATATAAATTAGCATGTAGAATCATATTAGGGTTAATTTCAATGTCATTTTCATTTCACATTTTCCATTTTTGCAAAATTTATTTCAGAAAACCTTGGTTTCAAGGCCATAGTCTTGTTGTCGGGGGTATTTTGGTCATTTTTACCATAATTTCGAAATTTCAATTTCTAATTTCATAAATTTTCAAGCATATCATCATATTTCATCATATTTTATTTGATTTATTTCATTTGATTTTCAAAAATCTAAAATTTACAAAATTTCTTTTTTAGAAAACCCTAATTTCAAGGTCATCAGGTGTATTTTCGTCATTTTGACCCCAATTTCAGATTTTCAAGATTATTTTCGAAATTGATTCATTATTTGTCATGTTTATATCAAAGGGGGTATGAATTTGGGTTTATATCTGAATAATATCCGATAATTTCCCATATTTTCGGATAAATTCAGAAAAACCTACATTTTTGTGCTAACCTTGTTTTTCAGTTTTGCAGGAACATTCAAGAAGAAGGCTTAGTCACTTTATTTATTTATTTTATTCAATTCAATGTAAAAAGCAATGTAATATTTGGAATAAGAGTTACATTTCTGCTTAGAATAGGGTTGCATTGCATATAGTTTAATTTCTGCAAATTTCAATATGTAATGTATGATTCATGCACATTTATTTTAAATTTACTATGGTTTACACTAATGGCACATGAACACGATATTATGGAATTTATAAACTCGGTGGGATTTGTATTTATGGCCATAGTCAGAATACGAAGAAAACCAAGATTTATGATCTTCGTATTAGCCACATTCAACCTACACACTTAGGCTAACTTCAAAAATGCACTGCATTTCTCGAAGTTTCAAAAGGATTTTTCAATTCCTCAATTAAAATTCCCTTTCAAATTCATATTCATTCATTCATATCATTCAAATTGTATGATTTTCAAATTCATTTTCTCAAGAATTTCCAAGTTTCTCAGGATTAGATTTTCTCAGAATTCTAAGTTTTCAAATGACATTTCAAAGCATTTCCTAAGTTCAAATCAATATTTTCCAATGTTTTAAAATTCTCAAATTCAAAGTCTCAAGTTTTCAAAAAAATAGATTTTCTTATATTTCCCATTTTCCTAAGAACCCAGTTTCCTGAGAATCCATTTTTTATTTCAAAAGTCATTTTCCAATGAATTTCTTGATTTTCTCAAGATTCTCAAATCCATTTTCTCAGAAAAGCAATTCCAAATCTCAAAAAAATCGATTTTCCCAAAATTCAAATTTTCCTAAGAATTCATTTTCCAATCCAATTTCTGATTTCCAATGAAATTCAATGATTTTCCCAGGAATTCAATTTTCAAGCACTTTTCCAATCATTTTCCAGCATATTTCAATTTTCCAAAGCAAACATCATATTTTCTTAAACTTGCATCTTTTCCAAAAATTCATAGCACAAGCCTGATTCTTTGTGCATTCTAGGAAAAATAGAGCATAATTTAGATGTTTTAGTGAAGTTAAAGCACATAATTGATCCTTGGTTCAATTACCCCTGGTAAAGGCGCCAGGAATGGTTGAACCTCGTACCGACAGACGGATCCCATTCCACGAAATTTTCCCACAAATTTTCAAAACGGAGGCGAGTAATTTTTAAAAACCATTTTCAAAACTTTGGTCGAGTTTGACTCGCAAGAGAGGGGAAAAATTTTGCGATAATAACAGGGTTCAACCTAAAGATCAATGGAAGGAAAGGGTCCTAAAGGGGTTCAACCTAAGGACTGCGGATCAGTAGGAGTTCAACCTAAAGATCGCGGATCAGTAGGGGTTAAACCTAAAGATCGACTGAAGGAAAGGATCCTAAAGGGGTTCAACCTAAGGGTTGCAGATCTGTAGGGGTTCAACCTAAAGATCGCTGATCAGTAGGGGTTCAACCTAAAGATCGATGGAAGGAATGGGTCCTAAAGGGGTTCAACCTAAGGACTGCGGATCAGTAGGAGTTCAACCTAAAGATCGCGGATCAATAGAGGTTCAACCTAAAGATCGATGGAAGGAATGGTCCTAAAAGGGGTTCAACCTAAGGACTGCGGATCAGTAGGAGTTCAACCTAAAGATCGCGGATTAGTAGAGGTTCAACCTAAAGATCGATAGAAGGAAAGGGTCCTAAAGTGGTTCAACCTAAGGACTGCAGATCCGTAGGAGTTCAACCTAAAGAGCCATTGGGTTGAGAAGGACTTCTGGTTCACAAATGGATTCAACCGGTGAGCCATATTGGTTTGACAGGGGTTCGACCTACGAACTATTGATTCCATAGGGGTTCAACCTAAAGATCACAATTTAAGAAGGAAGGGTTCAACTCGTGGATTGAAATAGACCATCATAGTTAGTAGTATGTGGCTTGATTTTCAGGATTAACCCCTTATCCTGAACGGGGAAGGAATAAAATTTGAAAGGAATTGATGAAAAGAGGTAAAAATGGGAAAAATTTGAGGAATTTGATGAAAATTTGTCTTGAAAAAAATTTCTCATAGGTAGCATTATTGCTCCTATGAGGGGTCTCAGGATTATCCCTTATTCTGAATGGGAAAATAATAGAAATTAAGGAAATTTTAAAAGGAATAAAAATTGTCAGAAATTTATACAATCGAGGAAAATTGATGAAAATTTGTTTTACAAAAGAATTCTCATAGGTTGTATTACCGCTCCTATGAGGGGTTTCAGGATTATCCCTTATCCTGAATGAGAAAAGAATAAAATTGATAAATTTGACAAAATTGATAAAAGCTTGATAAAGAATCAAAAGAATTGATAAAAAATGATAAAGAATTAATAAAATTGATAAAGAATAAGAATTAATAAAGAATTGACAAAGATTGACAAAGATCTGGTAAAAATTGATAAAATTTGGTGGAAAATTTGAGGATGTTTGGAAGACGATGAAAGACTTCAGGATTATCCCTTATTCTGAAGGAAGAAGGACCTCGTAGGACGAGGTTCAGGTTTATCCCTTAACTAGAGCGGGAAATTTAGGTTTATCCCTTAACCTGAGTGAGAAAATGAATAAAGGAATACCTCATGGGAAAGAGACATCAGGTTTATCCCTTATCCTGAAAGGGTAACTAAAAATAAGAATTGACAAGAAGAATTAATAAAAATGGATGAAAAATCAATAAAATTGATAAAATTGATAAAGATGAATAAAATTGGTAAGACTGATAAAGATTGATAAACGAAAAATTGATAAAAATTGAGGAAAAGAGTTTGTTTGATCCTGCTTGCATGTGGGATCTTTTAAAGTGAAATGAGAATGTTTATGAGAAAATCATTTTTAGAAAGAGGATCAACTACGAGGTTGATCAACGCGAGAACTGTTCTTTGAAGGAGGATCAACACGAGGGTTGATTTTGAAGAGAGATCAACATGAGGGTTAATTTTTGAAAACAATGGTTCAAAATCATTTTTTGAAAAGGAAGATCAACGCGATGGTTGATTTTGAAAGAGATTGAACCAAAATATTGGACTTTTGGTGATTATGAGAGAAGCTTTGCAGAAAGTTTTCACGATTTTGAAAGACCCTCATAAGTAATTTCATTTCTCTCGTTGATGATGTTGGGATTGCCCCGTATCCTGAAAAGAAGGGGAATTTGAGGGTAAAAGAATATTTAGAAGTGTAAATGTAATTTTAACAATAAAAGATGCCCCAATATGGTGAAAGAAATAAGAATTGAACCTCAAAGATAGGAAGGAGATTGACATTTCATTTATAAGCAAAACCGATAGCAAAGACTGAAATATTTACAAGTATCTTGACCAAAAGGTTACAAAAGATTCAGGCTTGTAAACACCCCAAATTTACACTCACCTTTCTGACATCTCCACCAATCATCACATTTTGGTTCTCTGAAATCATCAGGAGGGCAAAATGGTCATTTTCTGAGATTGGACCTTGCAGAAAGTCCGAAATTCATTATCAACTCTCAAAATTTCTCCATTTAGACTCAAAAATATTTTCAAACAGCAAATTTTCAAAATCCTATTCTTGACAAGAAGCTAGAATTTCCAATTTCTGAGTCAGAATGACATTTCATGAGACATGTCTTTGCATATAATCGCATGAGCATTTCATATCATTTCACTGCACAACATGTCATTTCGAGATCTAGAACTCCTGATTTTCAAAATTATCAATCCAGATTCGAGTTTTAAATATTTCAAAAGTGATTTCAAATCCCTGGGTTTTTCAAAATAGTCAGTTTCCCTCGTCTTAACCACCAGGACTCCGAATTACAAAAAGTTTTCTCAGGAAAACGATCTGGATGGTTTTGGATATTGATTTTCAAATTCCGTCAGTTGGAAAGAAGGGGACATAACTTTAAATCTAGAAGACTTTATTTCAAACTTTTGCAAAAGGGCTCTGAATTTCTTTATAAAATCTATGCATCTTTTTATTTTGCCCTGAAGGACCATTTTTCTTCTAAATTTTTGAAATCAAGCCAATTTTTACTTCGTATTTTCTAAACTAACCTACTATTATAAAAATCCCAAAAAAAAAATTATGTAGCTTTTTATTTCAAATAAAATGACGTGGGACCCACCCTGAAGTGGCGTCACACTCAAATTCTCAAGTATTTCTCTTATCTTCAAAGCAGTGCCCATTCGGAGGTGGCACCAATTTATAAAACTCTTTCTTTAATTTTCAATTCTATCTATTTTAATAAAATAATCAGTGGGCCCACACATAGGTGGCGCCTCACTAAAGCTCCCTGCAAAGAAAAAATAAATAATTTTTTTTATTTCAAAAAGGCTTTCATAAGTCGGCTGAGGTGGCACCACCTTAAAAAAAAAAAAGCGATTCACTTTACCTAAAACTTAGGTAAAATGAGCCAGAGTTTTTAAATAAACAGATAGTCGTCCCCCTCTCAAAACGGCGATTTTTCAAAACTTTTCAAAAAAATCAGTTTTAAGATTTTCAAAAAATTTCAAAAGTTAGTTTGAGAGCCTCATAGAGGCTCTGATCTTTAAAAGGCTTTGATCGCAAGAAAAGAAGGGCCAATTTCTTTTCTTCCCATCTCTTGAACACCCCTGGTTTCCTGCAATTGTTTTGGAGACTCTCTTGGTAAAACCCCCAATCGGACACCCGAACCCATTCTTTCTCTCTCTTCTCCCCTCCTCTATCACCTTCTTCTTCCCTCTCGTCTTTCACCTGATTTTCCCCCCTCATTGATCGACTGAAGACAACCACGGCAAAGGTAGCATTCCAGAAGGAACCCTTCCCTTCTCTCAGCTTCTATCGAGCCAAGGTAAGGACCATTGTTTTTTTTTTCCCAATTCATATCTCATTTCTTCCTTTTCCTTGAATCGTCTATTCCCTATCCATTAACGCATTATATGCAACATAAATCTGCATATAGCAGCACCGATTAGCATCTTGCAACAACAATTTGACCCTTTTGCTGGGTTACATCGAGAAATCACTTTACCTAATTTTTATATTTTCTGCACTCTATGTGTTTTCATTCCATCATGCATTAGTTGTAGATGGATTTCCATATTTCGTTCTGCATCATCTTAGGCATATTCATCTATGTCATCCAGTGCAATTTCATTCTACATTTTAGCGTTCAGATACTCTGCACCTATGCATTGTTAATGTCCATTGCCTTACCTGCGTATTTCTGAATCATCACTCAACTCATTGTTGTCTACTTCTTTTGATTATGCACTAGTTTTAAGCACCGATATACTTCCCTCTGAGCATTTTTTTTTGCTGAAACAAAAGGTGTTTTGTGTTTTATCTATCATTAATTCACTTGCTACATGTACCAAGAAATGAGCATCTGTTGTTGGTTTCTTGAATTGCCAATACGACTGTAGCAAAATCACCAAGCTGTATATACTTGCAGAAGCAAACTGGCCGGCTGTTGTTTCTAACTCTTCAACTTCCCGCTCACCGAACCCCTGACATTCTTAACCCAAGTCCTAATTCTTTCATTTATTTGAGGTACTAGATGATGATGGGAGCAAATTTGAACGAACAAAAAATGCAGAGTCTTTGTATGAGGAAACATTTATTCTAGTATTTCAGGACACTTGATGCTCTGCATTTTCACATTTATGCATGTTAATCTCTTCTGGAGAAGTCCTGTTCTTTGACATTCCAATTTCTACTGAGATTTAATCCATAACATGCTTTACATGTCCACCATAGATTCACCCATGACAGTGTGTTTTCATTGAGTATGGAAAGAGGTGCTCTGTAATTCCATTTTCTTCATTTTATATACACCACACAGCCTTTGTAATGGTGGAGATACTGTGGTTTTCTGGTGTTCAGTTGCATCCCCTCACCTTCAACATATTCATTAACTCCAATACCCTTCATCATATCATTTATTTTTATCCCCTCACCTTCAGCATATCATTTAGTTCATCTCCAATACCCTATATCACATTTTTTTTTTACTGTATGTGTTTCCCTCTTCTATATTCATGGTATTTCAACTTGGTCATGTTTCTTTATTAACATTCCTTATTAAAATTCTGCAAATTCTATCTATTGTGTTCATTCTGTCATGGTGCATGATATCAATTTGTTGTTTAACATACCTGTAGGATCTCTAAATTGGCCGTGTTCTCTTTTGATTTGATAATGCATCTGTAACCTATCTGCATTAATATTTTCGTATTGCCATTGTACATTTCTTCATTCCATTGCATATTCAACTTGTTGTCCCCTTTGTATATTTTATGTCACGTGGTTCCCTTGAATCCGGGATGCTCAATAAGGTATCATCCATGGTTCCTGTTTTGAGTAGCTATAAGATTTTAAGATGCCTATACTTAGTTGCCTTCATTCAGTGCATTCAGATATCTTGACAATTTTTTTTTTTTGGATAAGGCATTTCCAGTATACCTAAGGGACAACATTAGTTCACTATGTAGATTTGAGTTATAGTAACCAATGTGGTATGAGCAGTGCAATTAGCGTAGGATGTGAGTGTAAAATAAGTGATAATTGAGAGTATAATGAGTATGAGAGAATGTGGGTCGCAATGAGAATATTAGTAATATTGAAAATGCCATAAAGTGAACATATCATGGTTATAGCATCGTTATCGAATGTCTAGTCAACTGTTTAGGCATACCATCCTCGGCATACCTACCTCAATATTCCATTCCACTAGCTACAGCTGTGCTATCATCTTACATCGACATCCAGCCATACGCATTTTTCCTTTGTGCATTTTACCTGCAGCATATCTACTGTTGTACTCATGTCTTTTAATATCAATTATCTGTATGCCAGGGTAGAATCAGCCTTTGCATATTAAACTATGTCTCATTTAGCCTATTTATGAATGTGTTTTACACCCTATCACCGGTTGCAGTTTCATCCATAGCCTAGATATGCTCACTGCTACCCTTATAGAGTCATCTGTACATCTTCATCTATCATATGAATATGTTCATTGCTACACTTGCAGATCAACCACCTGTGTATTCTATAGTAACCAAAGGCTAAATCATGGCATTTACCTTCACCCAAATCATAAATATTTCCATCTTATATGTATTACATACATCTTCCAATCTGACATATTCTATGCATCTCCTACTCTATTCCATCATATCCATTTCTCATTTAGTAATACACTTAAGCAAAATTTTAGACATCCTTTATTTAGCATAGGTATGAACTTTAGGCATTAGCATAAGTCCAATCATATACGTTAGCTTAAATGTGATTTTTTTTTGTCTTTGTACCTTTTGTATTTCCATTTCTTGTACTAACCCTCTTTTGCAGGAAAATCTGGAAGATGCTAATTCTTTTGGCCCTCTATTTTTTTATTTATTATTTTGTTTTATGTTAACAATGTAATAGTTAAGTGTAAATTTGGAATAATATTTACTTTTTCTGCTTAGATTAGGATACATATCATATAGCTTGAATTCCTGCCATATTCTAATTATGTGATTCATGTATTGTATTTCAAAAATCACTGTGGATGAACACGAATGGCACGTGCACCAACTCTTAGGGAGTTGATGAACTCGGTGGAGTCCATATTTACGGCCCTAGTCGGAATATGAATGAGACCCAGATTCAACATCTTTCTACTAGTCACACCGAGCCTACACCCTTAGGCTATCTTCCAAAATTTCACTGCATATCTTCAATTTTACAAAATATTTTAGAATTACTTAAGTAAATTACTAGCAAATTTACGGCCATAGTCGGAATATGTGGTAATTCTACTTAGTTTAATTCTAAAATTGCATATTTTCCTGAAAAGATGTTTTCACAAAAGGACATGCATCCATTCAAGTCATTTGCATCATGAAATCAATTTCATTTCTCAAACTTTTTCTCAAGAAAATTTCATTACAAGGAAATCGATTCCTCAAGAAACTTTGAAATTTTTCAAAGTTGGATTTCCCAAATTAAGTTTTCCAAAATTTTCCTTGGAAAATGTTCTTTTCTTAAGATTCATTTTCAAAAGGAGTCTTTCATCATTCTCAGGAATCAAAATCGATTTTCAAATACTTCAAGGCTAAGATTCTCAGGATTTCAATTTCCCGAGTTTTGATTTCCCTTTTCCAAAGAGTTTTCCAATAAATTTAATCATTTTCCAAAGAAAATTTTCAAAGTCGGAGTTTTCCTGACAAATATTTTCCCTTTCAAGTGTTTATCTTTTCTCAAGAATTCTTTCCATGTTCCCAGGATTCTCATCCCTCCATGATTTTCCCAAATCTTTAAAAACTTTGAGAGATTGATTTCCATCTTTTGCCTGAGAAAGACTTTTCCAACTCCAAAATGTTGTCCAAGCATACATCATGTTTTCCAACTTGCATTTTACAAAATTGCATAGCACATGTCTGAATTCTTTGTGCATTTAGGATAGAACACTATTTTGACAATTTAGATAAGTTAAGCACACATTTGGTCCTTCGTTCGATTACCCCTGTTAAAGGCGGCAAGAACGGTCGAACCTCGTACCGACAGGTCGAGCCCCATCCCATGGATTTTCCCGCTAATTTTAAAATGGAGGCGAGTATTTCAAAACAATTTTCAAATTCTGGTCAAGTTTGACTCGCGGAAACGCTTTCTCCTCTCTCCCGCAGGGAAGGGAAAATTTTTTCGCGATGATAACAGGTTTGGCGACCGAGATGGGACCTGTCATTGTCTGATCAAAAGTGTGCTTGACTTAGTTCAATTATCGAAACTGTGTTCTCAAAATATCAACTCTTTTACTTTCTGATATCATGCGAACTTAGTTGCCTAGATTCTGACCAAGCTGACATTTACTGCATATAGACTAGGCATGGTTTGGTAGGACTATATTGAGGAGATATTTTCATGCTCACATAGACTTAGGTCTAAATACAACTCTCCTCAATTTAGGATCTGAATGCAAACAATGTATGCTTCTTCAAAGATTTTCAAAAATCTATCTCTCTAGGAATTAGAGCCCTCTATTTCTTGCATGTGATCATTTTTTCAAAACCCCTTTACCTATCTTTACCCAGTCTTCACGTTGTTGGGCTCTCTTCCAGAACCCTAATTCAGGACAGAGCCTCAAAATTGGGCCACTTATTTGGGTTGACACCCACCTACCACGTACCGCGGGCCACAGTTCGAAGTATATTGGTAGGCGCTCAAGGATGTTGGAAAACTTTACCTTAGAACTGGAGTTGAAATTCTATGTCACGTACTTCGAGTCTCAACCCAAGTATATCGACATAACTGGATTGGACAAAGATGATCTGAACCTAGAGTTAGGATTAGGGTCCTACAGCTGCTTTTTTAAATGATGCATCTAGAGTCAGCCTTTTAGGGAGTGTTGTATGTGCAGGATGTGACTGTTTGTATTATCGTTATTCCTCTCATATTTTTCCCAAAATATTAAACCATTTTCCAAATACCCATGTTCTCATCTTTTTCTTTTATTTTCTCAAACCCTGGATGATTTTCCCAAACATCTAATTTCTTTCAAAACTCTAGGTGATTTTCCGTTCTCCCGTTCTACTGGATCTCGAATTTCCAGCTGCATTTTATATCCTACCTGCAATTTTTCAGAATTTCCATAATTTTCCTAAGTCTGATTTCGAGTCTTTCTCTGTTTTCAGTCCGATGGCATCCAGTCAAATCGATCCTATTTTTCCAGAAGGTCACATCTACGAGGTGTGACAAGGTCGTCCTGAACATCGAGCCCTTAGCACCGAAACTTTCATTCCCCGGTGGTATTATTCATGGCTCAAAAGCTTTTCTCGCATGTTTTCAGACAATTTGAGCGAGTGCGGATTAGAATTGGTGTCAGCAGTCGGAAAGCAGACCATCAATGGCAACCTGATCCATGCAATGGCAGAGCGATGGAATCCACAAACGTGTACCTTCTGGTTCCCATGGGGGGAGATGACCTTGTTAATGGATGAATTTTCAAAAGTTATGGGATTACCAGAACCAGCCAGACAACCAGGAGATCCGTTAGAGCATCAGTTTTTTATCAGTGTCAAGGGTTTAGACACCCGAGACTCCTTAGTCTGTATGACAGGCCGCCGATCTTGGCCCCTGATCCAGTTGGATGAAAATGAGTATGTCAATCTGCTTGAGTTATACCATCAATACGGGACCTTCGTTAAAGTCAGTTCATTATCAAGGACAGTCCGAGAAAGAATCCAGAATGCAATGGTTTTATGCACTGTAGGATTAGCCCTCTTCCCAGATGGACAAAACTACAAGGATATTAGAATAATCCAGCTCATGAGAAGATGGGAAAGTCGACAGACCAACCGCCTTTCCATAGTCATGCCAGCACTCGCTTTCTTGTATCGGGGTTTGACCCATTTTTCACTTGGAGATTCCATTCTTGTCAAAGGTTGCATCTATGCGCTTCAATCCTGGTTCTTCCAGCATATTTCAACCCGAGCAAATTCCTTCAGATACAATGGCCAAGAACTCCTCTCAGTGGCACAATACCGGTCAATGATTGACATCATTTAAGAAAATGACATAGTTTAGGACTACTTTGATCGACAATTGTCTCCTCCCAGATATACATACGCTTATGGCAAGCGGTTCAAATTGTTGGGACCATTCTTCTGCACTTACTATTAGTCGGAGCGATGTGTTTGGCAGTTTTCCCAGAGGCAGCAGTACGTCGAAGCTCAACTACTATCAGAAGCTATGGCGGAATTCGATCTCACTTCCGCACAATGGTCCGGGGCATATCATTCTGCCCGCTACGGCTGGGATTCCTTTGTTACTCTTAAATTCTTTCCTGGACCTAAAGTGTCTGCCGACTATCATGAATGGTGGCAAATTGTTTGTCCTCCACCTCTCTGTCAAGATCAATAAAAGTTTAAAATTTCTCATTTCAATAAAATTTTCTCTCTTTCTATTGTGGTTTGACGACCTCGCCTAGGTAACAAGGCACATTTTTCGTTACGAAAGAATAACAACACAATTGTCGTGATTCCTGCGATGACTCAATCCCTAGTAATGTGATACTTTTTTCAAATTGTCTACCATATTTCCAGCAAATATTTCTTCCAAAAACCAATCCCTTCAGAATCTAATCAGGTCTTTGCCCTGCAGAGAGCATCCGCAACATTGATGGTTCGGACAAGATCAGAAAGAAAAACATCACCTCAGTACTCCTCAGATTCAGAAGGAGAAATGGATTCACCCAGATCAGTCAGAAGTCAAGGTCAGCAACAAGAGGACGATGGCATAAATCCGCAGATGTATGCCATGTTCTAGAAAATGATGAACAAAATGATGAGTGAACAGGCTGGGACCAGTTCAGAGAAGAATCCGTTTAGGTAGAAGTTCCACGGTCACAAGGTTAAGAAATCAATAAAGACTTCCAAGAAGCAGGTTCAGCTAGAGAAAATTTCAGATGAAACAGAATCAGCGAAAGACACCGATGAAGAATATGAGGTGCCTCCAACATTTCAGAAATATGGCCGGGAGCAAAGGGGGAGCCGCAAACTGAAAAGTCAGGTCACAGAAGATCTACTACAAGCACAATTCAGGGAAATGGCTAGAGTTGTTAAAGATTTGCAAGCCCACGACAAGAAGGAGACAAAGATCTAGAGAATCTACCCCGCAAGTTCATCAAGTTTGATGGTTCTGGCGACCCGAAAGCCCATCTCGCCACGTTCTTTGCAGAGTGCTCAAGATTCAAGAGAGACAACAGAACACTATTTCTATGTTTCCCTCACAGCTTGGAAGGAGTTGCAGCTAAATGGTATGCTGAGCATATCAATCCCATCGAGCTCAAAGAGTTTGAAAAGTTGTGAATTTGTTTATTGAATGCTTCCTGTTCAACACGGAGGCACTCCCGACATTAAGCCATCTCTGCAATCTAAGGCAGAATGAAAACGAAAAAGCACAGGATTTCATTCATAGATAGAGGTCAGCCTGCAACAAAATGAGAGATTCTATATCAGAAAGGCATGCTTTATCCCTGATCCTCAACAATTTTTCGCAACCTCTAAGAGGATTAATCTCTATCGCACCATTCAGGACTTTCATCAAGCTGACTGAACGAGCCGAATGGCTCGAGCTAAGCATGGAGAATGGAGTCTATGAAGGCTTCACATTTTCCAAGAATAACCCCCAAGGTGAACAGAAAAAGAAAACTCATTTCACCTACTATGCCAACAACAACAACAACAATAATCGTTATAAAGGGCAGAAGAAAGATTACTGCTATGGCACGGGTAATTCAAATAACAAAAGAGATCAGAAAGTGAAGCATGTTCCTCAATGCAACAAGCCTCCTCAGCAAGATCAAGGGCCGAAACTGTGTGAAAAGACCAAACATGAAGGATGGGGCTACGACAGAAAATTCACTCCTCTTGACCAATCACTCGAAGATGTGCTCGAGTATATGCTGTCAAAGAAAATGATCAAGTTGCCGAGACTGGCTGATCCCCCTATGCCCATGGGGAAGTGGAAAGACCAATTTTGCAAGTTCCACAGGACATTGGGACACAACACTGAGAACTGTTTCGTTCTCAAGAACATTGTGCAGGATTACATTGACAAGAATCTTTTGGTGGAAGGAGATGAAGAAGAAAAAATGAACATTCTCAATGAGCCATTTCCTCCGCACACCACAACAGTAACATCTGAACAGCCATTCCAACCTCAAGAACACATCAAGCCGTGTTCTATTCAAGATCTCCAAGTTCAGCATCAGGTGCTAGTGCTGCGACAAGCGGCACTAGCCACTAAGAAGATAAACATAATTTCAGCATTCGACAAGCTGAAAGTATCTGAGGAACCTATAAAGTCATCCCCCAAGAAATTAAGAGGAATTCTTGAATTCCTTAATCAGTTCATCTAGCCCATGCCAGAAAAGAAAATTCAAAAGCCTCTGATCGCTTTGTCCAATGTTTCAATTTTGGACTTAGCCAAGAGCTCCTACAAGCATCAATAGGTACTGAACGATTTGCTCAGAAAAATTAAAGTCAAACACAGTACCACGCCTGAAGACATGGCTCAAATTGTGAATTCAGCAATGACAAATGTGCCGATCACCTTCTCGGATGAGGACCTTCCAAAGCCTCACTCCTTTCATAACAATGCCTTGTACATCGTCGTTCGAGTAAGAGGAATGACAGTACCCCATGTACTGGTTGATGGAGGCAGCAGCCTCAACATATGTCCTGAAATGACAACGAAGGCACTAGGGATTAAGGAGGAAGAGTATATTCCAGATCCTATCACCATATATGGATTTGATAACCATGGTCAAACGGCCAAAGGCAAGATATTCCAGGAAGTGTTCATCAATTACTCAATGCACTCCATCCTTTTTCATGTGATCAATGTACCACCCACCTATAATTTGCTGCTCGGAAGGACATGGATTCATAATGCAAATGCGGTACCTTCCACCCTTCATCAATGCGTAAAATGGTCCAAAGGTGGAATGATTACAACAATACTGGGAGAAGACCCAGAAGAAAGGCTCCCACAGCCTATGATCCATCGACCAACATTCACAGCAGATATCCCTAGCATCAGAGAAAGTGAAGAAATCAGTCTCAGAGAATGTCTAGAAATACTTCAGACATCATAGTCATCTCTGCACACTGTAGACATGACTCGATGGAGAGGTCCTAAATTCTTTAAGATTGGAGGTCGGATCAACTACAACACTCTCAAAGATCATTCGTTGTTTCTGCAGTTCATGAAAGCAAGAAAGAGATTTGATTTACTTCTGAAGCATGGTTATCAACCCTTCAAAGTACTGGGTAAAAACGAAGACGGTCGCATCGAACCAATGATTCAAAAGCATCGTCCCCACAGAGCAAGGACTAGGATTTTCTGGCAAAGGCTCACAAAAGAAGACTATTTTTGTTAAGGGGGCACATTGAGAACCATTTGTTATTTTCTTTCTATTCTTTTCAAAATAAATGTCTCATTCTATCAATGTCTTGGATCAATTCAAAATCAATAAAATTTCAAGTTTCTTTGTCTATCTAGATGCCATCTATTTCCATTCTCTATCTCCTCATTTTATAGTTCAAATGTCACTTTATGGATAATTCTTTTCAAACGCTATTTGTATTATGATGGGCAATTTTATCTGAATCAAATTTCTCATTCAAAATTTTAGAATGTCTTCCCGAACAATCAAGAAACTTGTTCTTAATCCAAAGGCTTTCCAGAAATCGACAATAATTCACCGAGTCAAAGAGAGCATAGAAGATGGCAAGATTGCAAAGCAGTCAGATGATTATGTAGAATTTGATCAATCTCTTCAAGAATTGCCAGAATTTTCCTCAGTTCAGAAGCAAGATGAACCATCTACTCTAGTACAAGATCCGACTGAAGATGTCAATATAGGTTCAGAAGACAATCCCAAGATTCTAAAGATTGGCACCAGTCTAAGCCCGAAAGAGAAGGAAAGGCTCACTAACATTCTCAGGCAACATAAAGAAGTGTTCGCATGGACATATGAAGATATGTTGGGTTTAGACCCAAAATTAGTCGAACACCATCTCGTTTTGAAGCCAGATGCTAAGCCAGTTAAGCAGAAATTGAGAAAAATAGATCCGAGAATAGAACAAGTCAAAGAAGAACTTGAAGATTTGCTCAAAGCAAGGTTCAATTGAACTATTGATTACCCAGAATGGTTAGCCAATATTGTCGTTGTTCCAAAGAAAAGTGGCAAAGTGAAGATTTGCATAGACTTCAGGGACCTCAACAAAGCAACTCCGAAAGATGATTATCTACTTCCAAGCATTGATCTTCTAATCGACAGCACAACAAAACATGCCATGTTCTCTTTTATGGATGGATATTCCGGCCATAATCAGATTAAGTTGGCTGCCCGCGATCAATCAAAAACTTTCTTTACTACGCCTTAGGGCACTTTTTGTTATATTGTTATGCCTTTCGGGCTCAAGAACGCTGGAGCAACATATCAACGTGCGATGGCCGTCATCTTTCATGATCAAATACACAAAATCATGGATGCATATGTTGATGATATCCTCGTGAAATTCAAAGAGGAAGAAGATCACATCGAAGCTCTTGATCAAGTATTTAAACGACTCATTCTTTATAAGTTAAGACTTAACCCCCAAAAGTGTATTTTTGGAGTTGAATCAGGCAAACTGTTGGGTTTTCTGGTCAGCAAAAAGGGAATTGAAGTTGACCCAGCCAAAGCAAAGGCTATCATTGATATGCCACCCCCGACAAATCTCAAAGAATTGCGTAGCCTTCAGGGACGCATGTAATCAATTCGGCGATTTATTTTCAATTTGGCAATGAGATGCGAGCCTTTCAACCACTTGCTCAGAAAAGGAGTGAAGTTCGAATGGGGACCAGAATGTTAGCAATCGTTCGATCGGATCAAGAAGTATCTCCTCAATCTCCCTATCTTGATGCCGCCAGAATTAGGGAAACCTCTTATGCTATATATCTCAGTTAATCAAGTCGCATGCGGCGAATTCTTGGCACAATACAAAGAAGGCAGCTTGATAGAGCACACCATTTATTATGTGAGTAAGACTTTCATAGACTATGAAAAGAAATACTCTCAAATAGAGAAGACCTGCCTAGCTCTGGTATGGATGTGTCATAAGCTAAGACACTACCTGCTGGCATCTGAAGTCAAAATCTTGTCTAAACTCAATCCTCTCAAGTACATCCTAGAACAACCTTTCCTCATCGGACGAGTCGCCAAATGGCAAGTCTTGCTAATGCAGTATGACTTAGAATATGTCTCCCAGCAATCAATTAAAGGACAAGCAATTGCAGATCAATTGACATATTTCCCTTTGGCAGAAGAAGTGAAAGTCGAAGATGACTTTCCTGATGAGCAAATATGCAATATTCAGCAATCTCCAGTCTGGAATTTATTTTTCGACGATTCCAAAAACATGGCAGGAATAGGCATTAGGATTTTATTAATCACTCCTGAGAAGGAGATGATTCCCTTTTCCCTTAAGCTTGATTTCTCATGTACCCACAATATGGCCGAGTACGAAGCTCTAATTCAAGGTCTAAAGATTCTACTAGACTTCAATGTCAACAGAGTGCATGCTTACGGCGACTCATTACTCGTTGTCAATCAAGTCTGAGATGAATGGCAAGTGAAAAATCAGAAGCTATTTTCTTATCAGAAAATCATTTCAGCTCTTGTCAGCAATTTTGAAGAATTTCAGCTCTTTCATATCAAGAGAGATTTTAATCAGGTGGCTGATAGCCTAGCCAATCTAGGCTCCATTATGGCATTCAAGAACGAAGAATCTTGCCGCTCTTTTGAAATCGGCAGACTTGACCAACCTGTTTTCCTTCCAACAGAACAAGTAAACCAAGCTGAGCAAAAGAAGAATCCTTGGTATTATAATATCAAAACCTTCATAGAAACTGGTGAATTTCTTCCAGAACTCTCAAAGAAAGAGCAACGAGCAATTTAGCGCATGTCTACCCGATATTTCATTCTAGCAAACGTCCTCTATCATCGTGGATTCAGTTTAAAATATTCCAGATGCTTAGATGAAGATGAAGCCAAAGAAATCGTGCGAGAAGCACACGAAGGCATTTACGGTGGCCACGTCGGCTACCAAACCCTTGTCAAGCATATCATCAGAGCAGGTTATTATTGGAAGACTATGGAGCAAGACTGTTATCATTTTGTGAAGAAATGTATCCAATGCCAGATACATGCACCCTCTATTCATGCTCCCGCAATATATTTGCAATCTGTTGTTTCTCCATGGTCGTTCTCTATGTAGGCCTTTGATGGCATATGTCCCATTACTTCTGCTTCAAATGGCCACAAATACTTTTTTGCCGCAACAGAATATTTCACCAAGTGGGTAGAAGCTATCACTCTTCGCACAGTAGAAGGGCGACATGTGGTCTCATTTATTCATAAGAGCATCCTTTGTCGATTCGGCATACCACATGATATTGTGTCGGATAATGGCAGTCACTTCAAGAATGAAAGGATGAAGACATTCTGCTCAAAGTTCAAAATTTATCATCATTTCTCCGCTCCTTACTATCCTCAAGGGAACGATCAGGCAGAAGCTACCAGCAAGATCTTAATTTGTATCTTGGAGCGAACTATAGAAACAGGCCGCGACTGGCATGAGAAGATCCACGATGCACTATGGGCCTATCGGACTACCATTCGCACTCCAACAAATGCTACTCCATCAGAACTGGTCTATGGAACAGAAGCAGTATTACCTCTGCATGTTCAGAAGCCCGCTTTGAAATTTGCATCACTCCTACAATTACCTTTTGATCAATACCAACAGCAGCGACTGGTACAACTAGACTTGCTCGACGAGAGAAGGCTAAAAGCAGCAGAGCATGCTCAATCCTATCGCCAAAGAATAGCCAGACAATATGCGAAATCTGTCATCGAAAGGAGATTCAGAGTCAATGATCTAGTACTTCGATCCGCAGCTTATCTCAAGCATCATCCTAGCGGAAAATGGTCGCCAAATTGGGAAGGCCCCTATGTCGTCAAAGAAGCATTACCCGCAACTCATATCGGCTCATCAATGCCGATAGGGTAGAATTACCAGATCCCATTAATGCTTGACACTTGAAAAAGTTCTATACTTGAAGCATCTATTCTTCCCTTGTAATTTTCCTGTTTTTTCAATAAGGATCGAACTTTCTTTTCTCAGTTACACTGGGGCATTTTTTTAATTTTTTGTTTTGTATGCAGGCAGGATAAACAAATCTCTCACTTTTGCATTCATGTGCATCAATTTGCATTCATTTGCATTCAACTGCATTAATATCAATTCGGTCAGTAATGAGATTTCAACAAACAGTCTCATCACAATTCCTAATTGTTATTCAAATTTGAAAGACAATCATTAACACTGAACCAAAATCCAGTGCTCGAACTGGTATTATTTCAAAATTTAGTGCTCGAACTGGTATTATTTCAAAATCCAGTGTTCAAACTGGTAAATTTTCAAAATCCAGTGTTCAAACTGAAAAATTTTCAAAATCCAATACTCAAACTGGTTTATTTTCAACTTTCAAGTTGGTTTATATTTTCCTTTGAAGATCCGAGTTCCGACTCGGATTTTTCCTCAAATGATTTCTCCTTTGAAGATCCGAGTTCCGACTCGGGTTTTCCTCAAAATTTATTTTCCTTTGAAAAATCGAGTTCCGACTCGGGTTTTCCTCCAAATTATTTCTCCTTTGTTGATCCGGGTTCCGACTCAAGATCTCTTTACTTTGTTCGAGCTTTGACCCGAGCTCTTCATTCTCCTTTGTCGATCTGACTTCTGACTCATGATCTCTTTACCTTATTCAAGCTCTGACTCGAGTCATTTATTCTCC
The DNA here is from genome assembly GCF_984573655.1 of Nuphar pumila. Taxonomy (NCBI): domain Eukaryota; kingdom Viridiplantae; phylum Streptophyta; class Magnoliopsida; order Nymphaeales; family Nymphaeaceae; genus Nuphar; species Nuphar pumila. The sequence goes on along the minus strand of NC_143257.1, from coordinate 88,772,031 downwards.
TATGTTGATTCAAGTCATTTTGATCCTCAGGGTCAGTCAATTTCTCAAATTTGACCTTTTGCTCACCAATTTCCAATTTAAATCTTCGGATCATTCAAATTCTCAATTTCGATCGTCAGGTCATCCAATTTCCAATTTCAACCTGCAGGTCACTCAATTTCCAATTTTGACCTCCAGGTCATTCAATTTCCAAATTTCAACCTTCGAGTCATTCAATTCTCAATTTCAACCTTTGGGTCAATCAATTCTCAATGCCGACCGTTAGGTCATCCAATTTCAAACCTTTGGGTTACCAAGCCTATTTCAATCATTTTCGACCTACGGGTCACATCTGTCAATTTAGGTCGTATTCATTCCACCTATTGGCCCAATATCCAAATTTCAATCATTTTCTCTTGCGAGAGACCCTTTTAGGGAGAGTTCGAGGGAGCTCGTTCTTTTCGCATGCTATCCAATTCGTTCACTTAGCCCCTTTTCAGGGAGAGTTTGAAGGGACTCGTGTCTTTGTGAACCGTTTGCAAAACAATTTTCAATTTCACACAAGGAACCCTTTTAAAGGGAGAGGCTCGATGGAGACTCGCTTTTCTTGTGGCCCCCCAATTTTCCTACTAGGCCATTTTCGTCATGGAGGACCCTTTTTTAGGGAGAGTGTGATGGACTCGTTCCTTCATGACCCAATTTTTCGACCTCACTATTATCGGCCCCCTTTCCATAAGAGAAGCCTAATATTAGGGAGCTTTAACGAAAGCTTAATTTCTCTTTGAAAGTCCATTTTGCAAACACCTCCTCTTCAGGGAAGAGACGAGTAATTTCCATTTCCCATTCAGGTAAGGGCCTGAGTCTTCTCCTTTGGGGATAGGAGAGGATAATTTTCGTCACATATGCGTTAAGTCGGACTTCAAATGCTCTCTTTCACCAATGATTTCAAGAACATTTGTCAAATTGTCAATCAATTACTTGATTTCAAAATCTTTATTGCACAAATCTTTACCTCAGAATACCTTCAGCATTACTTCCAAAAGGGAAAAGCTTATGCAAAGAAGGATTCAAAATTCAAATTCTTTCTATTGGCCAACCAAAATGATGAAGGATAAATCCTCGATATGGCCATTAAAGAAGATTCAATGTTATTACAAAGCCATAAATGATTGATATTGATCGCAGTTATGACACATCTCTAAAGACTATTCTTGTAACAATGAGGCAGTGAAAATATCCTGAGCGCTAGAAAAAAAGAGAATTCACCCAAGCCTTGTCTCCTCAAAATCACCTAAGCTGCAATTAAATATCGACAAAAGGGATCTCTCAATTGTCATCAAGATAAAGGCGAATTAGGCGAGTAGACCATCGGGGCCAAAGAAAATTTAAAACATCTCCAAGATGACAAAGTTTGTGACGGATCCTTCCAGGGAAAGTCCAAAGCACTGTCGAGATGAAGGCAGATGTGATGAACCTCTCGACAATCCCTAAAAGATATTTAATTTCCGCTATCATCCAGAGATCTCCAACCAATGAGCCAACATCATCAACATAACCCCTGGAGCAAAGAAGGATCGAAACATCTCCAAGTTGAAGGAGTTTGTGACGTACCCTTCCTAAAGAGAGAGAGAGAGAGAGAAGGAAGAAAAAAGAGAGAACATCTCCAAAATAAAGGATGATGTAATATAACCCCCTGAAGCCCAAGAGAGCTCAAAAGAGTGCAGGAAGAATATCATGAGAGAAGCTCCCAGGATATCAAACAGCCACATCTATCAAGAATCTTCTTTAAATTTGTGAAATTCTATTATCAATATTCTTTCATCAATTGCTTTCATAATATTAAATTCTCTTTTTTCTGTTCATATCAAGGAAATTGATAGCTTCCTTGAAGAAGGTCAATCGCAAGCAATTTGGATACTAAATCTTGATTCTATGAAGTGAATCTCGATTGGAGGTAATACTTCAGGTAGAAAAGAAGAAATATTTTTGCAACAATGTGCATCATTTTCAAATACTTTGAATCAACAACAAAATTCTCAACATTTTAACAATATTTTCTAGCTATCCGGACGTGAAGTGAGAGCTTGATGTCCATTTTGATACATCCTGACACCATTTTCAATCCCTCTTCTGGACTTGATTACGGGACTTTTCAAGATTCCTTCCCTTCTGTTATAATCTGAGCGCCTGGGCTCTCAGATTCGCACACTTCCCTGTGTCCCCATTGTCCAACCACAGACAGTCCAATTTCAGTTCGAGGTCGAACCACCAATCATTTTCTCGCAAAAGGCAATTTCAAAAGCTATTTAGTCTCAGCAATGAGACGCCCAAGATCAACCCCTTTTCAAGCTTTAGGGACCCCATTTTTCTTCCTTTTGCAAAACCCCTGTCAGATTTATTGTGCAAAGACTGAAGGTTCCATCATGGTCTTTTCTTTCGAGGATTCCATTCATTTTTCCGCCCGATCAGGATAAGGGTACAAACCTGAGCCTCAGTTGATGAGGTATTTCATTTTCCGCCCGATCAGGATAAGGGTACAAACCTGAGCCTCATTTGATGAGGTATTTCATTTTTCTACCCAATCAGGATAAGGGTACAAACCTTAGCCTCAGTTGATGAGGTATTTCATTTTTCCACCCATCAAAATAAGGGTACAAACTTGAGCCTCATTTGATGAGGTATTTCATTTTTCGCCCAATAAGGATAAGGGTACAAACCTGAGCCTCATTTGATGAGGTATTCCATTTTCTGCCCAATCAGGTTAAGGGTACAAACCTGAGCCTCATTTTGATGAGGCATTTCATTCCCCAATCAGGTTAAGGGTCAAACCTGAGCTTTTTCCCATGCGAAGCATTTTCTGTCCCATCTAGGTTAAGGGCAAAAACCTGAACTTCACCACCACAGAGAAAATCTTTCTTCTTCGTCCTCCATTTCATATCTACCATCTTCACCAGGCTAATATCTCTATACCTAGTCAGATCCTTCTAACTGGGGCATTTTTTAGCCCAAATTTGGTGTGTTTTTCTTTGCCACTAAGCTCGGCCACAAGCCGGCTTAGTAGCAAAGAGGGGCATCTGTAAACACCCCAAATTTTCACTCACCTTCCTGACATCTCCACCAATCATCACATTTTGGTTCTCCGAAATCATCAGGAGGGCAAAATGGTCATTTTTTGAGATTGGATCTTGCAGAAAGTCCGAAATTCATTCTCAATTCTCAAAATTTCTCCATTTAGGCTCAGAAATATTTTCAAACTGCAAATTTTCAAAATCATATTCTTGACAAGAAGCTAGAAGTTTCAATTCCTGAGTCAGAATGACATTTCATGAGACATGTCTTTGCATATCATCGCATGAGCATTTCATATCATTTCACTACACAGCATGTCATTTCGAGATCCAGAACTCCTGATTTTCAAAATTATCAATCCAGATTTGAGTTTTAAATATTTCAAAAGTGATTTCAAATCCCTGGGTTTTTCAAAATAGTCAGTTTCCCTCATCTTAACCCCAGGACTCCGAATTACAAAAAGTTTTCTCAGAAAAACGATCTGGATGGTTTTGGATATTGATTTTCAAATTTCGTCAGTTGGAAAGAAGGGGACATAAATTTAAATCTAGAAGACTTTATTTCAAAGTTTTGCAAAAGGGCTCTGAATTTCTTTATAAAATCTCTGCATCTTTTTATTTTGCCCTGAAGGACCATTTTTCTTCTAAATTTTTGAAATCAAGCTAATTTTTACTTCGTATTTTCTAAACTAACCTACTATTATAAAAATCCCAAAAAAGAATTTATGTAGCTTTTTATTTCAAATAAAATGACGTGGGACACACCCTGAAGTGGCGTCACACTCAAATTCTCAAGTATTTCTCTTATCTTCAAAGCAGTGCCCATCTGAAGGTGGCACCAATTTATAAAACTCTTTCTTTAATTTTCAATTTTATCTATTTTAATAAAATAATCAGTGGGCCCACACATAGGTGGCGCCTCACTAAAGCTCCCTGTAAAGAAAAAACAAATAATTTTTTTATTTATTTCAAAAAGGCTTTCTGAAGCAGTCTGAGGTGGCACCACCTTAAAAAAAAAGCGATTCACTTTGCCTAAAACTTAGGTAAAATGAGCCTGAGTTTTTAAATAAACAGATAGCCGTCCCCCTCTCAAAACGGCGATTTTTCAAAACTTTTGAAAAAAATCAGTTTTAAGACTTTAAAAAATTTTCAAAAGTTAGTTCGACAACCTCATAGAGGCTTTGATCTTTAAAAGGCTTTGATTGCAAGAAAAGAAGGGATGATTTCTTTTCTTCCCATCTCTTGAACACCTCTGGTTTCTTGCAATTTTTTTGGAGACACTCTTGGCAAAACCCCCAATCGGACACCTGAACCCATTCTCTCTCTCTCTTCTCCACTCCTCTATCACCTTCTTCTTCCCTCTCGTCTTTCACCAGATTTTCCCCCCTCATTGATCGGCCGAAGACAACCACGACAAAGGTAGCATTCCAGAAGGAACCCTTCCCTTCTCTCAGCTTCTATCGAGCCAAGGTAAGGACCGTTGTTTTTCTTCCCCCAATTCATATCTCATTTCTTCCTTTTCCTTAAATCGTCTATTCCCTATCCATTAACGCATTATATGCAACATCAATCTGCATATAGCAGCACCGATTAGCATCTTGCAACAACAATTTGACCCTTTTGCTGGGTTACATCGAGAAATCACTTTACCTAATTTTTATATTTTCTGCACTCTATGTGTTTTCATTCCATCATGCATTAGTTGTAGATGGATTTCCATATTTCGTTCTGCATCATCTTAGGCATATTCATCTACGTCATCCAGTGCAATTTCATTCTACATTTTAGCTTTCAGATACTCTGCACCTGTGCATTGTTCATGTCCATCGCCTTACCTGCGTATTTCTGAATCATCACCCAACTAATTGTTGTCTACTTCTTTTGATTATGCACTAGTTTTGAGCACCGATATACTTCCCTCTGAGCATTTTTTTTTGCTGAAACAAAAGGTGTTTTGTGTTTGATCTATCATTAATTCACTTGCTACATGTACCAAGACATGAGCATCTGTTGTTGGTTTCTTGAAATGCCAATACGGCTGTAGCAAAATCACCAAGCTGTATATACTTGCAGAAGCAAACTGGCCGGTTGTTGTTTCTAACTCTTCAACTTCCCGCTCACCGAACCACTAACATTCTTAACCCAAGTCCTAATTCTTTCATTTATTTGAGGTACTAGATGATGATGGGAGAAAATTTGAATGAACAAAAAATGCTATTCTAGTATTTCAGGACACTTTAGGCTCTGCATTTCCACATTTATGCATGTTAATCTCTTCTGGAGAAGTCATGTTCTTTGACATTCCAATTTCTACTGGGATTTAATCCATAACATGCTTTACATGCCCACCGTAGATTCACTCATGACAGTGTGTTTTCATTGAGTATGGAAAGAGGTGCTCTGTAATTCCATTTTCTTCATTTTATATACACCACACAACCTTTGTAATGGTAGAGATACTGTGGTTTTCTGGTGTTCAGTTGCATCCCCTCACCTTTAACATATTCATTAACTCCAATACCCTTCAGCATATCATTTATTTGCATCCCCTCACCTTCAGCATATCATTTAGTTCATCTCCAATACCCTGTATCACATTTTTTTTTACTGTATGTGTTTCCCTCTTCTATATTCATGGTAGTTCAACTTGGTCATGTTTCTTTATTAACATTTCTTATTAAAATTCTGCAAATTCTATCTATTGTGTTCATTCTGTCATGGTGCATGATATCAATTTGTTGTTTAACATACCCGTAGGATCTCTAAATTGGTTGTGTTCTCTTTTGATTTGATAATGCATCTGTAACCTATCTGCATTTATATTTTCGCATTGCCATTGTACATTTCTTCATTCCATTGCATATTCAAGTTGCTGTCCCCTTTGTATATTTTATGTCACGTGGTTCCCTTGAATTCGGGATGCTCAATAAGGTATCATCCACGATTCTTGTTTTGAGTAGCTATAAGATTTTAAGATGCCTATACTTAGTTGCCTTCATTCAATGCATTCAGATATCTTGACAAAAAATTTTTTTTTGGATAAGGCATTTCCATTATACCTAAGGGACAACATTAGTTCACTGTGTAGATTTGAGTTATAGTATCCAATGTGGTATGACCAGTGCAATTAGCGTAGGATGTGAGTGTAAAATAAGTTATAATTGAGAGTATAATGAGTATGAGAGAATGTGGGTCACAATGAGAATATTAGTAATATTGAAAATGCCATAAAGTGAACATATCATGGTTATAGCATCGTTATCGAATGTCTAGTCAACTGTTTAGGCATACCATCCTCGACATACCTACCTCAATATTCCATTCCACTAGCTACAATTGTGCTGTCATCTTACATCAACATCCAGCCATAGGCATTTTTCCTTTGTGCATTTTACCTGCAGCATGTCTACTGTTGTACTCATGTCTTTTAATATCAATTATCTGTATGTTAGGGTAGAATCAGCATTTGCATATTAATCTGTCTCATTTAGCCTATTTATGAATGTGTTTTACACCCTATCACCGGTTGTAGTTTCATCCGTAGCCTAGATATGCTCACTGCTACCCTTATACAATCATTTGTACATCTTCATCTATCATGTTAATATGTTCATTGCTACACTTACAGATCAACCACCTGTGCATTCTATAGTAACCAAAGGCTAAATCATGGCATTTACCTTCACCCAAATCATAAATATTTCCACCTTATATGTATTACATACATCTTCCAATGTGACATATTCTATGCATCTCCTACTCCATTCCATCATATCCACTTCTCATTTAGTAATACACTTAAGCATAATTTTAGACATCCTTCATTTAGCATAGGTATGAACTTTAGGCATTAGCATAAGTCCAATCATATACGTTAGCTTAAATGTGATTTTTTTTTTGTCTTTGTACCTTTTGTATTTCCATTTCTTGTACTAACCCTCTTTTGCAGGAAAATCTGGAAGATGCTTATTCTTTTGGCCCTCTATTTTTTTTTTTTTTTATTTTGTTTTATGTTAACAATGTAATAGTTAAGTGTAAATTTGGAATAATATTTAATTTTTCTGCCTAGATTAGGATACATATCATATAGCTTGAATTCCTGCCATATTCTAATTAAGTGATTCATGTATTGTATTTCAAAAATCACTGTGGATGAACATGAATGGCACGTTCACCAACTCTTAGGGAGTTGATGAACTCGGTGCAGTCCATATTTACGGCCCTAGTCGGAATATGGACAAGACCCAGATTCAGCATCTTCCTACTAGTCACACCGATCCTACATCCTTAGGCTATCTTCCAAAGTTTCACTGCATATCTTCAATTTTACAAAATATTTTAGAATTACTTAAGTAAATTACTAGCATATTTACAGCCATAGTCGGAATATGTGGTAATTCTACTTAGTTTCATTCTAAAATTGCATATTTTCCTGAAAAGATGTTTTCATAAAAGGACATTCATCCATTCAAGTCATTTGCATCATGAAATCACCTGCATTTCTCAAACTTTTTCTCAAGAAAATTTCATTACGAGAAAATCGATTCCTCAAGAAACTCTGAAATTTTTCAAAGTTGGATTTCCCAAATTAAGTTTTCCAAAATTTTCCCTGGAAAATGTTCTTTTCTTAAGATTCATTTTCAAAAGGAGTCTTTTATCATTCTCAAGAATCAAAATGGATTTTCAAATACTTCAAGGCTAAGATTCTCAAGATTTCAATTTCCTGAGTTTTGATTTCCCTTCTCCAAAGAGTTTTCCAATAAATTTCAATCATTTTCCAAAGAAATTTTTCAAAGTCAGAGTTTTCCTGACAAATATTTTCCCTTTCAAGTGTTTATCTTTTCTCAAGAATTCTTTCCATGTTCCCAAAATTCTCATCCCTCTATGATTTTCCCAAATCTTTAAAAACTTTCTTGAGATTTCAAATCTTTTCATCAGAGTTTCCTGAGAGATTGATTGGTTCTGCAAAAGGTTGCATCTATGCGCTTCAATCCTGGTTCTTCCAGCATATTCCTGCCCGAGCAAATTCCTTTAGATACAATGGCCAAGAACTCCTCCCAGTGGCACAGTACTGTGAACACCCCAATTTTTTCAAAGGTTTGTAAAAATGACCTTTTTGCCCCTAACTCCATCTTCTGAGAAAACCAAAGCTAAATTTCAGTCATTCTTTAGATTTTCAGGATTGAACTCCATATTGATATATTCAAATTCAAATCTGGATCAGAATCTAGTGTTTTAAATCCAAATCTGAGCCTCGTTGTCCGATTTCCAAATTAAAATTACAAAAATACCAAAAAATGGTTTTGAATGGCTCGGGCAGTTCATCCGGCATCCTGTTGGATCCACAACTTTGTATTTCTCGATTCGAGGTTTCAAACCTCTAATATCACCTCAAATTCCGGGTCCAAATTCACTTTCTGGAGAATTTTTCACAGAAATAGCTTTGAATTCTCAGAAAAACTCTCTTTTGTAAATATTTTGCAAAAATACAAAAAAATAGTTATTAATCTTTGTTTTATGGTAAAATATTAGGATTCTATTCTAAAAATGCAAAAAATGAAAAATAACACAAAAAAAAAATGGAGAAACTACGAGAAAAACAAATGATTTTAAGCCTTTTGAAGTTAATTTTGCTAAGAACCTCATTTTAAACCATTTTATAAAAAAAAAAGTTTCTTTAAAGGGAGCCCCCTCTTTGTAAAATCTTGAAAATCAAAGGGGCTCCTCTGCAAAAAAAAAATTTAGGGTTTGAAAACCCTTCGTAAGAAAGGAAAAGGCGAAGACCGCCCTCTCACTCTCACCTCTTTCACCCCTTTTGCAGAACCACCCTCCGATCCTCCATGGCCTCCATCTCTCGTTCATCTCCAACTGAACGATCATTCCAGATTCTTCTTCTCGGTTTATTTAAACAAATCACCCAAAACCCTTTCGATCACCGCTTCTTCACCTCCGCACCTCTGGTTTTCTTCTCCTTCCTCTCTACAATTTGTTTTTCCACCTCGTGATTACATCGAAGAGATCGATTTCTCATCCTATCGCCTCTCTTTCCTGGTGTTTCTCCTTTATTTCTTCGGCATATACCAGAATAAAGGAGAACTCTCTTTCTTCTGTCAAAGAATCCCTGCGAAATCAGGTAAGAGATTCTTCTCCCTCCGACTTTGATCTTTTGTCATTTCTTTTGGCTTTATCACCATTACCGCACCATGGATGTTATCGGGTTGCCTGTAGCTAACCCCGATACACCCTTGTGCTACAATGAATGGGACCACGGTTCCCGCATATTTCCTTCATCTTTCCCATATTTTATCTTTCTTTTTAGTATTTTTGTTTTCTGATATTTATAAGTCGATTTGTTCCTAATTCTTCGTCTATTATTTCTTTGTTTACATCGAGATCTTAATCCTATCTTGATGAACCAACATGGGTTTTGATTTTGCTTCTACGCTCTGCTTTTCCTTTAATCTCAATTAGTTATGCACATTTGATTCTCATACCGGTAACACTGAACCCGTTACCCTAATGGCTATAGCATTACGCCTCAAAGGGCCATACCATTGATTCACCTGAATTTAGTATTCCAATTTATTTATTTTCATCCTCCCCCCTCCAGTTGGTGTTATCTCTTCTAGTTTTGATCCCTGGTTTATATATAGATTTCCCTTCCTTATTTACATTTCTCTTTTGTATTTATATTTCGATTCCACTATTGACGTTCGGCTTATGTTTTGAGGTTCAGTCCTCTGTTTGCAATTTGGATTTAATTTCCTGTTTGTTTCCCTGTCTTTCTACATTTTTTTTCTTTCTTTCTTTCCCATTTATGATTAATTCCTGGTTTTGATGGTGTTTGGTTGCTTTTTCTGGTTGTATCCTTGTTTTCATTATTCTCTGGGTTTCAGTCTTTTCTTTATTTTTAGCCATATTCTGTTTTGTTGCATCAGATCTAAAGGTATAGTCCATGCTTTATAGACACACCTCATCTGTATCATTAGTTTGAGTGCCCCTTTTAACCTATATGTATTCTATCTAATGCTATGATGGTTAAATATTTTGGTTCAGTGTGCTTTGCTTCATTTCGTTACATGTTTTGTATCTCAGTCGGGTATGGTACATTGTAAAGCATTGCTCAAATAACCCAGCGTGAAGATCAGGGATGGTCCAAACAGGTCATGGAAAGAAATGTGTTGTGTCATATTTCCATCCTCTTTGATTTTTGGGTTTAAGACAGTCATCGTAGGAGCCTGAAGTAGTTTGTCTAGCTTACTTGTTCCATAATATAAACTCCTATTCTTTACAGTTCTAGTTTCATTGTATAGTTCTTATCAAGGTGAATTTTTTGCAAAATATCCCGTTGTAGAATTACATTGATAATGTTATCCTTTCCTCTTCATCCATCATCTCCTCTATGATTGAGTCAAGCATGCATTTTAGATCGGCATTTCTCTGAATTGTACTTGCATAGATTCTTGTTCTTGGCTAACTGTTGCAGGAGTCAGAGAATTATGCTGTGTATAAGAGCATATATGTTGTTGGGGCAGGCTCTTTTTGACTTTCCAATATTACAAATGTGTGCTGAAGCTTCAGCATGACCCAACGACCTTTTGTATATCACTGTGCTCTACAACTTTGTCTAAATAAATTTAACCTGATCCATCAAGCCACTAAGAGCATGGTTTGATTGTATTTTCTAATGTTTCAAAATCCATGCTTTAGAAGTGAATTTTGTAATTTTAATTAGTCCTTTATATATATATATATATATATATATATATATATATATATATATATATATATATATATATATATATATATATATATATATATATGTGTGTGTGTGTGTGTGTGTGTATTAGCATGTACATACTAGTATCGAGTGAATCTGGATCATAATGCTTCAGACTGAATTATTGTTATGTTGGTTGTCACTATCGTTTCAGTTCCTTTGCAATTTTCCATAGCATATTCAGATTTTCCTGCTCTATGGCAAGATCCTTTGGAAGAAATGTTGGTTTCTCTGCAAGCAGTTGATGCTACATTCTGAGTTGATCAAAGCATTTCCTTTCAATATACTCTTCAAGCTATCAAAATAGCCAGACTATCAAGACAGAAAAGAAGTGGAATCAAAGCACTATGACTTATTGTTGATATATGTTAAATATTCTTGTCAAGAATTCACAAATCAATGGATTGGCTCTGGTAAGTTCAAATTTGCAAGATAGTGTGAGTTATATAGAATACACCACATATCACCATGTGCACAGCCCCTTTTACCTTTCCTAACTCACTTGTATATTTTATTGGTTCATATGTTGATAGATCATCCAACTGGGCTTCAGTGACACCAACGTCAGCATACTTATTCTAATGCATGTGCCATTCTCATTTTCTGCAAATAGCACACTTACACTATCTGTATTTTTGTTACATTTATTTAACCACCATCCCATCGCCCATTATTCACCAGTACCCCTGCACACACACCCCTGTGCATCTATGATGCCCTCTCTCTTTTTTTTTTCATGAGTTGTTCTAGTTTAGATCATATGGTTTAGCATTGGTGATGTTGGCTGAGGAATGCAGAGCTTTACTGGAAATAGAGGCAGTTTGACCAAATTTGCAGAAGGAACACTTTCCAACAGATACACAGGGTCGTCAGGCTTTGTAAAGGACTATTCAACATCACCGCCTCTGTTTCACATGCATTAGCAACTGATGGTGGATTTTGCACTAGAAATGTCAGAGTTGTTGACCATCAACGTTTCAGTAGCTCTCGTTATGTATTTTCTGCATCTTTGCCACCATATCTAGCAACTACTGCAATCACTGCACTTAATGTTTTGGAGGAAAATCCTATATTGCTGTCAAAGCTGAGGGATGATATCTCTCTCCTATGAAAAGTTACTTGAAGATATTGTTGAACAAGTGCTGAGAGAAGATTTTGTGCTTCTTGTTGTTTCGAAAAGGTCAACACTTAATCATTACCTTCTTCCTGCTAAGATTCGCTTGCTTGTTTCCTTTGTCCCCTCAGATTTCGTTCTGTTGAAGGCATCCGAGTCACTGAAGCGAGTTGCCAAGTCTGGTTTCCCTGATAATCTGGTTGATTAGTTGTTCCAATATTTGCCGCAATGCTGAATTCTACAATGTGAACTGGTTTCACTCCCTTCCAGTTGAAAAGTGGTCATGGTATGTCAGCTTACATAACAAAAGAAGAATCATTGTCTGTTCAAGTCATGAAAAACAAGAGATCTAATCCTCTTGCTTGATTTTGTTTCATTAGAAGTTGATCTGAAATGTCTTCACTTTCTTCTGATGTTATTGATAGAAGCACAATTTTGTATCATATTGTTGTTATTACTGAGCGGAAACCAAATAGGTTTTGGGTTTTAAATGCATCTATCACATTTAGCAACCCCCAACCTATCCACTTCCACCTACAGCACCATCACCCCTCCAACCTACTGTAGCCCCTGCATTTCCTGCTGTTAGCCGCACCCACATTGTAAAATGCACTTCTAATCTGAATAGTGGCATCCATAACAGTATGTATACCACTATTTATTGCATGTCACCACATTTCACTTGCACAACATACTACATGTCCACCATGCGTTATATATGGCACAGGCATCACTTCATAAATACCAATGTGATCACCTGTATTTCAACATAGTTTGCTTCTATATATATTTATGTATCTTTGTTAAGTGCTAATTTAAATTCCATAGGAATTAGATGAAAAGGGCCATTTTTTTCTCCTTAGCTTAGGAATTTGAAATACATTCAAGGTTGTAATAGCTAGATTATAAATGAAAAATTTACATTTTCAGTCTTAAATTAGAATGTATGAGCATGCATTTTATGGAATTACTTGTTTTCATATCAGTTTCATCTTATTTCTCAAAGATTTCATAAATGGGACCACGAATGGCACATGCACCATTGTATAAAAGGTGATTAATCCTAAGTTGATGATTTACATCAATGGCCATAGTTAGGATGTAAACAAAACTTAGGATTTTCACCTTTTATAGAATAACACTGGATCCATACTGGATCCTTTTCAAAAATCATCATATTTTTCTAAATATTTTCCTCTTTTATCAGAGCTTAGTTTGAAATCAATTCAATATATATATCAATGGCCATAGTCAGGATATATTGAGGGTTAATTTCACTTTAAACTCTATAAAAGCACCAAAAATGTATCTTATCCTTCATTTGAATTTAGATATGATTATTATATAATACATTCAATGACCATAGTCAGGGGTGTATTATATCATTAATCTTATTTACATTCATTTAAAGAATGAAATATGATTTTCAAAATCCAATTTCAAATCCTTTAAATCCATTCATCATTTAAGATAGAATTGCATCATATTTTCAAAATTCCTTTTTCAAAAAATTCCAAGTGATTCCTTTTCTTCATTTCTCAGATCAAACCTTATTTATGGATTCAAATTCAATTCTATTTCTCAAGAGTCAAAAATTCAATTTCAAAGCCCAATTTGATTTTGAAATGTCAAAATCGTCTTGTATTTCTATTTCCAGTTTCAAAATTCAAAGTTCAATTTAACTTTGAAATTTCTAATTCATCTTCTGATTCAAAATCAAGTTCTATCTTCTTACCTTCAAATTCAAAATCAAAGTTTGAGATTGATTCTAAATCTCAAAAACTCTTCATAAGTTTTAAATTCAATCTGGGTGTCCAAATTCCAAATCCATCTTCAAAAGTCCCATTTGGACTTTTAAAACCCATCTTAGGATCCAGAATCCAATTCCATCTTGGATTTTAGACTTTAGATCCAAATTCCATCCTAAACTTCAGATCCAAATTCCATCCTAAACTTCAAATTCAAATTCCATCTTGAATTCCAAATTTTAAATCAACTTCTATTCCCAATTCCAAATTTTCAAATCCAATCCCATTTTTTCATTCCAGATTTCAAAATCCAAGTTTATCTTGATTGTCAAAAATCCAAAAAATAATTCTATTTCTCAATTCTATTTATATTTCTTAAATCTCACCCTGATTTCAAACTTTAAAGCTGAAATTCAAATTACATTCCAAATTTCATCTCTATCTTGATTTAAAACTCTAATTCAAAGTCCATTTTATGACTTTGAAAATTCCTTTCTCCTCCTTTTATTTCAACTTCAAAAACATTCCTTTCAAAGTCCCGATTTATTCTTCCAAAATCTGATTATTCCAAAACTTGGAACTTTAAAATCTTAAGTTCTAAGTTAGAAACCATTTTCTTCACTCTATCATCAGATTCATCTCAGAAATACTTGGAGATTTCCAAATCATTTTCAAAAAGTGCATATATCCTTGCATTGCACAAGAATGATTCTTTGTGCATTTAGACTTAGAATAAATTCTTAGATAATCTTTTAGCAAAGCAAAAGGCATGAATTCGACCCTTGGTTCGATTACCCCTGGTAAAGGCGCCAGGAACGGTCGAACCTCATACCGACGAGCGAATCCCGTCTCCTAATTTTCCCACAAATATTTCAAAACGGAGGTGAGTTATTTTTAATATTTTCAAAATTAAGGTCAAGTGAGACCCCGCAAAAGAGTTCTTCTTTCTCTTCTTTTCTTTTCTTTTCTTTTCTTTTCTATTCTCTCTTCTTTTCTGTCTTTTATCTTCTCCCTTCAAAAAGGAGGAAATAGAGGTTAGAAAGGAAGAGAGATGGAAAAGAGAAAAACCACAAGAGAGGAAATTTTTTGCGATGATCACAATTTTGGCGACCGAGATGGGACCCGTCTTCGTCCGATCGAATTTCAAAACCTTTTTCTTTTTGTTTTAATCTTATCTAAGTCTTTATTCTATAAATGTCAGCTACATTTCCATGCAAACCTTAAGAGCCTAGACTCTGTCCTAAGCTGACATCGTTGCATATAGGATCTAAGTATGGTTTGGTAGGACCATATTGAGGAGATTATTCCATGCTCACATTAGACTTAGGTCTGAAATACAACTCTCCTCAATTTTAGGGATTGAATGTAAACAATGTATGCAAGTGTATGCTTCTATTTCATTTAAATTTATCTCTTTAGGACTTGCATTAGAGCCATCTGATTTCTTGCATGTTGAACATATTTTTTAAAACATCCCTACCAACATTGTTCCGGTCTTCACGTTGTTGGGCTGTCTCACTGAACCATAGTTCGGGAGAGAGCCTCACAACTGGATCACTTATTTGGGTTCGCGCCCCCCTACCATGTACCTAAGGGCCATAGTCCGAGGTATATTGGTAGGTGCTCAAGTATGTTAGGAAGCCATTATCTTAGAACCGGAGAAATATTTCTATGCCACGTACTTCGAGCTTCGGCTTGAGTATATCAGTGTATCTTGATGGGAATCAGATGATCTCAACCCTAGAGTTAGGATTAAGGTCCTATAAGCCATTTCAAAATATTGCATTTAGAGTCAGCTTTAGGGAATGTTGTTTGTGCATCCTTGTTTGTACATCTGTGATTGTATGATATTTTTATATCCCTTATATTTTTCCAAAACCCTGGGTATACATTTTTCAAAATTTCCTCTTTTGTTTTTAAAACCCAGGCGTATTTTTCTTTTCTTCTTCTAATTTCTTCAAATTCTTTTGATCTTGCCTGCAAATTCTTCAAATCTTTGCCATCTACTTTCGAAATTCTTTATCTTTTTTCAGGAGATGTCCTTTTCAAAATTAATCTTTGTTCATATTTTAATTGTTTATCCTTCTTCACAGAAAAACAATGCGGTTATCACGAATTTTGGTGACAACCCGATCCCTCGTAATGGGATATTGTTATTGTCAAATTGTGATTTCTTCCTTTATTTAAATTTCTTCCTAGATCTTTTCTAAAAAACCCCAGTTTTGCCCTTCAGAGGGAGCATTGGCATTATCAGTTGATTTGGGCAAAGATCAAAGATTACACCGCTCTAAAGGAATGGATTCTCAAAAGTCTGTCAGAGAGGGAGTTCAGGACAACAAGAGTGAGATTGATCCTGCTATATATCAGTTATTCAAAAAGATGATGCTTGAGATATTATCCGAGCAAGCTGAAGCCAGTTGCGGAAAAGCTCCCACCATAGGAGAGGCACATGTCACCTTCCCCATGAATGAACGCAGCAATATCAGTGCAGGAAACTCTAAAGCCAGCAGGGGCAGCAACCAAGGCAACCAGGGCAGCAACTTGGGAGAGTATAAAAGCCAGATTGGGAAATGTTGTGAAAACCATGATAGACTTCTTCAATACAGTCCTCAGCAAAAAGGCAAGAAGCAAGAAGGACCAAAGCGCAAGGATTGGAGCAATGATCGAGATTTCACTCCTTTAGATGAACCGCTCGACAAAGTTCTCGAATACATGTTGTCTAGCGGATTACTCAGGCTCCCAAAAGTCGCCAGCCCTTCCACAATCATGGAAAAATATATAGACCAATTCTGTGGGTACCATCGAACAACAGGGCATGACACTGAGCATTGCTTTGTCTTCAAGAATATAGTTCAAGACTACCTTGATAAGAATCTCTTTGTCAAAAATGAAGAAGAAAAGCATCCAGATCTCCTAAACATGCAAGCCCAGTCCAGCTCCCAGACAGGGGTCAGTGCTTAGTGGAAATCAAACAAGCCGAAGAAGACAAAGCGTGATGGTTGGGGTTATGATCGCGAGCTTACACCTCTAGGTCAGCCAATCGAAGAAGTTCTACAATACCTGCTTGCGAAAGACATGATCAAACTCCCAAGGAAAGATGATCCTTCTGTCACCAAGGGAAAATAGAAAGATCATTTTTGCAAGTTTCATCGATCAAGGGGGCATGATACAGAACGTTGTTTCGTCCTCAAAAATATTGTGCAGGACTACATTGACAAAGAACTTTTGGTACCAGAGGAAGGAGAGGAGCAAACTGTAGTTCCACCTGAACCATTTCCAGACCACTCAAAGAATTGAGAATGCCAAAAGTGTTTCGCTTTCATCCCTCTTTTTGTCAGTCGCTTTATAGGGGCAAGTTGACCTAGTCTTTGTGACTTCTTTTGGTTAAAATACTTGTAAATATTCAGCTTTGTTATCTACCTTTGCTTATCAATGAAATGTCAATTTTCTTTATATCTTTGATATTTCGTTCTTTTGCCATACTAGAGCATTAAATTCCTTTTCTTTTCAAAAATACAGGACAATCCTGACATCATTCATGAGAGAAATGATATTACCTATGAGGGTCTTTTAAAAAAAAATCATGAAATTTTAGTTTCTACAGAATCTTCATCATAATAAAAGTTCAAATATTTCTGGTCCAACCTTTTTCAAAGATCAACCCTTGTGTTGATCACATTTTCTAAAAAATTGGTTTTCGAACCATTGCATTCAAAGATCAACCCTTGTGTTGATCATATTTTCTAAAATTTGGTTTTCAAACCATTGCATTCAAAGATCAACCCTCGTGTTGATCATATTTTTTAAAAATTGGTTTTGAACAATTGCATTCAAAGATAAACCCTCGTGTTGATCATATTTTCTAAAAATTGATTTTGAACAATTGCATTCAAAGATCAACCCTCGTGTTGATCATATTTTCTAAAAAATTGGTTTTGAACAATTGCATTCAAAGATCAACCCTCGTGTTGATCATATTTTCTAAAAAATTGGTTTTGAACAATTGCATTCAAAGATCAACCCTCGTGTTGATCATATCTTCTAAAAATTGGTTTTTGAACCATTGCATCTAAAGATCAACCCTCGTGTTGATCATATTTTCTAAAAATTTGTTTCGAACCATTGCGTTCAAAGATCAACCCTCGTGTTGATCATATTTTCTAAAAATTGGTTTCAAACCATTGCATTCAAAGAACAACCCTCGTGTTGATCATATTTTCTAAAAAATTGATTTTGAACCATTGCATTCAAAGATCAACCCTCGTGTTGATCATATCTTCCAAAAATTAGGTTTTCAAATCATTGTTTCAAAAAATTAACCCTCATGATGATCTCTCATGATTGATCCCCTTTCAAAAATCAGCCCTCGCACTGATCATTCTTCTCAGGGTTAATCCTCTTTCCAAAAAAAATGATTTTTCTCATATTCTTTAAAGATCCCACATGCAGGCAGGATCAACAAACTCTTTTTCTCAACTTTTATCATTTTTTTCATTTTTTAGATCCTCTTTCAGTCTTATCAGTTTTTCTTTAATAAATTTTGTTAAATTTTGTTTGTTTATTCTTATTTCAAAAAAAAATCCCTTTCAGGTTAAGGGATAAACCTGATGCCTTTTTCCCATGAGGTATTTCTTTTTCCTTCTTTTCTTTTCCCCCCCTTCAGGATAAGGGATAAACCTGAAACCTCGTCCTACGAGGTCCTTCTTTTTTCAGGACAAGGGATAGTCCTAAATGTCTTTCTTCCTCTTTTTAAGCTTCATTAATCTTTGCCAAATCTTTTTCTTTATCAATTTTATTTCTTTATCAAACTTTGTTGATTCTTTCGATTCTTTATCAAGCCTTTTATCAATTTTTGCCAAAATTTTATTCCTTTCCCATTTAGGACAAGGGATAATCCTGAAACCACTCATAATAGCAACGATGCTACCTGTGAGAATTCTTTTACAAAGATAATTTTCATAAATTTCCTTGATTCTTCTCTCTTATCAAATCTTCCATAAGTTTCTATCTTTTCTTGTCAGTTCTTCGCAAATTATATTTCTTTCCCAGTCAAGATAAGGGGGCAATACTGAAAATCGATTAACTATGATGGTCTTCTTTATTGCAAATCAAATAATTCAGTCCTCGAGTTGGTCATTCTCAATCCTAGATCCAGTCCTTGCACTGGCAAATTTTCAAAATTCAATATTCTGATTAAAAACTTTCTGTCAAAAACCCGAGTTTCGATTCGGGCTTTCCTTTTTTGGATCCAATGCTCGTGTTGGAACCAATCATTTTCAGAAAATCGAGTTTTCCAAAACTCGGGTTCCTCTTTCATCTTTTTGAAGATCCAAATTCCGGCTCGGGTTTCTCCCTCTATTATTTTCATTTGAAGTTCCGAGTTTCGACTAGGACTTCCTTTTGGATCCAATGCTCGTGTTGGAACCAATCGTTGCGTCGAAATTTCAAATTTTTCAAAACTCAAAATTCTCTTTTATCTTTTTGAAAATCCGAGTTCGCACTCAAACTTTTTCCTTTATTCTTTCGTTTGAAGATCCGAGTTCCGACTCAGACTTCCTTTTGGATCCAATGCTCGTGTTGGAACCAATCATTGTGTCGAAATTTTGAAATTTTCAAAATCAAAATCTCTCTCTTATCATTTATTTTAAAAAGATCTGAGTTCCCACTCGAGCTTTTCCTTTTCTTTCGTTTGAAGTTCCGAGTTCCGACTAGGACTTTCTTTTGGATCCAATGCTCACATTGGAACCAATCGTTGCGTCGAGAATTCGAGTTTTCCAAAACTCAAAAATTTCTCTCTTATCTTGAATATCCGAGTTCCGACTCGGGTTCTCCCCTTTATATATTCCATCTTCCTTCTTTTAACACATGAGTTCTAAACTCAGACTCTCTTCTTTTTCAAAAGACCCCAATTGCCAGGCGGGATTTTCTTCCAAAATCCAGCCTTCCGGCTACTCCATTCCAAATTTCAAGATTCAGGTTTATTCTCTCCTTCTTTTTCCCCTTCAGGTTAAGGGATAAACCTGATGCCTCCTTGTTATCGTCGCAAAAAAATTTCCCGTCTTCCCTTCCTTGCGGAAGAGAGAGGGAAATGCTTTCGCGATTCAAACTTGATTGGATTTTGGAAATTGTTTTGAAATACTCACCTCTGTTTTGAAAATTGCGAGAAAATCCATGGGATGGGGCTCGACCTGTCGGTACGAGGTTCGACCATTCCTGCCGCCTTTAACAGGGGTAATCGAACCAAGGACCAAAATTGTGCTTGACTTAGTTAAATCATCAAAATTATATTCTATCCTAAATGCACAGAGAATTCAGGCATGTTCTATGAGGTTTTGTAAAATGCAAGTTGGAAAATATGATGTATGCTTAGAAATTGCTTTTGGAGTTGGAAAAGTCTTTCTCAGGAAAGAGATGGAAATCAGTCTCTCAGAGAATTTTGATGGAAAGGATTTGAAATCTCGAGAAAAATTCATAAAGGTGTTCGAAAATCATGAATGGTTTGAAAATTCTGAGAAAATGTAAGTAATTCTTAGGAAAAGGATGAACATTTAAAGAGGAAAATGTTTGTCAGGAAAACTCTGACTTCAAAAATTTTCTTTGAAAAATGATTGAAATTCATGGGAAAATTCTTTGGAGATGGAAGGTCGAAACTCGGGAAGCTGAAATCCTAAGGATCTTATTCCTGAAATACTGAAAAATCGATTTTGATCTTTGAGAAAGGTGAGAGACTTCTTTTGAAAATCTTGAGAAAATAACCCTTTTTATGGAAAACTATGGAAAAACTTGACTTGGGAAAACCGATTTTGAAAAATTCTCAGAGTTTCTTGAGAAATCGATTTCCATGAAGTGAAAATTTCTTGAGAAAAACAGATGATGCAGATGATTTGAATGAATGAATGCACTTTGAAAAGCTTTCTGAAAAATTTGTTGGAAAAATGTAGATTAAGCCAAAGTAAATCTTTCACATATTCTGACTGTGACCATGAATATGTTCAAAGTTTACTTGAGTTAATTCACAATATTTTGAAAAATTAGAAATATGATGTGTATTTTTAAGATAGCATAAGAGTGTAGGCTCAATGTGACTGGTAGAAAGATGATGGATCTGGGTCTCGTCCATATTCTGACTAGGGCCGTAAATATGGACTCCACCGAGTTCATCAACTCTCTAAGAGTTGGTGCTCGTGCCATTCGTGTTCATCCATGGTGAATTTTGAAAATTAAGATATATGCATCATAGAATCAGGATATTACTGAAATCAAACTATATGAGATGCAGCCTAATCTAAGCAGTAAGGTAAATATTATTCCAAATTGAATTGTTACACTTCTTGACATAAAGTAACATAACCGAAATAAACAGAATATATGATGTAAAGAATCAGCATCCTCCGGATTTTCCTGCATATATGAGTTAGCATACAAAAGAGAGATCGGGGATCTTATATTACTGCCAATGTGCCGATGATTATACATAGATTACAATAGAAATGCACATATCACTGAAAATATAGTACCAAGAGTATGTACGTAATGTTTATGAAAATGCCTACATGCCATATCCAAGTTGAATGAGAAAATTTGCATGTATATCTAAATGCTTAGGCTTATGCTAAATGAAGTATGCCTATGGAGATATATCTGCTTGAATATATAGGAAAATACAACTACCTAAATGCATGGGATAAGGCACATGCTTAAATATTGTATCTACGCTAAATGATGAAAATTGCATACATAAGATATCTAAGTAAAATGCTTATGTTAATAAGAAGATATGCATGATATATACAAAACGAAAGTGCTTATGACATATAAGAAATATGGAATGTATATGATATACATATAAAGAGATAGACTTAGGCTAAGTGATGGGAAATTATGTATATATGATGCCCTCTAAATGTAATCCCTAAATTAGGAAGGGGATACTAATGAAATGATATATATGATAAACTGAATGACATGTTGTTAGAGAATTTACTGATACGATAAGAAATACAGGATATACTATAAATATATTAATTAATATGCTACAAAAGATCACTAGAGATATCTTAAACCTATAAAGTAAAACATGGAGATGCATCAATGACTGTTGGAATGCATTCTATACAGTGCAACAATGACATCAATATATTAACATGGCTGGATTATACTGGAATAACCAAATGTAGAGGGTATGGCAGATAGATGAGTACCTAGATACTGCCACATATGTAAGTGATACAAGGGCAATGTACAAATGTGCTGTAAATACAGTGAGATGAGGATACGTGCAGGGACAATGTGAAACTACAAATCAAACTAATTTCACAATCAAACCAAGAAAGGCATTATTTATCAACAACTGAGGATTAAAGCATCTGCCTCTATAACATCGAGTCATCTGAACGGCAAACAGAGGAACAAACACATCCAAAGATAATATCTGACTTTTATAATATGACATCCCTTAACTCAATTAAAGATTTGGCTCTTTTAATGCAATACATTTTGTTAAGCTGCCAAGTAAAGAGTTTATAGTTAAATGCAGTAAAGAAAATGGAAGCAACTCTCTGTTCCCTGTTATTAGCTGAATTTCAATCCTTCAGATGAATTGGAACAAGCTGGAGATTCAGGTATTACTCAGCTACAGGGGACAATGCAGGTAGGGTCAAAAAGAGAGAGAGCATGATACATGTATGTACTGGGGATAACCTAACTAAAATGAAGGAACTCCATGACATTCAAGCTGCTGATATTCATGCTGTATGAGATTAGAATGCAGTGACGACCTGCTTTGAATCAAAGAACCTAAGTAAATTAAAATTAAATCTCATCAGGAGATATGCGTGGGATTACTAAAAAAAAAGACTATCCCTGCATTATATCTAAATGTAACTGTTACTAAAGTAAACCCAGTCGATCACCTAAACTCAGCTAACGGGCCTATTTCCTTCAATGGGCCAGCGCGGCGCGACGGTCCTTCCTTACCGCCGCAAGCCTACTCGTCAGCTCGCTTGCCGGTCGCGGAAGCTTATGATCAGAGTGCAAGAGAGCAAGAAAGAATGGAGGGAGAGAAGTTGCAATCACAAGAAGCAATCACAACGAGGGTGAACAAAAGAAAGCTCAACGCATTTAATTCATTCACAATTTTGCCCGCAGGCTATTACAGTTCAAGTATACGGGCTGCCCCTTCGGGGTATTGATTCACCTGAACCGGGCAGCTTACATCAGACTCAACAAAAGCAAAACAGACTCTAGCGCAACTGTACACTGTAAGTCGCAAGGGAACATGCTCCCCCCTTCAAATCATGCGCCGTCCTCGGCGCCATCTGTTTCGTGGTAAGCCCTGACTCCAGCCGGGTAGCGGCTGTTCATTCGAAATGCAGGCTCCCACGTTGGTTCCGCTGTTTCCTCCCACTGCACCAAGTATTTCTTCGCTTGCCCCAAGTAGTTGACCTTGTGGCGAAGGATCTGACTGAGGTGCTTCTCGGCCCGTTGTGCTGTCGGGGCCCTCTGCATGATGGGAGCGCGTTGCGGCACATTGCGTTCTGGGTCTCCATCATCTGGATGGAACTGTTTGAGGTTGCACACGTGGAACACCGGGTGCACCTTGAAGTCTGGGGGCAACTCCAGCTTATATGCCAGCTTGCCCACCTTCTTTGTGATGGTGAAGGGTCCCTCATACTTTCTGAGTAGTCCTCGGTGCCGCCCGCGGAAGATGCCTGTGCGACCAGGATATAATTTCACCAACACTTGGTCCCCAACCTGGAACCCTGCGGGCCGACGGTGTTTGTCCGCCCACTTCTTCATCCTCTTCGCCGCTTTGTGTAAGAATGCTTTCGCCAACTCATTCTGCTCGTGCCAGTCGCGAACAAACTGATAGGCGAAGGATGGCCTTCCCTTTTCTTGTGCGGCAAGAGTGTGCGGGGTCAGTGGCTGCTGCCCCGTGGCTATCTCAAACGGGCTGTGGCCTGAAGATTCGCTCTTCTGCAGATTATAACAAAACTGTGCCACATCAAGGAGCTTCACCCAATTTTTCTGATTGGCACTAACAAAGTGCCTAAGGTACTGCTCCAGTATCCCGTTGATGCGCTCTGTCTGCCCATCTGTCTGCGGATGGAAGCTTGTTGAAAACAGCAAATCAGAGCCAAGTAACCGAAATACTTCACGCCAGAACTTGCCCGTGAAGCGAGCATCGCGATCGCTCACAATGCTCTTTGGTATGCCCCAGTGCTTCACCACATGCTTTACGAACAACTCTGCAGTCTTCTCTGCAGGGCACTCCTTGGAAGCTGAGATGAAGGTGGCATACTTTGAGAAACGATCCACCACAACTAAAATAGAACTGAGGCCCTCTACCTTTGGCAGACTAACAATAAAGTCCATAGAGATGCTTTCCCAAGGACGTTCTGGAATTGGTAGAGGCTCAAGGAGACCGGCAGCCTTCTGGTTTGTCCCCTTATCTTGCTGGCAGATGAGGCATGTCCGCACATACCCCTCAACATCGTCTCTCATCTGCGGCCAATAGTAGCCGCGCTCAAGGAGTGCTAAGGTCCGCTCCTGACCAGGATGGCCGGCCCATAGTGTATCATGGCACTCCTTGAGTAGCTCTCGACGAAGGCTTCCCCACCGTGGTACAAAGATGCGTCCCCCTTTTGTTACAAGTAGGCCATCCTGTAGCCAAAATCGCCGAGTCTTCCCTGCCTACGCCAGAGAGACAAGGTGTTGTGCGGTCGGATCCTGCTGTGTACCCTCACGGATGTGGCTCAGCAATGCACCCTCCAAATGCACTTCAGAAGGCTCTGTGCGCGCAGCAGCTAATTCAGCCCTACGGCTCAAGGCATCCGCCACAACATTGGTTTTTCCAACCTTGTACTCTAAGGCAAAGTCGAACTCAGCCAAAAACATCTGCCATCGAGCTTGCTTGGGCGTCAACTTCTTTTGCGTCTGAAAATAGCTCGTGGCCACATTGTCCGTCTTGACGACAAACTCGGCACCCAAAAGGTAGTGCCGCCAGGTCCTGAGGCAATACACAATGGCGGTCATCTCACGTTCGTGCACTGTGTACCGCCTCTCTGCATCCTTCAGCTTACGACTCTCATATGCGATCGGATGCCCGTCTTGCATAATAACTCCGCCAATGGCAAAGTCTGAGGCATCGGTGTGGACTTCGAAGGGTCTCGAATGATCAGGCAGTCGCAGCACTGGCTCTCTCACTAAGGCTTTCTTCAAGCCCTCGAAGGCATCTTGGCACGCTCCTGTCCAGAGCCATACCCGATTCTTCTTCAACAAATTTGTGAGGGGCGCAGCAATGAGGGAATAACCTTCGATGAAACGCCGATAATAATTTGCCAAGCCGAGGAATGACCGCAATTCTGGCACTTTGCTTGGCGGAACCCATTCCTGGATGGCCCTTATCTTTTGCCCATCCATACGCAGCACACCACGCCCCACAACGTGGCCAAGGAAGCTGATCTCCTCCTGCCCGAAGAGACACTTCTCTCGTTTAACACAAAGGTCATTCTCCTTCAGCACCTGAAACACTGTTCGCAAGTGCCCGACATGTTCCTCCATGTTATTGCTGTAGATCACGATATCATCCAGGTAGACTACCACAAACTTGTCTAAGTAAGGGTAGAAAATCTGGTTCATTAAAGTCGTGAACGTGGCTGGAGCATTTGCCAACCCGAATGGCATTACTAAAAATTCGTAAGCACCATAGCGGGTGACACAAGTTGTTTTCGGCTCATCACCTTCGGCAATCCTCACCTGCCAGTAACCCGATCGCAGATCTAGCTTGAAAAAGATACGGGCACTGCCTAGCTGATCGAACAAGTCTGCTATCAATGGCAATGGGTACTTGTTCTTCACCGTGACCTTGTTCAAGGCCCGGTAATCCACACATAACCGTTTAGAGCCATCATGTTTCATCTGAAAAAGGACCGGGGCACCAAATGGGGCTTTTGATGGACGAACAATGCCTGCGTCCAACATCTCGTCTAGCTGCCTGCGCAGCTCCTTCAACTCTGCTGGCCCCATATGGTATGGAACCATTGCGGGAGGCTTTCTCCCGGGGTCAACTCAATCTTGTGGTCGACCTTGCGTCTTGGCGGAAGACGCTTTGGCAATTCCGGAGGCATCACCCCCCGAAACTCCTCCAATAGAGGGGCTAGGGTCGGCGGCACTACTGCTTCTACCTTCCCTTCATCTGCACGCACTGCAACTAAGAATGTCTGCTCCCCATGCTTGACACCCTTCTTCAGTTGCATTGCTGATAACACTGAAGACTTGCCTTTCTGCGTAAGGCACTGCACTGTGTGGGACAGGTCTGATCCCATGATCGTCAACGTGTTAAATTTTGGCAGCAGCATCACATTTTGGCTTCGCAGAAACTCCATACCCAGAATCACCTTGAAATCGTCCAGGGGCACCACAGAGAAGTTGGCTTTGCCGACCCAACTCCCCACTTGAGTAGCCACATCTCTTGCTTCACCAAGAATGGGCTTGGCCTCAGAGTTTACTGTTTTGATAGTCCTCTACTTTGGCCCAGTTTTCAAGCCCAACCGCTCTGCCTCTTCCCGCGAGACAAAGTTGTGTGTGGCCCCGGAGTCTACCATTGCCGAAGTAGACTTTCCATTCATAATGACTTCTACGTACATAAGTTCCTTACTGACCTGCATGTTCTTAGCTGCGCAACTTCTAGCTGCGTTAATCGATCGCATGGCACCCATCCTCGGTTGCATGGTCTCAGTGTCACTGCCTTCAGTATCGCTGCATTCTTTCTGTGCAGCATTGGCTTGCCCGTCGTCCTTTACAAGGCGCTTTGAGCATTGCCGGGCGATATGTCTATCACCACAGAACCAACATGTCACAACCGCACCCTTGTTGCTGTTGTTATGCTTTGTGTAGTTCTGTTTCTTTTCGGATTGATGGCGTGTTGACGCCTCACCTTTATCGTTGCGCTGCTCATCCTTCTTGCCTCTGTGGTCAGGCTTCTTCCCAACTTTGGTTGATGGGGTGAAAGGTTTGCGTTGAGTATCAACTAAGCGCTCCGCCGCCACATATGCATCTTCCAAAATACGGGGGTTGCTCCTTTCCACTTCGGACTGTGCCCATGGTTGAAGTCCCACAATGAACCAGTTGAGCATGTCGTCTTCTGGCATGTTAGGTATCTCCAGCATAAGCTTCTGGAACGTTCGGACATAGTCTTGCAATGAACCAGTATGTTTGAGTTCACGAACCATCCGGTAAGCCTGTCTCTGCGCATTTCTTGGCATGAAGTAGTTGCGCAACTCTACTTTGAAGTCGTCAAAGGTGTCTATCACACATTGACCCCTATCCATGTCATTGCGCTTCCGCCTCCACCAAGCGATAGCATCACCATCAAGTAAGGCCGCTGCAGCCTTGATCCTCAGATCTTCAAGGGTCACATTTTGGATATCCAAGTAGTCTTCTACTTGGAACAAGAAGTTCTCAATGGCCTTGCTGTCGCGAGAACCATTGAATTTTGCGGGTCTAGGTACATCAATCCTTGATGGTCTCTCACCATTTCCGCCATTCAGGGTCACCGTCCGCTGCAACGTACAGTTCCTCAACTCAAGATCGGTCACTGTAGTCGTCAACGAAGTGACCTGCCTCATTAGTAAGTTCACCTGCTCTTGCAGGCTCGCCACCACATCATTCAATCCATTGAATGATTCACATGCGCGTGAAATCGCTTCATCATGCGAAGTCACATCTTCCACCAACTTGTTAACAGTTGCATCCAACTCTTTTTGGCCCCGAGGTGAACCCATCTCCTCAGCTTCGGCAACTGCCTTGCCTCTGGTGTTGCGCAAGTGTTGATAAGGCGCCATGATGTCTTGCTCACAAATCGCAGCCTGTCGGCGTGTCTGTCGACACCGACTCCGGAGTCCCTTCCCCAGCACGAGAACGGGCTCTGGTACCACTTGTCACGGGCCTATTTCCTTCAATGGGCCAGTGCGGCGCGACGGTCCTTCCTTACCGCCGCAAGCCTACTCGTCAGCTCGCTTGCCGGTCGCGGAAGCTTATGATCAGAGTGCAAGAGAGCAAGAGAGAATGGAGGGAGAGAAGTTGCAATCACAAGAAGCAATCACAACGAGGGTGAACAAAAGAAAGCTCAACGCATTTAATTCATTCACAATTTTGCCCGCAGGCTATTACAGTTCAAGTATACGGGCTGCCCCTTCGGGGTATTGATTCACCTGAACCGGGCAGCTTACATCAGACTCAACAAAAGCAAAACAGACTCTAGCGCAACTGTACACTGTAAGTCGCAAGGGAACACTTTTAATGCAATACATTTTGTTAAGCTGCCAAGTAAAGAGTTTACAGTTAAATGCAGTAAAGAAAATGGAAGCAACTCTCTGTTCCCTGTTATTAGCTGAATTTCAATCCTTCAGATGAATTGGAACAAGCTGGAGATTCAGGTATTACTCAGCTACAGGGGACAATGCAGGTAGGGTCAAAAAGAGAGAGAGCATGATACATGTATGTACTGGGGATAACCTAACTAAAATGAAGGAACTCCATGACATTCAAGCTGCTGATATTCATGCTGTATGAGATTAGAATGCAGTGACGACCTGCTTTGAATCAAAGAACCTAAGTAAATTAAAATTAAATCTCATCAGGAGATATGCGTGGGATTACTAAAAAAAAAGACTATCCCTGCATTATATCTAAATGTAACTGTTACTAAAGTAAACCCAGTCGATCACCTAAACTCAGCTAACTGGTGTAAAGCTCAGAATGCAAGAATGTAAAAGCATGGTGTTGTGAAGGGCTGCAGGAAATGGTATTCTTCCAGAGATTGATATTGGAATTCAGAAGAAAAAAAAAATGCCAAAAGAATGTTAATAGAAATGAAAGGGGTAATGAGTTTATATGTGGTGTCTTTGTTAATGACACCCTTTTGCTGTACAATGGGTCCTACTGGACCATTGTTTAACTCATGACATGGCACACAGACCCTATTATCAACATCATATAAACGTGTGTAACCCAATGCTATACAGGAGAATTGGAATCAAGTAAAACTCATAAGAAGATAGGGACAGGGACATGAAGATGGACGGGCTGCCATCAGTGACCTAGGGAATTCTATTCTTTGCAAGGATAATGACTAAGACATTGCTAAAACAGATTCTTTTCTTTTTGTTTTTGTTTTAAAATGATTATTCAAACCAAGATGTGATCAAAATACATAGTGACTGGACATGAACATGAAGACCGTGAACTTGAAAATGATGACTTTTTTTTTATTCAGGACACTAAATAAAAGAAAAGGAAGAAATGATAAAATCTCAGAGAAACTAAGGATTTGATTAAAACAATGCTACTCGAATGAACCGACAACACCATTGCGAGGTGGTACCGGTTCCTGACGTATTTAAATAAACGAAGACACAGATCACGTTATCAAACACAATGGATCTGCGATGCATGATGGTCTGAATGCAATGTTTGATTCCTGTAAATGTAGATGTACAGGGGAGAGGGGTTTTCACCTTGATTCAGCAGAGGTTGAAGAAGCACTTCCTACAGGGTGAGCTGAGCCTCTAGGAGTAGATGCGAAAATCCCTGAATATCAATCGTTGGAGGCTCGTCTTCCTATGGGGCGTGCTGCTGGACTGCCTCTGCTGCTGAGCTGAAGATACAAATGGTCTCCTATTGGTGGGTTGAAAGAGATGAGAGCAGGAGCTCATGAACAGAGGAGAGTTGGGGTTAAGGAGTCTCTCTGATCCTTTGCTGGGGTTCTCTGGTTCTTCCTAAAAGGGGAAACCAATGAGCAAAGGGGGAACTCCTCTTGGTCTCTTCGGTTGAAGGGGAACGAAGGCAGGCCTTGTGAAAAGGGGAGAGATGGAATCGCTCTTGGGGTCAGCCTCCTGCTGATCGAGAGGGAAAGAGATGAAAAGGGGAATGCTAAAGAGTTAGGGGAAAAGCAAAAAGTCCTCTTCTTCGGGTGGCCTAAGACCCCCCTTAAAAAGAAAACATCTGTCCTTTCAGCCAAAAGATCGGGACCTGTGAAAGGTTTTGATAAGCTTAAAAAAACTAACTTTTGAAAAATTTCAAAAAAAAATGTCGCCATTTGGGAAGGGGGCGGCTCCTTTTCTTCAAAAGAAATTTTAAAAACTTAGGTAAAATGAAAATTTTGGTAGGGTTTCACGATGGCGCCATTTGGGCTGAAAGTAAAAAAAATGAGTAAAAACGGATTTTTCTTCTTCTTTTTTTTTTTTTTTAAGGTGGTGCCACCTAAGCTTGATTTGAAAACTTTTTAAAAAAACAAAAAAATTTGCTTTTCTTGGCAAGGAGCCTTAGTGGGGTGCCACCTACGTGGGCCCACTAATTATTTCATTAAAATTAAATCAAATAAAAGAATTCCACTTCCGGATGGGCACTGTTTTGAAAATAAAAGAAATATTTGAAAATTCTAGTGTGACACCACATTGAGGCGGGTCCCACGTCACTTATTTGAAATAAGAGCCAAGTGGAATTTTTGGAATTTTCGTACTAGTAGGTTAGTTTTGAAAAAACACGAAGCAAAATTTGGCTTGATTTCAAAACTTGGAAGAAAATGGTTCTTCAGGGCAAAATTTTGAAAGGAGTAGGGAAATTCGGAGCCTTTTTGTAAAAGTTTGAAATAAGATCTTATGAATTTTGAAATTGTGTCCCCCTCTTTTCAACTGGCAAAATTTTGAAATGTCAAAATCATCCAGATTGTTTTCTTGAGAAAACTTTTCGTAATTCGGGGTCCTGGGGGTAAAATGGGAAGAATTGATAATTTTGAAAACCCAGGGTTTTAAAATCAATTTTGAAAAGTTTAGAAATCAAATCTGGATTGACAATTTTGAAAATCAGGAGTTCTGGATCTCAAAATGACATGTTGTGCAGTGAAATGATATGAAATGCTCATGCAATGCTATGCAAAGACAGGTTCTACAAGATTGCCACTCCGAATTTGAATTTGAAAATTCTGACTTCTGTTTAAGCATGAGATTTTGAAGATTTGCAGTTTGAAGATGTCTCTGAGTCTAAATAGAGAAGTTTTGAGACTCAAGAACGAAATTTTAGACTTTCTGCAAGGTTCTATTTCAGAAAATGACCATTTTGCCCTTTATTGCTTCGGAGAACTGAAATGTGATAATTGATGGAGATATCAGGAAGGTGAGTGAAAATTTGGGGTGTTTACAGATGCCCCTCTTTGCTACTAAGTCGGCTTGTCGTCGAGCTTAGTGGCAAAGAAAACACACCAAATTTAGGCTGTATAAAATGCCCTAGTTAGAAAGATCCGACTGGGTATGAAGAAATTAGCCCTAGGAAGATGGTAGATACGAAATGGAGAATGAAGAGAAAAGATTTGCTTTGTGACAGCGAAGTTCAGGTTTTTGCCCTTAAGATACCTCGCATGGAACGAAGCTCAGGTTTTGACCCTTAACCTGATTGGGGATTGAAATATCTCATAGAAATGAGACTCAGGTTTGTACCCTTATCCTGATCGGGAGGAAAATGGAATACTTCATTGAATGAGGCTCAGGTTTATACCCTTATCCTGATTGGGCGGAAAATGGAATACCTCTTCAAAGGAGGCTTAGGTTTATACCCTTATCCTGATTGGGCGGAAAATAGAATACCTCTTCAAAGGAGTCTCAGGTTTATACCCTTATCCTTATTGGGCGGAAAATGGAATACCTCATCAAAGGAGGCTCAGGTTTGTACCCTTATCCTGATCGGGCGGAAAATGGATGGAATGATGGAACCTTCAGATTTTGCACAATAAATCCGACAGAGGTTTTGCAAAAAGAAGGAAAATGGGGTCCCTAAAGCTTGAAAAGGGATTGATTTTGGGCGTCTCATTTCTGAGACTAAATAGCTTTTGAAATTGCCTTTTGCGAGAAATGAGTGTTGGTTCGACCTCGAACTGAAATGGGACTGTCTATGGTTGGACAGTGGGGACACAGGGAAGTGTGCAAATCTGAGAGCTCACGCTCTCAAAGAAGGGAAGGAATCAAGTCCTTAAGAGGGAAAAATTGGTGTCAGGATGTATCAAAACGGACATCAAGCTCTCACTACACGTCAGGATAGCTAGAAAATATCATCAAAATGTTGAAAATTTTGTTGTTGATTCAAGATATTTGAAAATGATACGCATTGTTGCGAAATATTCTTTCTTTACTACCTGAAGCATTACCTCCAGACAAGGTTCACTTCGTAGAATCAAGATTTTGGAATCCAAATTGCTTGCGATTGACCTTCTTCAAGGAAGCTATCAATTTCCTTGATATGAACAGGAAAGAGAATTTGATATTATGAAAGCAATTGATGAAAGAGAATTGATAATAGAATTTCACAAGTTTAAAGAGGATTCTTGATAGACTTGGCAGTTTGATATCCCGGAAGCTTCTCTCATGATAATCTTTCTGCACTCTTTTGGCTCTCTTGGGTTTTGGCTACATTCTTCTTCATTTTGGAGATGTTTCGACCTTTTCTCTCTTTCTTTTTTCTCTCTTTCTCTCTTTTGGGAAGGGCACGTCACTAACTCCTTCAACTTGGAGATGTTTCGATCCTTCTTAGACAATGTTGGCTCATGGGTTTAGAGATTTTTGGATGATAGCTGAAATTAAATATCTTTTAGGGATTGTCAGGAGGTTCATCGCATCTGCCTTCATCTCGACAGTGCTTTGGACTTTCCCTGGAAGGATCTGTCACAAACTCCGTCATCTTGGAGATGTTTCAAATCTTCTTTGGCATCGGGGGTCTACTCGCTTAATTCGCCTTCATCTTGACGACAAGTGAAAGATCCCTTTTGCGGATATTTAATTGCAGCTCAGGTGATTTTGAGGAGGCAGAGATTGGGTGAATGCTCTCTTTTCTAGTGCTCAGGATATTTTCACTACCTCGTCTTTACAAGAATGGTCTTTAAAATGTGCCATTGACTACGATCAATATCAATCATTTATGGCTCTGCAATAACATTGAATTTTCTTTTGCTGGCCATATCGAGGATTTATCCTTCATCCTTTTGGTTGGCCAATAGAAAGAATTTGAGTTTTGAATCTCTTTTCGCAAAAGCTTCACTCTTTTGAAAGTAATGTTAAAGGTGAACTGAAATAAAGATTTGTGCAATAAAGATTCTGAAATCAACAATTAATTGATTGACAAATTGACAAAATTTTCTTGAAATCCTTGGTGAAAGAGAGCATCTGAGGTCTGGCTCAACACATCCGTGACGAAAATTCTCCTCTCTTTTTCCCCAAAAAGAGAGACTCAGACTTAGCCCTTACCTGAATGGAAAATGGGAAATACTCCTCTCTTCCTTGAAGAGGAGGTGTTTGCAAAATGAACTTTCGAAGAGAAATTAAGCTTTCGTCAAAGCTCCCGAATATTAGGCTTCTCTTATGGAAAGGGGGCCGATAATAGTGAGGTCTGAAAATTGGGTCATGAAAGGAACGAGTCCATCACACTCTCCCTGACAAGAGGGTCCTTCATGACGAAAACGGTCTAGTATGAAATTGGGGGGTCACAAGAAAAGCGAGTCTCCGTCGAGCCTCTCCCTTTAAAAGGGTTCCTTGTGTGAAATTGGAAATTGTTTTGCAAACGGTTCACAAAGACGCGAGTCCTTTCAAACTTTCCCTGAAAAGGGGCTAAGTGAACGAATTGGATAGCATGCGAAAAGAACGAGCTCCCTCGAACTCTCCCTAAAAAGGGTCTCTCGCAAGAGAAAATGATTGAAATTGGATATTGAGATTGATTGACCCAAAGGTCGAAATTGAAAATTGGGAAATTTGAAATTGGAAATTGGTTGCTGGAAATTGAATGACCCGGAGGTCGAAATTGGATGACCTGACGGTCGAAATTGAGAATTGGTTTGACCAAAAGGTCAAAATTGTGTGACCCGAAGGTCAAAATTGAGAATTGAGTGAGCCGAAGGTCAAAATTTGGAAATTGAGTGGCCCGAAGGTCGAAAATTGGAAATTGGTAATTGAAATTGAGAATTGTAAATTGGGTGACCCAGAGGTCGGAATTGGAGAATTGCATGATTCGAAGATTTGAATTGGAATTTGGTGGGCAAAATATCAAATTTGAGCAATTGACAGACCTTGAGGATTGAAATGACTTGGATTAACAAAGGAGAATAATGAGTTCGAGTGAGAGCTCGAATAAAATACAGAGATCACGAGTCGGAACCCGGATCAACAAAAGAAAATGAAGAGCTCGAATCAGAGCTCAAATGAGGTTGAGAGATCACAAGTCAGAACCCGAATCAACAAAAGAATATGAAGAGCTCGAATCTGAGCTCGAATGGATAAAGAGATCTCGAGTCAGAACCCGGATCAACAAAAGAAAATGAAGAGCTCGAATCTGAGCTCGAATGAATAAAGAGATCTCGAGTCGGAACCCGGATCAACAAAAGAACATAAAGAGCTCGAGTCGGGGCTCGAGTAAATAAAGAGATCTTGAGTCGGAACTCGGATCAACAAAAGAAAATGAAGAGCTCGAGTCGGGGCTAGAGTAAATAAAGAGATCTCAAGTTGGAACTCGGATCAACAAAAGAAAATGAAGAGCTCGAGTCAGGGCTCGAGTAAATAAAGAGATCTCGAGTCGGAACTCGGATCAACAAAAGAAATGAAGAGCTCGAATCAGAGCTCGAATAAGATAAAGAGATCATGAGTCGGAACTCGGATCAATAAAAGAAAATAAAGAGCTCGAATCAGAGCTCAAATAAGACAAAAGAGATCACGAGTCGGAACTCGGATCAACAAAGGAGGATAATTTGAATAAAAACCCGAGTCAGAACTCGGTTTTCCAAAAAGTTGGATTTTGAAAATGTACCAGTTTGAACACTGGATTTTGAAATAATACCAGTTCGATCGCTGGGTTTTTGTTCAGTATTGGTGATTGTCTTTCACTTTTGAATCATTAGGAATTGTGATGGGAATGTTTGTTGAAATCTCAATACTGACCGGATTGTTGTTAATGCAGTTGAATGCAAATGAATATGAATTGATGCACATGAATGCACAAGTGCGTGAAATGAGGAATTTGTTTATCCTGCCTGCATACAAAATTTTTTAAAAATGCCCCAGTGTAACTGAGAAAGAAAGTTTGATCATTATTTAAAGAAAATAGGAAGATTACAAAGGAAGAATAGAAGTTTCAAGTATAGAACTTTTTCAAGTGTCGAGCATTAATGGGATCTGGCAATTCTACCCCATCGACATTGATAAGCCGATATGAATTGCGGGGTAAGGCTTCTTTGACCACATAGGGACCTTCCCAATTTGGCAATCATTTACCGCCAGGATGATGCTTGAGATAAGATGTGGATCGAAGTACTAAATCATTGACTTTGAATCTTCTTTCGACGACAGACTTCACGTACTGCCTGGCCACTCTCTGGCGATAAGATTGAGCATGCTTTGCTGCTTTTAGCCTTCTCTCGTCGAGCAAGTCTAACTGCAACAGTCGTTGCTGTTGGTATTGATCAAGAGGTAATTCTAGCAATGAAGCAAATTTCAAAGCGGGCTTCTGAACATGTAGAGGCAACACTACTTCTGTTCCGTAGACCAATTCTGATGGAGTAGCATTCGTTGGTGTACGAATGGTGGTCCGGTAGGTCCATAATGCATCGTGGATCTTCTCATGCCAGTCACGGCCTGTTTCTACAGTTTGCTCCAAGATACGAATTAAAATCTCATTAGTGGCCTTTGCCTGACCATTCCCTTGAGGATAGTAGAGAGCGGAAAAATGATGATAGATCTTAAATTTTGAGCAGAATGTCTTCATCTTTTTATTCTTAAAACGACTGCCATTATCTGACACGATGTCATGCGGGATGTCGAAATGGCAAAGAATGCTCTTGTGAATAAAAGAGACCACGTGTCGGCCTTCTACTGTGCGAAGAGTGATAGCTTCTACCCACTTGGTGAAATATTCTATTGCAGCAAGGAAGTATTTGTAGCCATTTGAAGCAGAAGGGGTGATGGGGCCTACGACATCGAAGGCCCACATAGAGAACGACCAAGGAGAGACAACAGATTGTAAATATGTTGCCGAAGCATGAATAGAAGGTGCGTGTATTTGGCATTGAACACACTTCTTCACATAATAGTAACAGTCTTGCTGCATAGTCTTCCAGTAGTAACCTGCTCTAACGATCTGTTTGACAAGGGTTTGGTAGCCGACATGGCCACCACAAATGCCTTCGTGTGCTTCGCGCACAACTTCTTTGGCTTCGTCTTCATCTAAACATATGAAATACTCTGAACTGAATCCTCAATGATAGAGGATATTTGCCAGAATGAAATATCGAGTGGACATACGTTGGATTGCTCGCTGCTCTTTCTTTGAGAGTTCTGGAGGAAATTCACCAGTTTCTACGAAAGTTTTGATATTGTAATACCAAGGTTTCTTCTTTTGCTCAGCTTGGTTTACATGCTCTGTTTGAAGGAAAGCAGGTTGGTCAAGTCTGCCAATTTCGATGGAACGACAAGATTCTCCATTTTTGAATGCCATAATGGAGCCTAAACTGGATAGGCTATCGGCCAATTGATTGAAATCTCTCTTGATATGGAAGAGCTGAAATTCTTCAAAATTGCTGACAAGAGCTGAAACAATTTTCTGATAAGGAAATAGCTTCTGATCTTTCACTTGCCATTCGGCTCGAACTTGATTGACAACGAGTAATGAGTCACCGTAAGCGTGAACTCTCTTGACATTGAAGTCTAATAGAATCTTTAGACCTTGAATCAGGGCTTCATACTCAGCCATGTTATGGGTGCATTAAAAATCTAACTTAAGAGAAAATCGGATCATCTCTTTCTCTGGAGTGATTAATAAGATTTCGATGCCTATTTCGGCCATATTCTTGGAACCGACGAAAAATAAATTCCAGATTGGATACTGCTGGATATTGCATATTTGCTCATCTGGGAAATCATCTTCGGCTTTCACCTCTTCTGCCAGAGGAAAATCTGCCAATTGATCAGCAATTGCTTGACCTTTGATTGATTGCTGCGAGACATATTTTAGGTCATATTGCATCAGTAAGACTTGCCATTTGGTGACTCGTTCGCTGAGGAAGGGTTGCTCCAAGATGTACTTGAGAGGATTGAGTTTGGACAAAATTTTGACTTCAGATGCCAGCAGGTAGTGTCTTAGCTTCTGACACATCCATACCAGAGCTAGGCAGGTCTTCTCTATGTGAGAGTATTTCTTTTCATAGTCTATGAAAGTTTTACTCACATAATAAATGGCATGCTCTATCAAGCTGCCTTCTTTGTATTGTGCCAAGAATCTGCCGCATGCGACTTGATTTACTGAGATGTATAACAGAAGAGGTTTTTCCAATTCTGGCGGCTTCAAGATAGGAGGATTGAGAAGATACTTCTTGATCCGATCGAACGATTGCTGACACTCCGGTCCCCATTCAAACTTCACTCCTTTTCTGAGCAAGTGATTGAAAAGTTCGCATCTCATCACCAAGTTAGAAATAAATCGCCGAATCGATTGCATGCGTCCTTGAAGGTTACGCAATTCTTTGAGATTCTTCGGGGGTGGCATATCAATGATAGCCTTTGCTTTGGTTGGGTCAACTTCGATTCCCTTTTTGCTGACCAGAAAACCCAACAGTTTGCTTGATTCGACTCCAAAAACACACTTTTGAGGGTTAAGCCTTAGCTTGTAAAGAATGAGTCTCTTAAAGACTTGATCAAGCGCTTCGAGGTGATCTTCTTCTTCTTTGAATTTCACGAGAATGTCGTTAACATACGCATCCATGATTTTGCATATCTGGTCGTGAAAGATAACAGTCATTGCTCGTTGATACGTTGCTCCAGCATTCTTGAGCCCAAAAGGCATAACTGTGTAGCAGAAAGTGCCCCAAGGCGTAGTGAAGGAAGTTTTTGATTGGTCGCGGGTGGCTAACTTAATCTGATTGTAGCCGGAATATCCATCCATGAAGGAGAACATGGCATGTCTTGCTGTACTATCCACCAGAAGATTGATGCTTGGAAGTGGATAGTCATCCTTTGGAGTTGCTTTATTGAGGTCTCTGAAGTCTATGCAAATCCTTACTTTGCCACTTTTCTTTGGGACAACGATGATATTGGCTAACTAATCTGGATAGTCAATAGCTCGGATAAATCCTGCTTTGAGCAGGTCTTTGAGTCCTTCTTTGACCTATTGTTCTATTCTAGGATCCATTTTTCTCAGCTTTTGCTTAACTGGCTTAACATCTGAC
This sequence comes from Nuphar pumila, assembly GCF_984573655.1. Lineage (NCBI taxonomy): Eukaryota > Viridiplantae > Streptophyta > Magnoliopsida > Nymphaeales > Nymphaeaceae > Nuphar > Nuphar pumila. The sequence continues at coordinate 88,734,092 of NC_143257.1, read as the reverse complement.
TTCAAAACGAGTTGGTGTTTGACTAATTTGAGGTTTAAGCCCGACATATCTTCATATGTCCATGCGAACACTTCTTCATGTTGCTTGAGGAAATTTGTAAGTCTTTCCTTTTCTTCCGGACTCAGACTGGTTCCGATCTGGAGAATTTTGGGATCTTCCTCTGAACCGATATTGACATCTTCAGTCGGATCTTGTACTAGAGAAGATGGTTCTTCCTGCTTCTGAATTGCGGCGAACTCTGGTAATTCCTGAAAAGACTGATCATATTTTGCATAATCATCGAACTGCTTTGCAATCTTGCCATCTTCGGTGCTTGCTTTGACTCTGTGAATTGCTGCCGACTTCTGAAAAGCCTTGGGATTGAGAACGAGCTTCTTGATTGTCCGAGAAGTCATTTTGAAATTTTGGATAAGAAGTTTGGTTCAGATAAAATTGCCCATCGTAAGACAAGCAATCACTTGAAAAGAACCATGCATAAAATGGCATTAAAATCATAAAATGAAGAGATAGGCGGAAAGGAGACAGATGGCATCCGGATAAACAAAGAAATTTGGAATTTTATTGATTTTGAATTGATCAAAGACATTGATAAAATGAGACATTTATTTTGGAAAGAATAGAAAGAAAATAACAAATGGTCTTCAATGTGCCCCTTTAACAAAAATAGTCTTCTTTGGCGAGCTTCTGCCGGAGAACCCCAGTCCTGCATTGTGGGGATGATGCTTCTGGATCACTGGCTCGATGCGGCCATCTTCATTTTTGCCTAGTCCTTTAAAGGGTTGATATCCATGTTTCAGGAGCAAGTCAAATCCCCTTTTTGCTTTCATGAATTGTGGAAACAACGGGTGATCTTTAATAGCGTTGTAGTTGATTCGGCCTCCAACCTTGAAGAATTTAGGACCTCTCCATCGAGTCATGGCTACCGTGTGCAGAGATGGTTCTGAGGATGCCTTGAGTATTTCTTGATTTTCTCCGAGATTAATCTCTTCACTTTCCCTGATGCTGGGAATATCCGCAGTGAATGATGGTCGGGGAATCATGGGCTGCGAGAGCCTTTCTTCTGGGTCTTCTCCCAGTATTTTGGTAATCATTCCACCTTTTGACCATTTCACGCATTGATGAAGGGTGGAAGGCACTCCATTTTCATTATGAATCCATATTCTTCCGATCAGCAGGTTGTAGGTGGGTGGTACATTGATCACATGGAAAAGTACTGAGTGCACTAAATAATTGATGAATACTTCCAGAAATATTTTGCCCTTGGCCGTTTGACCATAGTTGTCAAATCCGTAGATAGTGATGGGATCTGGAATATATTCTTCATCCTTGATCCCTAATGCTTTTGTTGTCATCTCGGGACAAATATTGAGGCTACTGTCTCCATCGACCAGCACATGGGGTACCGTCATTCCTCTCACTTGAACGACGATGTACAAAGCATTATTATGAAATGAATGAGTCTTTGGAAGGTCCTCATCTGAGAAGGTGATCGGTGCATTGGTCATGGCGGAGTTCACAATTTGTGCCATGTCTTCAGGTGTGGTACTGGCTTAACTTTAATCTTTCTGAGTAGATCATCCAGTACTTGCTGATGCTTGCGAGAATTCTTGGCCAAGTCCAAAATTGAGACATTGGAAAGAGCGGTTAGAGGCTTTTGACTGGAAGTTTCTCCCCTTTTGGGGTTGGATTTGAGAAAATGTTTTGGAAACCCTGGAATTTTACTGGCTGTTGTAGGCAATATTTCGGCTGGTTCCGCTGATACTTTTAGCTTATCAAAAGCTGAGATTATGTCCACCTTCTTGGTGGCTGGTGCTGCTTGTCGTAGCACTGAAACCTGGCGCTGAACTCGGAGATCTTGTGCAGAACACGGCTTGATGTGCTCATGCGGTAGGAATGGCTGTGCAGACACTACTGCTGTGGTGTGCGGAGGAAAGGGCTGATTGAGAATATTCATTTTCTCTTCTTCTTCCTCTTCCACTAAAAGATTTTTTTCAATAAGATCTTGTACAATGTTTTTTTAGAACAAAGCAGTTCTCAGTGTTGTGTCCCACTGTCCTGTGGAACTTGCAAAACTGATCTTTCCATTTTCCCATGGGCACAGGGGGATCGGCCAGTCTAGGCAACTTAACCATCTCTTTTAACAGCATGTACTCGAGCACATCCCCGAGTGATTGGTCTAAAGGAGTAAATTTTCTATCGTAACTCCATCCTTCATGTTTAGTCTTCTCACGCAGTTTCGGCCCTTGATCCTGCTGAGGAGGTTTGCTGTATTGGGGAGCAAACTTTCCTTTCTGATCGCCTTTGTTGTTTGAACTGCCTGAGTCATAGCAATAATCTTTCTTCTGCCCTTTATACTGATTCTGACTGTTGTTGTTGTTGTGGTGGTTGTTGTTGGCAGAATAGGTAAAGTGAGCTTTCTTCTTCTGCTTACCTTAAGGGTTGTTTTTGGAAAAAGTGAAGCCTTTGTAGACTCCATTCTCCACACTCAGCTCGAGTCATTCAGCTCGTTTAGTCAACTCAATAAAGGTACAGAATGGTGCAGTAGAGATCAATCCTCTTAATGGTTGTGAGAAATTATTGAGGATTAAGGATAAGGCGTGCCTTTCTGAGATAGGATCTCTCATTTTGTTGCAGGCTGACCTCCATCTGTGAATAAAATCTCATGCTTTCTCATTCTCATTCTGCCTTAAATTGCAGAGATGGCTCATTGTAGGAAGCGCCTCTGTGTTGAACAAGAAGCGTTCAATAAACAGGTTTACTACTTTATCGAACTCCTTGAGCTCGATCGGATTGATATGCTCCGCATACCATTTAGCTGCAACTCCTTCCAAGCTGCGAGGGAAGCATAGAAATAGTGCTCGGTTGTCTCTCTTGAACCTCGAGCATTCAGCAAAGAAAGTGGCGAGATGAGCTTTCAGGTCGCCAGAACCGTCGAACTTGATGAATTTATGGGGGAGATTCTCCATATCATCATCCCCTTCTAAGCCGTCATAGAAGTCCTTACTGGTGAAGACTTTCTTGCCCTTGTCGCGGGCTTGGAGATCCTTAACAATTCAGACCATTTCTCTGAATTGTGCTTGCAGGGGCTTTTCTGCGACCTGACTCTTTTATTTGCGGCTTTTTCTCTGTTCTTGGCCCCGTTTCTGAAATACCAGAGGCACTTCATATTCTTCATCTGTATCTTCAACGGAGTCTGTTCTGTCTGAGATCTCTTTCGGCTGAACTTGCTTTCTGGAAGCCTTCTTATCCCTGTGACTATGGAACTTCTCTCTGAATGGGTTTCTTTCCGAGCTGGTCCCGGGCTGTTCATTCATCATTTTATTCATCATTTTTCGAAACATGGCATACATTTGCGGGTCTATGCCATCATCTTCTTGTTGCTGCTCTTGACTCCTCTCGGACCAGGGGGAACCCATCTCTTCTTCTGAGGCCGATGAGTACTAAGATGTCGTTGTTCTTTTGCCTGATCGTGTCTGAACCATCAAATGTCGTGGACGCTCTCTGCAGGGAAAAGACCTGATTAGATTTTGTAGGAATTGGTTTTTGGAAGAAATATTTGCTAAAAATATGGTAGACAATTTGAAAAAGATATCCCATTACTAGGGACTGAGTCATCGCGAGAATCACGACAATTATGTTGTCATTCTTTTTGCAAGAGAAATAAACAACGAAATTATGCCTTGTTACCTAGGCGAGGTTGTCAAACCACAATAGAAAGAGAGAATTTTATTGAAATGAGAAAAATGAACTTTTTATTGATCTTGAAAAGAGGTGGAGGACAAACAATGTGCCACCATTCACGATAGTCGGCAGACACTCTAGGACCAGGAAAGATTTTAAGAGAGACAAAAAATCCCAACTATAGCGGGCAAAATGATATGCCCCAGACTATTGTGCGAAGGTGAAATTGAACTTTTCCATAGCTCCTGATAGTAGTCTGGCTTTGATGTACTGCTGCCTCTGGGAGAACTGCCGAACACACCGCTCCGGTTGGTAGTAAGTGCAGAAGAATGGTCCCAACAACTTGAACCGCTTGCCATAAGCGTATGTATATCTGGGAGGAGACAGTTGCCGATCAAAATAATCCCAGACAATGTCATCTTCTTGAATGGTGTCAATCATGGAGCGATATTGTGCCACTGGAAGAAGTTCTTGGCCATTGTATCTGAAAGAGCTTGCTCGGGCTGGAACATGCTGGAAGAACCAGGATTGAAGTGCATAGATGCAACCTTCAACTAAAATGGATTCTTCAAGTGAGAAACGGGTTAGACTACGATATAGGAAGGTGAGCGCTGCCATGGCTATGGAGAGACGATTGGTTTGCCGACTTCCCCATCTTCTCATAAGCTGGATTATTCTGATGTCCATGTAGTTTTGTCCATCTAGAAAGAGGGATAATCCTACAGTGCACAGAACCATTGCATTCTGAATCCTTTCTTTAGCTGTCCTTGATAACGAGCTGACTTCAATGAAGGTTCCGTACTGGCGGTACAACTCGAGCAGGTTAACATATTCATTTTCGTCCAACTGGATCAGGGGCCAGGATTGGCGGCCTGTCATACGAGCTAATGAATCTTGGGGGTCCAAACCCTTGACATTGATAAGGAATTGATGTTCTAATGGATCTCCTAGTTGATCGACTGGTTCTGGTAATCCCATGATTTCTGAAAATTCATCCATTAAAATGGTCATCTCTCCCCACGGGAACCAGAAGGTACATGTCCGAGGATTCCATCGCTCCACCATTGCGTGGATCAGGTTGCCATTGATGGTCTGCTTTCCGACTGCCGACGCCAGTTCTAATCCGCACTCGCTCAAAGGGTCCGGGAACATTCGGGAAAAGCTTTTTAGCCAAGAATAGTACCATCGGGGAATGAAAGTTCCAGTGCTAAGAGCTCGATGTTCAGGACGACCTTTCCGCACCTCGTAGGAGATGTGACCTTCAGGAAAGATAGGATCAACTTGACTGGATGCCATCGAACTAAAAATAGAGAAAGACTCAGAATGAGACTTTGGGAAAATGTGGGAAATTTTGGAAAATTTTTGCAGGCAGGATATAAAATGTAGTTGGAAATTCGAGATCCAGTAGAAAGGTAGAATGGAAAAACCACCTGGAGTTTTGAAAGAAATCGAATATTTTGAAAATCATCCAGGGTTTGAGAAAGTAAAGGAAAAGGTGAAAAAATATGGATATTTGAAAATAGTTTTGGTGAAAATATGAAGGAAATAAAGATAGCATACAAACAATTACATCCTGCATAAACATTTATGCACATTCAGCACTCCCTAAAAGGCTGACTCATGATGCATCATTTTGAAAACAGTTGTAGGACCATAATCCTAACTCTAGGTTCAGATCATCTTTGTCCAATCCAGTTATGCCGATATACCCGAATCGAAATTCGAGGTACGTGGCATATAATTTCAACTCTGTTTCTAAGGTAGGGTTTTCCAACATCCTTGAGCGCCTACCGATATACCTCGGACTGTGGCCTGCGGTACGTGGTAGGGGGGTGTTAACCCAAATAATTGGCCCAGTTGTGAGGCTCTGTCCCGAACTAGGGTTCTGGAAGAGAGCCCAACAACGTGAAGACTGGGTATAAGTAGGTAAGGGGGTTTGAAGAAAAATGACCACATGCAAGAAATAGATGGCTCTAAATCCCAGAGAGATAGATTTTGAAAATCGTTGAAGAAGCATATATTGTTTGCATTCAGATCCTAAATTGAGGAGAGTTGTATTTAGACCTAAGTCTATGTGAACATGAAAATGTTTCCTCAATATAGTCCTACCAAACCATGCCTAAGCTATATGCAATCAATGTCAGCTAGGTCAGAATCTATGCTCCTAGGTTTGCATGATATCAAAAGTAAAAGAGCTGACATTTTGTGAACATAATTTCGATAATTGAACTAAGTCAAGCACAATTTTGACCAAACAAGGATATGTCCCATCACGGTCGCCAAACCTGTTATCGTCGCAAAAAAATTTCCCGTCTTCCCTTCCTTGCAGAAGAGAGAGGGAAATGCTTTTGTGATTCAAACTTGACTGGATTTTGGAAATTGTTTTGAAATACTCGCCTCCGTTTTGAAATTTGTGGGAAAATCCATGGGATGGGGCTCGACCTTTCGGTGCGAGGTTCGACCGTTCCTGCCGCCTTTAACAGGGGTAATTGAACCAAGGACCAAAATTGTGCTTGACTTAGTTAAATCTTCAAAATTATATTCTATCCTAAATGCACAGAGAATTTAGGCATGTGCTATGAGGTTTTGTAAAATGCAAGTTGGAAAATATGATGTATGCTTAGAAATTGCTTTTGGAGTTGGAAAAGTCTTTCTCAGGAAAGAGGTGGAAATCAGTCTCTAAGGGAATTTTGATGGAAAGGATTTGAAATCTAGAGAAAAATTCATAAAGGTGTAGGAAAATCATGAATGGTTTGAAAATCCTGAGAAAATGTAAGTAATTCTTAGTAAAAGGATGAACATTTGAAGAGGAAAATGTTTGTCAGGAAAACTCTGACTTCAAAAATTTTCTTTAGAAAATGATTGAAATTCATGGGAAAATTCTTTGGAGATGGAAGGTCGAAACTCGGGAAGATGAAATCCTAAGGATCTTATTCCTGAAATACTGAAAAATCGATTTTGATCTTTGAGAAAGGTGAGAGACTTCTTTTGAAAATCTTGAGAAAATAACCTTTTTATGGAAAACTGTGAAAAAACTTGACTTGGGAAAACCGATTTTGAAAAATTCTCAGAGTTTCTTGAGAAATCAATTTCCATGAAGTGAAAAGTTTTTGAGAAAATCATGAGAAAAACAAATGATGCAGATGATTTGAATGAATGAATGCACTTTGAAAAGCTTTCTGAAAAATTTGTTGGAAAAATGTAGATTAAGCCAAAGTAAATCTTTCGCATATTCTGACTGTGACCATGATTATGTTCAAAGTTTACTTGAGTTAATTCACAATATTTTGAAAAATTAGAAATATGATGTGTATTTTTAAGATAGCCTAAGAGTGTAGGCTCAATGTAACTGGTAGAAAGATGATGGATCTGGGTCTCGTCCATATTCCGACTAGGGCCGTAAATATGGACTCCACCGAGTTCATCAACTCTCTAAGAGTTGGTGCTCGTGCCATTCATGTTCATCCACGGTGAATTTTGAAAATTGAGATATATGCATCATAGAATCAGGATATTACTGAAATCAAACTATATGAGATGCAGCCTAATCTAAGCAGTAAGGTAAATATTATTCCAAATTGAATTGTTACACTTCTTGACATAAAGTAACATAACCGAAATAAACAGAATATATGATGTAAAGAATCAGCATCCTCCGGATTTTCCTGCATATATGAGTTAGCATACAAAAGAGAGATCGGGGATCTTATATTACTGCCAATGTGCCGATGATTATACATAGATTACAATAGAAATGCACATATCACTGAAAATATAGTACCAAGAGTATGTACGTAATGTTTATGAAAATGCCTACATGCCATATCCAAGTTGAATGAAAAAATTTGCATGTATATCTGAATGCTTAGGCTTATGCTAAATGAAGTATGCCTATGGAGATATATCTGCTTGAATATATAGGAAAATGCAACTACCTAAATGCATGGGATAAGGCACATGCTTAAATATTGTATCTAAGCTAAATGATGAAAATTGCATACATAAGATATCTAAGTAAAATGCTTATGTTAATAAGAAGATATGCATGATATATACAAAACGAAAGTGCTTATGACATATAAGAAATATGGAATGTATATGATATATATATAAAGAGGTAGACTTAGGCTAAGTGATGGGAAATTATGTATATATGATGCCCTCTAAATGTAATCCCTAAATTAGGAAGGGGATACTAATGAAATGATATATATGATAAACTGAATGACATGCTGTTAGAGAATTTACTGATATGATAAGAAATACAGGATATACTATAAATATATTAATTAATATGCTACAAAAGATCACTAGAGATATCTTAAACCTATAAAGTAAAACATGGAGATGCATCAATGACTGTACGAATGCATTCTAAACAGTGCAACAATGACATCAATATATTAACATGGCTGGATTATACTGGAATAACCAAATGTAGAGGGTATGGCAGATAGATGAGTACCTAGATACTGCCACATATGTAAGTGATACAAGGGCAATGTACAAATGTGCTGTAAATACGGTGAGATGAGGATACGTGCAGGGACAATGTGAAACTACAAATCAAACTGATTTCACAATCAAACCAAGAAAGGCATAATTTATCAACAACTGAGGATTAAAGCATATGCCTCTATAACATCGAGTCATCTGAACGCCAAACAGAGGAATAGACACATCCAAAGATAATATCTGACTTTTATAATATGACATCCCTTAACTCAATTAAAGATTTGGCTCTTTTAATGTAATACATTTTGTTAAGCTGCCAAGTAAAGAGTTTACAATTAAATGCAGTAAAGAAAATGGAAGCAACTCTTTGTTCCCTGTTATTAGCTGAATTTCAATCCTTCAGATGAATTGGAACAAGCTGGAGATTCAGGTATTACTTAGCTACAGGGGACAATGCAGGTAGGGTCAAAAAGAGAGAGAGCATGATACAAGTATGTACTGGGGATAACATAACTAAAATGAAGGAACTCCATGACATTCAAGCTGCTGATATTCATGTTGTATGAGATTAGAATGCAGTGACGACCTGCTTTGAATCAAAGAACCTAAATAAAATAAAAATTAAATCTCATCAGGAGATATGCGTGGGATTACTAAAAAAAAAGACTATCCCTGCATTATATCTAAATGTAACCGTTACTAAAGTAAACCCAGCCGATCACCTAAACTCAGCTAACTGGTGTAAAGCTCAGAATGCAAGAATGTAAAAGCATGGTGTTGTGAAGCACTGCAGGAAATGGTATTCTTCCAGAGAATGACTCATCGTCATCTGGATCTTAGAGCAATGTTTAAGGTTTTAGATTGATATTGGAATTCAGAAGAAAAAAAAAATGCCAAAAGAATGTTAACAGAAATGAAAGGGGTAATGAGTTTATATGTGGTGTCTTTGTTAATGACACCCTTTTGTTGTACGATGGGTCCTACTGGACCATCGTTTAACTCATGACATGGCACACAAACCCTATTATCAACATCATATAAACGTGTGTAACCCAATGCTATACAGGAGAATTGGAATAAAGTAAAACTCATAAGAAGATAGGGACAGGGACATGAAGATGGATGGGCTGCCATCAGTGACTTGGGGAATTCTATTCTTTGCAGGGATAATGACTAAGACATTGCTAAAACAGATTCTTTTCTTTTTGTTTTTGTTTTAAAATGATTATTCAAACCAAGATGTGATCAAAATACATAGTGACTGGACATGAACATGAAGACCGTGAACTTGAAAATGATGACTTTTTTTTTTATTCAGGATGCTAAATAAAAGAAAAGGAAGAAATGATAAAATCTCAGAGAAACTAAGGATTTGATTAAAACAATGCTACTCGAATGAACCGACAACACAATTGCGAGGTGGTACCGGTTCCTGACGTATTTAAATAAACGAAGACACAAATCACGTTATCAAACACAATGGATCTGCGATGCATGATGGTCTGAATGTAATGTTTGATTCCTGTAAATGTAGATGTACAGGGGAGAGGGGTTTTCACCTTGATTCGGCGGAGGGTGAAGAAGCACTTCCTACAGGGTGAGCTGAGCCTCTAGGAGTAGATGCGAAAATCCCTGAATATCAATCGTTGGAGGCTCGACTTCCTATGGAGCGTGCTGCTGGACTGCCTCTGCTGCTGAGCTGAAGATACAAATGGTCTCCTATAGGTCGGTTGAATGAGATGAGAGCAGGAGCTCATGAACAGAAGAGAGTTGGGGTTAAGGAGTCTCTCTGATCCTTTGCTGTGGTTCTCTGGTTCTTCCTAAAAGGGGAAACCAATGAGCAAAGGGGGAACTCCTCTTGGTCTCTTCGGTTGAAGGGGAACGAAGGCAGGCCTTGTGAAAAGGGGAGAGCTGGAATCGCCCTTGGGGTCAGCCTCCTGCTGATCGAGAGGGAAAGAGATGAAAAGGGGAATGCTGAAGAGTTAGGGGAAAAGCAAAAAGTCCTCTTCTTCGGGTGGCCTAAGCCCCCCCTTAAAAAGAAAACATCTGTCCTTTCAGCCAAAAGATCGGGACCTTTGAATCTCCGTTGTGAAAGGTTTTTATAAGCTTAAAAAAACTAACTTTTGAAAATTTTCAAAAAAAAATGTCGCCATTTGGGAAGGGGGCGGCTCCTTTTCTTCAGAAGAAATTTTAAAAACTTAGGTAAAATGAAAATTTTGGTAGGGTTTCACGATGGCGCCATTTGAGCTGAAAGTAAAAAAAATGAGTAAAAACGGATTTTTCTTCTTTTTTTTTAAGGTGGTGCCACCTAAGCTAGATTTGAAATCTTTTTAAAAAAAACAAAAAATTTTGCTTTTCTTGGCAAGGACCTTAGTGGGGCGCCACCTACATGGGCCCACTAATTATTTTATTAAAATTAAATCAAATAAAAGAATTCCACTTCCGGATGGGCACTATTTTGAAAATAAAAGAAATATTTGAAAATTCTAGTGTGACACCACATTGAGGCGGGTCCCACATCACTTATTTGAAATAAGAGCCAAGTGGAATTTTTGGAATTTTCATGCTAGTAGGCTAGTTTTGGAAAAACATGAAGCAAAATTTGGCTTGATTTCAAAACTTGGAAGAAAATGGTTCTTCAGGGCGAAATTTTGAAAGGAGTAGGGAAATTCTGAGCCTTTTTGTAAAAGTTTGAAATAAGATCTTATGAATTTTGAAATTGTGTCCCCCTCTTTTCAACTGGCGAAATTTTGAAATGTCAAAATCATCCAGATTGTTTCTTGAGAAAACTTTTCGTAATTCGGGGTCCTGGGGGTAAAATGGGAAGAATTGATAATTTTGAAAACCCATGGTTTTAAAATCAATTTCGAAAAGTTTAGAAATCAAATCTGGATTGACAATTTTGAAAATCAGGAGTTCTGGATCTCAAAATGACATGTTGTGCAGTGAAATGATATGAAATGCTCATGCAATGCTATGCAAAAACTGGTTCTACAAGATTGCCACTCTGAATTTGAATTTGAAAATTCTGACTTTTGTTTAAGCATGAGATTTTGAAGATTTGCAGTTTGAAGATGTCTCTAAGTCTAAATAGAGAAGTTTTGAGACTCAAGAACGAAATTTTAGACTTTCTGCAAGGTTCTATTTCAGAAAATGACCATTTTGCCCTTTATTGCTTTTGGAGAACTGAAATGTGATAATTGATGGAGATATCAGGAAGGTGAGTGAAAATTTGGGGTATTTACACTCCTGCTAACAAGGTATTTCTTTCCTTCTTTCCCCGTTCAGGATAAGGGGATAAATCCTGAAAGCAGACCACATACAGTTAAGATGTGATGGTCCATTGAATTCGGAATTTTTCACCAAGAAACTTAACTTTCCAATCTAGCTCATCTTCACAACCGAGTCCTCGCACTGGTTATTTCTCAAACTTTTTCAATCATATATTGAGCTCATTTGAAAAATCTGGTTCTCGCACCTGTAACTTTCTAAATTCAGTCTTCTGACCAAAGTCCTTCCTTCTACAAAATTCAAGTTTTTGACTTAAACTTCCCAAAATTTGATGTATTTTCAAAGGATCCAGCATCCCGCTCGTCATGTATTTCCAAAGGTTCCAGCTCCCGCTGGTCATGTATTTCCAAAAGATCCAACTTTCGTTGGTCATGTATTTCCAAAGGTTCCAGCTCATGTATTTCCAAAAAAAAAAGATCCAGCTTTCGCTGGTCATGTATTTCAAACATTCCAGCTTTTGCTGGTGTTATCATCGCAAAATTTTTAACTTTTTGCGAGTCAAACTGACCTTTGAAATAGTTTTTTTGAAAATAACTCGCCTCCGTTTTAAAATGCGGGAAAATTCCGTAGAATGGGACTCGCCTGTCGGTACGAGGTTCGACCGTTCCTGCCACCTTTAACAGGGGTAATCGAACCAAGGATCAATCTACTGCTCTGCTCTATTCAACTTATCTAAATCATATTCTAATTTCTAAATGCACAAGGAATCAGGCATGTGCTATGAATTTCTGAAAATGCATATTTGAAAACATGATGCTTGCTTTGAATAACTAAAACACTTAGAATAGATATCACATGGAAAATCGTGAATTGGGATTTGAAATGTACTTCTGAGAAAAGTAAAAATCGATTTCTGAAGAAATGTAAGGATTTTGTGAAAATCAATTTTGAGAAATATGAAATAACTTTGGAAAACTTGATTTCTTTGAATCAGAACTCTGAAATTGAAAATATAACTTAGAAAATCGAATTTGGAACTTGGGAAATACTTGAAATATCATTGGCAAATCCATATTTTGAGAAAATCGATTTTTGATAAGACTTAGGAAAACTTGAAGAATTTGATTTCTTTGACTTGGAATTGGCAAATGCATGAAATGAATGAATATGGGTTTGAGGAATTGAGAAATACTTTTTGTATTTTTGAGAAATGCAGTGCATTTTGAAGTTAGCCTAAGAGTGTAGGCTGAATGTGGCTAATGTGAAGATCATAAATCTGGGTATCATTCGTATTCTGACTATGGCCATAAATACGAATTCCACCAAGTTTATAAACTTCATAAAAGCTAGTGTATGTGCCATTCGTGTAGACCATAGTGAGTTTGAATATGCATGAATCATCATCCATCACACATTAACATTATTTAAAAAAATAAACTATATGCAATGCTGCCTAAGCTAAGCAGAAAATGTAAATTCTTATTCCAAAGTTTAATTTAGTTTACATCACTATTGAAATTTAAATACATGAAAAATAAAGTCTTCAATGTACCTGCAAAACTAGAAAACTTTGTTAGTGATGATATGTTGGCTTTTCTAGGTTTATCCAGTAATATATAGAAATTACTGGATTTTGCTAGATATAAGTCTTTTCCTTGATTCCCTTAAATAAAAATGATAAAGATATGAAATCAAATTGAACAAATAATGAATATAAGATATGGGATTTTGAAATTAGGGTCCAAATGACCAAAATACCCCTAATAACAAGACTATGGCCTTGAAATTAGGGTTTTTAGAAAGATATTTTGATAAAATGCAAGTTTTGAAATTTGAATGGAATAAGCTAAGCTAAATATGATGTGACATGATTAAAAATATGGAAATTAGGGTTAAGGATTTCGAAATTGAGGTCAAATGACCAAATTGCCCCCGATAGCAAGACTATGGCCTTGAAATCAGGGTTTTCTGAAATAGATTTTGGTAAAAACTTAGGTTTTATGCACTAAATGAAATCAAATGAGCATCAAATTAAACCTAAAGCATCCTAATATGATTATGAACATGATTAAACCCTAAAAATATATGCTTATGCACAAAAATCCAAGAATATCACAAATTTTGTGATTTTTGCAGTGTTTTGGATTTCTTCGGGTATCCTGTTTTGCAATTTTATTAATTCAGACATCAAATGGATTCCAAAATCTATAAAAATTGGTACCTGCACTTGTTATAACCCTAGTTTTGACTTAGAATTATAAAAATAATTTTTTGACATTAAATTAACCCGAAAATTGCATCAAACCCTAAAAATATGTTATTTTTGACCTAATTTATCAACCAGTTTCAATCCAAGACCTGAACCAGGGGTCAAATCAATATGAAAATTTATGACATTTTACAGAGACTAACTAAGAAGAAAAACAGAGATTTCCCAATTTACAGATCGGAAAAAGAATCTCTGGTTAGGGAGAAACCCTTCCGGCAATCTGAGCTAAAATATATCACTTTCAACAGGGATTAAAACGGCTACTTCAGATTGAAAATATAGACATAAATATAAATCCTAAACAAAAATCTCTAAAATTTTAGTGGTGAACAGTAGACATAAAAATAGAAATACTCACTTTTTACAGATCATGAATCGGATCTGTGGTTTGGGATTTATGACTAACACAAGTCTGATCAGGGTTTTGGTAAACCCTAACGAGTTCTAAATTTAAAAACAGATTCTCTGAAAGAGGAAAAATACTAAACAGTGATCACAAAATCCGAAAATTTTACAGCCGACAGATCTACTCAATGTAAATCCATAGCACTTGACGGATCTAAAATCGGATATAATATGAGAGAAATATCATAACAGCAAGTTACCTTCTTGATTTTGACCACGATTTTAAAGCTTTAAAAACCCGATTTGATGTCTGATTTTTTTGACAGGGTTACCGAGATCCAAAACCTCTGATTTTTCTACAGTAACTCAATAACTCATGCATGCATCACATATAAAAAAATCAGAAATAAACAATGAGTACTTCAATCCGCAATAACATTATCTTTACTGTTCTAAACCTAAAACACACAGAAATTTAAGAAACTTGAAAAACCATGCATTAACTAATGTAAATCCATAAAATAAACTATAAAACAGTAAATAAAAATTATTTCTATGCTATATAACGTAAAACAAACATGAATAAACCATGAAAATAAAATAAAAACAGGGAATCAATGGCTGGAATTTGATATCACCTTTAAAACATAGATTTAACCCATTAAAAGGGTAAATCATGTATTTTATTGGTTAATAATGTAAAGAATCATATTAAAATTATTTCTAATGGATTAAAATCCCTGTAAATAACACAAAACAAGGTTATATCACCTTATTGGATCGTTCTTGCTGATTATTGATGATTCTTGAGGTGAAACCATGGTTGAATCCATGAAATAGGAGGTATTAATGGCTAAAATTGATTTAAAACTATTAAAAACATGAAATAAAAGCTAAAAATTAAACAAAATAATTACCTTGAGGTGGCTGCAATGGAGGAAGGGCTGGAGAGGAAAGAGAAGCTCCAAGAATCCCAAGGAGAGCAAGTTGGAAAAATGGACCCCCTATGGCCTTCTATTTATAAAAAAAATTTAGGTTAAAAATCAAATGTTTTAAAAAAATTGGACTCTTCTAAAGGGGGGCGATTTTTGGGTGGGAAGACCTAACTACCCCTAACCTAACTTATCTAAACTAATGCCTAATTAACCCCTAGACTTTCCTAAAAAATCCTCAAATGTAATGTCACTTGGCATTTTCTACATTTGGCTTTTTAAAACACCTTTAAAAACCTTTTAAAAACACTAGTTTTAAAAACTAACTTTCAAAAATGAGTTTTTCAAAATGGTTTTGACTCTTCTAAACCTCTAACACTAACCAAGACATCAACTAACCCTAGTCTAGCCCTGACCGACTCGAATATGGCACCACCCCGAGTGGGCCCTACTTGAGTTTTTTTTCAAAAAGCGATTTTAAAACTTGAAATTGAAGGAGTTTTCAAAAGGATTTTCAAAAGCATACTTGAAATTCAAAGTTTTGAAATGTCATAGGGTTCTAACTGAGTCAGAACTCTTCTGAATATGGTGCCAACTGAGTGGGCCCACATCGATTTTTTTGGAAATTTTGAAATAAACACTGAAAATGGCTTTGAAAAAGGGTTAAAATCGACATTTGAAATTCAAGATCTTTGAAAATAGGGTCTCAAGCGAACTGGAACTCCGAGTTAGAGTCCTGAACTGTTAAGACTCTAAGATTTTAAATTTTAGAATTCAAATGTAAAATTTTTTGAAAGATTTTATCAAGAAAATGATGAAATAAGTCAGAAAACACAGTCAGGGTTAGACTTCTAACTCGACCGAACTCTAAAATAGAGTCCTGAACTAACTGGACTATGTAAAATGACCTAAATTTAAAAAACAAACGGAAAAGATTGAAAATGGAAGTAAAACAGACTTCAAAACAGACTCCTGACCGGATTAGGACTCTGAGACAGAGTCCTGATCGGACTGAAACTTTCAAAAATTTGAGAAATTTGATGAATAGAGAAATTCAGAAGCGACACCATCTCAATGGGTCTCATCTGAGAATTGAAATCGATTGAAATTTGAATTTAACATGAATCCAGATTGTTTTCTGAGAAAATATTTCAAAATATAAAGTCTTGGGGTTGGAAAATGACGGAGTATTGAATAAAAACCCAGGTTTTGAAATTGATTTTTTTGAAATAAAAGCTTTGAAATTCAAATCTGGATTGAATGTTTTGAAAGCTGGAGTGCTGGATCTCAAGAATGAGATGCAATGTCATGCAATGCTATGCAATGCAATGATATGCAATGACACATGAAATGGACAAACACTGGATGAGGGTGAAAATTTTGGGTGTTTACAGATGCCCCTCTTTGCTGCTAAGCCGGTTGAAAGCCGAGCTTAGTGGCAAAGAAAACATACCAAATTTGAGCCATAAAAATGCCCCAGTTAGATAAATCTGGCTGGGTATGAAAGAATTAATTCAAATGATGATGGTAGTTATAAAATGGAGAATTTTATTTCAAAAGAAGTGAGATTCAGGTTTTGCTCTTAACCTGGATGGGACGGGAAATACCTCGTATGGAACGAAGCTCAGGCTTAACCCTTAACCTGATTGGGAAATGAAATACCTCATCACGTGAGGCTCAGGTTTGTACCCTTAACCTGATTGGGCAGAAAATGGACGGAATCCTCGAAAGAAGAGACCGTGATGGAACCTTCGGATTTCCGCACAATGAATCCGATAGGGTTTTTGCAAAAGGAAGGAAATTGGGGTCCCTAAAGTTTAAAAAGGGATTTGATTTTGGGCGCCTCATTGCTGAGACTAATTAACTTTTGAAATTGCCTTTTGCTGGAATTGGTGGCTTAACCTCAAGCCGAAATTGGACCGTCTATGGTGGGACAGTGGGGACACAGGGAAGTGTGAGAATCTAAGAGCCCGTGCGCTCAGATTATACCAAAGAAGGGAAGAAATCTTGAAAACTCCCGTTATCAAGTCCTAAAAAGGGATAACAACTGATGTCAGGATGCACCAAAGATGAACCTCAAGCTCTCGTTTCATGCCAGGATAGCTAGAAAATATTGTCAAAATGTTGAAAATTGTTGTTGATTCAAAATAATTGAAAATGATGCACATTGTTTTGAAAGTATTCCCTCTTTTCTACCTGAAGTATTACCTCCGACTGGGCTTAACTCCGTAGAATCAAGATTCGAATTCAAATTGCTTGTGATTGACTTTCTTTCAAGGAAGCTATCAATTTCCTTGATATGGACGGGAAAGAAAGTATTCTTGATATTGCGAGAGCTATTGGTGAAAGAATATTGATAAAAGAATTTCACAAAATTAAAGAAGATTCTTGATAGATTTGGAAGTGTGATATCCTGGGATTCTTTTCTCATGATGATCTTTCTGCACTCTCTTTTTAGCAGATTGGAGCTCTCTTGGATTTTTCGGGAATTACATCATCCTTCATTTTGGAGATGTCCTGACTTTTCTCTTTTTTTCTTGGGAAGGGTACGTCACAAACTCCTTCATCTCAGAGATGTTCCGATCCTTCTTTTCTCTCAGGGATTATCTTGATAGTTATTGGCTCATTGGTTGGGAATCTCTTGATGATAGCTGGAATCAAATATCTTTTAGGGTTTGTCGGTAGGCTCATCACACTCGCCTTCATCTCGACGGTGATCTGAACTTTCTCTGGAAGGATCCGTCACAAACTCCGTCATCTTGGAGATGATCCAAATCTTCTTTGGCCCCGGGGGTCGACTCGCTTAATTCGCCTTCATCTTAACGACAATTGAGAGATCCCTTTTGCAGATATTTAATTGCAGCTTTGGTGATTGAGGAGATATGAAAATTGAGTGGATTTTTCTGTATCACCCAGGATATTTCGACTGCTTTATTTTTCAAGAATGGTCTTTAAAAATGTGCCATTGACTGCGATCAATATCAATCACTCATGGCTTTGCAACAACATTGAATTCTCTTTGCTGGCCATATCGAGGATTTATTCTTCATCCTTTTGGTTGGCCAATAAAAAGATTTTGAACTTTGAATCATTTTTCGTGAAAGCATTGCCCTTTTGGAAGTAATAGTGGAGGTATTCTGAAGTAATAATTTTGTGCAATAAAGATTTTTGAAATCAACAAATATTTAATGACAAATTGGCAAAATTTTCTTGAAATCCTTTTGTGAAAGCGAGCATTTGAAGCACAACGCAACACATCCATGACATAAATTCTCTTCTCCTTTCCCCAAAGGAGAAGATTCAGAAATTGGAATTTGGGAATTACTCCTCTCTTCCCTGAAGAGGAGGTGTTTGCAAAACAAACTTTCGAAGAGAAATTAAGCTTTCGTCAAAACTTCCTAATATTAGGCTTCTCTTATGGAAAGGGGGACGGAATTGGTGAGGTTGGTAAATTGGTCATGAAGGAACGAGTTCATCACACTCTCCCTGAAAAGAGGGTCCTTCATGATGAAATGGCCTAATCTGAAATTATGGTTACAAGGAAAACGAACTTCCGTCTAAGCTCTCCCTGACCTAAGGGTTCCTTGTATGAAATTGGAATTTTGTTTTGCAAACGGTTCACAAAGGCACGAGTCCCTTCAAACTCTCCCTAAAAAGGGGCTAAGTGAACGAATTGGATAGCATGCGAAAAGAGCGAGCTCCCTCGAACTCTCCCTATACAAAGGGTCTCTCGCAAGATAATTTTTTTTGGAATTGGGTATTGGGTGACCAAAAGGTCGAAATTTGGAATTTTGAATTTTGAATTTTTGAAATTAGAATTTTGATATTTGAAATTAAAAATTGGAAGTTTGGAATTTGATATTCGGAAATTGGAAATTAGAAATTGGGAATTTTGGAATTTGGAAATTGATATTTGGGAATTGGAAATTAGAAATTGGGAATTTTGGAAATTGATATTTGGAAATTGGAAATTAGAATTTTGGAATTTGGAAATTGATATTTGGAAATTGGAAATTAGAAATTTGGGAATTGGAAATTGATATTTGGAAATTGGAAATTAGAATTTTGGAATTTGGAAATTGATATTTGGAAATTGGAAATTAGAAATTTGGGAATTGGATGAGTGATCAGCACGAAGACTGAACTCAAGAGGTCGACTGACATGACCATTCAATGGAACACTAACACGAGTGCTTGATTTTGAAAGGATACCGGTATGCATACCGGTTTTAAAAATGTACCAGTTTGGATACTGGATTTTGGTTCAGTTCTGGTGATTGTCTTTCAATCTTGAATCGTTAGGAATTGTGATGGGATTGATAGTTGAAATCTCAATACTGACCAGATCGTTATTAATGCGATTGTATGCAAATGAATGCAAATTGATGCACATGCATGCACAAGTGCGTGAAATGAGAGATTTGTTTATCCTGCCTGCATATAGGATATTTGTAGATAAAAACAAAATTTTAAAATGCCCCAGTGTAACTGGGAAAAAGAATTTTGATCATTATTGAAGAAAATTTGGAAGAATTATAAAGAATAGGAAATTGTTCAAGTATAGAATTTTTTCAAATGTCGAGCATTGATGGGATCTGGTAATTCTATTCCATCAGCATTGATGAGCCGATATGAATTGCGAGGTAGTGCCTCTTTGACAACATAAGGACCTTCCCAATTTGGCAACCATTTGCCACCCGGGCGGTGCCTAAGATAAGCTGTTGATCTGAGCACTAGATCATTGACCCAAAATTTTCTCTCAATGACAGATTTTGCATATTGTCGGGCTATCCTCTGGTGATAGGATTGAGCATGCTCTGCTGCTCTGAGCCTTCTTTCATCGAGCAAATCAAGCTGTACCAATCGTTGTTGCTGATACTGATCAAGAGGTAATTCTAGAAGTGATGCAAATTTCAGAGCAGGTTTCTGAACATATAGAGGCAGTACTACTTCAGTTCCATAGACAAGTTCTGACGAAGTAGCATTCGTTGGAGTTCAAATGGTGGTTCTGTATGCCCATAATGCATCATGAATCTTTTCATGCCAGTCACGGCCCGTTTCTAAAGTTTGCTCCAGGATTCGGATCAGAATCTTGTTGGTGGCCTCTGCCTGACCATTCCCTTGAGGATAATAAGGAGCGGAAAAATGATGATGAATTTTAAACTTTGAGCAGAATGTCCTCATTCTCTCATTCTTGAAATGACTGCCATTATCCGACACAATATCATGCGGTATACCGAAACAGCAAAGGATATTCTTATGGATGAAAGAAACCACGTGTCGACCTTCTACTGTGCGTAGAGTGACTGCTTCTACCCATTTAGTAAAATATTCTGTTGCGGCAAGAAAATATTTATGACCATTGGAGGCTGAAGGAGTGATGGGACCTACAACATCGAAAGCCCACATGGAAAATGGGCATGGCGAGACGACAAATTGCAAGTATGTCGCTGGCGCATGAATGGAAGGCGCATGCATCTGACATTGAACGCACTTCTTCACAAAAACGATAGCAATCTTGTTGCATAGTTCTCCAATAATATCCTGCTCTGATGATTTGTTTGACGAGAGTCTGATAGCCAACATGACCACCGTAAATGCCTTCATGTGCTTCTTGCACAACTTCTTTGGCTTCTTCTTCGTCCAAACATCTGGAATACTCAGAACTGAATCCACGACGATAAAGGACGTCAGCAAGAATAAAATATCGAGCAGACATGCGTTGAATTGCTCGCTGCTCTCTCTTTGATAATTCTGGAAGAAATTCGCCAGTTTTAATGAAATTCTTGATATCATGATACCAAGGCTTCTTCTTCTGCTCAGCCTGATTTATCTGCTCTACTGGGACGAAAGCGGGTTGATCAAGTCTGCCAATTTCAAATGAGCGACAAGATTCTTCACTCCTGAAAGACATGATGGATCCCAGATTAGCTAAACTGTCTGCAACTTGATTGAAATCTCTCTTGATATGAAAAAGTTGGAATTCTTCAAATTTGTTGGCAAGAGTTGAGACAATCTTCTGGTAAGGAAGTAATTTCTGATCTTTCACTTGCCATTCGACTAGGACTTGATTGACGACGAGCAAGGAGTCGCCATAAGCATGCACTCTTTTGACATTGAAGTCCTGTAGAATTTTCAGACCTTGTATCAAAGCTTCATACTCGGCCATATTGTGAGTGCATTGAAAATCCAATTTAAGAGAAAAGGGAATCATCTCTTTCTCTGGTGTGATTAGCAGAATTCTGATTCCTATGCCTGCCATATTCTTGGAACCGTCGAAGAATAAATTCCAAATTGGGGATTGTTGAATATTTCAGATCCGCTCATCGGGGAAATCATCCTCAGCTTTAACATCCTCTGCTAGAGGAAAATCTGCTAATTGGTCTGCAATTGCTTGGCCTTTGATAGATTGCTGAGAGACATATTCCAAGTCGTATTGCATTAATAGGACTTGCCATTTGGCGATTCGTCCGCTGAGAAATGGTTGTTCAAGAACGTGCTTGAGAGGATTTAATTTAGATAGAATCTTGACTTCAAACGCCAATAGATAATGTCTCAATTTCTGACACATCCATACCAGAGCTAAACACGTCTTCTCTATCTGAGAGTATTTCTTCTCGTAATCAATAAAGGTCTTGCTCACATAGTAAATGGCATGTTCTATCAAGCTGCCTTCTTCGTATTGCGCCAAGAATCCGCCGCAAGCAACTTGATTAACTGAAATGTATAGCAATAGGGGTTTCCCTAATTCTGGCGGCTTTAAAACAGGAGGATTGAGAAGATATTTCTTGATGCGTTCGAACGACTGCTGACACTCTGGTCCCCATTCGAACCTCACTCCTTTTCTGAGCAAATGATTGAAAGGCTCACATCTCATGGCCAAATTAGAAATGAATCGCCGAATTGACTGCATGCGTCCTTGAAGGCTACGCAATTCTTTGAGATTAGTCGGGGGCGGCATGCCAATGATAGCTTTGGCCTTAGCGGGATCCATTTCTATCCCCTTCTTGTTGACCAAGAAGCCTAGCAACTTGCCTGATTCGACTCCAAAGACACATTTTTGTGGATTGAGTCTTAGCTTGTAAAGAATGAGTCGTTTGAAGACTTGATTAAGAGCTTCGATGTGATCTTCCTCTTCTTTGGACTTCACCAGAATATCATCGACATATGCATCCATAGTCTTGTGCATCTGATCATGGAAAATAACGGCCATAGCGCGCTGATAAGTGGCTCCAGCATTCTTAAGCCCAAAAGGCATAACCGTGTAACAGAAAGTGCCCCATGGCATGGTAAAGGATGTTTTGGATTGGTCGCGAGCGGCCAACTTGATTTGATTATATCCGGAGTATCCGTCCATAAAGGAAAACATAGCATGTCCGGCTGTGCTATCGACTAGGAGATCAATGTTTGGGAGCGGATAGTCATCCTTCGGGGTGGCTTTATTGAGATCACGGAAGTCGATACAGATTCGTACTTTACCATTCTTCTTAGGAACTGCTACGATATTCGCCAACCAATCCGGGTAATCAATTGCTCGAATGAATCCTGCTTTAAGCAGATCCTCAAGTCCTTCCTTGACCTATTGCTCGATTCGAGGATCCATTTTTCTCAACTTCTGCTTGACTGTTTTCGCCTCAGGCTTCAGAACGAGGCGATGCTCCACCAATTTCGGATCTAAACCTGGCATATCCTCATAAGTCCACGCAAATACTTCTTCATGCTGCTTGAGGAAATTAGTGAGCCTTTCTTTCTCTCCTAGACTCAAACCACTGCCAATCTTGAGGATTCTAGGATCGTCATCTGATCCGATATTGATGTCCTCAGTCGGATCTTGAACTAAGGTTGATGGCTCATCTTGCTTCTGAACCGATGCAAATTCTGGCAGTTCTTGAAGAGCTGAATCAAACTCTGCGGATTCTTTTGACTGCTTTGTAGTCTGACTACATTCTATTCTTATTCTGACCTGATGAATTATTGCTGATTTCGAACAGGCTTTTGGATTAAAGATGAGCTTCTTGATAGATCGGGAAGACATTCTGAAAATTGGAGGATAAATTGATTTAGGGAAATTGCTCATCATGAAATAAATTGCTTTTATTGAAAATAATTGGAAAGATAAAAGAGCAAAATGATTTCAATTTTGTGAAGATTTAATATTGAGAAGTAAATAGACAAATGGCACCAAGATAGACAAAGAAAACTTGCAACTTTATTGAAAGATAGAATTAATCAAAATGATAATGATGAGAATGAAATGGGATATCATCCCGACAAAAGAATAGAAAAGGAAAGACAAATGAATTCTTCTAATGCGTTCCCTTAATGAAAACAGTGCCCTTCCGAGATCTTCGGCCATTAAAGCCCAATCCGGCCCTTTTAGGGCAATGCTGAGGAATCACTGGTTCAAGACGACCATCTTCATTTTTGCCTAGGCCTTGAAAAGGCTGATAGCTGTGCTTCACTAGTAAATCAAATCCCTTTTTAGCCTTCATAAATTGGGAGAATAGAGGATGACCCTTAAGTGCGCTACAATCAATTCGTTCTCCAATCTTGAAGAACTGTGGGCCTCCCCATCGGGTCGCAGCCACTGTATGCTCGGGTTGCTCTGCCGTCTGTATTATTCCCGAATCCTCTTCAAAGCTGACCTCTTCAATGCCCCTAATGCTAGGGATATCAGTAGTGAAAGAGGGCCTGGGAACCATGGGCTGTGCTAGCCTCTGCTTCGGATCTTCGCCTAAGACTGTCGTGATCATACCACCTTTTGACCACTTGATGCACTGATGCAGAGTAGACAGTACTGCATTTGTGTTGTGGATCTATGGTCTCCCGAGAAGCAGATTATAAGTGGGCGGCACATTGACCACGTGAAAGAGAATTGAATGGACCGAGTAGTCAATGAAGATCTCCAGGAAGATTTTTCCTTTCGCTGTTTGGCCATGATTGTCGAACCCATAAATGGTGATTGGATCTGAAATGTATGCTTCTTCTTTAATGCCCAAAGCTTTGGCGGTCATTTCCGGACATATATTGAGGCTGCTGCCTCCATCGATCAGCACATGAGGAACTGTCATCACTCTGGTTCGAACCACAACATACAAGGCATTGTTGTGAAATACATGAGGTTTAGGGAGATCCTCCTCGGAGAAAGTAACTGGAGCATTAGTCATGGCCTGATTGACTATGTGGGCCATGTCTTTCAGAGTTATGCTTGGTTTCACCTTGATTTTCTGCAACAGATTATTTAATATTTGCTGATGTTTAGCGGAAGCTTGGGTTAAGTCCAAAATTGAGACATTGGATAATGCTGTAATAGGCTTTAGAGTGGATGTCCCGCTTTACTTTGGGGTGGACTTAATGAGATGCTTAGGGAGCCATGGCATACTTCTGGCTACCTCGGGAGATACCCCAGCGGGCTTGTCAGATACTTTCAATTTGCCGAAAGCTGAAATAAGGTCCATCTTCTGGGCCTTGGACTGAGTCTGTTGCAATACCAGGACCCGATGCTGAGCTTGCATATCATTTTCAGAGCATGGCCTGATATGCTCCTGTGGTTGAAACGACTGTTCGGTGATGACTACTATAGAATGACGAGGAAATGGCTCTTTTAGAATATCTATATTTTCATCTTCTGCACCTTCTACCAGAAGATTTTTATCAATAAGGTCCTGAACAATGTTCTTCAGAACGAAGCAATTCTCAGTGTTGTGCCCCACTGTTCGATGAAATTTGCAGAATTGGTCTTTGAATTTTCCCATAGGAGCGGAAGGATCGACCAGCCTGGGCAACTTGACCATCTCCTTGGTCAATAGGTACTCGAGTACAGTCTCGAGTGATTGATCTAATGGAGTGAACTTCCTCTCATAGCTCCATCCTTCGTGCTTCACTTTCTCTCGAGGTTTTGGTCCCTGCTCCAGCTGAAGCGGCTTGCTGAATCGCAGGATCGACTTTCCTTTCTGGTCATTCTTGTTTGAACCTCCTGCCCCATAACAGAAGTCTCTATTCTGCCCCTTGCGATGATTCCGTTTATTACTGACAGAATTAGTGAAATGAGTCTTCTTTTTCGACTCATTCTCACTGTTGTTCTTGGTGAAAGTGAAACCTTCGTAGAAACCATTCTCCATACTCAATTCGAGCCATTCGGCTCGCTCTGTTAACTCTATAAAGGTTCTGGATGGTGCGGTTGAGATGAGGCCTTTTAGGGGCTGCGAGAAATTGCTTAGAATCAAGGACAAAGCATGCCCTTCTGATATGGGGTCTCTCATCTTGTTGCAAGCTGACCTCCAGCGGTGGATAAAATCTCGGGCCTTTTCATTTTCTCTCTGTTTCAGGCCACAGAGGTGGCTGAGGGTCGGGAGCGCCTCAGCATTGAACAAAAAGCGCTCAATGAACATATTCACCACCTTATCAAATTCTTTCAGCTCTATGGGGTTGATGTGCTCCGAGTACCATTTAGCTGTCGTTCCCTCCAGACTGCGAGGGAAGCAAAGGAAGAGTGCCTGATTGTCACGCTTGAATCGTGAACATTCAGCGAAAAACATGGTGAGGTGAGCCTTAGGGTCGCCAGAACCATCAAACTTGATAAATTTTCTGGGGAGATTATCCATATTGTCATCCCCATCCAAGCCATCATAGAAGTCTTCGCTGGTGAAGACTTTCTTGCCCTTGTCGTGGGCCTGCAGATCTTTAACCATTTTCATCATATCTTTTAGTTGTGACTGAGTAGGGTCATCAACAGACTGATTTTTGGATTTGTAAGTCGACCCCTGGCCCTGAGTCGACCTTTTGAATTCATGTTTATTTTCACATTCCTTGTCAGCATCGTCAGCTGATTCTGATTCTGATTCATCAGACATTTCCTCGTGACGACTCTGCTTTTTGTTGATATTCTTGACGGTATGACCCTTATCTTTCTGTTTGGTCTGAATTTGCTCAGTACTGGCCTCAGCTTGCTCTGCCATCATCTTGGTCATCATTTTCTTGAACATGATGTACATTTGAGGATCAATGTCATCCTCAACCTGCTGTCCCTGATTTTTAGCTGATCGGGGGGAATCCATTTCCTCTTCTGAAGCGATCGAGTATGCCACACCTTCGATTGATGATGTTTTCTTTCCGGATCTTGTATGAACCATCGGGTATCATAAATGTCTCTTGAATATTGCTGATGCTCTCTGCAAGGTAGGATTGATGGTTAGGTTCTTGAAGGGAATTTGGTTTGGAGGAAAATATTTATTGAGAATTTTGGTAGACAATTGAAAGAGTATCCCATTACTAGGGATTGAGTCGTCGCTGGAATTACGACAATTGCGTTGCTATTCTTTGCAAAATAAACAACTGGAAGTATGCCTTGTTACCTAGGCGAGGTCGTCAAACCAAGATAGGATGAAATTTAAAGGAATTTTATTGAAGAAAATGACATGATTTTATTAATAATAGACTCAACAAAGGGGAGGGGGACAGACAATTTTCCACCACTCCTGATAATCAGAGGACACTCGAGGACCAGGAAAAATAGTGAGAGTGACAAAAGAATCTCAGCCATGTCTGGCAGAATGATATGCTCCGGACCACTGATCTGATGCGAGGTCGAACTCTTGCAAGACCCCCGATAGTGGACGAATCTCTACGCGCTTTTGCCTCTGAGAGAACTGCCTGACACACCGCTCTGGATAGTAGTATGCGCAGAAGAATGAACCAAGTAGCCTGAACCGCTTGCCATAAGCGTAAGTGTATCTGGGAGGTGATTCCTGACGATCGAAGTAGTCCTATACGACTTCTTCCTCCTGAAGGTTGTCGATCAAGAACCGGTATCGCGCAACTAGAAGAAGCTTCTCTCCATTGTATCTGAATGAACTGGCTCGGACTGGCACATGCCGGAGGAACCAGGATTGCAATGCATAAGTGCACCCTTCGACTAGAATCAATTCTCCGAGTGCGAAACGAGTCAACCCTAAATATAGAAAAGCGAGTGCAGCCATGGCTATCGAGAGGTGGCTGGTCTGTCGACTTCCCCATCTCCTTAGAAGCTGAACTATTCTGATATCCATGTAATTCCGTCCATCGGGAAAGAAAGCTAATCCCATCGTGCACAGAACCATCGCATGCTAAATTCTCTCTCGAGCTGTCCTGGACAACGAGCTGACTTCCACAAATGTCCCATACTGTCTGCAGATTTCGAGCAGGTCCACATATTCGTTTCCATCCTCCTCTATCAATGGCCAAGACTTGCGTCCTGTCATGCGAGCTAAGGCATTTTTAGGGCCCAGACCCTTAACATTAATCAGAAACTGTTTCTCCAATGGATCTCTAGGCTGACCGGCTGGCTCGGGCAATCCCATAATCTCTGAAATATCATCCATCAATACTGTCATCTCGCCCCACGGGAACCAGAAGGTAGAAGTGCTCAGATTCCACCGTTCTGCTAGTGCATGGATCAAGTTGCCGTTGACTGTCTGCTTTCCCACTGCGGACGCCAATTCTAACCCACAATCGTCCAAGTGGTCCGGAAACATACAAGAGAAATTTTTGAACCATAAATAGTACCACCGGGGAAAGAAGGATCCGGTGCTGAGGACTCGATGCTCGGGAAGACTTTGTCGCACCTCGTAGGAGATGTGACCCTCAGGGAAGACTGAATCAAGCTGACTGGATGCCATCAGACTGGAAAACATGGAAAATTGGAATAAGACTTGGGAAAATACAGGAAATTTGAGGGAAATGCAGGCAGGGTAAAAATAAAGTAGGAAATTCGAGATCCAGAAGACAGGAAAGATGGGAAATCACCTGGAGCTTTGAAGGAAATTAA
Source organism: Nuphar pumila (assembly GCF_984573655.1). NCBI lineage: Eukaryota > Viridiplantae > Streptophyta > Magnoliopsida > Nymphaeales > Nymphaeaceae > Nuphar > Nuphar pumila. The sequence goes on along the minus strand of NC_143257.1, from coordinate 88,706,374 downwards.
GGGAAATTTGGAAAATCGTCCAGGGTTTGATGAAATATGAAGAAATAAATGGAAAATGAAGTATTTGGAAAATCATCCAAGGTTTAAAACATGGACAATACATGGACATAGATTGGGGGAATTTTGAGAAAATCGTCCAGTATTTTAGAAAATTGGAAAAATATGGAAAATAAAAAGGAAATAACACATTCAATCACATTCTGCATAAACAAGTATGCACATATAGCATTCCCTAAAAGCTGACTCTAGATGCACAAATTTTGAAATAGTTGTAGGACCTTAATCCTAACTCTAAGGTTCAGATCAACTGTATCCAATCCAGTTATGCCTATATACTCAAGCGAAGGCTCGATGTACATGGCATAAAATCAATTTCTCCGGTTCTAGGTTCAAGTTTTCCAACATCCTTGAGCACCTGCCGATATACGTTGGACTATGGCCCTTGGTACGTGGCATGGGGGTTTTCACCCAAATAAGTGGCCCAGTTGTGAGGCTCTATCCCGAACTATGGTTCTGGAAGAGAGCCCAGCAACGTGAAGACCGGGACAATATAGGTAGGGTGATTTTTGAAATATGAGCACATGCAAGAAAACAGAGGGCTCTATGTCCTAAAGAGATAGAATTTTGAAATATTCGAAGAAGCAAACATTGTTTTCATACAATTCCTAAATTGAGGAGTGTTGTATTAGACCTAAGTCTATGTGAGCATGAATAATTCTCCTCAATATGGTCCTACCATACCTAGTCTATATGCATTCCATGTCATGATGGTCTGAATGCAATGTTTGATTCCTGTAAATGTAGATGTACAGGGGAGAGGGGTTTTCACCATGATTCGGCGGAGGCTGAAGAAGCACTTCCTACAGGGTGAGCTGAGCCTCTAGGAGTAGATGCAAAAATCTCTGAATATCAATCGTTGGAGGCTCGTCTTCCTATGGAGCGTGCTGCTGGACTACCTCTGCTGCTGAGCTGAAGATACAAATGGTCTCCTATTGGTGGGTTGAATGAGATGAGAGCAGGAGCTCATGAACAGAGGAGAGTTGGGGTTAAGGAGTCTCTCTGATCCTTTGCTGGGGTTCTCTGGTTCTTCCTAAAAGGGGAAACCAATGAGCAAAGGGGGAACTCCTCTTGGTCTCTTCGGTTGAAGGGGAACGAAGGCAGGCCTTGTGAAAAGGGGAGAGCTGGAATCGCCCTTGGGGTCAGCCTCCTGCTGATCGAGAGGGAAAGAGATGAAAAGGGGAATGCTGAAGAGTTAGGGGAAAAGCAAAAAGTCCTCTTCTTCGGGTGGCCTAAGCCCCCCCTTAAAAAGAAAACATTTGTCCTTTCAGCCAAAAGATCGGGACCTTTGAATCTCCGTTGTGAAAGGTTTTTATAAGCTTAAAAAAACTAACTTTTGAAAATTTTCAAAAAAAAATGTCGCCATTTGGGAAGGGGGCGGCTCCTTTTCTTCAGAAGAAATTTTAAAAACTTAGGTAAAATGAAAATTTTGGTAGGGTTTCACGATGGCGCCATTTGAGCTGAAAGTAAAAAAAATGAGTAAAAACGGATTTTTCTTCTTTTTTTTTTAAGGTGGTGCCACCTAAGCTAGATTTGAAAACTTTTTAAAAAAAACAAAAAATTTTGCTTTTCTTGGCAAGGAGCCTTAGTGGGGCGCCACCTACATGGGCCCACTAATTATTTTATTAAAATTAAATCAAATAAAAGAATTCCACTTCCGGATGGGCACTATTTTGAAAATAAAAGAAATATTTGAAAATTCTAGTGTGACACCACATTGAGGCGGGTCCCACATCACTTATTTGAAATAAGAGCCAAGTGAAATTTTTGGAATTTTCATGCTAGTAGGCTAGTTTTGGAAAAACATGAAGCAAAATTTGGCTTGATTTCAAAACTTGGAAGAAAATGGTTCTTCAGGGCGAAATTTTGAAAGGAGTAGGGAAATTCGGAGCCTTTTTGTAAAAGTTTGAAATAAGATCTTATGAATTTTGAAATTGTGTCCCCCTCTTTTCAACTGGCAAAATTTTGAAATGTCAAAATCATCCAGATTGTTTTCTTGAGAAAACTTTTCGTAATTCGGGGTCCTGGGGGTAAAATGGGAAGAATTGATAATTTTGAAAACCCATGGTTTTAAAATCAATTTCGAAAAGTTTAGAAATCAAATCTGGATTGACAATTTTGAAAATCAGGAGTTCTGGATCTCAAAATGACATGTTGTGCAGTGAAATAATATGAAATGCTCATGCAATGCTATGCAAAAACTGGTTCTACAAGATTGCCACTCTGAATTTGAATTTGAAAATTCTGACTTTTGTTTAAGCATGAGATTTTGAAGATTTGCAGTTTGAAGATGTCTCTAAGTCTAAATAGAGAAGTTTTGAGACTCAAGAACGAAATTTTAGACTTTCTGCAAGGTTCTATTTCAGAAAATGACCATTTTGCCCTTTATTGCTTTTGGAGAACTGAAATGTGATAATTGATGGAGATATCAGGAAGGTGAGTGAAAATTTGGGGTATTTACACTCCTGCTAACAAGGTATTTCTTTCCTTCTTTCCCCGTTCAGGATAAGGGGATAAATCCTGAAAGCAGACCACATACAGTTAAGATGTGATGGTCCATTGAATTCGGAATTTTTCACCAAGAAACTTAACTTTCTAATCTAGCTCATCTTCACAACCGAGTCCTCGCACTGGTTATTTCTCAAACTTTTTCAATCATATATTGAGCTCATTTGAAAAATCTGGTTCTCGCACCTGTAACTTTCTAAATTCAGTCTTCTGACCAAAGTCCTTCCTTCTACAAAATTCAAGTTTTTGACTTAAACTTCCCAAAATTTGATGTATTTTCAAAGGATCCAGCATCCCGCTCGTCATGTATTTCCAAAGGTTCCAGCTCCCGCTGGTCATGTATTTCCAAAAGATCCAACTTTCGTTGGTCATGTATTTCCAAAGGTTCCAGCTCATGTATTTCCAAAAAAAAAAGATCCAGCTTTCGCTGGTCATGTATTTCAAACATTCCAGCTTTTGCTGGTGTTATCATCGCAAAATTTTTAACTTTTTGCGAGTCAAACTGACCTTTGAAATAGTTTTTTTGAAAATAACTCGCCTCCGTTTTAAAATGCGGGAAAATTCCGTAGAATGGGACTCGCCTGTCGGTACGAGGTTCGACCGTTCCTGCCACCTTTAACAGGGGTAATCGAACCAAGGATCAATCTACTGCTCTGCTCTATTCAACTTATCTAAATCATATTCTAATTTCTAAATGCACAAGGAATCAGGCATGTGCTATGAATTTCTGAAAATGCATATTTGAAAACATGATGCTTGCTTTGAATAACTAAAACACTTAGAATAGATATCACATGGAAAATCGTGAATTGGGATTTGAAATGTACTTCTGAGAAAAGTAAAAATCGATTTCTGAAGAAATGTAAGGATTTTGTGAAAATCAATTTTGAGAAATATGAAATAACTTTGGAAAACTTGATTTCTTTGAATCAGAACTCTGAAATTGAAAATATAACTTAGAAAATCGAATTTGGAACTTGGGAAATACTTGAAATATCATTGGCAAATCCATATTTTGAGAAAATCGATTTTTGATAAGACTTAGGAAAACTTGAAGAATTTGATTTCTTTGACTTGGAATTGGCAAATGCATGAAATGAATGAATATGGGTTTGAAGAATTGAGAAATACTTTTTGTATTTTTGAGAAATGCGGTGCATTTTGAAGTTAGCCTAAGAGTGTAGGCTGAATGTAGCTAATGTGAAGATCATAAATCTGGGTATCATTCGTATTCTGACTATGGCCATAAATACGAATTCCACCAAGTTTATAAACTTCATAAAAGCTAGTGTATGTGCCATTCGTGTAGACCATAGTGAGTTTGAATATGCATGAATCATCATCCATCACACATTAACATTATTTAAAAAAATAAACTATATGCAATGCTGCCTAAGCTAAGCAGAAAATGTAAATTCTTATTCCAAAGTTTAATTTAGTTTACATCACTATTGAAATTTAAATACATGAAAAATAAAGTCTTCAATGTACCTGCAAAACTAGAAAACTTTGTTAGTGATGATATGTTGGCTTTTCTAGGTTTATCCAGTAATATCTAGAAATTACTGGATTTTGCTAGATATAAGCCTTTTCCTTGATTCCCTTAAATAAAAATGATAAAGATATGAAATCAAATTGAACAAATAATGAATATAAGATATGGGATTTTGAAATTGGGGTCCAAATGACCAAAATACCCCTAATAACAAGACTATGGCCTTAAAATTAGGGTTTTTAGAAAGATATTGTGATAAAATGCAAGTTTTGAAATTTGAATGGAATAAGCTAAGCTAAATATGATGTGACATGATTAAAAATATGGAAATTAGGGTTAAGGATTTCGAAATTGAGGTCAAATGACCAAATTGCCCCCGATAGCAAGACTATGGCCTTGAAATCAGGGTTTTCTGAAATAGATTTTGGTAAAAACTTACGTTTTATGCACTAAATGAAATCAAATGAGCATCAAATGAAACCTAAAGCATCCTAATATGATTATGAACATGATTAAACCCTAAAAATATATGCTTATGCACGAAAATCCAAGAATATCACAAATTTTGTGATTTTTGCAGTGTTTTGGAATTCTTAGGGTATCCTGTTTTGCAATTTTATTAATTTAGACATCAAATGGATTCCAAAATCTATAAAAATTGGTACCTGCACTTGTTATAACCCTAGTTTTGACTTAGAATTATAAAAACAATTTTTTGACATTATATTAACCCAAAAATTGCATCAAACCCTAAAAATATGTTATTTTTCACCTAATTTATCAACCAGTTTCAATCCAAGACCCGAACCAGGGGTCAAATCAACATGAAAATTTATGAAATTTTACAGAGACTAACTAAGACGAAAAAAAGAGATTTCCCAATTTACAGATCGGAAAAAGAATCTCCGGTTAGGGAGAAACCCTTCCGACAATCTGAGCTAAAATATATCACTTTCAACAGGGATTAAAACGGCTACTTCAGATTGAAAATATAGACATAAATATAAATACTAAACAAAAATCTCTGAAATTTTAGTGGTGAACAGTAGACATAAAAATATCAATACTCACTTTTTACAGATCATGAATCGAAACTGTGGTTTGGGATTTATGACTAACACAAGTCTGATCAGAGTTTTGGTAAACCCTAACGAGTTCTAAATTTAAAAACAGATTCTCTGAAAGAGGAAAAATACTAAACAGTGATAAAAAAATCCGAACATTTTACAGCAGACAGATCTACTCAATGTGAATTCATAGCACTTTACGGATCTAAAATCGGATATAATATGAGAGAAATATTATAACAGCAAGTTATCTTCTTGATTTTAACCACGATTTTAAAGCTTTAAAAACCCGATTTGATGTCTGATTTTTTTGACAGGGTTACCGAGATCCAAAACCTCTGATTTTTCTACAGTAACTCAATAACTCATGCATGCATCACATATAAAAAAATAAAAAATAAACAATGAGTACTTCAATCCAAAATAACATTATCTTTACTGTTCTAAACCTAAAACACACAGAAATTTAAGAAACTTGAAAAACCATGCATTAACTAATGTAAATCCATAAAATAAACTATAAAACAGTAAATAAAAATTATTTCTATGCTATATAACGTAAAAAAAACATGAATAAACCATGAAGATAAAATAAAAACAGGGAATCAATGGCTGGAATTTGATATCACCTTTAAAACATAGATTTAACCCATTAAAAGGGTAAATCATGTATTTTATTGGTTAATAATGTAAAGAATCATATTAAAATTAATTCTAATGAATTAAAATCCCTGTAAATCACCCAAAACAAGGTTATATCACCTTCTTGGATCGTTCTTTCTGATTCTTGATGATTCTTGAGGTGAAACCATGGTTGAATCCATGAAATAGGAGGTATTAATGGCTAAAATTGATTTAAAACTATTAAAAACATGAAATAAAAGCTAAAAATTAAACAAAATAATTACCTTGAGGTGGCTGCAATGGAGGAAAGGATGGAGAGGAAAGAGAAGCTCCAAGAATCCCAAGGAGAGCAAGTTGGAAAAATCGACCCCCTATGGCCTTCTATTTATAAAAAAATTTTAGGTTAAAAATCAAATGTTTTAAAAAAATTGGACTCTTCTAAAGGGGGGCGATTTTTGGGTGGGAAGACCTAACTACCCCTAACCTAACTTATCTAAACTAATGCCTAATTAACCCCTATACTTTCCTAAAAAATCCCCAAATGTAATGCCACTTGGCATTTTCTACATTTGGCTTTTTAAAACACCCTTAAAAACCTTTTAAAAACACTAGTTTTAAAAACTAACTTTCAAAAATGAGTTTTTCAAAATGGTTTTGACTCTTCTAAACCTCTAACACTAACCAAGACATCAACTAACCCTAGTCTAGCCCTGACTGACTCGAATATGGCACCACCCCGAGTGTGCCCTACTTGAGTTTTTTTCAAAAAGCGATTTTAAAACTTGAAATTGAAGGAGTTTTCAAAAGGATTATAAAAAGCAAACTTGAAATTCAAAGTTTTGAAATGTCATAGGGTTCTAACTGAGTCAGAACTTCTCTGGATATGGTGCCAACTGAGTGGGCCCACATCGAATTTTGGAAATTTTGAAATAAACACTGAAAATGGCTTTGAAAAAGGGTTAAAATCGACATTTGAAATTCAAGATCTTTGAAAATAGGGTCTCAAGCGAACTGGAACTCCGAGTTAGAGTCCTGAACTCTTAAGACTCTGAGATTTTAAATTTTAGAATTCAAATGTAAAATTTTTTGAAAGATTTTATCAAGAAATGATGAAATAAGTCAAAAAACACAGTCAGGGTTAGACTTCTAACTCGACCGAACTCTAAAATAGAGTCCTGAACTAACTGGACTCTGTAAAATGATCTAAATTTCGAAAACAAACGGAAAAGATTGAAAATGGAAGTAAAACAGACTTCAAAACAGACTCTTGACCGGATTAGGACTCTGAGACAGAGTCCTGATCGGACTGAAACTTTCAAAAATTTGAGAAATTTGATGAATAGAGAAATTCAGAAGCGACACCATCTCAATGGGTCTCATCTGAGAATTGAAATCGATTGAAATTTGAATTTAACATGAATCCAGATTGTTTTCTGAGAAAATATTTCAAAATATAAAGTCCTGGGGTTGGAAAATGACGGAGTATTGAATAAAAACCCAGGTTTTGAAATTGATTTTTTTGAAATAAAAGCTTTGAAATTCAAATCTGGATTGAATGTTTTGAAAGCTGGAGTGCTGGATCTCAAGAATGAGATGCAATGCTATGCAATGCAATGAGATGGTATGCCGAATGCATGCAATGATATGCAATGACACATGAAATGGACAAACACTGGATGAGGGTGAAAATTTGGGGTGTTTACAGCTGGTCAGGTATTTCAAACGTTCCAGCTTTTGCTGGTCAGGTATTTCAAACGTTCCAGCTTTTGTTGGTCAGGTATTTCAAACATTGCAGCTTTTGCTGGTCAGGTATTTCAAATGTCCCAGCTTTTGCTGGTCATGTATTTCAAACGTTCCAGCTTTTGTTGGTCAGGTATTTCAAACGTTCCAGCTTTTGCTGGTCAGGTATTTCAAACGTTTCAGCTTTTGCTGGTCAGGTATTTCAAACGTTCCAGCTTTTGTTGGTCAGGTATTTCAAACGTTCCAGCTTTTGCTGGTCAGGTATTTCAAACGTTCCAGCTTCTGCTGGTCTGGTATTTTAAACGTTCCAGCTTCTGCTGGTCATGTATTTCAAAGGTTCCGGTTTCTGCTGGTCATGTATTTCAAAGGTTCTAGCTTCTGCTGGTCATGTATTTCCAAAATCGAAGATTCATCTCAAGGTCTCATCAAAATCTATATTGAGTGAGTATTTCACAAGGAATTCATGAAAACTTTGCCAATTTGCTAAAAACATTTGTTGATTCCAATAATCTGACTACACAAAAGAATTACCTCAGATTACTTCTAGTATTCTTTTCAAAAGGATGAAGCTTTTTGCGAAAGAGAGGTAAAATTCAAATCTTTTTCTGTTGATCAACCAAAAGGATGTAAGAAATGTCCTTGATATGATCAGTGAAAGAAATCTTCAATGATGTTGAAAAGCCAGAAGCAAATTTGATATTGATCATGGCTATGACGCATGTTTAAAGATGGCTATCTTGCAATCAGGCAGTGGACATATCTTGAGCTATAAAAGAATCCACCTAATTCGTATCTTTATTTAAAGTTGCAATCAAATATCTGCAAAAGGGATCTCTCAACTGTCGTCAAGATGAAGACGAATATGCGAGCTAGACCCCCGGGGCCAAAGAAGATTTGGATCATCTCCAAGATGAAGGAGTTTGTGAAGGATCCTTTCAGGGAAAGTTCAGATCACCGTCGAGATGAAGGCGAGTGTGATGAACCTACCGATAAACCCTAAAAGATATTTGATTTCTGCTATCATTTAAAGACCTTTTGAGCCAATAATTCCAATAGAATTCCTAAGATAAAAGAAGGATCAGAACATCTCCAAGATGAAGGAGTTTGTGACATACCTTTCCTTGAAAAAGAGAGAAAAGTCAGAAACATCCAAATGAAGGATGATGTAAAAACCCGAGAAAGTTCAATGACTCAAAAAGAATGCAAAAAGATCATCATGGGAAAACACCCAGATATCAAGCTGTCGAAATTGCCAGAAGTCATCTTTTCTCATGCAAAATTCTTTTATCAATATCTTTTCACTACTTACTTTTATGAAATTGAGAATATTTCTTACCTTCTCATATCAAGGAAATGGATAGCTTCCTTGAAGAAAATCATCATGCGCTAAAATTTTGAATTTGATTCTTAAAACCAAGGAGTTAACCTCGATGGAAGAAATACTCTAGGTAAAAGAGGGAATATCTTTTCGCACATACGTGCACATTTTTCAAGCGTTTGAGTCAACTACAATTTTATCTTATTGGCAAAATTTTCTAGCTACTCCAATAATGAAATAAAAATTCGATATCCATTTTGATGCAACCTAGCGTTGCTTATATCTTCTAGGAAAAGTTGCCTCATTCAGTTGAAGTATCTCTTTCTGTCCCATCATGGCTTTCTCGTTCAAGAATTCCGTATGGTCGTTCTCACTCAGGTTAAGGGTCAAAACCTGAATTTTCTGCTAGAGGTCATTGATTTCAAAAGCTATTTCAGTCTCAACAATGAGATGCCTCATTTCGTCTCCTCTTCGAAGCTTTAGGGAACCCCATTTTCCTCCTTTCGCAAAACCCTTTCGGATTTGTTCGTCCAAACTCCGAAGGTCCCATCGTGGTTTCTCCATTTGAGGATTCCATCTTGGTCGTCCCCACTCAGGTTAAGGGTCAAAACCTGAATTTTCTGCGAGAGGTCATTGATTTCAAAAGCTATTTCAGTCTTAGCAATGAGACGCCCCATTTCGTCCCCTTTTCGAAGCTTTAGGGAACCCCATTTTCCTCCTTTCGCAAACCCCTTTCAGATTTGTTCGTCCAAACTCCGAAGGCCCCATCGTGGTTTCTCCATTTGAGAAATCTGTATGGTTGTTCCCACTCAAGTTAAGGGTCAAAACCTGAATTTTCTGTGAGAGGTCATTGATTTCAAAAGCTATTTTAGTCTCAACAATGAGATGCCCCATTTCGTCCCCTTTTCAAAGCTTCAGGCAACCCTATTTTCCTCCTTTCGCAAACCCCTTTCGGATTTGTTCATCCAAACTCCGAAGGTCCCATCATGGTTTCTCCATTTGAGAAATCTGTATGGTTGTTCCCACTCAGGTTAAGGGTCAAAACCTGAATTTTCTTCGAGAGGTCATTGATTTCAAAAGCTATTTCAGTCTCAGCAATGAGATCCCCCATTTCGTCCCCTTTTCAAAGCTTTAGGGAACCCTATTTTCCTCCTTTCGCAAACCCCTTTCGGATTTGTTCATTCAAACTCTGAAGGTCCCATCATGGTTTCTCCATTTGAGGATTCCATTTTGGTCGACCCCTTTAGGTTAAGGGTTAAGCCTGAACCTCGCCCCACGAAGTTTCTTCCTTTTTCAGGTTTGGGTTAAACCTGAGTCTTGTTCCTACAAAATTTCTCGTTATTGACGAGATGTTTTCTTCCAGTCCTATCATGGCTCTTCCCATCGAGGAACCCATGCTTCATATATCCATCCAAAAAAAGGATTTTACTCGACCTTCATCTTACAAGGCATTTTCTCAAAAATATCCCATCAAGGTCCTCACGTATTCCTTTCCTCATTCAATTCATTTTGATATATCTTCGTCTCATCCAGGTTAAGGTCTAAACGTGAATCATTCCAAAAGCGTATCTTGTCTCACCCATGAGACTTGATCAAAATTCTCATTTTCACCATTTCGGGATTTTCACCCAAAATCCCATCACGATTTCCTCATCCTCTATTATTCAGTCATGTCATTTTCGAGGATTTTGTCTTCCCAAAACCATTCAGGATAAGGTTTTAAGCCTGAGAAACCATGTTCCCAAAATAAATTCTTCCACACTCAGTTCAGATCTACTGACTGGGGCATTTTCAAAATTTAGAGTGTTATCTTTGCCACTAAGCTCGACTTTCAACCGGCTTAGTAGCAAAAAGGGGCATCTGTGAACACCCCAAAATTTTCAAAGGTTTGCAAAAATGACCTTTTTGCACCTAACTCCATCTTCTGAGAAAACCAAAGCTAAATTTCAATCATTGTTAAGATTTTCTAGATTGAACTCCATATTGATATATTTAAATTCAAATCTAGATCTGAATCCAGTGTTTTAAATCCAAATCTGAGCCTCGTTGTCCGATTTCCAAATTAAAATTACAAAAATACCAAAAAATGGTTTTGAATGGCTCAGGCGGTTCATCTGGCATTCTGTTGGATCCACAACTTTGTATTTCTCGATTCGAGGTTCCAAACCTCGAATATCACCTCAAATTCTATGTCCAAATTCACTTTCTGAAGAATTTTTCACAGAAATAGCTTTGAATTCTCAGAAAAACTCTCTTTTGTAAATATTTTGCAAAAATACAAAAAAATAGTTATTAATCTTTGTTTTCTCGTAAAACTTTAGGATTCTATTCTAAAAATGTAAAAAATGAAAAATATCACAAAAACCAAAAAAAAAAAATTGGAAAAACTACATGAAAACAAATGATTTTAAGCCTTTTGAAGTTAATTTTGCTAAGAACCTCATTTTATAAAAAAAAAAGTTTCTTTAAAGGGAGCCCCCTCTTTGTAAAATCTTGAAAATCAAAGGGGCTCCTCTGCAAAACTTTTTTTTAGGGTTTGAAAACCCTTCATAAGAAAGGAAAGGGCGAAGACCGCCCTCTCACTCTCACCTCTTTCACCCCTTTTGCAGAACCACCCTTCGATCCTCCATGGCCTCCATCTCTCGTTCATCTCCAACTGAACGATCATTCCAGATTCTTCTTCTCGGTTTATTTAAACAAATCACCCAAAACCCTTTCGATCATCGCTTCTTCACCTCCGCACCTCTGGTTTTCTTCTCCTTCCTCTCTACAATCCGTTTTTCCGCCTCGTGATTACATCGAAGAGATCAATTTCTCATCCTATCGCCTCTCTTTCCTGGTGTTTCTCCTCTATTTCTTCAGCATATACCAGAATAAAGGAGAACTCTCTTTCTTCTGTCAAAGAATCCCTGCGGAATCAGGTAAGAGCTTCTTCTCCCTCCGACTTTGATCTTTTGTCATTTCTTTTGGCTTTATCACCATTGTCGCACCATGGATGTTATCGGGTTGCCTGTAGCAAACCCCGATACACCCTTGTGCTACAATGAATGGGACCACGGTTCCCGCATATTTCCTTTATCTTTCCCATATTTTATCTTTCTTTTTAGTATTTTTGTTTTCTGATTTATAAGTCGATTTGTTCCTAATTCTTCGTCTATTATTTCTTTGTTTACATCAAGATCTTAATCCTGTCTTGATGAACCGACATGGGTTTTGATTTTGCATCTACGCTCTGCTTTTCTTTTAATCTCAATTAGTTATGTGATGTCTTCTTTTAAATCGTTGTAATTTTGAAAAGATTTTTATATGAAAAACATGTGAAAACCAGACATCAAATAATAAAAACCGGTTCTCACTAGTGGATGAGACCGGGTCGAACTCAGGGAACGGGAATATTTCGTATTCAAGTACACAAATCTAAACTATTCTTTATTGCCGAATTATTGAAATGTAAAAATGTTCAAGAAGAGTAAAAACAACTAACTATTACAACAAATGAATACCCTTCGCAGAGGGCGTAAAGTGCAATATTTACAAACCCAATTAAATTCCTAATTCTAAACTAAAAAGTAAAAAAAAAAAAACTTTATTCTTCTATTCTTGCACTTCGTGTCACGTAATCACTTCTGCTCCAGTCCTGTGCTATCCTGCACAATTCAAAGGAACACGAGCAGCACAAGAGAAATATAGAAACTAAAACTATACTAAACTAGATAAATGCTAATTACAAAAACAATTATGCAAGAAGAACGAAATATCTACTAATGGAACACTAATTAAATCATCTAATTATAATGCAAATCACCACTAACTAACTACTGAGCTAATATCTAACAGCTTATTTAACTAATAGCATTACTCCAATTTCAGTGTTACACAGGGTTGATTAAACTGTTACACAAATTCGGTAGACAATGAATCAATTTCAGACAGCATATTCAACAACATTGAAATCCTCTTAAGCTTCAGCAAATCAATCTCTTGTATTAGGTAAATCAACACTTAATTGATCAGAAAATTTAATATCCAGCAACCGTGTAGCAATTCATTCAGAAAATTTTTACATTTCAACAGTAGATCACTGCTTCAACAGAAAAGCTTCAACAAAAAATTTCAACAGAAAATTTTTTATCAGAAAGCAGTAGATCACTGCTTCAACAGTCAGTTGCTATCAATATTCATATCGGATTCAGACATCCAACCGACTATAAATTTTTTTTCAAAAATACTTGCTGGAATTTCAAATAACCAAAAAAATTACACTGGAAACTTCCAACAGCCACCAGAGTTACTGGAACTCAAAAATCTAAAGAAACACTAAACCATGAACCGAATTTCACAGTGATTCAAAAATGAAATTCCTGTTTCTTCTTTGTGTGTAGTGAATCGGAAGATTTCAATCGGCTGGACTGTATCCATCTCTCTGATTGCTACAGAAAATTAATCCAGCCGATGATTGCTACAGAAAACTAATCCAGCCGATAATTGCTACAGAAAATTAATCCAGCCGATGGACTTTAGACAAAACAATCGCCGAATGTTCAATTGGTTCAGATCATTGCCGGAAAACATTAATCAACCGTGGATCAACATTCATATAGTTGATTATTGGAGATTAATCACTCTAAAGTTCACAAATCTTCATTTAAACCAGACATTACATAATTTTGACAGACTAAAATTAATCAAATTCCATCACTCAAGCACCGGAAGGTTCATTCACGCTCAGCTTCACTCGCCGGAATTCCTCTTCCATTCGTGACTATCAACAAAATTCTGAATAGAAAATTTGTCTTCTTCTAATGTTGATTCAGATTGTCATCATACGGACATTACTCCAACAGATTCCGATCAAAATTTTAATCAGAAATTGATGCAAGAAGTTATCAAGAATTATTCATTAGAAACACTCTTCCGGTAGATCCCTGTCCATCGTCGGAATTTCCCTTCAGACATTGTTTTTTTTTCTTTTTATGTTTTCTTGTTTTTTTTTTATATTCTCAACATCAAGATTCAAACCGTAGATTGAAGTTCAGAAAGAAGATGAAGAAGAAGAAGAAGAAGAACTGAAGAAGAAGTTACAGAACAACTCACCGTGACTTGAGAGGGGTTAGAAGAGATCGGACTCCTTCCATACGCCGCCACCGGAATGAGAAAAACCTCCACCTGAAAAGAGAAGAGAGAAACAGGGAGAAGGAGAAGAAGGAGATAAGAAGAGGTGGAGGGGAGAGGTTAGGAGAGAGGGAGAAGGCGCACAGAGGAAGACGGATTTGAAAATCCCCCTTCGTGGATTTTTAAAGAGCAAACCGGTTTGTTAAACCGGTTTGTTATTTTTTTCAAAAATTAAAAGAAGAGCTTCAAGAAAAATTATTTGCTAAAAGACTCATTTGATTTAAAAATATAACTACTCTACTATTTTCATAATTCTTTTTTTTTTCTATAAAGAAGACTAAAACAATTTTAGTAACAATATAAAAATGTATACTAAATTGCAAAATAAAGCTATTTTTCTCTATTTTCTCTATTTTTTTATTTTTTTTATTAAAATGCTCTATCCTAGCATATAAATGGGTTTTTTAATTGATTTTAATATGAAATCATGCATGTTTTTATGTAAAATGTACCTAAATCTATGCATGATCAAATACCCCCATGCTTATGTTTTGCTAGTCCTCGAGCAAACTAGAAAAATGCAAGAAATCAAACTATCACCTAACTCACTTTCGTAGGAATCACGGTTGCATTTAGCTCATGCAACAAGCCCTTTCAACCCCTAGGTTACCCAAGTGGACGAGTAAGGTCTCGTGAGGGTTTGCAGTGATGCTACCCACAAACATCTCTGTTATGTATGCATAATATTACACATCCTCACAATCAGTAGGTAATCAAAGACTTCATTTTCACAAAAATTTCCAGTTATTTAAAAATCAAAATATAATTAGAGTCTTTCATATACCACCACAGAAAAGAATTTCTTTCACTTTTCTAAATATCACAATTATTTATGTTTTATTCTTAGAAAATCCAATAAAAACAAGTTATTATTTATTTATCCTCACTCATATGTTTTCTACACAGGTTTTCTCAATCACACTTCTAAGCATTGAACTTTTCTTTCTTTTTAAGCTCTTTTCTTTTTTTTTTTTTTTCTTTTCACGCTTTTTCTTTTTGCGCACTTATTTTTCTCTTATAGCTTGCATGTGGTCTGCTTTTATGCCTTGTGCAATGTCAATATCTTCTATACTTATTCAATACATACCAAAAGATATCAACTAAAACATAAAAGTGACTTCCTTCGTTCACCTTTATAACATGAGAGTCAAACATTTCAACTTGTATCTGTTCTCAGTCACTTAGGATCACGAAGTTTTCCACTCTTCTTTTCGAAAATGGAATTAAAAGTTTTAACTTACATCTAAGTTCCATCTACTAAGGTTTGTGGAATTATCCAAACAACCTAACACATGCTATTTTTTCTCTTTTTGAGCTCATTTTTACGCTTTTGTTCATTTGCTTAGTTTTCAAAAATAGAACTGTGTATATTCATATTTATGATTCAAAATAAATTCTAACATGTATTTATCATCATTTTTTCGAAATCCGCATAAACAACCATAATTTTTAGATCTATGTCAGAAAAAAATTTTGTGGGGCTTAAAAATCCTCTAAAAACATCAGATTTGAAATAACATTCATATAAGTTCAAACTATTTCTTTAAAAATCTACTTTTCATGAGAGATGTGTAAACATGTGCAAGAACGTAAACAGAAATATCAAGGTGTGCAAACTACACCCTCCCCCATGCTTGAATGACACTGTCCCAGTGGCACTCTCCCATGCTTATATGAAACTACGTGAATGCACATGAGAGAAAATAAATGGGGGAAAAGAGTAGAATAACCTGACATGAATTAAAAATATACGTTCTATGAATGTAATGAATGCAATGTATACATGACCAAAACATAAAACTCATGAATGAAACAAAAAGAACATGAAAAGCTCATGAAAAAAACTAAAAAGTAAAAACAAAATAAAATCTATAAATTCTAAGCAAATCTAATAATATACAAGATATGGGTTGCCTCCCATAAAGCGCTAAGTTTCACGTCTCCAGCCAGACGGATCCCTGGAAAAACCTTCATCGTCCATGAGATCAATGGACATGAAGTCAGGCTCAATGAGGCTCTATAAAGAACAGAGTGTCATCTGTGACACTATGCACTGTGTTTCCATCCCGTCTACCTCTAACTGTAGGATCATAACTCTCTCGACGTGAAGAACAAAGATTAGTCTCATCTGAGAGACTGGTCAAGAAATGAGAGTCTAGGACCGACCGACTATCAATGAATGCAACTTCAGACAAGTGGTGAATATGATCTGGCTTGACTTGGTCAAGCACCTTCTGCATTTGTACCTCTTGCTTACTAAAAATTGGTGATCCTAAAGGCTGAGAAAATGGGGTTCTATATAATGATAATGCATGTTGTGAGTAAGGCCCCTTCTGTTGAGGTATCATAGAGATCGACTCGTCAGTAGAAATGATATGAGGTTCATGAGTCGATTCCTGAGTGGAGTGACACGCCTTCCCATACTGAAGAGATGTAACAGTTTTGACTTGCTCATGATGTGAATCAGTGGGTTGCAAGTCAAATGACATGGGTTCTTCTCCCTTAGATGTGACAATAGACTGACTATGAAGGTTCCCCTGGCTTTGCCTACTGAAAGTCTCAACCAACTGTCCCATTTGAGTCTCTAGCTTGGCTATTGACTGCGTATGGGAGCTCAAAACTTGTAATATCCTATCTTGGAAGGATTGACTAAATGAAGGCTCATGAGGATGGGGTTGAGTATAAGCATGTTGGGATGGGGGATGAACCTGTGGAAAAATGGGATGCGAGTAACCTTGTGAAGGGTTACTGGGTCTATACTGTGTATGGGAGGGCTGATGGGATGGGGAAATGAACTGGTTTCGGCAACCTGTGTTATATGAAGATGTAAATGAATCGGTCATGGGTTTAGCGAAACCTTGGGCAGCATTCACCTGCTCCTGAACGAATTCAGGATATAATGGTGTTGCCGGACAATCCGCAACACAGTGTGCAGGGCTAGCACATAGCTCACACACTCTTTCTACTTGATTTCTCGAAGAATTGGCTAGGAATTGATCTAACTTCCTAGTCAACTGGTCAACCTTGGTACGCAATTCTAATTCGGACCCAACTTCAGAAATCCTAACCTTCCTAGGACCACTAGACAGAGATGTAGTCCTATCGAGCCTTGAAGACAATGTATGATGCATCGTGTTTTCACTCAAGGTCTCGAATAGAGACCACGCCTCGTCCTCACTTTTGAGCATAAAAGTGCCCCCACAAGACGAATCAACCATTTGACGATGCTTTTCAGTAAGCCCGTCATAAAAATACTGCACCAACTGCCAACGAGGCACCTGGTGATGGGGACACTTGCGGAGAAGATCTTTCAATCTCTCCCAAGACTTGTGAAACTGTTCTCCCTTAATTTGAGAAAAACTGGTTATAGCTTTACGAAACTGGTTCGTCTTACCAATTGGGAAATATTTTTTTAAAAGTTCTCTTTGCATTCCTTCCCAAGTAGTAATACGAACCGTTTCAAGAGATTTTAGTCAGTGCTTGGCTTTATCTTTGAGAGAGAATGAAAACAAAGTCAACCGCATAGCATCATCTCCAAAGTTATTGATTCGCACAGTCGAGCAAATCTCAAGGAATTCGTCGAGATGACGATATGGGTCCTCATTACCAAGGCCATAAAACGAAGGTAACATTTGAATCACACTGGCCTTAATCTCAAAATGGCTCGCTCCTACATCAGGTCTCGTGATGCAGGAGGCGGGAGTATACGTATTTGGCATGAAGTACTCCCTCAAAAGACGGATCAATTGATGATCGTCAGCCATTGCGTACACCTTGGAGTAGACCGGTGTAGCACACGTCCTAACTTTGGGTTTTCTACCTAACTAACGCACTAAGCGGCCAAACCACGCAAACCCCAAAGCGAGTGAACTAAAAACAACAAAAACTAAACAAACACCACGCAGTTACACATAACAGAGATTATGCAAAGAAATATAAAATCTATGTGTACGGTACCAATCGTACACAATCACCTCTAAGAGGATCCTAATAGGTGGGCTGTGCAGAAAAGTAAGCTCGTCTCTAAGATATGCACATACGTGGTTCTAAACCTAAATGCACACAAACACTAGGCAATAAAGCGAATACTAATATTACGCCGTTCCCCGGCAATGGCGCCAAAAATTTGATGTCTTCTTTTAAATCGTTGTAATTTTGAAAAGATTTTTATATGAAAAACATGTGAAAACCAGACATCAAATAATAAAAACCGGTTCTCACTAGTGGATGAGACCGGGTCGAACTCAGGGAACGGGAATATTTTGTATTCAAGTACACAAATCTAAACTATTCTTTATTGCCGAATTATTGAAATGTAAAAATGTTCAAGAAGTGTAAAAATAACTAACTATTACAACAAATGAATACCCTTCGCAGAGGGCGTAAAGTGCAATATTTACAAACCCAATTAAATTCCTAATTCTAAACTAAAAAGTAAAAAAAAAAACTTTATTCTTCTATTCTTGCACTTCGTGTCACATAATCACTTCTGCTCCAGTCCTATGCTATCCTGCACAATTCAAAGGAACACGAGCAGCACAAGAGAAATATAGAAACTAAAACTATACTAAACTAGATAAATGCTAATTACAAAAACAATTATGCAAGAAGAACAAAATATCTACTAATGGAAGACTAATTAAATCTTCTAATTATAATGCAAATCACCACTAACTAACTACTGAGCTAATATCTAACAGCTTATTTAACTAATAACATTACTCCAATTTCAGTGTTACACAGGGTTGATTAAACTGTTACACAAATTCGGTAGACAATGAATCAATTTCAGACAGCATATTCAACAACATTGAAATCCTCTGGAGCTTTAGCAAATCAATCTCTTGTATTAGGTAAATCAACACTTAATTGATCAGAAAATTTAATATCCAGCAACCGTGTAGCAATTCATTCAGAAAATTTTTACATTTAAACAGTAGATCACTGCTTCAACAGAAAAGCTTCAACAGAAAATTTCAACAGAAATTTTTTTATCAGAAAGCAGTAGATCACTGCTTCAACAGTCAGTTGCTATCAATATTCATATCGGATTCAGACATCCGATCGACTATAAAATTTTTTTCAAAAATGCTTGCTGGAATTTCAAATAACCAAAAAAATTACACTTGAAACTTCCAACAGCAACCAGAGTTACTGGAACTCAAAAATCTAAAGAAACACTAAACCATGAACCGAATTTCACGGTGATTCAAAAATGAAATTCCTGTTTCTTCTTTGTGTGCAGTGAATCAGAAGATTTCAATCGGCTGGACTGTATCCATCTCTCTGATTGCTACAGAAAATTAATCCAGCCAATGATTGCTACAGAAAATTAATCCAGCCGATGATTGCTACAGAAAATTAATCCAGCCGATGGACTTTAGACAAAACAATCGCCGGATGTTCAATTGGTTCAGATCATTGCCGGAAAACATTAATCAACCGTGGATCAACATTCATATAGTTGATTATTGGAGATTAATCACTCTAAAGTTCACAAATCTTCATTTAAACCAGACATTACATAATTTTGACAGACTAAAATTAATCAAATTCCATCACTCAAGCACCGGAAGGTTCATTCATGCTCAGCTTCACTCGCCGGAATTCCTCTTCCATTCGTGACTATCAACAAAATTCTGAATAGAAAATTTGTCTTCTTCTAATGTTGATTCAGATTGTCATCATACGGACATTACTCCAGCAGATTCCGATCAAAATTTTAATCAGAAATTGATGCAAGAAGTTATCAAGAATTATTCATTAGAAACACTCTTTCGGTAGATCCCTGTCCATCGCCGGAATTTCCCTTCAGACATTGTTTTTTTTCTTTTTATGTTTTCTTGTTTTTTTTTTTATATTCTCAACATCAAGATTCAAACCGTAGATTGAAGTTCAGAAAGAAGATGAAGAAGAAGAAGAAGAAGAACTGAAGAAGAAGTTACAGAACAACTCACCGTGACTTGAGAGGGGTTAGAAGAGATCGGACTCCTTCCATACGCCGCCACCGGAATGAGAAAAACCTCCACCTGAAAAGAGAAGAGAGAAACAGGGAGAAGGAGAAGAAGGAGATAAGAAGAGGTGGAGGGGAGAGGTTAGGAGAGAGGGAGAAGGCGCACAGAGGAAGATGGATTTGAAAATCCCCCTTCGTGGGTTTTTAAAGAGCAAACCGGTTTGTTAAACCGGTTTGTTATTTTTTTCAAAAATTAAAAGAAGAGCTTCAAAAAAATTTATTTTCTAAAAGACTCATTTGATTTAAAAATATAACTACTCTACTATTTTCATAATTCTTTTTTTTTTTCTATAAAGAAGACTAAAACAATTTTAGTAACAATATAAAAATGTATACTAAATTGCAAAATAAAGCTATTTTTCTCTATTTTCTCTATTTTTTTATTTTTTTTATTAAAATGCTCTATCCTAGCCTATAAATGGGTTTTTTAATTGATTTTAATATTAAATCATGCATGTTTTTATGTAAAATGTACCTAAATCTATGCATGATCATTATGCACATTTGATTCTCATACTGGTAACACTGAACCTGTTACCCTAATGGCTATAGCATTACGCCTCAAAGGGCCATACCATTGATTCACCTGAATTTAGTATTCCAATTTATTTATTTTCATCCTCGCTCCTCCAGTTGGTGTTATCTCTTCTAGTTTCGATCCCTGGTTTATATATAGATTTCCCTTCCTTATTTATGTTTCTCTTTTGTATTTATATTTGGATTCCACTATTGACGATCGGCTTATGTTTTGAGGTTTAGTCCTCTATTTTCAATTTGGATTTAATTTCCTGTTTGTTTTTCTGTCTTTCTACATTTTTTTTTTAATTCTTTCTTTCCCATTTATGATTAATTCCTTGTTTTGATGGTGTTTGGTCGCTTTTTCTGGCTGTATCCTTGTATTCATTATTCCCTGGATTTCAGTCTTTTCTTTGTTTTTAGCCATATTTTGTTTTGTTGCATCAGATCTAAAGGTATAGTCCATGCTTTATAGACACACCTCATCTGTATCATTAGTTTGAGTGCCCCTTTTAACCTATATGTATTCTATCTAATGCTATGATGGTTAAATATTCAGGTTCAATGTGCTTTGCTTCATTTTGTTACGTGTTTTGTATCTCAGTCGGGTATGGTACATTGTAAAGCATTGCTCAAATAACCCAGCGTGAAGATCAGAGATGGTCCAAACAGGTCATGGAAAGAAATATGTCGTGTCATATTTCCATCCTCTTTGATTTTTGGGTTTAAGAGAGTCATCGTAGGAGCCTGCAGTAGTTTGTCTAGCTTACTTGTTCCATAATATAAACTCCTATTCTTTACAGTTCTAGTTTCATTGTATAGTTCTTATCAAGGTGAATTTTCTGCAAAATATCCCGTAGTAGAATTACATTGGTAATGTTATCCTTTCCTTTTCATCCATCATCTCCTCTATGATTGAGTCAAGCATGCATTTTAGATCGGCATTTCTCTGAATTGTACTTGCATAGATTCTTGTTCTTGGCTAACTGTTGCAGGAGTCTGTTATCATTGCAAAATTTTTCCCCTCCCTTGCGAGAGAGAAACGAATTTCGTGAGTCAAACTCGACCAAAGTTTTGAAAATGGTTTTGAAAATTACTCGCCTCCGTTTTAAAAATTTGCGAGAAAATTTCGTGGAATGGGATCCGCCTGTCGGTACAAGGTTCAACCGTTCCTGGCGCCTTTACCAGGGGTAATTGAACCAAGGATCAATTACGTGCTTTAACTTAACTCAAATATCTAAATTATGCTCTATTTTTCCTAGAATGCACAGAGAATCAGGCTTGTGCTATGAAATTTTGAAAATAATGCAAGTTTGAGCAACATGATGTTTGCTTTGGAAAATTGAAATATGCTGGAAAATGATTGGAAAAGTGATTGAAAATTGAGTTCTTGAGAAAATCATTGAATTTCATTGGAAATCAGAAATTTGCATTGGAAAGTGATTTTTCAAGAAAATTTGAACTTTAGAAAATTGATTTTGAAATTTGGAATTGCTTTTCTGAGGAAATGGATTTGAAAATTCTGAGAAAGTCAGGAAGTTCATTGGAAAATGACTTTTGAAATGGAAAATGAATTCTCAGGAAAACAGGAATTCTGAGAAAATAGATTTCTGAAAACTTGGGATTTTGAAATTTGAGAATGTTAAAACATAGGAAAATCTTGATTTGAACTTGGGAAATACTTTGAAATCTCATTTGAAAATATAGAATTCTGGGAAAATCCAATCCTGAGAAAGACTTGGTAAATCCTTGAGAAAATTGATTTTTCTGAAATTGAAATTGGAAAATGAATTTGAAAATAATGCAATTTGAATGATATGAATGAATGAGTATGAATTTGAAAAGGGAATTTCATTGAGGAATTGGGAAGTCCTTTTAAAACTTTGGGAAATGCAGTGCATTTTGAAGTTAGCCTAAGTGTGTAAGCTGAATGTGGCTAATATGAAGATCATAAATCTTGGTTTTCTTCGTATTCTGACTATGGCCATAAATACGAATCCCACCGAGTTTATAAACTCCATAAGAGCTTGTGCACGTGTCATTCGTGTAAACCATAGTGAATTTGAAATAAATATGCATGAATGATATATCACATATTGAAATTTGCATAAATTAAACTATATGCAATGCAACCCTATTCTAAGCAGAAAAGTAACTCTTATTCCAAATATTACATTGATTTTTACATTGAATTGAATAAAATAAAGAAATAAAATAACTAAGTCTTCTTCTTGAATGTTCCTGCAAAACTAGAAAACAAGGTTAGCACAAAAATGTAGGTTTTTCTGAATTGATCCAAAAAATATGGGAAATTATCAGATATTATTCAGATATAAACCCAAATTCATACTCCTTTTGATATAAACATGATAAATAATGAATAAATTTCAAAAATAAACTTGAAAATTCGAAATTGGGGTCAAAATGACCAAAATACCACTGATGACCTTGAAATCAGGGTTTTCTGAAAGAAATTTTGTAAATTTTGGAATTTTGAAAATCAAATGAAATAAATCAAATATAACATGATAAAATATGATGATATGCATGAAATTTTGGACAATTAGAAATTGAAATTTCGAAATTTAGGTCAAAATGACCAAAATACCCCCGATAACAAGACTATGGCCTTGAAACCAGGGTTTTCTGAAATAAATTTTGCAAAATTGAAAAATAGGAAAATGCAAATGAGATTGAAATTAACCCTAATATGATTTTACATGCTTATGTACATGATAAAAACCTTCAAATGACGAAAATATCAGAAAATATCAAATTTAACCTGATTTTCGCATGATTTTCGCTTCTGAACTTAAAGATAAACTAACACATGGAGCAAATGAACTTGAAATTAATCCAAATTTGGCATCAACACCTAAAATAACCCTAAAAACAGAATGGATCTTGAAAATCTATTTTGTTTGTATTTTTAAAGATAAAAATTCAAATAAAAAACCTAAATTTTGTGATTTTTGCTTAAAATGTTGATTCTAAAGGAGATTTAGGATATCAAACTTCCATAAATTTTTCATAACTTTTATGGAGGGACAGAGGACAGTAAGTCAAGGATTTGTTCCTTTTACACTTTATGGTTTTGACCTATGGTCGGAGTTGTAACACTCCGACAAGTCGGATCGGAATCCGACGACTCTAGGATTTAAGGGAAACAGACAGGTTTCGGTAGAAAACATGGGAAAAATGGTAGACAGATGGGGAAAAGGCTGAAATTGTGGGAAAATGTCCCTGACAAACAGAGGAAGATTTTATCTTTTGATACCATTGGGATTCAAGTTACGGTTTGGAAAAGGCCACACTGTTATCAGAGACCTAAATCTCTGGAATGTCTGGACATTGGAATCTGTTTGACAGAAAGAGAAACTCCGGGAAAAATACTGAAACAGATCTAAAAATTCCCAAATTTTGGAAAATGACAGGAAATAATGTTAGGAATAACGTTCGTGTTGAAAGTTTTTGCAAACGAGCTACATATTGAGTTGACTCGGTGCATTAGGGTCTGTCTATACCCTGACGAAGGAAAATCAAGATTTTCCCATAAGTCTAGAAAATCTGATTTTTTTCAGAGGTCAAAACTGTTTGAAAAAACCTCCAAATTTCCAGATCACTAGTAGATTCAATTATAAATCCACTGTAATTGTTGAAGGAAAATCCGAATCTCCCACGAGGGTGATTCCGGAGGTTCTTGTCTGCTAAAAGGAATCCTGGAAATTCCATAAGGGGAAAATCCAGTTTTGGAGTTTGATCTTCAAAATGAAATTACAGCTATCAAATCAATCTCGATTTTTTACATGAAATCTCAAATACACAAATACATCAATCACAAAAAGCTCAGAAATTTTAAGCAAAAATTTGAGCATGAAATCATAATTGGACTGGACACCCGAATCAGCCTTTACGAACTAAAAAGCATAGATTAATGAAACTATTTTAATCAATGTCAAACAACTAAATGAATTACGTATGATCCCTAACACATATTACCTATATGAGAACGTTAAAAATAAAAACAAAGATGAACAGGGCATATGAATCATCCTTTTTTTTTTGCAATGAGGCGGGAGGATCCGATCCATTGATTGGACGGATCATTTTCTCTCGATAGCCAAAGCATAAAATCTACAAAAGAAAGGAAGACAAACATATAACATGTAATGAAAAATTCAACAGAATGAGGGATCTTACCTTAGGAAAGGGAGGCCTTGTTAGATCCGATTGAAAGAGGGGTTGTGGGAGCCGTGGAGGCTGTCTTAGTTGCTGGGCGCCGGCTGGAGCTACTTCAAAGTTGGAGGAGGTGGCGTGGGCTGTGCTGGAGGTCTTGAAATCTGGAGATGCTGCAGCGATGGAAGAGGCTGGGGCAATCAGCTAGGCGTCACCTTGTGTGGTGTCTGAAGGTGAGGGCTTGGTTGTCGGCTGTGGTGGTTGGTAGCGCCAATGGTTGAAGGAGGAGCTGAAGAGGAGGACTTGGCTGCACTGGCTGTGATGAGAGGACTGGCTGTCAAAGTGGCTGCAGCTGTGCAAGGGGAAGCTGGAGCAATGGCTGCTGTGATTGGAGTCCCTTCTCTTTGCTGGAAGAGCTGAAAAAAAAAACTTAGGGAAAAGCTGGAACAAAAGGAGAGAGAGAGAGAGAGGGGCGTTGAATGGGGAGAGATAGCAGCCGTATGTTTTTTTTTAGCTTTTATGCTAACTTAGGTTTTGATGAAAATCAAAACCTAAGTTCCTAAAGATATTCTATGAATCCCATGTACGTGAATGGCTGTAGCCATTTTTCTTTGGAGGAAAATAGGGAGGGAATAAGAAAGAAAGTGGAAAGAAGGAAGGGAAGGAAAAGGAAAGAAGAGGGAAAGAAGGAAAAGGAAAGGAGGGAAAGGAAGAGAAGGGGCTGGACTTCCATACGTGAGTTGGATGGAGAGGAAAGAAAGGAGGAAAGAAAGAAAAAGGAAGAAGAAAGAAAGAAATGAAAAAAGGGAAGAAAAGAAATAAAATAAAAAGAAAAGAAAATGGAGGAAAAAGAATAAAGGAAGTGGGCTGAAAGGTGGGCTAGGGTGGTCGACCCCCTTGTGGGTCCCACCTTAGGAAGAATAAAATAAAAATAAAATAAAAAAAATAAAATAAAACAAACCAAAAAAATAAAGAACAACAACAACAACAACTACGCCTTCATCCCAAAACAATTGGGGTCAGCGATATGAACCAAAAAAGAAATTCATTTTGGGTCTTCCACATGAATCCTTTTCCTCCAATCATTTCTATCCAATGCCATGTCCTCGGTGAGGTTCAAAGCATTCATATCCTTTCCTATCATCTCCATCCAAGTCTTCCTAGGCCTACCCCGACCTCTTTTAACTAATATATTTTCCCATTTCTCCAACCTTCTAACTGGAGCATCATTAGGCCTTCGCCGAATATATCCAAACCACCGTAAACGATTCTCTCACATCTTATTTTCAATGGGTGCAACACCTACCTTCTTACATATCTCCTCGTTCCGAATCTTAGCTTTTATTGTATTTTCACACATCCATCTAAGCATCCGCATCTCAGCTACACTCATTTTTTTGAATATGATGTCTCTTGGCAGCCCAACATTCCGTACCATATAGTAAAGCGGGTCTAATAGTCGTCCTATAAAACTTTCCCTTCAACCGCAATGGCATTCTACGATCGCACAGGAAAAACATAATTGTTTTTCTTTTCTTATAAATTAAAACAAGAAAATGCAAATGGATGGGCCATCTCAGAGCGGGTCCAAATTCCACTTTTGAA
This sequence comes from Nuphar pumila, assembly GCF_984573655.1. NCBI lineage: Eukaryota > Viridiplantae > Streptophyta > Magnoliopsida > Nymphaeales > Nymphaeaceae > Nuphar > Nuphar pumila. The sequence goes on along the minus strand of NC_143257.1, from coordinate 88,680,083 downwards.
ATTCATTTTGATGATTAAAGGGGTAAAATAGTCTTTTCAAAAAAATTCCAGACGAAACGAGCTATTTTTGGCAGTTTTTGAAACGAGCTCGGATTTTGAAGTTCAATACCCCGTTGCGAAGCAAATCCAATGTAGAATTTGAAAATTTGATTTTGAAAGAAATCCAGATTGTTTTTCTTAAGAAAATATTTCCAAATTTAGACTCTTGGGGGTAAAAATGTCAATTTTGAAAAACCCGGGGTTTGAAATTGATTTTTGAAAGCTTTTGAAACTTGATCTGGATTGAAATTTATAAAACTGGAGTTCTGGACTTCGAAAATAAAATGAAATGTTATGAAATGCTGAGAAATGACATGAAATGCTATGCGAAATGCTAACCTTGAATAAAGAATTTTGGATGTCAGACCCCGATTGACACTTGTATCAGTTTAAAAAGCATTAAAATTGATAAAATTTGCAAAATAGCTCAAGAAATGGTTTTCGAGACTCTACTGGGTCAGAGTGACACTGAAAATTGGGGTTCGAGCTGGATTGAACTGAGATGAGCTAGATTGAGCTGGGTTTTAGAGTTTCAGAACTCAAATGAACTGACCAGGCACTGACTCAACTGACCTTTCCGACTGAATTTTTAAGAAAAGCTGCCATTTTTAGAGAAATGGTACGGAATGGTCACTGGAGTGAAGTGAATTACGAACTTGAGCTGGATTTGAGCTAAAAAAAAGGTCAATAATACTGACATGAACTAAAATCAAAGCTCGAACACTAGCTCAATTGGCTGAACTCAGCTCAATTTCAGCTGAAAGAGCTGAAATGGACTCTTGGACACTCCGAAATGGTTTTGAACTGAAACTGGAGCGCTTGAACTTCTGGTGAGCTCAAGTTAGACTCTGGGGAGTATGACTGACTGAGTCAAAGACAATTGGCTTGGATTTGAGTGAGAAATGAGCTCATTTATGAGGAAATGATCCTATTTTGGCAGGAATGGTCAGAAATGAAAATGGCTTTCTCACTGTGATTTCAAATGAGCTTGAAATGACTGATATTCTGACTGTCCTGAACTGACCGGTGGGCTTTGTCGACTCCGACTGACTGGGGTCCGGGATGACCTAGGGGTAAAATGGTAATTTTCCGAATAAAAATGGGTAAAATGGTGATTTTTCTGAAACTGACTTAGGGTTTGACTCCTACACTGACCTAACAGGGTTGGCCCTACACGAGAAGGGTTGTTGGAGAATGAGTGAAGAAAATTTGGGGTGTTTACAGATGCCCCTCTTTGCTACTAAGCCGGCTTGAAGACGAGCTTAGTGGCAAAGAAAAACACACTAAATTTTGGCTATAAAAATGCCCCAGTTAGAAGGATCTGACTGGGTATGAAGAAACTAGCCCTGATGAAAATGATAGATATGAAATGGAGAATAGAGTGGAAAAATTTACTTCAAAAAGAAGTGAGATTCAGGTTTTTGCCCTTAACCTGGATGGGACGGGAAATACCTCATGTAGAAACAAAGCTCAGGTTTGACCCTTAACCTGACCGAGATATGAAATACCTCATCAAAGGAGGCTCAGGTTTGTACCCTTATCCTGATTGGGCGGAAAATGAAATACCTCATCAAAGGAGGCTCAGGTTTGTACCCTTATCCTGATTGGGCGGAAAATGAAATACCTCATCAAAGGAGGCTCAGGTTTGTACCCTTATCCTGATTGGGTGGAAAATGAATGGAATCCTCGAAGGAAGAAACCATGATGGAACCTTCGGATCTCCGCACAATGAATCCGACAGAGGTTTTGCAAAAGAATGAAATTGGGGTCCCTAAAGCTTGAAAAGGTGTTTGATTTTGGGCGCCTCATTGCTGAGACTAAATAACTTTTGAAATTGATGACCTTTTGCGAGAAAATTATTGGTGGTTTAACCTCAAGCCGAAATTGGACTGTCTATGGTGGGACAGTGGAGACACAGGGAAGTGTGCGAATCTGAGAGCCCAGGCACTCAGATTATACCAATAGAAGGGAAGGAACCTTGAAAACTCCCGTTATCAAGTCCTTAAAAAGGGATAACAACTGATGTCAGGATGCATCAAAGATGAGCCTCAAGCTCTCGCTTCACGCCAGGATAGCTAGAAAATATTGTCAAAATGTTGGAAATTATTGTTGATTCAAAATAATTGAAAATGATGCACATTGTTTTAAAAATATTCCCTCTTTTCTACCTGAAGTGTTACCTTCGACTGGGCTTAACTCCGTAGAATTAAGATTCGATTTCAAATTGCTTGCAATCGACTTTCTTTCAAGGAAGCTATCAATTTCCTTGATATGAACAGAAAAGCGAGTATTCTTGATATTGTGAAAGCAATTGGTGAAAGAATATTGATAATAGAATTTCACAAATTTTAAAGAGGATTCTTGGCAGATTCGGCAGTCTGATATCTTGGGATTCTTTCCTCATGATGATCTTTCTGCCCACTTTTTTTTTTGGCAGAATTGGAGCTCTCTTGGATTTTTTGGGGATTACATCATCCTTCATTTTGGAGATGTCCTGACTTTTTTCTCTCTTTTTTTTTGGAAGGGTACGTCACAAACTCCTTCATCTCAGAGATGCTCCGATCCTTCTTTTCTCTCAAGGATTATATTGACGGTTATTGGCTCTTTGGTTGGAAATCTCTTGATGATAGCAGAAATTAAATATCCTTTAGGGTTTGTCGGGAGGCTCATCGCAGTCGCCTTCATCTTGACGGTGCTCTGAACTTTCCCTGGAAGGATCCGTCACAAACTTCGTCATCTTGAAGATGATTCAAATCTTCTTTGGCCTCGGGGGGTCTACTTGCCTAATTCGCCTTTATCTTGACGACAATTGAGAGATCCTTTTTGCAGATATTTAATTGCAGCTTAGGTGATTGAGGAGATATAGGGATTTAATGGATTTTTCTGTATCACCCAGGATATTTTGACTGCTTTATTTTCCAAGAATGATCTTTAAAAATGTGCCATTGACTGCGATCAATACCGATCACTTATGGCTTTGCAACAACATTGAATTTTCTTTTGCTGGCCATATTGAGGATTTATTCTTCATCCTTTTGGTTGGCCAATAGAAAGAATTTGAATTTTGAATCCTTTTTCACGAAAGCTTTGACCTTTCAGAAATAATACTGAAGGTATTCTGAGATATTGTTTTTGTGCAATAAAATTTTTGAAATCAACAAATATTTAATGACAAATTGGCAAGATTTTCTTGAAATCCTTTGTGGAAGCGAGTATTTGAAGCACAACACAACGCATCCATGACAGAAATTTTCTTCTCCTTTCCCCAAAGGAGAAGATTCAGAAATTGGAAATATGAATTACTCCTATCTTCCCTGAAGAGGAGGTGTTTGCAAAATGAACTTTCGAAGAGAAATTAAGCTTTCGTCAAAACTTCCTAACATTAGGCTTCTCTTATGGAAAGGGGGCCGATAATGGTGAGGTCGGTGAATTGGTCATGAAGGAACGAGTCCATCACACTCTCCCTGAAAAGAGGGTCCTTCATGATGAAATGGCTTAGTATGAAATTGTGATCACAAGAAAAGTGAACTTCCGTCGAAACTCTCCCTGAACTAAGGGTTCCTTGTATGAAATTGGAATTTTGTTTTGCAAACGGTTCACAAAGACACGAGTCCCTTCAAACTCTCCCTGAAAAGGGGCTAAGTGGACAAAGGATAGCATGTGAAAAGATTGAGCTCCCTCGAACTCTCCCTGTAAAAAGGGTCTCTCGCAAGAGGAAATGATTGAAATTGGTATTTGGTGACCAAAAGGGTCAAAATTGGAAATTGAAATTTTAAAATTTTGAAATTTGAAATTAGAAATTGGAAATTTGGAAATTGGAAATTGATTGACCCGAAGGTCAAAATTGGAATTGATTGACCCAAAGGTCGAATTTGAAAATTTGACAATTGGTTGACCCAGCGGTCGAAATTGGAAATTTGGAAATTGATTGACCTGAAGGTCGAAATTAGAATTTTGGAGATTGAAAAATTGGGAATTAGAAATTGGAAATTTGAAATTTGGTGTTTGAAATTGGAAATTGAGTGACCCAAAGGTCAAAATTAGAGATTTGGAAATTGGGTGGCCCGAGGGCCGAATTGGTAATTGGATGGCCTGAGGGCCGACATTGGTGATTGGATGGCCTGAGGGCCGACATTGTAATTTGATTGACCTGAAGGTCAAAGTTGGGATTGGAAATTAAAAATTTGGAAATTGGATGAAGTCGAAATTGAGAATTGGCTTACTGGAAAAAATATGGGTACAATAAGAATTCAACCTAAGAGCGACATTGGTTCACTGGGAACAACATGGGTTCAATAGGGATTCAGCCTAAGAACTATCAATTCCATAGGAATTTAACCTAGGGATCACAGTCTAAGAAGTAAGGATTCAACTTGTGAGCTTTGAATGGATCAGGTGCTAAACTGGGTTTTAAGGGAAGATTCGAATTGGAATTTAAATCTTCAAGGAAAAACTAAATGAATTGGGTTTTGAAAGAAAATTCAAGTCGGAACTCTAATTTTCTAGACCAATTCTAGACATTTGAATTGGATTTGAAAGAAAATTCGAGTCGGAACTCTAATTTTCTAGACCAATTCAGAAGGAAAAGAAAACTCGGGTCGAATCTTCGAAGGAAAACTAGATCCATTGTGGAAGGAAAAGAAATTTGAGTCGAAACTCGAATTCTGAAGGAAAAGTAGATCAATTAGAGGGAAAGGAAATTCGAGTCGGAACTCGAATCCCGAAGGAAAACTAGATTAATTAGAAGGAAAGAAAATTTGAGTCGGAACTCGAATCCCAAAGGAAAACTAGACCGGTTAGAAGGAAAGAAAATTTGAGTCGGAACTCGAATCCCGAAGGAAAACTAGACTAATTAAAAGGAAAGAAAATTCGAGTCGGAACTCGAATCCCGAAGGAAAACTAGACCGGTTAGAAGGAAAGGAAATTCGAGTCGGAACTCGAATCCCGAAGGAAAACTAGACTGATTAGAAGGAAAGAAAATTCGAGTCAGAACTCGAATCCCGAAGGAAAACTAGACTAGCATGGATTAGGTTTGAAAACATTAACCAGTAAACCAGATTTAGAAAGTTTGACCAATAAAAATTGGATTTTGAAAGTCCGACCAATAACAATTGGATTTTGAAAGATGTACCAGTGTGAATACCGGATTTTGGAAATGAACCAGTATAAGTACTGAATTTTGAAAATGGATCAGTACGAATACTATTTTTTGAAGAATTACCAGCACGAACACTGGATTTTGAAGATTTACCAGCACAAACACTGGATTTAGAAAATTTTACCAGCGCGAACACTGGATTTTGAAAATCTTACCAGCACGAACACTGGATTTAGAAAATTTACCAGCACGAACACTGATTTTTAAAAATTTACCAGCACGAACACTGGATTTTAAAAATTTACCAGCACGAATACTGGATTTTGAAAATTTACCAGCACGAACACTGGATTTGGAAAATTTACTAGCACGAACACTGGCTTTCGAAAATTTACCAGCACGAACACTGGATTTTGAAAATTTACCAGCACGAACACTGGATTTTGAAAATATACCCAACTGATTCTGATGAGAGATTTTCAGTCTTCATCCTCACGATGACTTTGACAACTGTCGAGGTCTCAGGATTTATCCCTTATCCTGAATGGGTAGTTCAGGTTTATCCCTTAACCTGAAGGGGAAATTCAGGTTTATCCCTTAACCTGAAGGGGAAGTTTGATGTAAATGCAAATTGATGCATATGAATGCGAATGAATGCATGCAAATGCAAATGATGTAAATGGGTGCACATGCATGCAAAGTGAGAGATTTGTGTGATCCTGCCTGCATACAAAACATTTTGAAGACAATTTTCAAAATAATGCCCCAGTGTAACTGGGAAAGAAGAATTTGACCCTTATTGAAGAAAATATATTGAGGAATTACAAAGGATGGAATAGAGAATTTAAGTATAGAATTTTTCATATGTTGAGCATTGATGGGATCTGGTAATTCCACTCCGTCGGTATTGATGCGCAGATATGAATTGCGGGGTAATGCTTCCTCGACAACATAGGGTCATTCCCAATTCAGCGACCATTTGCCATCTGGGTGGTGCTTAAGATAAGCCATGGATCTGAGCCCTAGATCATTGACTCAGAATTTTCTTTCAATGAAAATTTTTGCATATTGTCTGGCTACCCTCTGTCGACATGATTGAGCATGCTCTGCTGCTCTAAGCCTTCTTTCAATGAGCAAATCAAGTTGTACCAGTCGCTGCTGTTGATATTGATCACGCGATAACTCCAGCAGTGATGCGAACTTCAAGACAAGTTTCTGAACATGTAGAGGCAGTACTACTTCAGTTCCATAGACAAATTCTGACGGAGTAGCATTTGTTGGAGTTCGAATGGTGGTTCTATACGCCCACAACGCATCATGAATCTTCTCATGCCAGTCACGACCTGTTTCCAAAGTTCGCTCCAGGATTCAAATCAAAATCTTATTGGTGGCCTTTGCTTGACCATTCCCTTGAGGATAATAAGGAGCAGAGAAATGATGATGGATTTTGAACTTCGAACAAAAAGTTCTCATTTTCTCATTCTTGAAATGGCTGCTATTATCTGACACAATATCATGCGGTATGCCAAAACGACATAGGATATTCTTATGGATGAACGATACCACATGTCGACCTTCTACTATGCGTAGAGTAATAGCTTCGACCCATTTAGTAAAATATTCTGTTGCGGCAAGAAAATATTTGTAGTTGTTTGAAGCAGAAGGAGTGATGGGGCCCACAACATCAAAGATCCACATAGAAAACAACCATGGAGAGATAACAGATTGCAATTATGTTGCTGACGCATGAACGAAAGGTGCATGTATCTGGCATAGAGCACACTTCTTCACAAAATGGTAGCAATCTTGTAGCATAGTCTTCCAATAATATCCCGCTCAGATGATTTGCTTGATAAGAGTTTGGTAGCCGACGTGACCACTGCAAATGCCTTAGTGTACCTCTCGCACGACTTCTTTGGCTTCAACTTTGTCTAGGCATCTGGAATATTCAGAACTGAATCCACAATGATAGAGGACATCAGAGAGAATAAAATATTGAGCAGACATGCGCCGAATCACTTGTTGCTCTTGCCAGTGATATTCTGAGAGAATTAGACATATGTCTTCTCTTTGATGGGAGCCTTTCTGAGACTGTCTTCAGCTTTCTCAGACATCATCCTAATCATCATTTTCTTGAACATCTGATATGTAGTAGGATCAATGTCATCCCTATCATTCAGACTCTGTCTTTTGGCAGATTTTGGAGAATCAATTTCTTCTTGCCTGCTTCAAAAATCACTAATGCACTGACACAATGGTGTCTTCTTGCTTGATCTGATCTGAACCACTTGGAAATACCGATATTCTCTGCAGAATGTGATGGATGATTAAATTTTGATGATGAAGATTCAGGATAGAAATGAATATAGAAAAAATATTTGATGAGAATTTGGTAGATAATTGGAAGAACATCCCATTACTAGGGATTGGGTCAACGCTAGAGTCACGACAATTGTGTTGCCATTCTTCGCGAGGAGAACAAATAACTGCAAATATGCCTTGTCACCTAGGCGAGGTTATCAAACCATGATAGAATGAAAATTGAAGGATTTTTTTTTTATTGAAGGAAAAATATGATTGCATCAATAGTGGACTTGGGAAAGAGGGGGCGGACAGACAATTTGCCACCACTCCTTATAACTGGCAGAGACACGAGGATCGGGAAAAACGTGGAAGAGTAACAAAAGAGTCTCAGCCATATCTGGCAGAATGGTATGTTCTGGACCACTATGCTGATGTAAGGTCGAACTCTGACACGACTCCTGATAGCAGCCACATCTCTATGTGCTTCTGTCTCTGAGAAAACTGTCGAACACACCGCTCCGGATGATAGTAAGCACAAAAGAATGGACCAAGCAACTTGAATCTCTTGCCATATGCATAGGTGTATCTAGGAGGCGATAATTCTCGATCAAAATAGTCCCATACCACTTCTTCTTCCTGCAGATAATCGATCATGAATCGGTACCGCGCAACTGGAAGAAGTTCCTTGCCATTGTATCTGAACGAACTAGCTCTGGTCGGCACATGCTGAAGGAACCAAGACTGAAGAGCATAGGTACATCCCTCGACTAGGATGGACTCTCCAAGTGTGAAGCGGGTCAGTCCTCTGTATAGAAAAGCAAGCGCGGCCATGGCTATCGAGACACGGCTGGTCTGTTGACTTCCCCATCTCCTCAGAAGCTGAACTATTCTGACATCCACATAGTTTTGTCCGTCTGGAAAGAAAGCAAGTCCCACAGTGCACAAAACCATCGCATGCTGAATTCGCTCTTGAGCTGTTCTGGACAGCGAGCTGACTTCTGCAAATTCTCCATACTATCGGTAGATCTCGATCAGGCTCACGTACTCATTCCATTTTCTTCAATCAGTGGCCAAGACTTGCGCTCTGTCATGCGAGCTACGGCATCTTTGGGGTCCAGACCCTTGACATTGATTAGAAATTGCTTCTCTAATGGATCTCCAGGCTGACCGGCTGGCTCGGGCAGTCCCATAATCTTTGAAAATTCATTCATCAGTAGTGTCATCTCGCCCCACGGGAACCAGAACGTGCAAGTGCGCGGATTCCACCGCTCTGCTAGTGCATGAATCAGATTGCCGTTGACTGTAAACTTTCCCACTGCAGATGCCAATTCCAACCCGCAATCGCTCAAGTGATCCGGAAACATACGAGAGAAGTTTTTGAACCAGACATAGTACCACCGGGGGAAAAAGGGTCTGGTGCTAAGAGATTGATGCTCAAATAGACTTTGTCGCACCTCATAGGAGATGTGACCCTCAGGAAAAACAGAATCGAGCTGACTGGATGCCATTGGACTGAAAGACAAGAAGACTAGAATTAGACTTTGGAAAAATACAAGAATTTTGAAAATTGCAGGCAGGATAAAGTGAAATGCTGAAAATTCGAAGTCCAGAGGAACGAAATAATGGAAAATAACCTGGAGTTTTGAAGGAAAAGGTGGATAATTTAGAAAAATCGTCCAGGGTTTTTGAGAAAAAGGAGATATTTCACAAAAGATGGAAAATAAGGTATTTAAAAAATTGTCCGATATTTTGGAAAAATTGGAAAAATATGAGAAAATAAGACGAAAATGAATACATTCAATCACAAACAATTATGCACATATAGCAATCCCTAAGAAGCCAACTCTAAATGCATTGATTTTGAAAGAGCTTTAGGACCCTAATCCTGACTCTAGGCTCAGATCAACTGTGTCCAATCATGCTATGCCAATATACTCGAGCCGAGACTCGATGTACGTGGCATAAAACTCATCTTCGGGTCTAGGCTTGTGTTTTCCCAACATCCTTGAGCGTCTGTCGATATACGTTGGACTATGGCCCTTGGTAAGTGGCAGGGGGGCGTTAGCCCAAATAAGTGGCCCAGTTGTGAGGCTCTGTCCCGAACTATGGTTCTGGAAGAGAGCCCAGCAACGTGAAGACCAGGTAGACATAGGTGGGGTGGTTTTTGAAATATGATCACATGCAGGCAAACAGAGGGCTCTAAGTCCTAAAGAGATAGAATTTTGAAAACTTTTGAAGAAGCAAATATTGTTTTCATACAAGCCCTAGATTGAGGAGTGTTGTATTTCAGACCTAAGTCTAAGTGAGCATGAATAATTCTCCTCAATATGGTCCTACCAAACCATGCGTAGTCTACATGTAATCCATGTCAGCTGGGTTCAAGTCTAGGCTCCTAGGTTCACATGATATCAGGAATTAAAGCTGACATTCCATAGAACATAATTTTGATAATTGAGCTAAGTTAAAACACATAATTGATCAGGCGAAGACAGGTCCCATCACGGTCGCCAAACCTGTTATCATCGCAAAATTTTTCCCCTCCCTTGCGAGAGAGAAACGAATTTTGCGAGTCAAACTCGACCAAAGTTTTGAAAATGGTTTTGAAAATTACTCGCCTCCGTTTTAAAAATTTGTGGGAAAATTCTGTGGAATGGGATCCGCCTGTCGGTACGAGGTTCAACCGTTCCTGGCGCCTTTACCAGGGGTAATTGAACCAAGGATCAATTACGTGCTTTAACTTGACTCAAATATCTAAATTATGCTCTATTTTTCCTAGAATGCACAGAGAATCAGGCTTGTGCTATGAAACTTTGAAAATAATGCAAGTTTGAGCAACATGATGTTTGCTTTGGAAAATTGAAATATGCTGGAAAATGATTGAAAAAGTGCTTGAAAATTGAATTCTTGAGAAAATCATTGAATTTCATTGGAAATCAGAAATTTGCATTGAAAAGTGATTTTTCAAGAAAATTTGAACTTTAGAAAATTGATTTTGAAATTTGGAATTGCTTTTCTGAGGAAATGGATTTGCAAATTCTGAGAAAGTCAGGAAGTTCATTGGAAAATGACTTTTGAAATGGAAAATGAATTCTCAGGAAAACAGGAATTCTGAGAAAATGGATTTCTGAAAACTTGGGATTTTGAAATTTGAGAATGTTAAAACATAGAAAAATCTTGATTTGAACTTGGGAAATACTTTGAAATCTCATTTGAAAATATAGAATTCTGGGAAAATCCAATCCTGAGAAAGACTTGGTAAATCCTTGAGAAAATTGATTTTTCTGAAATTGAAATTGGAAAATGAATTTGAAAATAATGCAATTTGAATGATATGAATGAATGAGTATGAATTTGAAAAGGGAATTTCATTGAGGAATTGGGAAGTCCTTTTAAAACTTTGGGAAATGCAGTGCATTTTGAAGTGAGCCTAAGTGTGTAGGCTGAATGTGACTAATATGAAGATCATAAATCTTGGTTTTCTTCGTATTCTGACTATGGCCATAAATACGAATCCCACCGAGTTTATAAACTCCATAAGAGCTTGTGCACGTGCCATTCGTGTAAACCATAGTGAATTTGAAATAAATATGCATGAATGATATATCACATATTGAAATTTGCATAAATTAAACTATATGCAATGCAACCCTATTCTAAGCAGAAAAGTAACTCTTATTCCAAATATTACATTGATTTTTACATTGAATTAAATAAAATAAATAAATAAAATAACTAAGTCTTCTTCTTGAATGTTCCTGCAAAACTAGAAAACAAGGTTAGCACAAAAATGTAGGTTTTTCTGAATTTATCCGAAAATATGGGAAATTCTCAGATATTATTCAGATATAAACCCAAATTCATACCCCCTTTGATATAAACATGATAAATAATGAATAAATTTCAAAAATAAATTTGAAAAATCGAAATTGGGGTCAAAATGACCAAAATACCCCTAATGACCTTGAAATCAGGGTTTTCTAAAAGAAATTTTGTAAATTTTGGAATTTTGAAAATCAAATGAAATAAATCAAATATAACATGATAAAATATGTTGATATGCATGAAATTTTGGAGAATTAAAAATTGAAATTTCGAAATTTAGGTCAAAATAACCAAAATACCCCCGATAACAAGACTATGGCCTTGAAACCAGGGTTTTCTTAAATAAATTTTGCAAAATTAAAAAATATGAAATGCAAATGAGATTGAAATTAACTCTAATATGATTTTACATGCTTATGTACATGATAAAAACCTTAAAATGATGAAAATATCAGAAAATATCAAATTTAACCTGATTTTCGCTTGATTTTCGCTTCTGAACTTAAAGATAAACTAACACATGGAGCAAATGAACTTGAAATTAATCCAAATTTTGCATGAACACCTAAAATAACCCTAAAAACAGAATGGATCTTGAAAATCTATTTTGTTTGTATTTTTAAAGATAAAAATTCAAATAAAAAACCTAAATTTTGTGATTTTTGCTTAAAATGTTGATTCTAAAGGAGATTTAGGATATCAAACTTCCATAAAATTTTCATAACTTTTATGGGGGGACAGAGGACAGTAAGTCAAGGATTTTTTCCTTTTACACTTTATGGTTTTGACCTATGGTCGGAGTTGTAACACTCCGACAAGTCGGATCGGAATCCGACGACTCTAGGATTTAAGGGAAACAGACAGGTTTCGGTAGAAAACATGGGAAAAATGGTAGACAGATGGGGAAAAGGCTGAAATTGTGGGAAAATGTCCCTGACAAACAGAGGAAGATTTTATCTTTTGATACCATTGGGATTCAAGTTACGGTTTGGAAAAGGCCACACTGTTATCAGAGACCTAAATCTCTGGAATGTCTGGACATTGGAATCTGTTTGACAGAAAGAGAAAATCCGGGAAAAATACTGAAACAGATCCAAAAATTCCTAAATTTTGGGAAATGATAGGAAATAATGTTAGGAATAACTTTTGTGTTGAACGTTTTTGCAAACGAGCTACATATTGAGTGGACTCGGTGCATTAGGGTCTGTCTATACCCTGACGAAGGAAAATCAAGATTTTCCCAAAAGTCTAGAAAATCCATTTTTTTTCAGATGTCAAAACTGTTTGGAAAAACCTCCAAATTTCTAGATCACTAGTAGATTCAATTATAAATCCACTGTGATTTTTGAACGAAAATCCGAATCTCCCACAAGGGTGATTCCAGAGGTTCTTGTCTGCTAAAAGGAATCCTGGAAATTCCATAAGGGGAAAATCCAGTTTTGGAGTTTGATCTTCAAAATAAAATTACAGCTATCAAATCAATCTGGATTTTTTACATGAAATCTCAAATACACAAATACATCTATCACGAAAAGCTCAGAAATTTTAAGCAAAAATTTGAGCATGAAATCATAATTGGACTGGACACCCGAATTAGCCTTTACGAACTAAAAAGCATAGATTAATGAAACAATTTGAATCAATGTCAAACAACTAAATGAATTACGTATGATCCCTAACACATATTACCTATATGAGAATGTTAAAAATAAAAACAAAGATGAACAGGGCATATGAATCATCCTTTTTTTTTTTTTTGGCTATGAGGCGGGAGGATCCGATCCATTGATTGGACGGATCATTTTCTCTCGATAGCCAAAGCATAAAATCTACAAAAGAAAGGAAGACAAACATATAGCATGTAATGAAAAATTCAACAGAATGAGGGATCTTACCTTAGGAAAGGGAGGCCTTGTTAGATCCGATTGAAAGAGGGGTTGTGGGAGCCGTGGAGGCTGTCTTAGTTGCTGGGCGCCGGCTGGAGCTACTTCAAAGTTGGAGGAGGTGGCGCGGGCTGTGCTGGAGGTCTTGAAATCTGGAGATGCTGCAGCGATGGAAGAGGCTGGGGCAATCAGCTAGGCGTCACCTTGTGTGGTGTCTGAAGGTGAGGGCTTGGTTGCCGGCTGTGGTGGTTGGTAGCGCCAATGGTTGAAGGAGGAGCTGAAGAGGAGGACTTGGCTGCACCGGCTGTGGTGAGAGGAGTGGCTGTCAAAGTGGCTACAGCTGTGCAAGGGGAAGCTGGAGCAATGGCTGCTGTGATTGGAGTCCCTTCTCTTTGCTGGAAGAGCTGACAAAAAAAACTTAGGGAAAAGCTGGAACAAAAGGAGAGAGAGAGAGAGAGGGGCGTTGAATGGGGAGAGATAGCAGCCGTATGTTTTTTTTTTAGCATTTATGCTAACTTAGGTTTTGATGAAAATCAAAACCTAAGTTCCTAAAGATATTCTATGAATCCCATGTACGTGAATGGCTGTAGCCATTTTTCTTTGGAGGAAAATAGGGAGGGAATAAGAAAGAAAGGGGAAAGAAGGAAGGGAAGGAAAAGGAAAGAAGAGGGGAAGAAGGAAAAGGAAAGGAGGGAAAGGAAGAGAAGGGGCTGGACTGCCATACGTGAGTTGGATGGAGAGAAAAGAAAGAAAAAGGAAGAAGAAAGAAAGAAATGAAAAAAGGGAAGAAAAGAAATAAAATAAAAAGAAAAGAAAATGGAGGAAAAAAAATAAAGGAAGTGGGCTGAAAGGTGGTCGACCCCCTTGTGGGTCCCACCTTAGGAAGAATAAAAAAAAAAATTTAAAATAAATAAAATAAAACAAACCAAAAAAATAAAGAAAAAGATAAATTTTTTTCTTTTCTTATAAATTTAAACAAGAAAATGCAAATGGATGGGCCATCTCAGAGCGGGTCCAAATTCCACTTTTGAAATTCATTTTGACGATTAAAGGGGTAAAATAGTCTTTTCAAAAAAATTCCAGACGAAACGAGCTATTTTTGGCAGTTTTTGAAACGAGCTCGGATTTTGAAGTTCAATACCCCGTTGCGAAGCAAATCCAGTGTAGAATTTGAAAATGTGATTTTGAAAGAAATCCAGATTGTTTTTCTTAAGAAAATGTTTCCAAATTTAGACTCCCGAAGGTAAAAATGTCAATTTTGAAAAACCCGGGGTTTGAAATTGATTTCTGAAAGCTTTTGAAACTTGATCTGGATTGAAATTTATAAAACTGGAGTTCTGGACTTCGAAAATGAAATGAAATGAAATGTGATGAAATGTTATGAAATGCTGAGAAATGATATGAAATGATGAGAAATGACATGAAATGCTATGCGAAATGCTAACCTTGAATAAAGAATTTTGTATGTCAGACCCCGATTGACACTTGTATCAGTTTAAAAAGCATTAAAATTGATAAAATTTGCAAAATAGCTCAAGAAATGGTTTTCGAGACTCTACTGGGTCAGAGTGACACTGAAAATTGGGGTTCGAGCTGGATTGAACTGAGATGAGCTAGATTGAGCTGGGTTTTAGAGTTTCAGAACTCAAATGAACTGACCAGGCACTGACTCAACTGACCTTTCCGACTGAATTTTTGAAGAAAAGCTGCCATTTTTAGAGAAATGGTACGGAATGGTCACTAGAGTAAAGTGAATTACGAACTTGAGCTGGCTTTGAGCTAAAAAAAAGGTCAATAATACTGACATGAACTAAAATCGAAGCTCGAACACTAGCTCAATTGGCTGAACTCAGCTCAATTTCAGCTGAAAGAGCTGAAATGGACTAAAATGGGCTCTTGGACACTCCGAAATGGTTTTGAACTGAAACTGGAACGCTTGAACTTCTGGTGAGCTCAAGTTAGACTCTGGGGAGTATGACTGACTGTGAATGACTGACTCAGAGACAATTGGCTTGGATTTGAGTGAGAAATGAGCTCATTTCTGAGGAAATGATCCTATTTTGGCAGGAATGGTCAGAAATGAAAATGGCTTTCTCACTGTGATTTCAAATGAGCTTGAAATGACTGATATTCTGACCGTCCTGAACTGACCGGTGGGCTTTGTCGACTCCGACTGACTGGGGTCCGGGATGACCTAGGGGTAAAATGGTATTTTTTCTAATAAAAATGGGTAAAATGGTGATTTTTCTGAAACTGACTCAGGGTTTGACTCCTACACTGACCTAACAGGGTTGGCACTACACGAGAAGGGTTGTTGGAGAATGAGTGAGGAAAATTTGGGGTGTTTACAGAGTCAGAAAATTATGTTGTGTATAAGAGCATATATGTTGTTGGGGCAGGCTCTTTTTGACTTTCCAATATTACAAATGTGTGTTGAAGCTTCAGCATCACCCAACGATCTTTTGTATATCACTGTGCTCTACCACTTTGTCTAAATAAATTTAACCTGATCCATCAAGCCACTAAGAGCATGGTTTGATTGTATTTTCTAATGTTTCAAAATCCATGCTTTAGAAGTGAAATTTGTAATTTTAATTAGGCTTATATATATATATATATATATATATATATATATATATATATATATATATATATATATATATATATATATATATATATATATATGTATTATCATGTACATACTAGTATCGAGTGATTATTTCAAGCAAGAGTCTGATCTGGATCATAATGCTTCAGACTGAATTATTGTTATGTTGGTTGTCACTATCGTTCCAGTTCCTTTGCAATTTTCCATAGCATATTCAGATTTTCCTGCTCTATGGCAAGATCCTTTGGAAGAAATGTTGGTTTCTCTGCAAGCAGTTGATGCTAGATTTGGAGTGGATCAAAGCATTACCTTTCAATATACTCTTCAAGCTATCAAAATAGCCAGACTATCAGGACAGAAAAGAAGTGGAATCAAAGCACTATGACTTATTGTTGATATATGTTAAATATTCTTGTGAAGAATTCACAAATCAATGGATTGGCTCTGGTAAGTTCAAATTTGCAAGATAGTGTGAGTTGTATAGAATACACCACATATCACCCTGTGCACAACCCCTTTTACCCTTCCTAACTCACTTGTATATTTTACTGGTTCATATGTTGATAGATCATCCAACTGGGCTTCAGTGACACCAACGTCAACATACTCATTCTAATGCTTGTGCCATTCTCATTTTTTGTAAATAGCACACTTACACTATCTGTATTTTTGTTACATTTTTTTAACCACCATCCCATCGCCCATTATTCACCAGTACCCCTGCACACACACCCCTGTGCATCTACGATGCCCTCTCTCTTTTTTTTTTTGTTTCATGAGTTGTTCTAGTTTAGATCATATGGTTTAGCATTGGTGATGTTGGCTGAGGAATGCATGGCTTTACTGGAAATAGAGGCAGTTTGACCAAATTTGCAAGAGGAACACCTTTCAGCAGATACACAGGGTCATCAGGCTTTGTAAAGGACTATTCAACATCACCGCCTCTGTTTCACATGCATTAGCAACTGATGGTGGATTTTGCACTGGAAATGTCAGAGTTGTTGACCATCAATGTTTCAGCAGCTCTGGTTATGTATTTTCTGCATCTTTGCCACCATATCTAGCAACTGCTACAATCACTGCACTCAATGTTTTGGAAGAAAATCCTCATTCAAAATTTCTTATTCAAAAATTTCAGAAAGTCTTCCTGAACAATCAAGAAACTCGTTCTTAACCCAAAGGCTGTCCAGAAATCGACAACAATTCACCGAGTCAAAGCGAGCATAGAAGATGGCAAGATTGCAAAGCAGTCAGATGATTATGCAGAATTTGATCAATCTCTTCAAGAATTGCCAGAATTTTCCTCAGTTCAGAAGCAAGATGAACCATCTACTCTAGTATAAGATCCGACTGAAGATGTCAATATAGGTTCAGAAGACAATCCCAAGATTCTAAAGATTGGCACCAGTCTAAGCCCGAAAGAGAAGGAAAGGCTCACTAACTTTCTCAGGCAACATAAATAAGTGTTCGCATGAACATATGAAGATATGCCAGGTTTAGACCCAAAATTAGTCGAACACCATCTCGTTTTAAAACCAGATGCTAAGCCAGTTAAGCAGAAATTGTGAAAAATGGATCCCAGAATAGAACAACAAGTCAAAGAAGAACTTGAAGATTTGCTCAAAGCAGGGTTCATTTGAACTATTGATTACCCAGATTGGTTAGCCAATATTGTCGTTGTTCAAAGAAAAGTGGCAAAGTGAGGATTTGCATAGACTTCAGGGACCTCAACAAAGCAACTCCAAAAGATGATTATCCACTTCTAAGCCTTGATCTTCTAATCGACAGCACAGCAGGACATGCCATGTTCTCTTTTATGGATGGATATTCCGGCCATAATCAGATTAAGTTGGCCGCCCGCGATCAATCAAAAACTTCCTTTACTACGCCTTGGGGCACTTTTTGTTATACTATTATGCCTTTCGGGCTCAAGAATGTTGGAGCAACATATCAATGTGCGATGGCCGTCATCTTTCATGATCAAATACGCAAAATCATGGATGCATATGTTGATGATATCCTCGTGAAATCCAAAGAGGAAGAAGATCACATCGAAGCTCTTGATCAAGTATTTAAACGACTCATTCTTTATAAGTTAAGACTTAACTCCCAAAAGTGTGTTTTTGGAGTTGCATCAGGAAAACTGTTGGATTTTCTGGTCAGCAAAAAGGGAATTGAAGTTGACCCAGCCAAAGCAAAGGCTATCATTGATATGCCACCCCCCACAAATCTCAAAGAATTGCGTAGCCTTCAGGGACGCATGCAATCAATTCAGCGATTTATTTTCAATTTGGCAATGAGATGTGAGCCTTTCAACCACTTGCTCAGAAAAGGAGTGAAGTTCGAATGGAGACCATAATGTCAGCAATCGTTCGATCGGATCAAGAAGTATCTCCTCAATCTCCCTATCTTGATGGCGCCAGAATTAGGGAAACATCTTCTGCTATATATCTCAGTTAATCAAGTCGCATGCGGCGGATTCTTGGCGCAATACAAAGAAGGCAGCTTGATAAAGCACACCATTTATTATGTGAGTAAGACTTTCATAGACTATGAAAAAAAATACTCTCAAATAAAGAAGACCTGCCTAGCTCTGGTATGGATGTGTCAGAAGCTAAGACACTACCTGTTGGCATCTAAAGTCAAAATCTTGTCTAAACTGAATCCTCTCAAGTACATCCTAAAACAACCTTTTCTCAGCAGACGAGTCGCTAAATGGCAAGTCATGCTAATGCAGTATGACTTAGAATATGTCTCCCAACAATCAAATAAAGGACAAGCAATTGCAGATCAATTGGCAGATTTCCCTTTGACAGAAGAAGTGAAAGCCGAATATGACTTTCCTGATGAGCAAATATGCAATATTCAGCAATCTCCAGTCTGGAATTTATTTTTCGATGATTCCAAAAACATGGCAGGAATAGGAATTGAGATTTTATTAATCACTCCTGAGAAGGAGATGATTCCCTTTCCCCTTAAGCTTGATTTCTCATGTACCCACAATATGGCCAAGTACGAAGCTCTAATTCAAGGTCTAAAGATTCTACTAGACTTCAATGTCAAGAGAGTGCATGCTTACGGTGACTCATTACTCGTTGTCAATCAAGTTTGAGCCGAATGGCAAGTGAAAGATCAGAAGCTATTTCCTTATCAGAAAATCATTTCAGCTCTTGTCAGCAATTTTGAAGAATTTCAGCTCTTTCATATCAAGAGAAATTTTAATCAGGTGGCTGATAGCCTAGCCAATCTAGGCTCCATTATGGCATTCAAGAACGGAGAATCTTGCCACTCTTTTGAAATCGGCAGACTTGACCAACCTGCTTTCCTTCTAACAGAATAAGTAAACCAAGCCAAGCAAAAGAAGAAGCCTTGGTATTATAATATCAAAACCTTCATAGAAACTGGTGAATTTCCTCCAGAACTCTCAAAGAAAGAGCAACGAGCAATTCAGTGCATGTTTACCCAATATTTCATTTTAGCAAACATCCTCTATCGTCATGGATTCAGTTCAGAATATTCCAGATGCTTAGACGAAGACGAAGCCAAAGAAATCGTGCGAGAAGCATATGAAGGCATTTGCGGTGGCCACATCGGCTACCAAACCCTTGTCAAGCAAATCATCAGAGCAGGTTATTATTGGAAGACTATGTAGCAAGACTGTTATCATTTTGTGAAGAAATGTATCCAATGCCAGATACATGCACCCTGTATTCATGCTCCCACAATATATTTGGAATATGTTGTTTCTCCATGACCGTTCTCTATGTGAGCCTTTGATGTCGTAGGTCCCATTACTCCTTCTACTCCAAATGGCCACAAATATTTTCTTGCCACAACAGAATATTTTACCAAGTGGGTAGAAGCTATCACTCTTCGCACAGTAGAAGGGCGACATGTGGTCTCATTCATTCATAAGAGCATCCTTTGTCGATTTTGCATACCACATGATATTGTGTCAAATAATGGTAGTCACTTCAAGAATGAAAGGATGAAGACATTCTGCTCAAAGTTTAAAATCTATCATCATTTCTCCGCTCCTTACTATCCTCAAGGGAACGGTCAGGCAGAAGCTAACAACAAGATCTTAATTCGTATCTTGGAGCGAACTGTAGAAACAGGCCGCGACTGGCATGAGAAGATCCACGATGCACTATGGGCCTATCGGACCACCATTCGCACTCCAACAAATGCTACTCCATCAGAATTGGTCTATGGAACAGAAGTAGTATTACCTCTGCATGTTCAGAAGCCCGCTTTGAAATTTGCATCACTCCTACAATTACCTCTTGATCAATACCAACAGCAGCGATTGGTACAACTAGACTTGCTCGACGAGAGAAGGCTAAAAGCAGCAGAGCATGCTCAATCCTATCACTAAAGAATAGACAGACAATATGCGAAATCTGTCATCGAAAGGAGATTCAGAGTCAATGATCTAGTACTTCGATCCACAGCTTATCTCAAGCATCATCCTGGCGGAAAATGGTTGCCAAATTGGGAAGGCCCCTATATCATCAAAGAAGCATTACCCCGCAACTTATATCGGCTCATCAATGCCGATGGGGTAGAATTACCAGATCCCATTAATGCTCGACACTTGAAAAAGTTCTATACTTGAAGCATCTATTCTTCCATTGTAATTTCTCTATTTTTTTCAATAAGGATCAAACTTTCTTTTCTCAGTTACACTGGGGCATTTTTTTAATTTTTTGTTCTGTATGCAGGCAGGATAAACAAATCTCTCACTTTTGCATTCATGTGAATCAATTTGCATTCATTTGTATTCAACTGCATTAATATCAATTCGGTCAGTAGTGGGATTTCAACAAACAGTCCCATCACAATTCCTAATTGTTATTCAAATTTGAAAGACAATCATTAACACTGAACCAAAATCCAGTGCTCGAACTGGTATTATTAAAAAATCCAGTGCTCAAACTGGTATTATTTCAAAATCCAGTGTTCAAACTGGTAAATTTTCAAAATCCAGTGTTCAAACTGGAAAATTTTCAAAATCCAGTACTCAAACTGGTATATTTTCAACTTTCAAGTTTGTTTATATTTTCCTTTGAAGATCCAAGTTCCGACTCGGGTTTTCCCTCAAATTATTTTTCCTTTGAAGATCCAATTTCCGACTCGGGTTTTCCTCAAAATTATTTTTCCTCTGAAAAATCGAGTTCTGACTCAGGTTTTTCTCCAAATTATTTCTCCTTTGTTGATCCGGGTTTCGACTTGAGATCTCTTTACTTTGTTCGAGCTCTGACCCGAGCTCTTCATTCTCCTTTGTCGATCTGAGTTCTGACTCATGATCTCTTTACCTTATTCAAGCTCTGACTCGAGCCATTTATTCTCCTATGTTGATCCAAGTCATTTCGATCCTCAAGGTCAGTCAATTTCTCAAATTTGACCTTTTGCTCACCAATTTCTAATTTAAATCTTTGGTTTATTCAAATTCTCAATTTTGATCGTCAGGTCATCCAATTTCGACCTGCAGGTCACTCAATTTCCAATTTTGACCTCCAGGTCATTCAATTTCCAAATTTCGACCTTTGGGTCATTCAATTCTCAATTTTGACCTCCGGGTCACACAACTTCGACCTTTGGGTCAATCAATTCTCAATGTTGACCGTTAGGTCATCCAATTTCAAAACTTTGGGTTACCAAGCCTATTTCAATCATTTTCGACCTACGGGTCACATCTGCCAATCTAGGTCGTATTCATTCCGCCTATTGGCCCAATATTCAAATTTCAATCATTTTCTCTTGCGAGAGACCCTTTTAGGGAGACTTTGAGGGAGCTCGTTCTTTTGACATGCTATCCAATTCGTTCACTTAGCCCTTTTTCAAGGAGAGTTTGAAGGGACTCGTGTCTTTGTGAACCGTTTGCAAAATAATTTCCAATTTCACACAAGGAACCCTTTTAAAGGGAGAGGCTCGATGGAAACTCGCTTTTCTTGTGGCCCCCCAATTTTCCTACTAGGCCATTTTCGTCATGGAGGACCCTCTTTTGAGGAGAGTGTGATGGGCTCGTTCCTTCATGACCCAATTTTTCGACCTCACTATTATCGGCCCCCTTTCCATAAGAGAAGCCTAATATTAGGGAGCTTTGACGAAAGCTTAATTTCTCTTCGAAAGTTTATTTGGCAAACACCTCTTCAGGGAAGAGAGGAGTAATTTCCATTTCCCATTCAGGTAAGGGCTAAGCCTAAGTCTTCTCTTTTGGGGAAAGGAGAGGATAATTTTCGTCACGGATGCGTTAAGTCGGACTTAAAATGCTCTCTTTCACCAAGGATTTCAAGAGCATTTGTCAATTTGTCAATCAATTACTTATTGATTTCAAAATCTTTATTACACAAATCTTTACCTCAGAATACCTTCAGCATTACTTCCAAAAGTAAAAAGCTTTTGCAAAGAAGGATTCAAAATTCAAATTCTTTCTATTGGCCAACCAAAATGATGAAGGATAAATCCTCGATATGGCCATCAAATAAGATTCAATGTTATTACAAAGTCATAAATGATTGATATTGATCGCAGTTATGGCACATCTCTAAAGACTATTCTTGTAAAAATGACGCAATGGAAATATCCTGAGCGCTAGAAAAAGAGAGAATTCACCCAAGCCCTGTCTCCTCAAAATCACCTAAGCTGCAATTAAATATCCGCAAAATAGATCTCTCAATTGTCGTCAAGATGAAGGCGAATTAGGCGAGTAGACCCCCGGGGCCAAAGAAGATTTGAAACATCTCCAAGATGACGAAGTTTGTGATTGATCCTTCTGTGATCATCGCAAAATTTTTCCTCTCGTGGTTTTCTCTCTCTTCCTTTCTCTTTTCCTTTCCAACCTCTATTTTCTCCTTTTTAAAGGGAGAAAATAAAAAGAAAGAAAAGAAGAGAGAAGAGGAAAGGATAGAAGAGAGAGAGAGGAACTCTTTTGCGGGGTCTCACTTGACCTTGATTTAAAAATATTTAGAAAATTACTCGCCTCCGTTTTGAAAATATTGCGGGAAAAATTGGGAGACGGGGCTCGCTCGTTGGAATGAGGTTTGACCCTTCTTGGCGCCTTTACCAGGGGTAATCAAACCAAGGATCGAATTTATGCCTTTTGCTTTGCCTAAAGGATTATCTAAGAATTTATTCTAAGTAAAAAAAATGCACAAAGAATCATGCTTGTGCAATGCAAGGATGTATACTCTTTTGAAAAGAATGATTTGGAAATCTGAGATTTTTCCAAGTGAAAATGAAGTGAATGTGATAATGGAAAGGAAGAAATGATAAATAGTTGAATCTAACTTGGAACTTGAGATAGATCTGAAAAAGATGTTTGAAGTTCTAAGTCTTTGAAATAATCAGAGTTGGGAGAATAAATCTAGACTTTGAAAAGAATGATTTGAGGTTTTGAGATAAAAGGAAAAGAAAGGAAGTTTCAAAGTCAGAAATGGACTTTGAATCAGAATTTTGAATCCAGATGAATGCTTGAAATAGATTTGAATTCTAAATTTGAAATCAGAATGAGATTTTAAAAAATCCAAATAGAATTGGGTTTAAAAGAAATGGAATTGGTTTTTGGAATTTGGAAATCAAGATGGATTTGGATTTGAAATCTAGAATTGGGAATGAAATTGGATTTGAAATCTGGGATCCAAGATGGAATTTGAATCTAAAGTCTGAATCCTAAATGAAATTTGGATCTGAAGTCTGAGATCCAAGATCGGATTGGATCGGGAATCTGGAACCTAGAATGGAATTGGGATATGAAATCTGAGATCCAAGGTTGGGTTGGATCCGGAATCTGGTATCCTAAATGAAATTTGGATCTGAAATCTGAGATCCAAGGTTGGGTTGGATCCGGAATCTGGAATCCTAAATGGAATTTGGATCTGAAGTCCGAGATCCATGATGGAATTGGATCTGAAATCTAGAATAGAATTTGGATCTGAAGTCTGAGATCCAAAATGGAGTTGAATTCTGGATCCTAAGATGAGTTTTGGGTCTGAAGTCTGAGATCCAAAAAGTGGAGATTGCATTTAGAAATCTGGATTCGAGTTGGGATTGGGTTCTAACTTTGGATTTGGATTTTGATAGTCCAAATGGGACTTTTGAAGATGGATCTGGGTCTTTGAAGACCCATATTAAATTTAAAACTTGAGAGAAATCAAGTTTTTGAGTTTTAAACCCAATTTTAAACTTTGATTATGAATCAAGACCTTGAAGATAAAGAACACACTTGATTTGAATTCTGAAATCAGAAATTTCAAAGTTAAATTGAACTTTGAAATTGGTTTTGATTTGAATTTGAGTTTGAATCTTGAAAATGAATTTGGAATTTCAAAGTTGATTGGAACTTTGAAGTTTGACTAAGTTTAGAATTTTGAATTCTGAAGAATGAGATAGAATTGATGAGTGGAAATGGAAATTGAGGATATATTCAAGATCACATAGATTTTGAAAAAAGGAATTTTGGAAATATGATGCAATTCTAGCCTAAATGATGAATGAATTTAAAGAATTGGAAATTGA
The DNA here is from genome assembly GCF_984573655.1 of Nuphar pumila. Lineage (NCBI taxonomy): Eukaryota > Viridiplantae > Streptophyta > Magnoliopsida > Nymphaeales > Nymphaeaceae > Nuphar > Nuphar pumila. Next base: position 88,655,809 of record NC_143257.1, on the reverse strand, counting down.
ATTTGAAAATCATATTTCATTCTTTAAGTGAATTAAAATAAGATTGAAAATATAATACATCCCTGACTATGGCCATTGAATGTATTATACAATAATCTGTATTTAAATTCACATGAAAAATAAAACATATTTTGGTGCTTTTATAGAGTTTAAAATGAAATTAACTCTCAATATATCCTCACTATGGCCATTGATATATGTTTTGAGCCAATTTTAAATTAAACTCTAATAAAAGAAGAAAATATTTAAAAATATGATGATTTTTGAAAAGGATCTATTGTGGATCCAATGCTATTCCATAAAAGATGAAAATCCTAAATTTTGTTCACATCCTGACTATGGTCATTGATGCAAATCATCAACTTAGGATTAATCACCTCCTATTAGAATGGTGCACATGCCATTCGTGTTTCACCATTGTGAGATTTTGGAAACAAAGGAAAATAATGAAACAAATGTTATTTACATGCTCATCCATTCTAATCTAAGACTAAAGTGTAGAATTTTCATTAATATCTAGCTTATTACAATATTGGAATTGAAAACATCGAAATTTTTTAATTTCAAGCTTTTCTCATGTTCCTGCAAGATAGAAGTTGCACAAAAGGAGATGACTTATTCAAAATCTTACACAAGATGGTTTACTTATATTTGAATGTGAAAGGCATATGGCCTACCCTGCATTTGCTAGAAAATGCACACATATATATAAGAATATGTATATATATGTATATGTATATACATAGGTGATGCTATAGTTAAATGAACATCTGTATGCAATGAGTGAAGGCAAGGGTCAGGATAACCCGAAATGAATCATTATGTAATAACATGGCCATAGCAACTCGTGACGAGCTATTATGGGAATAGTGGCTTCTTGTGATTTATAGTAAAAGAATGACAAAGAATGATAGCTCTTAAAAGGGACTATCATGATAAAGAAAGAGAAATTTACAGCAGTTCCCTGTGAACCACTGCAAAGAATGGTAAAATGATAGTTATGATAGTTCAAGAATGAACTACCATAACAAAGAAAGAAAAGTTACACTGGTTCTCTGTGAACCATTGTAAAAGAATGGGAAAATGATAGTTATGATAGTTCAAGAATGAACTACCATAACAAAAAAAGAAAAGTTACAGTGGTTCTCTGTGAACCACTGTAAAAGAATGGTAAAATGATAGTTATGATACTTCAAGAATGAACTACCATAACAAAGAAAGAAAAGTTACAGTGGTTCTCTGTGAACCACTGCAAAAGAATGATAAAAAATGATAGTTATGATAGTTCAAGAATGAACTACCATAACAAAGAAAGAAAAGTTACAGTGGTTCTCTGTGAACCACTGTAAAAGAATGATAAAAAAAAATGATAGTTATGATAGTTCAAGAATGAACTATCATAACAAAGAGAAAAGGGGTTACAGGGGTTCCCTGTGAACCACTGTAAAAGAATGACAAGAAATAAAAATGATAGTTATGATAGTTCAAGAATGAACTATCATAACAAAGAGAGGGGTTATAGTGGTGTAAACACCCCAAATTTTCACCCTCATCCAGTGTTTGTCCATTTCATATGTAATTGCATATCACTGCATACATTTTTGCATATCATTTCATCGTATTGCATAGCATTGCATGTCATTACATGTCATTACATCTCATTTTCGAGATCCAGCACTTCTGTTTTCAAAACATTCAATCCAGATTTGAGTTTTAAAACTTTTCTTTCAAAAACAAATTTAAAACCTGGGTTTTTATTCAACATTCTGTCATTTTCTAAACCCCAGAACCTTATATTTTGAAATACTTTCTTAGAAAACGATTTGGATTCATTTCAAACTCAATTTCGATTTTAATTCTCAGATGAGGCCCATTTAGGTGGTGTCGCTTCTGGATTCCTTCACTTATCAAAAATCTCAAAAATCTTAGAGTCCTAATTGGATCAGGACTCTTTTTCCAGAGTCTTAGTCGGATTAAAACTCTACTTTTCACTACCTTTTTACCTATTTTTGAAGAAAACCTTTCAAAATCTTCTGTTTTGGCCAAAATCTCAGAGTCCTAGTTGGATCAGGACTCTTCTTCAAGAGTCCAGTCGGATCAGGACTCTTCTTTAGAGTTTTAATTGGATTGAAACTCTAATCTTTTATAACTATTTTTATCCATTTTCAATCAAATCTTTCAAAATCTTTCAAAATGAGTCAGAAACTCAGAGTTTCAGTTAAAACAGGACTCTGTTCAGAGAGTCCTAGTTGGATCAGGACTCTGATCCTGATTTCAATTTTGAGAGAATCTTTCAGAAATCTTTCAATCTACCAAAACTATTACACTTTTATTAAAGAATTTCAAAATTCTGAGATTTTATCTCAGAGTCCTGATCAAATCAGGACTCTACCTCAGAGTTCTGATTGAAGTAGGACTCTATCCAAAATTGATGCTCTCGCTTCATTTTCACTGGTTTTCAAAAGCTTTGCCCAAATTTCATCATTTGCTCATCAGAAAACCAAAATTCTTAGAGTTCTGATCGAATCAGGACTCTTTCTTAGAGTCCTATACAGATCAGGATTCTGAATCAAAACTTCAATTTCATCCTGTTTTTAACTGTTTTTCAAAATTCTCTCATTTGATTTCTTAAAAAATCTAAAAATTAAAAGTCCTAGTTCAATCAGGACTCTGTCCTTAGAGTCTTAGTTGAATCAGAACTCTATTTTATTCCAGTATTCATTATTGTTTTCACTGTTTTGACAAGTTCTTTCATTTGTTTTTCAGAAAATACCAAAAAAATCTAGAGTTTCAGTCCGATCAGGACTCTGTCCCAGAGTCCTAGTCCAGTCAGGAGTCTGTTTTGAAGTCTATTTAATTTTTATTTTAAATCTTCTTCGTTTGTTTTCAAAAATTAGGTCATTTGGTAGAGTCCAGTTAATCCAGGACTCTATTTCAGAGTCCTGATCGAGTTAGGAGTCTAACCCTGACAGTATTTTTTGACTTGTTTCACCATTTTAGATGAAATCTTTTCAAAAATTCCTTCATTTGGCTTTTAAAATCCAAAATCTCAGAGTCCTAAGAGTTCAGGACTCTAACTCGGAGTTCCAGTTTGCTTGATACCCTATTTTCAAAGATCTTGAATTTCAAATACTGATTTTAACCCCTTTTCAAAGCCATTTTCAGTGTTTATTTCAAAATTCTTCAAAACTCGATGTGGGCCCACTCAGTTGGCACCATATCCAGAGGAGTTCTGACTCGGTTAGAACCCTATGCCATTTCAAAAAATTCTAATTTTAAGTTTACTTTTGAAAATCTTTTGAAAACTCCTTCAATTTCAAGTTTTAAAATCGCTTTTTGAAAAAAACTCAAGTAGGGCCCGCTCGGGGTGGCGCCACATTTGAAGAAGTCAAGGTTAGACTAGGGTTAGTCAATGTCTTAGTTAGGTTAGGGGTTTAGAGGAGTCAAAATCAATTTTAAAAATCCATTTTATTTAACTTTTAAACCATTGTTTTTTAAAGGTTTTAAATTCAGGTTTTAAAAACCAAATGTGGGTCCATACTAGGTGGTGTCACATTTGGACTTTTTAGGGTTTAATTAGGTATTAATTAGAGTTTAATTAGAGTTCATTTAGGGTTAGGAAACCACAAAAAATCGTTGCCCTTAGTGGATTTATTAGAAAGAGTCCTGAAAAAATGAAAAACCTCTTAATTAACCCTAATTAAGTGACTTTTTGAAAAACTATAAAAAGGGACCTAAGGGGGGTCAAAAAATGGCTCTTTTTCTCTCAAATTTTCGTGGCCTCTCTCTCCTCTCCAGCACCTCAACCTTCCTCCATTGCAGCTGCAGCCCCAAGGTGAGTTATTTAATATTATTTTATTATTTTTTATTAGTTTTTTATGATTTTTCAATAGATTTCACCATGGAAACTCTTGTGTTCATGGATTTAACCATGAATTTCATCCAAGAACCCCAAAATCGACCCAAGAAGATGATCTAACTCAGTTTGAGAGTGATTTCAAGGATTCTAATCCATTAGAATCGATGAGAGGTACGTTTTTCATGTTCTTAACCGACGAAACGTGAGATTTACCCGTTAAATGGGTTAAATCCATGATTTCAAAGGTGAAAGCAAATTCCAGCCATGGATTCCCTATATTTTATTTATTTCTTTGCTTATTCATATTTATTACACGTTTTTCAGCATAGAAATCAATTTTATTTTACTGTTTTAGTGTTTATTTTATTGTTTTTCATTAGTTAATGCATGGTTTCCTAAGTTTCTTAGATTTCTGTGTGTTTTTAGTTTAGAACAGAAAAGAGAATGCTGTTTCAGATTTAAATCCTTGTTGTTTATTTCTGATTTTTTTATATGTGATGCATGCATATGTGATTGAACTACTGTAAAAAAATCAAAGATTTTAGGCTTCGGGAACTCTGTCAGAAAAATCAGACATCAAATCGGGTTTTTAAAACTTTAAAATCGTTGTTAAAATCAAGAGGGTAACTTGCTGTGATGATATTTTTCTCATCTTATATCCGATTTTAGATCTGTAAATTGCTATGGATTTATGTTTATTAGATATATTTACTGTGAAATTTTCAAAATTTTTGATTACTGTTTAGTATTTTTCCTCTGTCAGAGACTCTGATTTTCAATTTAAAACTCGTTAGGGTTTATCAGAACTCTAATCAGACTTGTGTTGTTTATAAATCCCAAACTACAGATCCGATTCATGATCTGTAAAAAGTGAGTATTATTATTTTTATGTCAACTGTTTACTGTTAAAATATCAGATATTTTGGAATAGTACTGATATTTATCCCGAAATTTGTAATCTGCAGTATCTGTTTTAACTCATGTTTGGTTTGCAATATTCAACCCCGGATTGCCGGTAGGGAATCTCCTTGATCCTAAGTGCTTTTTCAGATCTGTAATAAAGAAAAGTTCTGTTTTTATGTCTATTTGGTCTCTGTCAAAAAACAGAAATTTTCATGGAGGTTTGACCCCTGGTTCGGGTCTTGGACTGAGATTGGTTGGTGAACTAGGTCAAAAATAGCATATTTTTATGGTTTGATGCTATTTTTGGATTAATTTAATGCCAAAAAAATATTTTTATAATTCTAATTCGATATTAGGGTTATCACAAGTGCAGGTACCAATTTTGAGGATTTTTGGAATCCGATTGATGGCTGAATTAAGCAAATTGCAAAACAGGGTTCCTGAAAGATCCAAAAACACTGCTAAAATCACAAATTTTGTGATATTCTTGGATTTTTGTGCATAAGCATATATTTTTAGGGTTTAATCATATTCATAATAATATTAGGATGCTTTAGGTTTAATTTGATGCTCATTTGATTTCATTTAGTGCATAAAACCTAAGTTTTACCAAAATATTTTCTAAAAACCCTGATTTCAAGGCCATAGTCTTGCTATCAGGGGCAATTTGGTCATTTGACCTCAATTTCGAAATCCCTAACCCTAATTTTCATATTTTTAATCATGTCATATCATATTTGGTTTGATTTATTTTTATTTGAATTTTAAAAACTTGCATTTTATCAAATATCTTTCTGAAAACCCTAATTTCAAGGCCATAGTCTTGTTATTAGGGGTATTTTGGTCATTTTGACCCCAATTTCGAAATTTCATATCTTATCTTCCTTATTCATTCAATTTTATTTTATACTTTGTCATTTTGATTTAAGGGAATCATGGCAAAAAGGCTTATATCTAGCAAAATCCAGCAATTTCCTGATATTGCTGGATAAATCTAGAAAAGCCAATATATCATCACTAACAAAGTTTTCTAGTTTTGCAGGTACATTGAAGACTTTATTTTTCATGTATTTAAATTTCAATAGTGATGTAAACTAAATTAAACTTTGGAATAAGAATTTACATTTCCTGCTTAGCTTAGGCAACATTGCATATAGTTTATTTTTTTAAATAATGTTAATGTGTGATGGATGATGATTCATGCATATTCAAACTCACTATGGTCTACACGAATGGCACATACACTAGCTTTTATGAAGTTTATAAATTTGGTGGAATTTGTATTTATGGTCATAGTCAGAATACGAATGATACCCAGATTTGTAATCTTTGTATTAGCCACATTCAGCCTACACTCTTAGGCTAACTTCAAAAATGCACTGCATTTCTCAAAATACAAAAAGTATTTCTCAATTTCTCAAATCCGTATTCATTCATTTCATGCATTTGCCAATTCCCATTCAAATCTCAATTCAAAGAATTTCATTTTCTCAAAATTTTCTAAGTCATATGGAGAAATCAATTTTCTCAGAATATGAAAATCTCAAATTATGTTTCAAGTGTTTCTCAAGTTCAAAATTTGAAATTTCAAGTTATATTTTCAATTTCAAAGTTGGAATTCAGAGAAACCAAGTTTTCTCAGAATTGATTTTCATAAAATCTCAAGATTTACCCAGAAATCGATTTTTGCTTTCCTCAGAAATATTTTTCAAGTTCTAATTCACGATTTTCCATGTGATATCATTTCCAAGATTTACATTTTCTGAGTATTTCCAAGTATTTCAAAGCAAACATCATGTTTTCAAATGTGCATTTTCAGAAATTCATAGCACATGCCTGATTCTATGTGCATTTAGAAATTAGAATATGTAGACAAGTTGAATAGAGTAGAGTATAAGATTGATCCTTGGTTCAATTACCCCTGGTAAAGGCGCCAGGAACGGTTGAACCTTGTACCGACAGGCGAGTCCCATTCTACGGAATTTTCCCGCATTTTAAAACAGAGGTGAGTTATTTTCAAAAATCTTTTTCAAAGGTCAGTTTGAAACGCAAAAGTAAAAAAATTTTGCGATGATAACAGGTTTGGCGACCGAGATGGGACCTGTCTTTGCCTGATCAATCTAATGCTCTACTTAGTTCAAATTGTCAAAATCGATTTCCATGGAATGTCCGCTTTGCTTTATGATATCATGTGAACCTAGGAGCCTAGACTTGAACCCAGCTGACATGGATTGTATATAGACTAGGCATGGTTTGGTAGGACCATATTGAGGAGAAAATTATTCATGCTCACATAGACTTAGGTCTAATACAACACTCCTCAATTTAGGAATTGTATGAAAACAATGTTTGCTTCTTTAAATATTTCAAAACTCTATCTCTTTAGGACTTAGAGCCTTCTGTTTGATTGCATGTGCTCATGTTTTTCAAAAATCACCCCACCTATATTGTCCCGGTCTTCACGTTGCTGGGCTCTCTTCCAGAACCATAGTTCGGGACAGAGCCTCACAACTGGGCCACTTATTTGGGTGAAAACCCCCCTGCCACGTACCAAGGGCCATAGTCCAACGTATATCGGCAGGTGCTCAAGGATGTTGGAAAACTTGAACCGGAGAATTTGATTTTATGCCACGTACATCGAGCCTTGGCTTGAGTATATAGGCATAACTGGATTGGATACAGTTGATCTGAACCTTAGAGTTAGGATTAAGGTCCTACAGCTATTTCAAAATTTGTGCATCTAGAGTCAGCTTTTAGGGAATGCTGTATGTGCATACTTGTTTGTGCAGAATGTGATTGAATATGTTATAGTCATTTCCTTTTATTTTCCATATTTTCCCAATTTTCTAAAAATACTGGACAATTTTTCAAAATTCCCCAATCCATGTCCATGTACTGTCCATGTTTTAAATCCTGGACGATTTTCAAAACACTTCATTTTATGAAGTACTTCCTTATATTTCATTAAACCCTGGACAATTTTCATAAAATTCCTCCATTTTCCTCAAAACTCCAGGTGATTTCCCATCTTTCCTGTCTTCTGGATCTCGAATTTTCTGCTTTATTTTTATCCTGCCTGCATTTTCCTCAAATTTCCTGTATTTTCCCAAGTCTTATTCCAATTTTCCATGATTTCCAGTCCGATGGCATCCAGTCAGCTTGATTCAGTCTTTCCTAAGGGTCACATCTCCTACGAGGTGCGACAAAGTCTTCCTGAACATCGAGTCCTCAACACCGGATCCTTCTTTCCCCGGTGGTACTATTTATGGTTCAAGAATTTCTCTCGTATGTTTCCGAACCACTTGGATGATTGTGGGTTAGAACTGGCGTCCGCAGTGGGAAAGCAGACAGTCAACGACAACTTGATCCATGCACTAGCAGAACGGTGGAATCCGAGCACTTCTACCTTCTGGTTCCCGTGGGGCGAGATGACAATACTGATAGATGAATTTTCAGAGATTATGGGATTGCCCGAGCCAGCCGGTCAGCCTGGAGATCCATTGGAGAAACAGTTTTTGATCAATGTCAAGGGTCTGGATCCCCGAGACGCTTTAGCTCGCATGACAGGACGCAAGTCTTGGCCATTGATAGAGGAGGATGGAAACGAATATGTGGACCTGCTCGAAATCTATAGACAGTATGGGGCATTTATGGAAGTCAGCTCGTTGTCTCGAACAGCTTGAGAAAGAATTCAGCATGCGATGGTTCTGTGCACGGTGGGATTAGCTTTCTTTCCCGATGGACGAAATTATATGGATATCAGAATAGTTCAGCTTCTGCGAAGATGGGGAAGTCGACAGACCAGCCGCCTCTCGATAGCCATGGCCGCACTTGCCTTTCTATACCGAGGGTTGACTCGTTTCGCACTCGGAGAATCAATTCTAGTCGAAGGGTGCACCTATGCCTTGCAGTCTTGGTTCCTCCGGCATGTGCCAGTCCGAGCCAGTTCTTTCAGATACAATGGTGAAAAGCTTCTGCCAGTTGCGCGATACCGATTCTTGATCGACAACCTTCAGGAGGAAGAAGTCGTATGGGACTACTTTGATCGTCAAGAATCACCTCCTAGATATACTTACGCTTATGGCAAGCGATTCAGGCTACTTGGCCCATTCTTCTGCGCATACTATCATCCAGAGCGGTGCGTCAGGCAGTTCTCTCAGAGGCAGAAGCGCGTAGAGATTCGTCCACTAGCAGGGGTTCTGCCAGAATTCGACCTCGCATCAGATCAGTGGTCCGGAGCATACCATTCTGCCAGACATGGCTGGGATTCCTTTGTCAATCTTACTATTTTTCCTGGTCCTCGTGTGTCTTCTGATTTTCCAGAGTGGTGGAAAATTGTCTGTCCCCCTCCCCTCTGTCAAGTGTATTATTAAAATCATATTTTCAATAAAGTTCCTTTAATCTTCATTTCACTTTGGTTTGACGACCTCGTCTAGGTAACAAGGCATATTCTCAGTTGTTTATTTTGCAAAGAATAGCAGCGCAATTGTCGTAAACTCCAGCGACGACTCAATCCCTAGTAATGGGATATTATTTCAATTGTCTACCAAAATTCTTAACAAATATTTTCCTCCAACCAAATTTTCTTCAAAAGCCTAATCATCAGTTCTACCTTGCAGAGAGCATCAGCAACATTCAGGAGAACATTTGTGATACTCGATGGTTTATACAAGATCCGGAAAGAAAACCTCATCAATCGAAGGTGTGGCATACTCAGTCACTTCAGAAGAGGAAATGAACTCACCCCGATCAGTCAGAAGTCAAGGTCAGCAAGCAGAGGATGATGTTGATCCTCAGATATATGCTATGTTCAAAGAGATGATGACCAAAATGTTGACAGAACAAGCTGAAGCTAGTACAGAAAAGATTCAGGTCAAGCAGAGGGCAAAAGGCCGGTCAGCCAAGAAAGTTTTAAAACTATCCAAGAAACATATCCAACACGAGGATACATCTGATGAATCAGAATCAGTAGTTGGCACTGATGAAGAGTATGAAGTCTGGCAAGCACTTCAAAGATCCTCTCATAGACAAGGGACAGCCTATAAATTGAAAGATCAAGCAATGGATGATCCAGTCCAAATACAGCTGAAGGAAATGACCAAGATGATTAAAGATTTGCAAGCTCATGACAAGGGAAAGAAGGTCTTCAGGAACAAAGATTTCCATGATGACATCACCTCCGTCATGAATAATCAAGATTCAGAAAAGAAGACAAAACACACCTTCTTCGTTGATGCCAATCGCAGTGATTGCAAAAATAACAAAGGCAATCATACAAGTCAGAAAGAGAAATCTTTAAAGCAGAGTGAAAAATTGAGTCAACAGAAAGAGAAGAAAAAGCATGACGTACGATCGCGAATTCACTCCTCTAGATCAGCCCCTCGAAGAGGTCCTTGAATACATGCTGAGCCAAGGAATGGTTAAGCTTCCAAGAATTGCTAATCCTCTGGTCGCCCTAGGGAAATGGAAAGACCGCTTCTGCAAATTCCACCAAACAACGGGGCACGATATTAAACATTGTTTCGTCTTTAAGAATATCGTCCAAGATTATATCGACAAGAATTTCTTTGTTAAGGGTGAGAAAGAATACCAGTCGACTGTCTTTGCCAAGTCTCAGCAGAAATCAAGCACTCGGCAAGAGGTACAACATGATGATCAAAATCAGGACCGCAAGATGGCCCATTTGGATCAAATATTTGAAAGCTTTTTGGAATACATGCTCGCGAAAGATACAGTAAGATCTCCGAAGGCTCACTTCACTCTTTCTTCCAATGATAGCAAAAGCAATAAGAAGAATCATGATCACTATTCAGAGGGATCCAAGGGCCAAAAAGGAAAGTTCTCCAACAATGATAGGCCTCTTCAATCTAGTCCTCAGCATAAAGAGAAAGATCAAGAAAAGCCAAAGCGCAAGGATTGGAGTATGGATCGAAAGTTCACCCCTTTGGACCAGACACTAGAGAGTGTTTTGGAATACATGCTCGCGAAAGATATGATCCGTTTACCTAAAGTAGCTGATCCCGCAACAATCATGGGCAGATTCAAAGAAAGATTTTGCAAATTTCATCGGGCAGTAGGGCATGACACTGAGAATTGTTTCGTCCTGAAAAATATCATTCAAGATTGCATCGACAAGAATATCCTTATTAAAGATGAGGAAAATACCAGTCGACCATCCTGAGCAAGTTTTCTAAAAATTGACAATGTCGAGACTATGTCACTTTCATCATTTTGTCATTTTGAAGGGACAATGTAGTCTCAGTTCTTCTATCAATTTGTTATTTCCTTCTTCAATGCATTAATAAATTTGTCAATCTTTCTTATGGCCTGGCATCATCTTTTATATTCCTCATTTGCAAATGTTTAAATGTCTTCTTATAAGGGGTAACCTTTTTCAAAGTGCCTCTCTGATCAACCAAGAAGCTCATTGTCAGTTTTTACCTCGTTATCCTCAGAGAATTCTCATCAAATATCAACTACTTATCCTTTCATCCAAACTCTCACTCCCCAGTTATACTGGGGCATTATTTTGAAAATTGGCTTCAAAACTTTCTGTATGCAGGCAGGATCAAACAAATCTCTCATTTTGCACACATGTGCACCCATCTACATTCATTTGCATTTGCATGCATTCATCTGCATTCATCTGCATTCATCTACATCAATTTGCATTGAACTCCCCATTCAGGATAAGGGATAAATCCTGAGGCCCCGACAGTCGCCCAAGTTGTCGTAAGGGTGAAGACTGAAAATTTTCCATCAGAATCCATTAGTAATTCTTCAGAATCCAGTGTTCGTGCTGGTAATTTTTCAAAAAAATCCAATGTTCGTGCTGGTAAACTTTCAAAATCCAGTGTTCGTGCTGGTAAACTTTCAAAACCCAGTACTCGTACTGGTAATCATTTAAAACCCAGTGCTCGTACTGGTAATCATTTAAAATCCAGTGCTCGTACTGGTAATCTTTCAAAATCCAGTGCTCGTACTGGTACTCTTCCAAAATCTGATGCTCGTGCTAGTTGAACTAGTCTCAAATGTCATCTTTATACTTATCAACTTTTCTTTCCTTTAAATGTCTTGAATTGGTCTAGAAGAGTCGAGTTCTGATTCGAATCTTCTTTCAAATCCAATTCAGAATTGGTCTAGAAAATCCAAGTTCCAACTTGAATTTTCTTACAAATCCAATTCGTATAATTTTCTCTCCTCTAGATTCTAGAATTGGTCTAAAAGAGTCGAGTTCCGATTCGAATCTTCTTCCAAATCCAATTCAGAATTGGTCTAGAAAATCCAAGTTCCGACTTGAATTTTCTTACAAATCCAATTCGTATAATTTTCTTTCCTCTAGATTCTAGAATTGGTCTAGAAGAGTCGATTTCCGATTCGAATCTTCTTCCAAATCCAATTCAGAATTGGTCTAGAAAATCCAAGTTCCGACTTGAATTTTCTTACAAATCCAATTCGTATAATTTTCTCTCCTCTAGATTCTAGAATTGGTCTAGAAGAGTCGAGTTCCGATTCGAATCTTCTTCCAAATCCAATTCAGAATTGGTCTAGAAAATCCAAGTTCCGACTTGAATTTTCTTACAAATCCAATTCGTATAATTTTCTTTCCTTTAAATGTCTTGAATTGGTCTAGAGGAGTCGAGTTCCGATTCAAATCTTCTTCTAAATCCAATTCAGAATTGGTCTAGAAAATCCAAGTTCCGACTTGAATTTTCTTACAAATCCTATTCGTATAATTTTCTTTCCTCTAGATTCTAGAATTGGTCTAGAAGAGACGAGTTTCGATTCGAATCTTCTTCCAAATCCAATTCAGAATTGGTCTAGAAAATCCAAGTTCCGACTTGAATTTTTTTACAAATCCAATTCGTATAATTTTCTTTCCTCTAGATTCTAGAATTGGTTTAGAAGAGTCGAGTTCCGATTCGAATCTTCTTCCAAATCCAATTCAGAATTGATCTAGAAAATCCAAGTTCCGACTTGAATTTTCTTACAAATCTAATTCGTATAATTTTCTTTCCTCTAGATTCTAGAATTGGTCTAGAAGAGTCGAGTTCCGATTCGAATCTTCTTCCAAATCCAATTCAGAATTGGTCTAGAAAATCAGAGTTCCGACTTGAATTTTCTTTCAAATCCAATTCGCTTAGCTTTCCTTTACAAGTTTGAACTTCTACTCAAATTATCCTGCGAGTTGGTCTAGAAGATCCGAGTTCCGACTCGAATTGTCTTTCAAAATCCAATTCATCTAGTTTTTCTTGAAGAATTGAATTCCGATTCGAATCTTCCCTCAAAAACCCAGTTTAGCACCTGGTCCATTCAAAGCTCACAAGTTGGAATTATTCCTTCTTAAGCTATGATCCTTAGGTTGAATTCCTATGGAATTGATAGTTCGTAGGTCGAACCCCTTCGGGACCAATGTCGTTCTCAATTGAACCAATGTCGTTCTTAGGCTGAATCCCTATTGAACCCATGTTGTTCCCAGTGAACCAATGTTGTTCTTAATTGAACCAATGTCGTTCTCAATCGAACCAATGCCATTCTCAATTGAACCAATGTCGTTCTTAGGCTGAATCCCTATAGAACCCATGTCATTCTCAGTAAACCAATTCACAATTTCGACGTTCGGGTAAATCAATTTCCAATTTTCAATTATTAATTTCCAAATTTCCAATTTCCAATTTACAATTTCCAATTATCAATTTCTAATTTCCAATTTCCAATTTCCAATTTCCAATTTCCAATTTCCAATTTCCAATTTCAAATATCAAATTTCAAAATTCCAATTTCCAAAATTTGACCCTTTTGAGTCACCCAATACCCAATTTCAATTATTTTCTCTTGCGAGAGACCCTTTTTTAGGGAGAGTTCGAGGGAGCTCGCTCTTTTCGCATGCTATCCAATTCGTTCACTTAGCCCCTTTTCTGGGAGAGTTTGAAGGGACTCGTGTCTTTGTGAACCATTTGCAAAACAAAATTCCAAATTTCACACAAGGAACCCTTTTTATAGGGAGAGACTCGACGGAGACTTGCTTTCCTTGTGGCCCCATAATTTCAGACTAGGCCATTTCATCATGAAGGACCCTCTTTTCAGGGAGAGTGTGATGAACTCGTTCCTTCATGACCAATTTACCAACCTCACCAATTCTGGCCCCCTTTCTATAAGAGAAGCCTAATGTTAGGAAGTTTTGACGAAAGCTTAATTTCTCTTAGAAAGTTTGTTTTGCAAACACCTCCTCTTCAGGGAAGAGAGGAGTAATTCCCAATTCTAATTTCTAAATCTTCTCCTTTGGGGAAAGGAGAAGAGAATTTCTGTCATGGATGTGTTGCGTTGTGCTTCAAATGCTCGCTTTCACAAAAGGATTTCAAGAAAATTTTGCCAATTTGTCATTAAATATTTATTGATTTCAAAAATCTTTATTGCACAAAATTATTACTTCAGAATACCTCCACTATTACTTCCGAAAGGGCAATGCTTTCACGAAAAAGGATTCAAAGTTCAAAATCTTTTTATTGGCCAACCAAAAGGATGAAGAATAAATCCGCGATATGGCCAGCAAAGAGAATTCAATGTTGTTGCAAAGCCATGAGTGATTGATATTGATCGCAGTCAATGGCACATTTTTAAAGACTATTCTTGAAAAATAAAGCAGTCGAAATATCCTGGGTGATACAGAAAAATCCACTCAATCTCCATATCTCCTCAATCACCTAAGCTGCAATTAAATATCTGCAAAAGGGATCTCTCAATTGTCGTCAAGATGAAGGCGAATTAAGCGAGTCGACCCCCGGGGCCAAAGAAGATTTGGATCATCTCCAAGATGACGAAGTTTGTGACGGATCCTTCCAGGGAAAGTTCAGATCACCGTCGAGATGAAGGCGAGTGTGATGAGCCTACCGACAAACCCTAAAAGATATTTGATTCAAGCTATCATCAAGAGATTCCCAACCAATGAGCCAATAACTATCAAGATAATCCCTGAGAGAAAAGAAGGATCGGAACATCTCTGACATGAAGGAGTTTGTGACATACCCTTCCCAAGAAAAAAAAGAGAGAGACAAGTCAGGACATCTCCAAAATGAAGGATGATGTAATTCCCGAAAAATCCAAGAGAGCTCCAATTCTGTCAAAAAGAGTGCAGAAAGATCATCATGAGAAAAGAATCCCAGGATATCAGACTGTCGAATCTATCAAGAATCTTCTTTAATTTTGTGAAATTCTTTTATCAATATTCTTTCACCAATAGCTCTCGCAATATCAAGAATACTTTCTTTCCGTCCATATCAAGGGAATTGATAGCTTCCTTGAAAGAAAGTCAATCGTAAGCAATTTGAATTCGAATCTTGATTCTATGAAGTTAAGCTCAGTCGGAGGTAATACTTCAGGTAGAAAAGAGGGAATACTTTCAAAACAAAGTGCATCATTTTCAATTATTTTGAATCAACAACAATTTTCAACATTTTGACAATATTTTCTAGTTATCTTGGCATGAAGCGGGAGCTTGAGGTTCATCTTTGGCGCATCCTGACACCATCCCTTTTAGGACTTGATAACGGGAGTTTTCAAGATTCCTTCCCTTCTTTGGTATAATCTGAGCGCACGGGCTCTCAGATTCGCACACTTCCCTGTGTCCCCACTGTCCCATCATAGACAGTCCAATTTCGGCTTGAGGTTAAGCCACCAATTTCAGCAAAAGGCAATTTCAAAAGTTAATTAGTCTCAGCAATGAGGCGCCCAAAATCAATCCCTTTTCAAGCTTTAGGGACCCCAATTTCCTTCCTTTTGCAAAACCCCTATCGGATTTATTGTGCGGAAATCCGAAGGTTTCATCACGGTCTCTTCTTTCGAGGATTCCGTCCATTTTCTGTCCAATCAGGTTAAGGGTATAAACCTGAGCCTCCTTTGATGAGGTATTCCATTTTCTGCCCAATCAGGTTAAGGGTATAAACCTGGGCTTCATTCTGATGAAGTATTCCATTTTTTTTGCCCAATCAGGTTAAGGGTATAAACCTGGGCCTCCTTTGATGAGGTATTCCATTTTCTGCCCAATCAGGTTAAGGGTATAAACCTGGGCCTCCTTTGATGAGGTATTCCATTTTCTGCCCAATCAGGTTAAGGGTATAAACCTGAGCCTCTTTTGATGAGGTATTCCATTTTCCACCCAATCAGGTCAAGGGTACAAACCTGAGCCTCCTTTGATGAGGTATTCCATTTTCAACCCGGTCAGGTTAAGGGTTAAGCCTGAGCTTCGTTCCATACGAGGTATTTCTCGCCCCATCCAGGTTAACGGCAAAACCTGAATCTCATTTTTTTTTGAAGTAAAATTTTCTCCTTATTCTCCATTTCATATCTACCATCATCACTTGGATTAATTCTTTCATACCCAATCAGATTTATCTAACTGGGGCATTTTATGGTTCAAATTTGGTATGTTTTCTTTGCCACTAAGCTCGGCTCTATACCGGCTTAGTGAAAGTGCACTAGGATCGAGGCAACGAGCACTAGAGGGGGGGTGAATAGTGCTTTTAAAACTTTATGCGGAATATTGAAGGATTTTGCAAATCTCAAAGCAAACACACAAAGAACACGAGATTTTATCCTGGTTCGGTCAAACCCGACCTACATCCAGTCCCCAAGCAAAACCCGCTTGAGATTTTCCACTATCAACCTTGTAAACTACAAGATCACACAGACCATAACCGGTCCCACTTTCAGTAACAATCCCACTGAAAGCAAACAACTCCTTTACACCAAGGAGTCCTTCTTTTTACAGAAAATAAATAACAACTTACAATACAACCTATGAGTCTTCCTTTTGAATGCAAATGAGATGCAATTGGCTTTTGAGGTTGTTGAAACACTCTACTCACGAATTCACTATCTCTCAAAGTGATTTGAGTGAAAAACTGAAGTGAAAATATCACGTGAGTGAGAAAACAAATACTTGAATGAATAGGAGTGAAAAGCAAGAAGTAATTCAATATAATTCTATTGAATTTTTATGTTTTTGAGTGTAGAATGCACTCATATTTATAGTTAAAATATTCCATACGTTGAGAGTATGAAAGGGTGTCAAAACTGTCCATTTTGAATGATCAAAATGTTTGAAAAATGAAAAGACACGCCTTTTTTTAAGTTTCAGAAAAATGGCAAAATTAGTCGACTGAAACATCAGTTAGTCGACTAATAGTTAGTTATTAGTAGACTGACCGTTATCGTCGGTCGACTGATCTGTTAATCGAGCCGTTTGAAAATCTGCACTTTTGAAACTTAGTCGACTTAAGAAAAGTTAGTCGACTGATAATATCATCAGTAGACTGAAAAACCTTTTAGTCGACTGCTGCTAAAAACTTCTGAAAAACAAACATTCTGTTCGGTCGACTGATAAAAAGCATTAGTCGACTGTTGCTAAATTTTTCAGAAAACACATGTTCTGTTCAGTCGACTGATAAAACCATTAGTCGACTGCTGCTAATTTTCCAGAAAACAGACATTCTGTCCAGTCTACTGATAAAAACTTCGGTCGACTAATTTGACAAGAATGACTTTTTAGAAAATATGGCGCGAAAGGATTAGTCGACTGATAAGTCTATTGGTCGACTAATAAACATGAAAATTTAAGAAAAGAGTTTTCTAAAAAGATTTTCAAAAGAGTTTCTTTTAGAAAAGTTTTTCTAAAGACTTTTAAGGTGAAATGCAACCTAAATATGCACTCTATGTAAGGCTCTTACAAGAATCTAAGACTTTTAATGAATTAAACATATGCACACTAGTCTTCAAAGATTCTTCACTGAATTCTTCAATTTCTTCATAGCCTTAGCTGAAATGCAGTTGATTCCACTTGCTCATCATCAAAACCTTGTACTTGAAGTATCATGCATGGCTTCATTGTCGTAACAATCTCCCCCTTTTTGATGATGACAAACTTAATCAAAGATGAAGCATTTAGATGCATAGATGGAGATTTTACTCCCCCTATCAATATGCTGCAAAACATTAAAAGTTAGCACATTTAAAGCACATATATCACATATTGATTGGTTTGCATTTTCATTCATCATTTCTTCATGTATTTAGAAATACATTCATTCAAAGTTTTCTTTTTCTCTTAATTTTGCATTTCTCATGCAAGATCTCCTGTAATGTAATTGCTATCATCTTTTTCTCAAGATCTCCTGCAATTTCAATGTAATGCTATCTTTATCTTTTTCTCCCCCTTTGTCAAAATAAAAAAGAGTAAGGGCAAAAATAGCATAAGCAAAATAGAGATTACAAGTTTAAAAATATTACAACCCATAAAGTAAGTTTTTCAAAGATCAAAAATCAGAAAAGAGAGTTTAGCAAATCCTTAATGGCAGTTACATCCTTCTGAATTGAAGCAAGTTGTTGAGTCACATCTTCACGAAAGGTGTGTTGATGCAGCTCCAAAGCTTCCAGTCTCTGCATAACTTCATCATGGTCTTGATTTGTCGAAAATTTCTTTCTTTTTGCATGAGATGAAGGTGTCGCAGAAGGTGAAGGTTCAGAAATAGATGGTTCATTAGGATCAGATGGTTCAGTTTGATAAACATTTAAGGGAGGCAGATATTTAATTTTCATTCTTTTAAAAATTGTTTGATCAAAGAATTCTTTTTGCTCAATGTACCTTTCATTTGTTAAAGAAACTTTAAAATGTCTAAAAATACGGGTTAAAAGACAACTATAAGGAAGAAATGGTTTTTGTTTCCACAAGTTTGTAAAATACACATTGGCCCAGTTGACAGAAATATTTCCAAATAAAACATAAAGAGCCATAGATAGATCTGTGGAATAATAATCAAAAGAACCAGTTTTGGGTAGAACATTGTGGGCAAGGATTCGTCCAGCAATGCGTGCACGAGTTTGAAGATTAGTATTTTTAAAAGGAGGGCAGTGAGGTGCTTCTGGAAGAAGAATTTGTTAAAAAACTCTTTCATCATTCAATTTAATAGTGTTGAAAAGAGTGTCTGAAGGTGGAATTTCAAGAATTTCTCCAAGCAATTTCGAATCAAACTCGATTTCAACATCACGAACAAGAGAAGACAAAACTCCAGTTTCATGATTCATTTATAAATTCGTGTAAAACAAGTGAATAAGAAAAGGATAGTGAAGGGTATCTGCACAAGCATAAAAAAGATGTGAAATACCAGGAAATAATTCTCTTATTTTGTAACGAGAAAATAAGTGAAATAGAACATTTCGGCCTGGTAAAATAGGTAGTGCAGAAATTGATCCAAAAGTGTCATAGAGAAGAGGATTGCGAATTGTTGAGAAACTCGGTTTTGATGTCACATAATATGATACACTGTCTCATTTGATTTTATATGATATGATGTCCTCTTGAAATAATGTTATATTATGACTGAATATGTTTTGCCATAAATCTAACGAGTATTTGATGCAAGGATATCTCACCCAATAAGGATGGAGACTTCCTGTTCAAGTACAACTATGGTGCAATCATACTCCTTGAAGAAAAAGCTTGATGAGCCATGCATTCCTAAAGTTCAAATGAAGAGATCGGCTACCTCAAGATGAAGACTTTTTTTCTTCTTTAGAGTTATATGTAACAGAACCTTCATGAACTTGCATATTGCATATTACATACTCATTCATAAACACTATATCATAAAAGTATACGATAGTTTCAAAAAGCTCCTTTTTGAAAACCAATAATTGTACCTTCTTACAACCTTTTATGAAAAAGATATTTTGTCATGTAATAATTGTACCTTACACTATATACAAGACAACATGAAAAAAAAGGAATGTAGGAAAAAGACAAAAACATAAAATCGGCTACATGGAGAAAACAAATATAATATGTTTTTGAAAGGACTCTAGAAATATTTTTAGTATAAGAAGAAGACAAAAACATAAAATCGACTACAAAAGAAAAACAAATAAAATATGTTTTAACAAGACTTTAGTTATCTTCTTTAAAGAAATGTTTTTTTAATATAAGAAGAAGACAAAAACATAAATCGGCTACACAAAAGAAAAACAAATAAAATATGTTTTTGAAAGAACTCTAGTTACTTTTTTCATAACCATAGAATGTCGACTTACTTGAAGTCATCATTCTCTTTACAAAGCATTAAATGCCTCCTGTAACAAATCCTTGTTAATATCCTTCTCAAAGAATATCGACCTTCTTTTGGTCCTCATTCTCTCTGGAGACTTTGAAATACACAACATAAAGAAAACACTTGACATGACTATGTACAAATAAATATCTTAAAGCACTCATTGTACTTACACTCATTTAAAGCAAAGAAGTACTAATGTACCTCAAATCATTAATTAGAATAAAAACAAAACTACAACCCAACGTTCAATGTACTATTGTAAGAAATAGACTTTTTACATAAAATATGTATTACCTAAAATATTACAACGACTAGTGTACCCTCTATTCTACTTTTATGGAAAAATGTATTCTCGAATTTATCTAAAAGATATTTTTTGAAATGACATAACATTTCACATTTCAAAAAGTTACAATTCCAAAAATGTAACGACTACTTTTTAAAAGCTATATAAACACACTCAAATAAACTATTCAAACATGGAATGGAATAGACGTGTGAGCTTACAACGAGAAAAATTTCTATTCGATATTTGAAAAGAGTGCCTTGAAAAAGAAAGAGAAAAAGGAAAGAAAGAAAAGAGAAAAAGTCAAGTTCAGCTCTTTGACAAAGAGTATCCTCTGAGTGACAAACAGAACATTCTGAGAATCCTTCATTCGTGCATTCATATCATTCTGAAGGTTCTATAGGAAGTATTGTAACTCTGTTATTCACTGTATTCCTTCTTTGTTGAAAGAAGTAGACCTCTGTGAAAGAGGGTGTTGCCCTTCTCTGTTGAGAGAAGAAGACCTCTGTGAAAGAGGGTGTTGCCCTTCTCTGTTGAGAGAAGAAGACCTCTGTGAAAGAGGGTGTTGTCCTTCTCTGTTGAGAGAAGAAGACCTCTGGGGAAGAGGGTGTTGTACTATTTATCCGGTGACTCAGATGTTATAGTGGAAAGCTCAAGTGGTTTGCTTGGGGACTGGATGTAGGTCTGGAACCAGTATAAATTCTGTGTTTTATGTGTTGCGCCTTATTGCTTAATTATTTTATTTTATCGATCATTATCATATTTCACTATTCACCCCCCCTCTAGTGGAATTTCATTTGGTATCAAAGCAGGTTTGTTGGTTTCGACGTAACAAGTCTTCCAGCACAAATGGCATCTACTTCCTATGCTCGTGATATTGAAGGTCAACACGCATCTCGTCCTCCTTTCTTCAATGGCTCCAACTATGGATACTGGAAGTGCAGAATGGCTATATTTCTCAAATCCATAGATTTTGCTGTATGGAAAATTGTTGAGCATCCATACACATCTCCATCCGCAGACTATAGCTTATGGTCTGATGAAGAAAAGAAAATGGCAAACCTAAATGCAAAGGCTATGAATGCCTTATATTGTGCCATTGATCAAAACGAATTCAATAGAATATCTATATGTGAATCTGCATATGATATTTGGCATTCTTTGAAAGTTATTCATGAAGGAACCAACAAAGTGAAAGAAGCCAAAATTTCATCTCTTGTTAGAAAATATGAGTTGTTCAAAATGAACAAAGATGAACCCATCACAGAGATGTTTACCAGATTCACCAACATCACCAACGATCTGAAATCTCTGGGTGTAACATATTCCCAGACTGAAAAAGTGAAGAAAATCTTGAGATCTCTCACAACTGATTGGGAGAAAAAGACTACTGCTATTGAAGAAGCTCAAGATTTATCTAAGCTTACTTTGGACGACTTAATAGGCAATCTTATGGCCTATGAAGTCCACATGAAAGAAAAAAGGGAAGAAGAGCAACCAGTAAAGAAAACTCTAGCTTTCCCAGCCCTATCTGAGAATGAAGACTCAGATAAAGAATCAGAAATTACGCTACTTACCAGAAAATTCCAGCGCTTCATGAGAAGGAACCGGCTTCCAAACAGGCACAAGGAAAGAAAAGATCCTAAAGAAGATTCCATGTGCTTTCAGTGTAATAAGCCAGGCCACTTAAAACGTGATTGTCCCCTTCTCAAAAGAAAGTCCAAGACTGAGGAACCAAAGAAGAGGTTCTTCAAGAAAAAGGCTCTGCATGCTCAATGGGATGATTCAGAACCATCCACTAGTGAAGAGTCAAGTGATGATGAAGCTGAAACTGCAAATATGTGCTTCATGGCAAACGAAAGTTCGGTAAGTGAAATCTCTGATTTTTCCTTTTGAAGAACTTTTAGATGCTTTTCAAGAACTATTTGAAGAATCTAGAAAATTGAGTTTCAAAAATAAAGATTTAAAATCTGAAAATTTAAAGCTTTCCCAAGAGAATGAAAAACTCAGCAGTGAAAATTCTGAGTTGAAAAGGAAAGTCTTATGCTTATGTCTGAAATTTCTTCTACTAGCTCCAAAACTAAAAATATGCAAGTAGAAATTTCAGAGCTAAAAAGTAAAACTGAGAACCTCATGAAAACAGTTTTCAAGTTTACTAAAGGTAAAGAGAACTTGGATAAACTCTTATCCTCTCAGAAGGTCTGTTTTTACAAGAATGGTATTGGCTACTCTCATTTCAAAAAACCTTCTTGTATGAATCAAAAGACCACGTTTGTGAAAAGTTCTTCTGAACCAAATAAGGAGTATTATAATGATAATCTTTTTAACTCCTCTAAAGATATAGACAAACCCAAATCCAAATGGATATGGGTTTCAAAGTCTAACAAAAAAGAACCCAATTGGGTACCAAAAAGGAGATTTACTTAATGTTTTGCAGGCTCCAAAGAAGAAGAACAAATGGATACTAGATAGTGGATGTTCAAAGCACATGACAGGACATCCAGACCTTTTTGCTGTTCTTCATCATAAAGAAGGAGGAACCGTCACCTTTGGAGATAACAACAAAGGTTTGATAATTGGTATTGGAAATATTGGTAACATAGATAAACCTCTTATCAAAGACGTTCTCCTTGTTAAAGGCTTAAAACATAACCTACTAAGTATCAGTCAAATGTGTGACACAGGTTATAATGTTAGCTTTAATCATGATGCATGCCTCATAGCAGACACCAATGAAAACATCATCTTAAAAGGTATAAGAAAGAATAATATATATGAACTATACCTAGAAAACATCACAGAACATTGTCTTATAGCTAATAATGACTCAACATTTATGGCACTTAAGAATGGGTCATGTAAATTCTAAATACATGTCTAAATTAGCTAAAAATAAGTTAGTACGTGGGTTACCCAAAATTTCTTTTAAAAAGGATTACTTTTGTGATGTATGTCAATTAGGAAAATTATCAAAATCATCTTTCAAATCAAAAAATATCATTTCAAGTAAGAGACCTTTAGAGCTTCTCCACCTGGATCTTTTTGGTCCTTCTAGAGTAGCTAGTCATAATCACAATAAATACGTTTTTGTTATTGTAGATGACTACTCAAGATTTACTTGGGTAATATTTTTGAAAAAAACAAAAGTGACACGTTTTGTCAATTTGAAATCTTATGTGAAAAATTACAAAACGAAAAATCTTCTTCTATTGTTAAAATCCGTAGTGACCATGGAGGAGAATTTGAAAATGAACTTTTTGAAAATTTTTGTAACTTGCATGGTATTTCTCATAACTTTGCCTTTCCTAGGCTGCACCTCAAAATGGTGTAGTAGAAAGAAAGAATAGAACCCTTCAGGAATCTGCCAGGACTATGCTCCAACACAATAATCTTGCAAAATCTTTTTGGGCAGAAGCTGTTAATACTGCATGCTACATAACAAATAGAGTTCTCATTAGACCCTTATTAAATAAAACTCCCTATGAACTATTCTATGACAGAACTCCAAGAATAGACTATTTCAAAGTCTTTGGATGTAAATGCTTTATCCTAAACACAAAAGATAGCCTAGATAAGTTTGATGCTAAATCTGTTGAAGGCATATTCTTAGGATATTCAAGTCATAGTAAAGCATACAGAGTTTTCAATAAGAGTCATAATACTATTAAAGAATCTATGCATGTTAGTTTTTGTGAATCTATTGATCAATCTGTTCATATACAAACTAATGATGATGATGTTGAAAGTACAGATTTATTTTTAGATAACATAGCTAAGTCTAATGAAGATGATCATCAAAGAACCTTTGTCGATATCAAAGATCATCCTCAAAAGCAGATTTTAGGAGAACTAACAAAGGGGGTTTAAACTAGAGCTCAGCTAGAACGGATTGCAAACATGGCATTCATTTCTCAACTTGAACCAAAGAAGATTGATGAAGCCATCATTGATGAGTTCTGGATGCTAGCCATGACTGAAGAACTGAATCAATTCCAAAGAAATGATGTTTGGGATCTTGTACCTAGACCAAAGGATCATCCAATCATTGGGACAAGATGGATCTTCAGAAACAAGCTAGACGAAGCAGGTAATGTTATAAGAAACAAGGCCAGACTAGTAGCTCAAGGATACAACCAGGAGGAAGGTATTGATTTTGATGAAACATTTGCTCCTGTTGCTAGACTTGAATCTATTAGAATGCTCTTAGCATATGCAAGCTATATGAATTTCAAATTATATCAAATGGATGTTAAAAGTGCTTTCTTAAATGGTTTTATAAATGAAGAAGTTTATGTAAAACAACCTCCAGGATTTGAAAATGAACAATACCCAGATCATGTTTTTAAACTCAAACGTGCTTTATATGGTTTAAAACAAGCACCTCGTGCTTGGTATGATAGGCTTAAAACTTTTTTATTAAAAACGGGTTTTTCTGTTGGCAAAGCAGATTCTACATTATTTGTTAAAGTAGTGAATAATCATACCCTAATTGTTCAAATATATGTCGACGACATCATCTTTGGATCTTCTAACAGCACTCTTTGTGAAGATTTTTCTAAGTCCATGCAGAAAGAATTTGAAATGAGCATGATGGGAGAACTCACCTACTTTCTTGGACTGCATATCAAGCAAACCAAGGATGGAGTTTTCATCAATCAATCTAAGTATGCTCGTGAACTTCTGAAGAGGTTCAACATGAACTCAACTGCTTCAAAATCTACTCCTATGAGCACTACTATTGTTTTGGACAAAGATGAAGATGGTAAGTCTGTTGATACAAAGGTATACCGAGGTATGATAGGATCACTTCTTTATTTAACTGCTAGCCGTCCAGATATTATGTTCAGTGTTTGCTTGTGTGCTAGATTTCAGTTAAATCCAAAAGAATCACATCTTAAAGCTGTAAAAAGAATAATGAGATATTTAAAAGACAGTTGATTTTGGATTATTCTATTCAAAATCCTCTACATTTGATCTAATCTCATACAGCGATGCTGACTTTGCTGGAAGTAAATCTGACAGAAAAAGCACAAGTGGAACATGTCATATGCTAGGGCACTCACAAGTATCATGGTTCAGTAAGAAACAAAACTGTGTATCCTTATCAACTACTGAAGCCGAATACATTGCTGCTAGCCTAGCCTGTACACAAGTCATCTGGATGAAACAAACTTTGAAAGATTTTGGTTTAAAATTCGAAAATACAACTATTTTATGTGATAATACAAGTGCTATAAACCTTTCCAAAAATCCTGTTTTACATTCTCGAACTAAACACATTCAAATTAGACATCACTTTCTAAGAGAACAAGTCTTAAATAATATAATTAAACTAGAATTTATACCCACAGATAAACAACTAACAGACATCTTTACTAAACCTTTAAAAAATGAAGATTTTATAAGAATAAGAAGAGAGCTAGGTATATGTAAATTGAATGATATATAAAACTAAAATATTAAGTTCACTCGAGTTCATAATATTTACTAAATTCATCTTAATAAGGATAATAAAAGAACTTTAAAAATTTTAATAATCGTGTCTTCCTTTCACATTTTTTTTGGTTTACAAAAGAATCATTTCTAAGGGTCTCAAATACCACAAATTGCCTTAAAAAGTTGAAACTTCATGTCAAAGTACATTCTACCTCTTGTCATATCATCTTTTACATCACTTTCATAATTATTGTTTCTCATAACTTGACTTTCTCTTTACTATATAGTTACTTTAGTTACTTTTCTCTCTCTCACACATACGATTTGAATCTCCATTCATAACTTTGACTCCTTTACTATTTTCCTAAAGAAACTATGAACTCCTTCAATCGAATTCCTTCAAAACCTTGTTCCTCAAACCAAAACTTCTATGAATAACAACACATTTTTTATGTCTTTCATTTTGTCACCTTTCAAGTACACATTAATAATCACACTTTGTCCTATCTTCCTCCACGCATACCCATGAGTACTACCTTCTTTAAATATAAGTATTATGACACTTTTTCATATCACTTATCTCATAACATCCTTTCATCACCTTTTGTCCTCTTGTGAAAACCTCTCATACGAATAACAATCTTCTACACTTTAACCCATGCACTATATTTTAATAACACCCACTTGTTTCTTGTTTTAGTAGGCCATCATTGCTCACTTTTTCTCTCTCTCTCTCTCTATCTCTCTTCACGAGTTTCTCATTGTTTCTCTCAAAACAACTTTATGTCTAATCACAATATCTTTTTCTTTCCATCATTATCACTCCTCTCTCTCACGATAGGCTAGCCGATCTTCAACAAAATAGTATATTCCTCATATTCAAATGATATATCTCTTTCTTTGTCCTTTCAATATACTTCTCTAAAACTTGGGTCAAAATTTGATTATTTATCCATCGATCTTTTTGTTGCTACATTTCACGTAAAATATACAACTTATCATCTACTATTTTTGTTGCTAATTTTTTACTATATCATCTACTATATCATAGCCTATGTACAATCAATTATCGTCTTTAGCAATCATGACCTTTTTCATATTGTATATCTTTCTCTCCAATCAAGACTCATTAAAAACTTCCTCAAGAAAAACTTCATCTTATGTCACTCACACATCTCTATTTGTCTTATTCCAAACACATTCTTCACGTATACTCTCCATAAAGTAAAAACATCTTATAAAAGGATATTTGTTTTTATTAGGCCATTATTTCACCTCATCTCTCGAAAATCTTTAAAAACCATAGAAAAATTCACTCTTTTGGCTTTAGCACACATCAAGTCACTCCATACATGACACAAACTCACAATTCGATAAAACTCTCACATGATAATTCTTTCTTATATAAAAGAATAATTCAAAATCATGTCCTCCTTGACTTCTTCTCAAATATAATACACTATCCTCCAATCTTGATTTGATTTGTCATTCACAAGCTTCTTAACTTACTACTCATGAATTTCCTTATTTGACTAAATTCTAAAAATCACTCACTTTCAAATGTCATTCAAAACATATCTAAATTATTGTCATTCTTCTATTTAATGGATTGGTTCAAACCATACCAATTCCACTCGTATCTATCAATTCTCCTACACACTATTACCCTCTTCAAACTCGCTCTCCTTAGTTCCTTTTTTTTTCAAACTCTTGCAATGGCCTCTTCCTCCTCCAACAATGTGATTACAGCAGCAGATCTAAGGTATCCAGACTTGTTTCACACTTACAACTTACTATGCTCTCGCCCCATTCATGAAGGTAAATTGGTCAACTTTGACGACTTCATGCTCTTTGATTTAGACACCTATCTCCCTGAACTCAAACCTCTAATAGGATCTTCATCCCCAGCTGCCTATTATCCCGAACTAGTCTGACTGTTTTATACCAACTTCTCTACTGATCATGAACAAACCTCAATCACCAGCAAAGTCCGAGGACAGCTGATGATTTTCGATGCTTCCGACCTAGGTAGAATTCTAAACCTACCTTCCACCGGTACCGACCTTAACACCATAGTACCAATCGACCGATCGGTACTTTGAAAAATACTTCTCTGCGCCAACTGCTACCAACTTTCGTGGCACATGAGGAATCTCCAACCTCATGCTCAACTTCTTGCCCAGATTCTTCTCCACAACATCTATCCCAAGCGTCCCCGCCAGGGATTAGTTCCTCGAAAAATCTCTCTTCTTATCTACGCACTCTTTTCTTCTCTTCCGATAAACTGGTCATCCATTCTTTTTGACCTTTTTATTCGTTATCAGAAATTCGAGCCTCTTCTTTTTGGGTGTTTCATAACTCCCATTCTCAAATACTTCTAAGTACCACTTCACAACGAAGTCATCCTCCGTCCCTCGCAAGTCCTCGATGAAACCACCTTCAATCTAAGGTCCCTGCACATGCCCGACTCTGATGAAGCAGATCCAACATCCTCCTTCAATTACTTTTCTGCTATGATGGATATCGAGCAAACTCAGGATCGAATCCTTCGTAATCAAGCCCTGTTGCAGCAGACTCGCAAGCGGAATCGTGCCGACCGAACACATTCACCTCCTCCACCTTCGAGATAAACTCATTTTTTTATCTGTAATAATTTTTCAATACTTTTGGACTGTAATATTTGGTCTGTAATAACTCTTTTACTCTGATCCCTTCCTTTTTGTCCATGACAAAGGGGGAGAAAACCTGTCTCCATTATTGGAGAAATATTCTCTCTTTAAACATTATTTCACTTTTTTATCATATTATTATTTCTATGCATAATGTCTTTTTGACAGGGGGAGCATATTTTGTCATCATCAAAAAGGGGGAGAATGTTGAGAAACTCGGTTTTGATGTCACATAATATGATACACTGTCTCATTTGATTTTATATGATATGATGTCCTCTTGAAATAATGTTATATTATGACTGAATATGTTTTGCCATAAATCTAACGAGTATTTGATGCAAGGATATCTCACCCAATAAGGATGGAGACTTCCTGTTCAAGTACAACTATGGTGCAATCATACTCCTTGAAGAAAAAGCTTGATGAGCCATGCATTCCTAAAGTTCAAATGAAGAGATCGGCTACCTCAAGATGAAGACTTTTTTTCTTCTTTAGAGTCATATGTAACAGAACCTTCAGGAACTTGCATATTGCATATTACATACTCATTCATAAACACTATCTCATAAAAGTATACGATAGTTTCAAAAAGCTCCTTTTTGAAAACCAATAATTGTACCTTCTTACAACCTTTTATGAAAAAAATATTTTGTCATGTAATAATTGTACCTTACACTATATACAAGACAACATGAAAAAAAAAGGAATGTAGGAAAAAGACAAAAACATAAAATCGGCTACATGGAGAAAACAAATATAATATGTTTTTGAAAAGACTCTAGAAATATTTTTAATATAAGAAGAAGACAAAAACATAAAATCGACTACAAAAGAAAAACAAATAAAATATGTTTTAACAAGACTTTAGTTATCTTCTTTAAAGAAATGTTTTTTTAATATAAGAAGAAGACAACAACATAAATCGGCTACACAAAAGAAAAACAAATAAAATATGTTTTTGAAAGGACTCTAGTTACTTTTTTCATAACCATAGAATGTCGACTTACTTGAAGTCATCATTCTCTTTACAAAGCATTAAATGCCTCCTGTAACAAATCCTTGTTAATATCCTTCTCAAAGAATGTCGACCTTCTTTTGGTCCTCATTCTCTCTGGAGACTTTGAAATACACAACATAAAGAAAACACTTGACATGACTATGTACAAATAAATATCTCAAAGCACTCATTGTACTTACACTCATTTAAAGCAAAGAAGTACTAATGTACCTCAAATCATTAATTAGAATAAAGACAAAACTACAACCCAACGTTCAATGTACTATTGTAAGAAATAGACTTTTTACATAAAATATGTATTACCTAAAATATTACAACGACTAGTGTACCCTCTATTCTACTTTTATGGAAAAAGGTATTCTCGAATTTATCTAAAAGATATTTTTTGAAATGACATAACATTTCACATTTCAAAAAGTTACAATTCCAAAAATGTAACGACTACTTTTTAAAAGCTATATAAACACACTCAAATAAACTATTCAAACATGGAATGGAATAGACGTGTGAGCTTACAACGAGAAAAATTTATATTCGATATTTGAAAAGAGAGCCTTGAAAAAGAAAGAGAAAAAGGAAAGAAAGAAAAGAGAAAAAGTCAAGTCCAGCTCTTTGACAAAGAGTATCCTCTGAGTGACAAACAGAACATTCTGAGAATCCTTTATTCGTGCATTCATATCATTCTGAAGGTTCTATAGGAAGTATTGTAACTCTGTTATTCACTGTATTCCTTCTTTGTTGAAAGAAGTAGACCTCTGTGAAAGAGGGTGTTGCCCTTCTCTGTTGAGAGAAGAAGACCTCTGTGAAAGAGGGTGTTGCCCTTTTCTGTTGAGAGAAGAAGACCTCTGTGAAAGAGGGTGTTGTCCTTCTCTGTTGAGAGAAGAAGACCTCTGGGGAAGAGGGTGTTGTACTATTTATCCGGTGACTCGGATGTTATAGTGGAAAGCTCAAGTGGTTTGCTTGGGGACTGGATGTAGGTTTGGATACTGACCGAACCAGTATAAATTTTGTGTTTTATGTGTTGTGCCTTATTGCTTAATTATTTTATTTTATCGATCATTATCATATTTCACTATTCACCCCCCCTCTAGTGGAATTTCAGTAATCTTAGTGAAAAACCATGTCTTGAAGTAGGTGTAGGAGGAGGAGAACCTAAACCTTTTGCAGATGCAGACTTCGTGCGAGGCATGGTTACCAAAATGTCGGCTTCCAAATGACGTCCGGCAAAGGAAAAAGCTTTCCGGCGATAAAAAAAGGACGATGCGGTGGCTGACGGCGAGGAGAGGTCGGCCAAAAGGGGATTCCGGCAATGCACTGTCACGGCAAGAGAGTTCCGGCGTGTTTTTGAAGATGCGCCAGTCACTACAAGAGGATTCCGGCGTTTGAAGATCACGGCCAGAAGATTCCGGCGTCGACGAAGATGGAATCGAACGACACTTCTAGGGTTTTTCGGAAGAGAGAGAGAGAGAGGCAAAAGAGAAAGAGGGGTTTTTGGTTTAAGGGTTTCATTTTAAAAAAAAAAATGAAAAGGTACGAAGTGAAACGATGCCTCTTTTTAAAAAAAAAACTGGTTTTAAAACAAATCCAAGGGGTGTCGGGTCCCTTCACTTAAAGTTTTTTAAAAAAATTTAGTCGACTAAAACTTTATCGGTCGACTAAAAAAGTGTGACTTATTCTAAAAATATCATCAGTCGGCTAGAACTATATCGGTCGACTAATATGATGTGATACATTCCAAAATATAAAAACATCAGTCGACTAGAATTTTATCGGTCGACTAATATAGTGCGATTTAGAGATTTTGTTCAAAAATCAGCATTTTTATAAATCCAAAAACGAACAAATACCTAGTTCTCTCCTAATTCTCATAAAATCTTCATTTTAAGAGGTTTAGTGAAGATATCGGCATGTTGTTCTTTAGTGGAAATAAAATTTAACGAAATATCTCCTTTTAACACATGATCTCTTAAAAAATGATGTCTAACTTCAATATGCTTAGTTCTTGAGTGCTGAATAGGATTTTTCGAAAGATTTATAGCACTAGTGTTATCACAATAAATAGTTGTTGTGGAGTAATTCAAACCAAAATTTTTTAAGGTCTGTTTCATCCAAAGTACTTGTGAACATGCTAAACTAGCCGCTATATATTCAGCTTCAGTTGTTGAGAGTGATACTGAATTTTGCTTTTTACTAAACCAAGAGACTAAGGAATTTCCCAAGAAATGACAAGTTTCACTAGTACTCTTGCGATCAGATTTACTTCCTGCAAAATCTGCATCACTATATGAAACTAAATCAAAGGAAGGTGATTTTGGGTAAAACAAACCGAAATCTAAAGTATCTTTCAAATAACGAAGAATTTGTTTTACTGCAGTTAAATGAGATTCCTTTGGATTAGCTTGAAATCTTGCACACATACAAACACTAAACATAATATCAGGTCGACTAGCAGTTAAGTATAATAGAGATCCGATCATACCTCTGTAGAGATTAGTATCTACACTTTCACCATTTTCATCTTTATCAAGAGAAGTAGTTGTACTCATAGGATTCCTTCTTGATTTCGATGAGTCCATCCCAAATCTCTTGAGAAGTTCTTTTGTATACTTAGCCTGATTGATGAAGATTCCTTCTTCAGTTTGCTTTATTTGAAGTCCAAGGAAGTAGTTTAATTCGCCCATCAAGCTCATTTCAAACTCTTCCTGCATAGCCTTAGCAAATTCTTTACAAAGAGAATCATTAGTAGAACCAAATATTATGTCATCAACATAAATTTGCACAATAAGAATATCTGAATTAAAATGTTTAATAAATAAAGTGGAGTCTACCCGACCAATGGAAAAACCAGATTGTTCTAGAAAATTTTGTAGTCTTTCATACCACGCTCTTGGTGCTTGTTTGAGTCCATACAGAGCTCTTTTCAATTTGTAGACCTTTTCTGGATATTTCTCATTTTCAAAGCCTGGGGGTTGCTCTACATAAACTTCTTCATTGATGTGTCCATTTAAAAATGCACTCTTAACATCAATTTGATATAACTTGAAGTTCATGTAACTAGCAAAAGCAAGCATCATACGAATTGACTCTAATCGAGCCACTGGTGCATAGGTTTCATCAAAATCTATGCCTT
Organism: Nuphar pumila; assembly: GCF_984573655.1. Taxonomy (NCBI): domain Eukaryota; kingdom Viridiplantae; phylum Streptophyta; class Magnoliopsida; order Nymphaeales; family Nymphaeaceae; genus Nuphar; species Nuphar pumila. The sequence continues at coordinate 88,623,404 of NC_143257.1, read as the reverse complement.
CTTCTTGATTATAGCCTTGTGCCACTAGCCTTGTTTTGTTACGAATGACTTCACCATTTTCATCCAGCTTATTTCGGAAGACCCATCTTGTTCCAATTACTGGATGATCCTTTGGTCTATCAACTAGATCCCAAACATCATTCCTAGTAAATTGGTTAAGTTCTTCAGACATGGCTAAAAGCCAAAATTCATCATCACATGCCTCATTGATATTCTTTGGTTCTAATTTAGATATGAAAGCAACATTTGCAATATATTTTTCTAACTGCCATCTAGTTTGGACACCACTCTTTATTTCACCAATAACTTGTTCATGTGGATGATTAGAAACTTCTTTCCAAACCGGTTGAAGAGGAATATTTTCTTGAGAAATACTCTCTATCAAGGGTTCTTCTTGAAGTGTTGCTTATTCTTCTTCGCTTAGAGGAATAACCTGCTCACAATTCTCATCAAATGCAACATGTAGAGATTCTTCAATACAAGATGTTCTTTTATTGAAAATACGATATGCTTTACTTCTAGAAGAATATCCAAGAAATATTGATTCATCTGATTTTGAATCAAACTTATCAAGATTATCTTTGGTATTTAACAAGAAACATTTACTACCAAAAATTTTGAAATATGAGATCTTTGGTATACGATCATAATACAATTCAAAACATGTTTTATGTAAAATTGGTCGAATAAGAACACGATTTAAGACATAACATGCTGTATTAATTGCTTCAGCCCAAAAATATTTTGGTAAATTTTTATCTTGAAGCATGGTTCTAGCACATTCTTGCAAAGTTCTATTCTTTCTTTCAACAACTCCATTTTGTAGAGCCTCTCTAGGAAAAGCAAAGTTGTGAGATATACCATGTAAATCACAAAACTTTAGAAAAGATTCATTTTCAAATTCACCACCATGATCACTACGAATTTTAATAATAGATGTAGATTTTTCATTTGTAATTCTTCTACAAAGTTTAGAAAATTCTGAAAAAGCATCATTTTTGTTTTTTAGAAAAATCACCCATGTAAACCGAGAATAATCATCTACTATAACAAAAGCATACTTGCTACCATTCAAACTTTGAATTCTAGATGGTCCAAATAGATCTAAATGTAAAAGTTCAAGAGGACGTTTTGTTGAAACTATATCTTTAGCTTTAAAAGAACTCTTAATTTGTTTACCCCTTTGACAAGCATCACATAAGTGATCCTTTTTATATGGTATTCTAGGTAGGCCTCTTACAAGATCATTCTTGGATAATTTTGAAATATTTTTAAAATTAACATGTCCAAGTCTCTTGTGCCATAACCATTGAATTTCATTTGAAACAATAAGACATTTTTCATTAAAAGAGGGTAATTCATCTAGATATAGTTCATACACATTGTTTCTTCTTTTACCTTTAAAAATGATCTTTTTAGATTGAAAATCAGAAATTAAGCATAAATCATTTTCAAAAGAAACATGAAAACCTTTATCACATAATTGACTAATAGATATTAAATTATGCATTAAACCATCCACTAAAAGAACATTTTCTATCAAGGGAAATTTTGGATTACCAATATTACCAATACCTATCACTTTTCCCTTGTTATTGTCACCAAAGGTGACGGTTCCTCCATCCTTATTTTGGAGGGTGGAAAATAACTCCGGCCTTCCAGTCATATGTTTTGGAACAGCCGCTGTCCAATATCCATTTGCTCCTTATGTTGTGTACCTACAACAAAATCAGAAAACAAAGCATTTGACCCCTTTCTATTTTCGGGTCCATGAGAGTTAGTCTTAGGAACCCATATCCATTTGGATTTTGGTTTCCTTTGATAATAAATATTTTTTCTATAAAAGAATTTAGAATAATCATTTCTAGATGCATTTCTATTAGAACTAGAAAGTTTAGTTTTATGAACAAAAGGTTGAGAATAATGTCTTTGATTTTTCACCACATAGTTTGGTCTATTTTGAGTATCAAAGAAGCTATATCCCAATCCGGTTTTATTAACCGAGCATCTTTGAGAACCAAGAAGTTTTTCTAGATTCTTTTGACCATTTGTGAATTTGGTCACTATAGAAAGAAGATCATTTGACTTTTCTTTAAGACTAAATATTTCATTTTGTAAGAGATTGGTTCTAACTCCAATTTCTTTTATCTCAAGTGCTTGGCAAGAATTTTCCTTCTTGAGATCTTCTATTCTTGAAGTAACACTTTATTTTGAGAGTCAAGAGTTAAATTTTCAGTTTTTAACTCTTTATTTTTAGAACTAAGACTCTTAAATTTAGCATATAAACTATTAAATGCTTCAAATAATTCATCATAGTCAAATTGACTTACCGAATCTTCTTGTGCTACAAAACACATGTTGGCGACTTCTTCATTTGATTCTTCATCGGAAGAGGAGTCACTATCATCCCAACAGGCTTGAAATGCCTTTTTCTTCTTGAATTGGTCCTTGGGCTTGAATTTGAGAAGAGGACAATCTTTCTTGATATGTCCTGCCTTTTTGCAGTTAAAGCACTTTACTTCATTGGGAATGGAAGAATCTGCTTTCTTTGCCTTTCTTTGAAATCTTCCCTTTTTTATGAATCTTCTGAATTGTCTTGTGATGAGGGCGATATCTTCATCTTCTTCAGAATTTTCTGAGTCAGAAGTAGCCTTAAAAGCAAGAGATTTCTTTTTAGGCTCTTCTTCTTGTCTGTCTTGAAGTTGGACCTCATATGCCATTAGGTTACCAACTAAGTCTTCAAGAGTGAGAGTATTGAGATCATTTGCTTCTTCAATAGCAGTGGTTTTTCTCTCCCATTCAGGAGTTAAACACCTTAGAATCTTTCTGACTAAATCCACTTGTGAATATTCTTTTTCAAGGGATTTCAAAGTGTTAGTTATATCGGTCATTCTAGTTACCATGTCCGATATAGATTCATTTTGCTTCATTTTGAACAATTCAAATTTATGAACTAAAGAAGCAATTTTAGATTCATTTACCTTTGACGTACCTTCGTGTGTTACGAGAAGAGTATGCCAGATTTCATTAGCTGTAGAACATTGAGAGATGCGATTGAACTCTACCTTGTCAACGCCACAATATAAGGCATTCATTGCCTTGGCATTAAGTGAAGCAATCTTCTTTTCATCATCGGTCCATCGGCTGAAATCAGTTGATGGAGTTTGGTACTTTTCTGAAACAACCCTCCAGATATCGAGATCCATGGATTGCAGGAATATTGTCATTCTTACTTTCCAGTATCCATAGTTTGTTCCGTCGAAGAGAGGAGGACGAACAGAGGAGCTTCCTTCTTTGTGCTGAGATGTTGTAGTTGCCATGCTAGATGATGGTCAAATCAAAGTAATAGCAAACCTGTGCTTTGATACCAAATAAAAGTGCACTAGGATCGAGGCAACGAGCACTAGAGGGGGGGTGAATAGTGCTTTTAAAACTTTATGCGGAATATTGAAGGATTTTGCAAATCTCAAAGCAAACACACAAAGAACACGAGATTTTATCCTGGTTCGGTCAAACCCGACCTACATCCAGTCCCCAAGCAAAACCCGCTTGAGATTTTCCACTATCAACCTTGTAAACTACAAGATCACACAGACCATAACCGGTCCCACTTTCAGTAACAATCCCACTGAAAGCAAACAACTCCTTTACACCAAGGAGTCCTTCTTTTTACAGAAAATAAATAACAACTTACAATACAACCTATGATTCTTCCTTTTGAATGCAAATGAGATGCAATTGGCTTTTGAGGTTGTTGAAACACTCTACTCACGAATTCACTATCTCTCAAAGTGATTTGAGTGAAAAACTGAAGTGAAAATATCACGTGAGTGAGAAAACAAATACTTGAATGAATAGGAGTGAAAAGCAAGAAGTAATTCAATATAATTCTATTGAATTTTTATGTTTTTGAGTGTAGAATGCACTCATATTTATAGTTAAAATATTTCATACGTTGAGAGTATGAAAGGGTATCAAAACTGTCCATTTTGAACGATCAAAACGTTTAAAAAATGAAAAGACACGCCTTTTTTTAAGTTTCAGGAAAATGGCAAAATTAGTCGACTGAAACATCAGTTAGTCGACTAATAGTTAGTTATTAGTAGACTGACCGTTATCGTCGGTCGACTGATCTGTTAATCGAGCCGTTTAAAAATCTGAACTTTTGAAACTTAGTCGACTTAAGAAAAGTTAGTCGACTGATAATATCATCAGTAGACTGAAAAACCTTTTAGTCGACTGCTGCTAAAAACTTCTGAAAAACAAACATTCTGTTCGGTCGACTGATAAAAAGCATTAGTCGACTGCTGCTAAATTTTTCAGAAAACACATGTTCTGTTCAGTCGACTGATAAAACCATTAGTCGACTGCTGCTAATTTTCCAGAAAACAGACATTCTGTCCAGTCGACTGATAAAAACTTCGGTCGACTAATTTGACAAGAATGACTTTTTAGAAAATATGGCGCGAAAGGATTAGTCGACTGATAAGTCTATTGGTCGACTAATAAACATGAAAATTTAAGAAAAGAGTTTTCTAAAAAGATTTTCAAAAGAGTTTCTTTTAGAAAAGTTTTTCTAAAGACTTTTAAGGTGAAATGCAACCTAAATATGCACTCTAAGTAAGGCTCTTACAAGAATCTAAGACTTTTAATGAATTAAACATATGCACACTAGTCTTCAAAGATTCTTCACTGAATTCTTCAATTTCTTCATAGCCTTAGCTGAAATGCAGTTGATTCCACTTGCTCATCATCAAAACCTTGTACTTGAAGTATCATGTATGGCTTCATTGTCGTAACACTTAGTAGCAAAGAGGGGCATCTGTAAACACCCCAAATTTTTACCCTCATCCAGTGTTTGTCCATTTCATATGTAATTGCATATCACTGCATACATTTTTGCAAATCATTTTATCGTATTGCATAGCATTGCATGTCATTACATCTCATTTTCGAGATCCAGCACTCCTATTTTCAAAACATTCAATCCAGATTTGAGTTTTAAAACTTTTTTTTCAAAAACAATTTTAAAACCTGGGTTTTTATTCAACATTCTGTCATTTTCTAAACCCCAGGACCTTATATTTTGAAATACTTTCTTAGAAAACGATCTGGATTCATTTCAAACTCAATTTCGATTTTAATTCTCAGATGAGGCCCATTTAGGTGGTGTCACTTCTGGATTCCTTCACTTATCAAAAATCTCAAAAATCTTAGAGTCCTAATTGGATCAGGACTCTTTTTCCAGAGTCTTAGTCGGATCAAAACTCTACTTTTCACTACCTTTTTACCTATTTTTGAAGAAAACCTTTCAAAATCTTCTGTTTTGGCCAAAATCTCAGAGTCCTAGTTGGATCAGGACTCTTCTTCAAGAGTCCAGTCAGATCAGGACTCTTCTTTAGAGTTTCAATTGGATTGGAACTTTAATCTTTTACAACTATTTTTATCCATTTTCAATCAAATCTTTCAAAATCTTTCAAAATGAGTCAGAAACTCAGAGTTTCAGTTAAAACAGGACTCTGTTCAGAGAGTCCTAGTTGGATCAAAACTCTGATCCTGATTTCAATTTTGAGAGAATCTTTCAGAAATCTTTCAATCTACCAAAACTATTACACTTTTATTAAAGAATTTCAAAATTCTGAGATTTTATCTCAGAGTCCTGATCAAATCAGGACTCTACCTCAGAGTCCTGATCGAAGTAGGACTCTATCCAAAATTGATGCTCTCGCTTCATTTTCACTGGTTTTCAAAAGCTTTGCCCAAATTTCATCATTTGCTCATCAGAAAACCAAAATTCTTAGAGTTCTGATCGAATCAGGACTCTTTCTTAGAGTCCTATACAGATCAGGACTCTGAATCAAAACTTCAATTTCATCCTGTTTTTAACTGTTTTTCAAAATTCTCTCATTTGATTTCTCAAAAAATCTAAAAATTAAAAGTCCTAGTTCAATCAGGACTCTGTCCTTAGAGTCTCAGTTGAATCAGAACTCTGTTTTATTCCAGTATTCATTATTGTTTTCACTGTTTTGACAAGTTCTTTCATTTGTTTTTTAGAAAATACCAAAAAAATCTAGAGTTTCAGTCCGATCAGGACTCTGTCCCGGAGTCCTAGTCCAGTCATGAGTCTGTTTTGAAGTCTGTTTAATTTTCATTTTAAATCTTCTCCGTTTGTTTTCAAAAATTAGGTCATTTGGTAGAGTCCAGTTAATCCAGGACTCTATTTCAGAGTCCTGATCGAGTTAGGAGTCTAACCCTGACAGTATTTTTTGACTTGTTTCACCATTTTAGATGAAATCTTTTCAAAAATTCCTTCATTTGGCTTTTAAAATCCAAAATCTCAGAGTCCTAAGAGTTCAGGACTCTAACTCGGAGTTCCAGTTTGCTTGATACCCTATTTTCAAAGATCTTGAATTTCAAATACTGATTTTAACCCCTTTTCAAAGCCATTTTCAGTGTTTATTTCAAAATTCTTCAAAACTCGATGTGGGCCCACTCAGTTGGCACCATATCCAGAGGAGTTCTGACTCGGTTAGAACCCTATGCCATTTCAAAAAATTCTAATTTTAAGTTTACTTTTGAAAATCTTTTGAAAACTCCTTCAATTTCAAGTTTTAAAATCGCTTTTTGAAAAAAACTCAAGTAGGGCCCGCTCGGGGTGGCGCCACATTTGAAGAAGTCAAGGTTAGACTAGGGTTAGTCAATGTCCTAGTTAGGTTAGGGGTTTAGAGGAGTCAAAATCAATTTTAAAAATCCATTTTATTTAACTTTTAAACCATTGTTTTTTAAAGGTTTTAAATTCAGGTTTTAAAAACCAAATGTGGGTCCATACTAGGTGGTGTCACATTTGGACTTTTTAGGGTTTAATTAGGTATTAATTAGAGTTTAATTAGAGTTCATTTAGGGTTAGGAAACCACAAAAAATCGTTGCCCTTAGTGGATTTATTAGAAAGAGTCCTGAAAAAATGAAAAACCTCTTAATTAACCCTAATTAAGTGACTTTTTGAAAAACTATAAAAAGGGACCTAAGGAGGGTCAAAAAATGGCTCTTTTTCTCTCAAATTTTCGTGGCCTCTCTCTCCTCTCCAGCACCTCCACCTTCCTCCATTGCAGCTGCAGCCCCAAGGTGAGTTATTTAATATTATTTTATTATTTTTTATTAGTTTTTTATGATTTTTCAATAGATTTCACCATGGAAACTCTTGTGTTCATGGATTTAACCATGGATTTCATCCAAGAACCCCAAAATCGACCCAAGAAGATGATCTAACTCAGTTTGAGGGTGATTTCAAGGATTCTAATCCATTAGAATCGATGAGAGGTACGTTTTTCATGTTCTTAACCGACGAAACATGAGATTTACCCGTTAAATGGGTTAAATCCATGATTTCAAAGGTGAAAGCAAATTCCAGCCATGGATTCCCTGTATTTTATTTATTTCTTTGCTTATTCATATTTATTACACGTTTTCCAGCATAGAAATCAATTTTATTTTACTGTTTTAGTGTTTATTTTATTGTTTTTCATTAGTTAATGCATGGTTTCCTAAGTTTCTTAGATTTCTGTGTGTTTTTAGTTTAGAACAGAAAAGAGCATGTTGTTTCAGATTTAAATCCTTGTTGTTTATTTCTGATTTTTTTATATGTGATGCATGCATATGTGATTGAACTACTGTAAAAAAATCAGAGATTTTAGGCTTCGGGAACTTTGTCAGAAAAATCAGACATCAAATCGGGTTTTTAAAACTTTAAAATCGTTGTTAAAATCAAGAGGGTAACTTGCTGTGATGATATTTTTCTCATCCTATATTCGATTTTAGATATGTAAATTGCTATGGATTTATGTTGATTAGATCTATCTACTGTGAAATTTTCAGAATTTTTTATTACTGTTTAGTATTTTTCCTCTGTCAGAGACTCTGATTTTCAATTTAAAACTCGTTAGGGTTTATCAGAACCCTAATCAGACTTGTGTTGTTTATAAATCCCAAACTACAGATCCGATTCATGATCTGTAAAAAGTGAGTATTGTTATTTTTCTGTCAACTTTTTACTGTTAAAATATCAGATATTTTGGAATAGTACTGATATTTATCCCCGAATTTGTAATATGCAGTGTCTGTTTTAACTCATGTTTGGTTTGCAATATTCAAGCCCGAATTGCCGGTAAGGGATCTCCTTGATCCTAAGTGCTTTTTCAGATCTGTAAAAAAGAAAAGTTCTGTTTTTATGTCTATTTGGTTTCTGTCAAAAATCATAAATTTTCATGGAGGTTTGACCCCTGGTTCGGGTCTTGGACTGAGACTGGTTGGTGAACTAGGTCAAAAATAGCATATTTTTAGGGTTTGATGCTAGTTTTGGATTAATTTAATGCCAAAAAAATATTTTTATAATTCTAATTTGATATTAGAATTATCACAAGTGCAGGTACCAATTTTGAGGATTTTTGGAATCCGATTGATGGCTGAATTAAGCAAATTGCAAAACAGGGTTCCTGAAAGATCCAAAAACACTGCTAAAATCACAAATTTTGTGATATTCTTGGATTTTTGTGCATAAGCATATATTTTTAGGGTTTAATCATATTCATAATCATATTAGGATGATTTAGGTTTAATTTGATGCTCATTTGATTTCATTTAGTGCATAAAACCTAAGTTTTACCAAAATATTTTCTAAAAACCCTGATTTCAAGGCCATAGTCTTGCTATCGGGGGCAATTTGGTCATTTGACCTCAATTTCGAAATCCCTAACCCTAATTTTCATATTTTTAATCATGTCATATCATATTTGGTTTGATTTATTTTCATTGATTTCATTTAGTGCATAAAACCTAAGTTTTACCAAAATATTTTCTAAAAACCCTGATTTCAAGGCCATAGTCTTGCTATCGGGGGCAATTTGGTCATTTGACCTCAATTTCGAAATCCCTAACCCTAATTTTCATATTTTTAATCATGTCATATCATATTTGGTTTGATTTATTTTCATTTGAATTTTAAAAACTTGCATTTTATCAAATATCTTTCTGAAAACCCTAATTTCAAGGCCATAGTCTTGTTATTAGGGGTATTTTGGTCATTTTGACCCCAATTTCGAAATTTCATATCTTATCTTCCTTATTTATTCAATTTTATTTTATACTTTATCATTTTGATTTAAGGGAATCATGACAAAAAGGCTTATATCTAGCAAAATCCAGCAATTTCCTGATATTGCTGGATAAATCTAGAAAAGCCAACATATCATCACTAACAAAGTTTTCTAGTTTTGCAAGTACATTGAAGACTTTATTTTTCATGTATTTAAATTTCAATAGTGATGTAAACTAAATTAAACTTTGGAATAAGAATTTACATTTCCTGCTTAGCTTAGGCAACATTGCATATAGTTTATTTTTTTAAATAATGTTAATGTGTGATGGATGATGATTCATGCATATTCAAACTCACTATGGTCTACACGAATGGCACATACACTAGCTTTTATGAAGTTTATAAATTTGGTGGAATTTGTATTTATGGCCATAGTCAGAATACGAATGATACCCAGATTTGTAATCTTTGTATTAGCCACATTCAGCCTACACTCTTAGGCTAACTTCAAAAATGCACTGCATTTCTCAAAATACAAAAAGTATTTCTCAATTCCTCAAATCCGTATTCATTCATTTCATGCATTTGCCAATTCCCATTCAAATCTCAATTCAAAGAATTTCATTTTCTCAAAATTTTCTAAGTCATATGGAGAAATCGATTTTCTCAGAATATGAAAATCTCAAAGTATGTTTCAAGTGTTTCTCAAGTTCAAAATTCGAAATTTCAAGTTATATTTTCAATTTCAAAGTTGGAATTCAGAGAAACCAAGTTTTCTCAGAATTGATTTTCATAAAATCTCAAGATTTACCCAGAAATCGATTTTTGCTTTCCTCAGAAATATTTTTCAAGTTCTAATTCACGATTTTCCATGTGATGTCATTTCCAAGATTTACATTTTCTGAGTATTTCCAAGTATTTCAAAGCAAACATCATGTTTTCAAATGTGCATTTTCAGAAATTCATAGTACATGCCTGATTCTATGTGCATTTAGAAATTAGAATATGTAGACAAGTTGAATAGAGTAGAGTATAAGATTGATCCTTGGTTCAATTACCCCTGGTAAAGGCGCCAGGAACGGTTGAACCTCGTACCGACAGGCGAGTCCCATTCTACGGAATTTTCCCGCATTTTAAAACGGAGGCGAGTTATTTTCAAAAATCTTTTTCAAATGTCAGTTTGAAACGCAAAAGTAAAAAAATTTTGCGATGATAACAAGTGGTTCCCTATGAACCACTGTAAAAAAAAACGACAGTTATGATAGTTCAAGAATGAACTATCATAACCAAGGAAAAGGCCACAGTGATTCCTTGGGAGCCACTGTGAGAAAAGAAAGAAAAGAACAGAGAAAAGAAAAGAAAAGAAAAAAAAGATTGTGATGAAGATGTTAATACAGGTGCGGCTGGATGCTAATTACAAAATACACAACGATGATATAGGAAGTGGAGTAGAGGGTGTTGCTGGTGTTGCATAAATGACAGTGTATAATTGCAGCAAAAATGATGAAATGGATATATAGTGAGTGCAAGGAATGTGTACAGGGACTGCTGCCTAGGTGCATAATGAGGATGTGCAGTGAGGTAGTGTGTGTTGAAGAGTGTCATACAAGGGAGAATAAATGTGCTGTGGGAATGAAGGTGTTGTATAAATATAAAAACAAGTGGATGTAACATATATAGCAAATAATATAGCAGGAAATGGTGGAAGCAAATATATAGGTTACCATGTATGTAAAAAAAAAATCGAGATTTTCATTTCCTTTTCTAATAGTAAAACTCTTTATTTTCTGTACATTAAATGGTACATGTGAGAACGCATGATAGCAGGATATGTATCAAACTGAAACCAGACTTTTGAATCCTAGGTTTTTGTAGTGAATCCAGTCTTAAGTTTTTGAGTTAGTAGGACGACTTACTTTAACTCAACAAACCATATATTTCATAGCAGTTTAGTAAGTCCCATAGTAACTCAGAAATTATATTTCGTGATTGCCAAAACAGGTTTCCAACATTAACTCAGAGGGATGTTACCAAAAAATCAGAAATTTGATTTTCCCTGTACAAGGCGAGTGCTCAGTAGCTTCATACAACACTCAAATTTGATGTAGCAGTGTAACATACGAGAAAGCAAGATTGGGTGAGTATATAAATGACAAGGGGATGAAACTGGGTTGTGCACGACGCATGTAGCAGTGATGTGGCGGGCCCAAGCAAATCTTATAACAGATATCAGTCTTATTTTGCAATAAAACTAACATCCTCTAAGCAAATTATGGGAAAATTTAAGCAAAGTTCTACAGCAATTTCACAACAGGAATTCATATCAAGCAATTGATAAAACATGGATGCTAGAAGGGAAGTTTCAAACCTGCTGTAGGCTGATACTGTTTGTAGGTTACTGATAACCTGCAGCGAATAGACATTCACTCAATCAGAAATCGATTTGCAGTGGTATTAGCAAGATGGGCTCCAATGGTGTTGGCAGGTGGATTTCTGGCAAGGTGCATAAGTGGTGCTGGAAGTGCCGATGTTTTGAGATGAGAATGGCGATGAGATGCATATATGCTGGGTGAGGGTCATGCTGTATATGAAGAACGTATGATGTGAATGAAGGCTTTGCTTGCTATGCAGCTATATGGGTGATAATTAATATGTAGGGGACACCTATGCCATAATAAAAAAAAAATATTGTGAACAATATACAGGTACTACTGCATGTTGCTTAATCTCTGAGACTCCCTTTCTAACAATTTCACAAATAGAGCCGTGCATTCTAACTATTTCCTCAACGATCTGTTTTCTACGCTCAATATGAGATACCACTGACTCATGGATTCTAATTCGGTTGGAACTTCATGTCCTGCTATATACTTGACTTTCCTCAGTTAATGATGGCGATGTAGGACAATGCATGGAGAGTAAACCACTATGTAGAGCTTCCTATCCACTATGATTTTGTTACATATGAACAACAGCCCTAAATGAAATTCTGTCACAAATAATTTTTAAGTGCAGAGATAATTTAATCACATGAGAATAATAAGAACTCTTCTGAGATCCCATTTGGAATGGGTATGCACAGTATGATGGCCAATATCCAGCTTGTCCAGGTACCAAGAATCATAACAGAATTTTTCTAATACACAGACCTGATGGTGATAAACTGTTGGATTCGGGTTTTCAGATTACCTGTTCTTAGTAAAAAGATTTGGTGATCAACAGCAAAAAAATCTCGACTGATATCAACTCCCTATAGTTGTCGTGAAATAGTAACCGATTTCCCACTGTTTTAGAAAATATGCTTATAGAGAACATTGCACACACAAACACCGAAGCTCAATATCATTACTAAAAGAAAAAAAAAACCTTTTCAGAACTCTACACAATGCTGGAAAAGTGAAATACAATGGGTAAGGTGATAATGACAGTGAAAGTGGATATGCCCATATAGAGATGATACAAATAGAGAATGAGCTTAGGAAAGCAGGCTTACCGGGTACACCTGCAGAGAAAGTATAGACATTATGAGCATGCATAAGGGCTACATTAGCATACGTATGTCAGGGGTAATGAATATACAAATGACTTACATGAGCTGCTGGCAATGGGTTTAATTCCTGCAAGCTAAAAATATATATATTGGTATAATCCAACTGCCCCAGCTTATCATTCTACAAACAAGATTCCAGAGGTGTGAATCCCATTACATGAATCACCTCTCATTGACTCTTCTCTTGGAAAATGGTTCCTCGATACTGCTGACATAAGGCTTCTGTGGCTCCTTGACTTACTGAGCAAAGCAAATTCAATTGCTGGTGGAATCATATAATGGCAACATAGTATGGCTTTTGATAAAAAACTAGCTATACAGACATGCTTTACAGCAGTGTTGTGAGAGGCGTACGCCTCAGTACCTGAAGCGTACGCCTCAAAGGCGAGGCGCACGCTCAAGGTACTGAGGCGTGCTGTGATGCACAAATTGCCCTTCATCAACCTCCAGAATCCCCTCCTTCATCCCCAAGTCTTCCTCCTCCGCCCGATTCGTCGGTTGTGCTAACCCCAAGTGCCGGTGGATCCACCGCCACATGTCGACCAACTGCTCCTCTGCCGCTCCCTGCCTCTTCTCCCACCGCTTCACTTCTATACCAGCTGAGGCGTACGCCTCAGTATCTGAGGCGTACGCCTCAGAGGCGAAGCGCAGGCTCAATGCCTCGCTTCGCCTCATCGCATTTAACAACCTTGCTTTACAACACATGAATGCAGGTATGCTGAAAAGAGTAAAAAAAAAACAATGACAGTTCAAGTTATACAGGGTCGACGATGTCAATATGTTGAGGGGCGAGTCTTGGAGGGTATGATAGACTATACAAAAAAAAAATAAAAATAAATGGAGTGACGATTTTCTTCCAAAGCCTCAGCTAATCTCCATTATGAAAGACCATGATTCTATATTCATGCCAAACATGGAGGGGGTTTAGAATGTTCTCTGAAATGTGATGACCCTCACTCCATCATCCTCGACAAGGGTTACATCCTTCCTTTGTTGCAATTTTATCAGAGCAATTCTGCAAATACACCTCTGTAAACACCCCAAATTTTCACTCACCTCCCTGACATCGCCATCAATCATCACATTTCAGTTCTCCGGAATCAATGAAGGGCAAAATGGTCATTTTCTGAAATTAAACCTTGCAGAAAGTCTAAAATTTCATTCTTGAGCCTCAAAATTTCTATATTTAGGTTCAGAAACATCTTCAAACTGCAAATTTTCAAAATCCTATTCCTGACAAGAAGCTAGTGTTTCCAATTCTAGATTCAGAATGACATTTCATATAACATGTCTTTGTATAGCATTGCATGAACACTTTACATCATTTCACTGCACAGCATGTCATTTTTGAGATCCAGAACTCTTGATTTTTAAAATCCTCAATCCAGATTTGAGTTTTAACCCTTTTCAAAAATTGATTTCAAAACCCTGGGTCTTCAAAATTACCAATTCTTCCCATATTACCCCCAGGACTCTGAATTATAAAAGTTTTCTCAGGAAAACAATCTAGATATTTTATTTTAAAATTTTTGGACACGATTTTAAATTTAGAAGATTTTATCTCAAAACTTTTTACAAAAAGAATTTAAATCTCTTTACAAAATTTCTGTGTTTTCTTTATCCATATTTTTGCCCTGAAAGCATTTTTCTTCCAAATTCTTGAAAACAAACCAAGTTTTACTTCATATTATAAAAAATTCCAAAAAAGAGGTTATTTCTTCTGCTTTATATTTTCAAATAAACGGTGTGGGACCCGCCTTTGAACTAGCATCACACTCAGATTCTCAAGTAAGTTTCTTATTTTCAAGCGGGACCCACCCGGAGATGACACCAATTTTATAAATTCCTCTTTGTAATTTTTTTATTATGTTATTTATCTTATAAAATAGTTAGTGGGCCCATACACATGTGGCACCCCACTTGAAAATAAGAGACTTGCCAAACAAAATAAAACTTTATTTTTTAAAAGGATTTTAAAAGTTGGTTGAGGTGGCATTTCCCTAAAAGCCTCCCATTTAATTCACTATTCGTTTTTTTTTTCTTTTTATTTATTTGCATAAGATTTTTATTTTCAAAAGGAAGCAGCCTTAAACGGTGCCACAACCAAACCTGCCTAAAATGCTCATTTCACCTAAACCTTAGGCAAATGAACCCAAAATTTTAAAAGACCTAGAATTTCATCCCCTTTTGAAAACGGCGAATTTTCAAAATTTCAGTTTCAAAATTTTCAAAAAACTGTAACGGAAACTCAAAAAGAAAACTACAATTTTTTTTTAGAAAGAGGTTGAAAATCTTTAAAAAGACAACTATTGATCAAAGAAAGGAGGCCGATTGATTTTTCTTCTTTTTTTGGTTTTCGCAGGTACCTCCCTCTCAGCAGCGTGGAGCTCTTTTCCCCTCTTCTAGCAAAAGGCGGATCCTCTTTTCGCCTCTTCCCATCTCAACTAAGAGGAGGCAGACCTCCGACAGCTTCTTTCCCCACCTCTATCGGCTGGAAGGCCCTTTGGAGGGTCTGTCTTCCTTACTTCCAGCAGGAGAAGGAGGGCAATTTGCGCCTTTCTCTTAAAGCTTGGACCGATCGAGCTTTTTAAGAGGCAGTCGAGGAAGGCACGACTCCTCTTCCTTCCCCTTCTCCATCCCCTGGCCCGTCTCCCGATTCTGTGGAAGACTTTGATCCATCCCAGCATACAAAGGAAGCATCATCTCTCTTGACTCACTGTAAGCAACCCATCATTTCCATTGGATCGATGCTATTCTCCTTTTCCCCATTTCGTTTTCCTGGATCTTCACGTTTCCCATCTCTTATTTTCCTGTTCACCCAGAACGCAACACTGTGTAGCATTGAGTTGCCATTGGTAGCATCAATGCTACATGTTTTGCGATAATATCAACGGCCAATTGTGGCTACAAGGCATCAGATAGTTTAATCTCCCTAATGTATTGGTTTTTCATTCTCTTTGTTTCTTAGTTCACCGATGGTAATGCTCTTTGAATGTCTTCACTTATGATAATCTTTTTTTTTTACAGTTATTAGTGGATTTTATATAACATTTGATGCCTAATCACGTTTTCTATTTCCATAAGCATACCATCTCTGTTAGAACATTTGCATCCTGTACCTAATAAAAAAAATAAAATAAAATAAAATAAAATAAAAAATTTATGTGTTTTGTCCATACTTTGCATACCATTTTCTGCATCTTTTTATGCCATCTTCCATAAGCATTAATTCCATTTTGTAATAGTTAATGTACAGAGTTCATGTTATTCTGGTTGGAAGGATACAAAATCCAGTCTCTCTGGTCGTTCCCATCATTCGTTTGGCCCTTTCCAAGCATCCACCTTAGGTCCCCTTAATTTCTGCAATTAGCCTTTCTGTTAAGTTTTGCCTGATAAGATAATATTGGCCTTTTCATTTATAGCATTTCCCCCACATTAGCATACGGTTCACCTATGCGTCTTAGATGTTCAATTTTTTTTTTATCCAATTTAATTTGTGTTGTGAATATTACTTGTATGTTAATATTCAATTAAGAATAGTTGTATTAAACATTGTGTTCCATTCCTCTACATTGCAATAGGCATCATCCATAAACTTTTTATTTTCTCTACCTGTACATTTAAATATTCTCTGCTAAATATCTATGTATATTTCAATTGCTACACAGATTTAGCAATTTTATGTGCTCACATTCCACTGTTATGTTAATTTCTGGTGTGCGTCTGTTTTTGGTCTGTTTGTCTCTGAGTGCATGGTGATTTCATGTAGCACATCATTTTGTCTCTTCAGCAACAACTATATTTCATCACTTAATGCCACACTTACCTTACATAGTGCCTTCATCACCGGTTTAGCTCGCACATCTCTACACATCTACCCAATGCCATTAGCATATTCATATCTGTCATTTAGAACCCAACTGTAATAGTGTTAGATATGGGGTTTTACTTTGCTGGAATAAACTATGCAAGGGTCATTTCCTGTTTATTTGGTTTACTATGACTGATAGCCATAATAGATAACTTTTTTTTTTACTTGTTGCATTAAATCCATCATCTGTTACTATCAACTTCCACAACCCGTTGTGGTGAGACAATGTACTCATGCATGATTCCCAGAGAGGTCATTTCTGGATATGTCCCATCAAGTTAGTTTGCTTGAGAAAAGAGGACACTTTTTTTTTGTATCGTAAGTACTAAGAATGCATGCTACAGGTTGCTGCAGCACTTTCATGTTCTATTTTCCTCATAATCTGTCCTCCTCCTTGTAAATCATTATATCTTATAGTCTGGTTATGCTATGGTATGATGAGCATCCGATATTAGCACCAACAACCATTCTCTTTTCTGCAGGTGTGCAGTCTTGAGAATGAGCCATATTCATGGATGGATATGTCAATATCCATTCATGATTTTTGGATCATTTTCGGTATGCTCATTTATTGATATACATGGAATCTTCATACCAAATTTTACTGAGAAATATGTTATAATTTGGGAATTATGGCTTTGCGAAATCATGTACAGAAACTGTGTATATCCTGTATTTTCTGATTTATGCATTTGCCCATTACATATAGAATTTCAATTACTATGTATATTTTCTCATTATATATATATATATATATATATATATATATATGTGGATATCTCCATGTACACTTGTTTTCATATACAAGCATTTAGGTAGATATTTTTTTCCTGTAAATATACCTTCATTATCACATGTCACTTAGCACAAATTTGAGCATTTAGAGATATACCTATATATCTTTGTTGTACATATTATGTATATACCCATTTCCTTGGGTATCTTGTATATCCATTCCTTGTACTAACCCACTTTTGCAGGAATATCTGGAAGAAGCTGATTCCTTGGCTCCATTTTATTTATTTATTTTTTATTTTATGTCAGCAATGTAACAATCAAATGTAAACTTTGGAATAATATTTATTTTTCTGCTTAGATTAAGATGCATTTCATATAGTTTGAATTCCTGTAATATCCTGATTATGGGATTCATGCATTTTATTTCAAAATCACTGTCGATGAACACTAATGGCACGTGAACCAACTCTTAGAGAGTTGATGAACTCGGTGGAGTCCATATTTACTACCCTAGTCGGAATATGGACAAGACTCAGATTCATCATCTTTCTACCAGTCACATTGAGCCTACACTCTTAGGCTATCTTCAAAATTGCACATCATATTTCCAATTTTAAAAAATATTGTGAATTAACTCAATTAAACTCTGAACATATTCATGGCCACAGTCAGAATATGTGAAGAATTTACTTTGGATTAATACACAAATTTCCAATAAATTTCTCAGAAAATCTTCCGGATATCTTTTCCAAAGTGCATTCATATATTCTAATCATCTGCATCATGGCATCATTTGCTTTTCTCGTGATTTTCTCAAGAAAGTTTACTCCATGGAAATCAACTCCTCAAAAAATTTAGAAAATTTTTAAAGCTAGATTTCCCAAGTCAAGTTTTTCCAATGATTTTCCCTGAAAATGTTATTTTCTCAAGATTCTTTTTCAAAGGGAATTTCTCATCTTTCTCAAGAATCAAAATCAATTTTCAAATATTTCAAGTCTAATACTCTCAAGATTTCAGTTTTCTGAGTTTTGCTTTTCCTGCTCCTAAGGATTTTCCTATGAATTTCCAATCATTTTCCAAAGAAAGTTTTCAAAATTGGAGTTTCCCTGACAAATATCTTCATTTTCAAATGTTCATCTTTTCTCAAGAATTCTCTTCACTTTCTCATAATTTTCTCATATCATCATAAACTTTCTGGTGATTTCCAAATCCTTTCATCTGAGTTTTCTGAGAGATTGATTTCCTAAGAAATGCTTTTCAAACTCCAAATGTTTTCTAAGCATACATCATATTTTTCCAACTTACATTTTACGAAATCTCATAGCACATGCCTGAATTCTCTGTGCATTTAGAATAGAACACAATTTCGATAATTTAACTAAGTCAAGCATAATTTTGGTCCTTGGTTCGATTACCCCTGTTAAAGGCGGCAGGAATGGTCGAACCTCGTACCGACAGGTCGAGCCCCATCCCATGGATTTTCCTGCTATTTTAAAAAACGGAGGCGAGTATTTCAAAACAATTTCCAAAATCCGGTCAAGTTTGACTCGCAAAAGCATTTTCCTCTCTCTCCCGCAAGGGAAGGGAGGATGAAAAAATTTTGCAATGAAAACAGGTTTGGCGACCGTGATGGGAATTTTTCCCAATACACCTACTATCAGCCTTGGTTATCTTGATTATGAACATATTTTACCTTTAAGACTTCAATAAATTACTTTCCTTGGTTTAACAATGTCAGGCCACTGTGAATTAAACAATACTTTTCAAAATTTCATTGAAGGTATCAATGAATCTGGAGGAGTTTTTAGTTAATCTGCACTTTTTTTATACCAACAATTGTCTTACATGAAGGTCCTATATACAGAATACCATCCGGACCAGTCTTATCGGTGGCATCCATTCACATTTCAGAACTGGAATATCTCAGGCAATATCGGGGATCAGCCAATCGGTAAGATGGTGATCCGGGTGAAAATTGGGAAGATTCTTAGGTGCTATGATCAAACAAAATTACAATGAAGATGACCAAAGTACGTGAGACAAATCAAACGAAAAGCAACTAGATGTTTACCAACTATTAAAGTAAAATAGGATTCAGGGAAACAACTTAGCAATGCAATAAGATAACTACAGAAGTTATAAAAGAAAGTGAAAGTAGGATATTGCAAAAAGGGGTGAAAAGAGAAAATGAAAAAGATGAGGAAAAGAGAGAAGAAAGAAAAAAAAAATCGCAACATTATAGATTGGTGATGACATAAACACATAGATATTGTACAAAATGCAGTAATCTAGAGCATGTACCCAACGCGCATAAACATTTATCAAAGAAAATGCTGGAATGTAAAAATAAAAATAAAGGGGTTAGGAAGGATCGCGAAGATGTCGGGATAGAATTATTCCCTTTGTTGTAGCCACCGATGGATCGGTCCTATTATATGCAGACCGATCACATCTTCAAAGCTCCAAAAAAAAAAAAAAACGAAGAAGAAGATGGGCTACGAAGAGAGGGATGTAATGAAATTTCCTAGAGAGAACTGAGAAACATAAAGGAGATGGGCTTACTGGATTCTGCGGATATTCGCAAGGAGGGGGTCGAATCCTTTTCTTTCACTGTGGAAGCCTCTTGTCACCTGAAGGGAGAGGAGAGTTCTTTGTAGCTCAACGATGCGGGCCGGAGCCGATGGGAAAACTCGATGGTTGATGTGTAAAGCTCAGGAACGCAGATGCCGTGTTACTCAAAGAAGATCGATGATCTGAATTGTTTCCCCCTCTCATTCATCCTACACCCATTTTAAAGAAGGATTGGAAGGGTCTGGAAGAGGAGTGGTGGTTTGGCATCGACGGACTGGGGCGACTCAGCATGATCGAAGGGCTGGTGATGGGGTAAGGCCTACGAGGCCGTTGGAGAAGATCCTTTTGGAAGAGGAGAGTGTGGTTGATGGAGAGGAGGTTAGCGAGAGAGGGAGAGAGAGGGTTTCTGAAACCCTAAAAAAAAATCTTGTTGAAAACTTTTTACTAAAGGGCGTGACCCCATTTTTAGAGGATTTTCAAAATGGCGGCTCTTTTCAAAAGTTTTTTTTCTAAAAGATGGTTTTAGTTTAAAAGATGTTTTTTTTCAAAAGGAGGTCTTCAAAAACTATTTTTTTTCTTTCTTTGTATTTTTTCATTTTTTTGTTATTTTCTTCATTTTATATATATATTTTTTGGTATTTTTGGAATAAAAACCTAAAAATTTACGAAAAAAACAAAGATTTAAAACTATTTTTTTGTATTTTTGAGAAATATTTATAAAAGAGGGTTTTTCTGAGAATTCGAGGTTATCTTGGGGAAATTTCTTCAGAAAATGGGTTTGGATTCAAAATTTTTAGAAGATTTTCGAGTTTTTAACCTCGAACCGAGGAATTTCAAATAATGAACCCCAATGGATACCGGATGGACTTGTCCGAGCTATTCCAAAAACTATTTTTTGGTAATTTTGTAATTTTAATTTAAAAAATTGGACAATGGGGCTCATATTTGGATTTTGGCAATGGATCCGGATATGAAACTGAGTCAGATGTATAAAAATGAATTTAATTTCAATAAATTCTGAGAAATAACTGGAATTTATATTTAAAACTGACTTGATTGCTCAGAAAAATGGGGTCAGCGACAAAAAGGGAATGTTTACAATATTTTGAAAATTTTGGGGTGTTCACAGATGCCCCTCTTTGCTACTAAGTCGGTTGAAAGCCGAGCTTAGTGGCAAAAAAACACTCCAAATTTTGAAAAATGCCCTAGTTAGCCAACCTGAACTGGGTGTGAATTATTTCGAAAACACGGCTTTTCAGGCTTAAAACCTTATCCTGAACGGTTCTGGGGGGACGAAATCCTCGACAATGATATGACTGAATAATATAAATGAGTAAAATCGTGATGAAACTTTTTGGGCGAAGATCCCGAAATGATGGAAAGATAAGAATTTTGATCAAGTCTCATGGGTGAGACGAGATCAACTTTTGGGATGACTCAGGTTTAGCCCTTGACCTGGATGGGACAAAGATATATCAAGATGAATTGAATGGGGAAAGGAGTATAAGAGAACCTCGTTGGGACATTTTCGAGAGAAATGCCTCGTGAAACAAACTTAAGCATGATTCTTTCCTGGATGGATATATAAAGAGCATGGATTCCTTTGTGGGGAAAAACCATGATGTGACTGAGAGGATTACCTCATCGAAATGAGGCTCAGGTTTAACCCGAATCTGAACGAAAGGTACCTCGTGGAATGAGGTTCAGGCTTAACCCTTAACCTGAAGAGGATGACCATACAGAATCCTCGAACGAGGAAGCCGTGATGGGACAATGAAATGCATTGCCAAAGCGAGATTCAGGTTTAACCCTTGACCTGAGTGGGGGGAATCGCACGAAGTCCTCAAATGATGAAACCGTGGTGGGACTAGAAAGGATATCTAGTCGAAACAAAATCCAGGTTTAACCCTAACCTGAACGGAAGATACTTCGCAGAGTGAGGTTCAGGCTTAACCCTTAACCTGAAAGGGGCGACCATACGGAATCCTCTCCTCTCTTCCCCAAAGAGGAGGTGTTTGCAAAATGGAACTTTCGAAGAGAAATTAAGTTTTCGTCAAAACTCCCTATCTCTAGGCTTCTCTTATGAAAAGGCGGCCGAAAAACAAAGTTGAGAAAGTATCACAGAGGAACGAGTCCATCACACTCTCCCTAGAAGAGGGTACTCTGTGAAGGTGTTGGCCAAAGATGAGAAAAACGGGGGCCACAAAAGAAACGAGCTTTCGTCAGAGCTCTCCCTGAAAAAAGGGTTCTCTTGTATAAAGTTGGTTGTTGTTTTGCAAACTGTTTGCGAAGAAAACGAGTCCCTTCAAACTCTCCCTGGAAGAGGGTTCTTGCGAATGAAAGATGGTTGTATGCGAAAGGAACGAGCTCCCTTGAACTCTCCCTGAACAAGGTCCTTCGCAAGAGAAAAAGATTGATTTTTGATAAAATAATAACCCGAAGGTTGAAATTGAGAATTTAGAGCTTGAATTGTTGATGATTGGTTAGTACAAAGACTGAACTTGGAGGGCTAACTGATCAGTCGGCCAAACACTAGCACGAGCGCTAGATGTACCAACACGAGCACTGGATTTGAAGATGTACTAGTACGAGCACTGGGTTTTGACAAACACACCAGTACGAGCAATGAATTTCAAAAATACCCCGATACGAGCGCTGGGTTTCGAAAATACACACCAGTACGAGCACTGGATTTTCGAAATGCACACCAGCATGAGCACTGGTTTTTTAAAATGCCCCAGTACGAGCACTGGGTTTTCGAAAGTGCACACCAGCACGAGCACTGGGTTTTCGAAATGCATATCAGCACTGGTTTTCAAAAATGCCCCAGTACAATCACTGGGTTTTCGAAAGTGCACACCAGCACGAGCACTGGGTTTGCATACGAGTATGAGCACTGGATTTTGAAGATGCACCAGTACGAGCGCTGGTTTTTCAAAACGCACCGGCACGAATACTGGGTTTTAAAAATGCACCAGTACGAGCACTGGTCTTTCAAAATGCACCAGTACGAGCACTGATTTTTCAATGGAGAATTTAAGGAAGAGACCGACATTTGAAGATACTTGAGAATTAAGCGAGGATGATTGTCGGTGTTTCAGGATTATCCCTTATCCTGCAGGGGAAGTTCAGGTCTGTCCCTTAACCTGAAAGGGAACGACAAGGAGAACTTTGGTCCAATACGAGCATTGGATCAACAGGAAAAATTCGAGCTGGAACTCGAGAATTCAAAAAATAAGAATATACGAAAGTGAAAACCCGAGTCAGAACCCGATTTTTCAAAATAAAAAGAAAAAAATGAGTTTTGGAACTCGTGTTTTCAAAGGAATGATCGGTTCCAACACGAGCGTTGAATCCGATAAGAAGTCTGAGTCGGAATTCGAGACTTCCAAAATAAGAGTATACAAAAAGCAAAAACCCGAGTCGGAAGCCGGTTTTTCAAAATAGAAGATACAAAAGGGAAAATTTGAATTAGAAAATCGAGTTTGAGAACTTGAATTCTCGATGCAACAATTGGCCCAATGCGAACATCGGATCCAAAGGGAAGCCCAAGTCGAAACTCGAAGCTTCAAAAATAAGAATATACAAAAGGGAAAATTTGAGTCGGAACCCGGTTTTTCAAAATAGAAGAATGAATGAGAATCGAGTTTGAGAACTTGAATTCTTGACATAGCAATTGGTCTAATGCGAACATTGGGACCAAAAGGAAGCCTGAGTCAGAACCCGGAACCTCAGAAATAAGAATATAAAAAAGGGAAAAATCTGAGTCAGAACCCGGTTTTTTTCAAAATAAAGAATGAATGAAAATCGAGTTTGAGAGCTTGAATTCTCGACGTAGCAATTGGTCCAATGCGAACATCAGGACCAAAAGGAAGTTCGGGTCGGAACCCGGAACTTCAGAAATAAGAGTATACAAAAGGGGAAAATCTGAGTCGGAACCCGGTTTTTTCAAAATAAAGAATGAATGAGAATCAAGTTTGAGAACTCGAATTCTTAACGCAACGATTGGTTCCAATATGAGCATTGGATCCAAAAGGAAGTCTGAGTCGGAACCCGGAACTTCAGAAATAGGAATATACAAAAGGGAAAATCAGAGTCGGAACCCGATTTTTCAAAATAAAAGAATGAATGAGAGTCGAGTTTGAGAACTCGAATTCTCGACACAATGATTGGTTCCAATACGAGCGTTGGATCCAAAAGGAAGTCCGAGTCGGAACTTGAAGCTTCAGAAATAAAACCATACAAAAAGGGAAAATCTGAGTCGAAACTCGGTTTTTCGAAAATAAAAACTAAAAAATAAAATGAAAATAAAAACAAAACCTGAGTCGGAACTCAAGTGGGAAGGGAATAATCCCTACCCAAGAGTCGGATTTTTAGAAGGATTGACAAAAGGCATTGAATAGACTTCGACGATGAGGATGAAAAACTTATTCAAGATCTTCGACCCAAGATAGCCTGAGATTTAAATTTTATTTAGGGTGGTTTTCAGGATTGTCCCCTATCCCGGAGAGAATTTGATAAAATCGGTGAAGTTTGATAGGGATCAACAAAGAATTAAGAAAAAAGAAGAATTAACGAATTTTGACAATAAAAATTTGAAAGAAGATTGGTAGAAATAGGCAGAATTTTGAGGAAAAATTGATGATAAAAGAATTTAGGATTATCGTTTATCCTGAAAGAAGAAGGACCTCACAGAATGAGGTTCAGGTTTAGCCCTTAACCTGAAAGAGAAAGAGAATAAAGGAATACCTCATTGAAACGAGGCATCAAGTTTATCCCTTAGCCTGAAAGGGTTTGTGAAAATTGATAAACTTTTAGTGAAATCGATAAAAACTTGACAAAAATTGATAAAATTGAAAAACAAGATGAATGTAATTAACAAAGAAATTAAGATTAACTAAAGGATTAATAAGGTTTTTAGAAAAAAGTTTGTCTGATCCTGCCTGCATATGATGAAGGAGGACAAGTATAGATCAAAATAAAATGCCCCAACATCAGGGAAGAGAATATGAGAATTCAATGGAAGATCATTGCTTTACTGAAAAAGACTTTTGAAGAGTACAAAAGGCTAAGATGAACAATGTAAGTGTAGAATCTCTTCAAATGCAGAGCATTGATAGGATCTGACAGTTCCACCCTGTCTGCGTTGATCAGTCGATAGGAATTACGAGGCAACGCTTCCTTAACCACATAAGGGCCTTCTCAATTGGGTGACCACTTGCCCTTCGACTGATGCTTGAGATGAGCTGTCGATCTGAGCACAAGATCATTAACTCGGAATCTTCTCTTAATAACTGGCTTGGCATAATGCCTAGCTACCCTTTGCCGATAAGCCTGAGCATGCTCTGCGGCCTTGAGTCTTCTCTCGTCTAACAGATCTAGTTGTACCAACCTCTGCTGTTGATACTGATCAAGCGGGAGTTCAATGAGCGACGCAAACTTGAGTGCAGGCTTTTGAACGTGAAGAGGTAATACTACTTCAGTCCCGTAGACAAGCTATGAGGGAGTAGCGTTGGTTGGGGTCCGAATGGTGGTTCGGTATGCCCAGAGTGCATCATGCATCTTCTCGTGCCAATCGCGGCCTGTCTCCACAGTTCTTTCTAGAATGCGGATCAAAATCTTGTTGGTGGCCTCTGCCTGGCCATTCCCTTGAGGATAATAAGGAGCTGAGAAATGGTGATGAATCCTGAACTTCGAGCAGAAGGTCTTCATCCTCTCATTCTTGAAGTGATTGCCATTGTCTGACACAATATCATGTGGGACACCGAAGCTGCAAAGAAGATTTTTATGAATAAAAGAAACCACATGTCGGCCTTCTACCATCCGCAGAGTTACAACTTCGACCCATTTGGTGAAGTATTCTGTAGCTGCGAGGAAATACCTATGACCATTAGAAGTTGAAGGAGTGATCGGACCTACTACGTCGAAGGCCCACATCGAAAAGGGCCAAGGAGAAACCACAGATTGCAAGTACGCGCCTGGCGCATGAATGAAAGGTGCATGCATTTGACACTTGATGCACTTCCTTACGAATCGATGACAATCTTGCTGCATGGTTTTCCAATAATACCCTTCTCGGATAATCTGCTTGACGAGTGTTTGGTGGCCGACGTGGCCTCCATAAATTCCCTCGTGTGCCTCTCGGACAACTTCCATGGTTTCATCCTTATCTAAGCATCTAGCGTACTTAGAACTGAACCCACGTCGATAAAGAGTATTGGCCAGGGTGAAATAATGGGCCGACTTGCATTGGATCACACGTTTCTCCTTGGCATTTTCGATGGAAATTCACCAGTTTCGATAAATCTTTTGGTGTCTTGATACCAAGACTTCTCTTTCTGAGTGGCTTGGTTTACTTGCTCAGCCGGAATGAAAGTAGGTTGATCAAGTCTGCCGATCTCGAAGGAACGACAGGATTCACTGTCTTTGAATGACAAAATAGAGCCAAGACAGGTCAGACCATCGACTATATGGTTGTATTCCCTCTTGACATGGTTGAGCTGAAATTCTTGAAAGTTGCCTATAAGAGCTAAGGCAATCTTCTGATAGGGAATCAATTTTGAATCCTTGACTTGCCATTCAGCATTAACTTGGCTAACAAGTAAAGAATCGCCAAAGGCATGTACTCTCTTGATATTGAAGTCTTGTAAAATCCTGAGGCCTTGTATCAAAGCTTCATACTCGGCCATGTTGTGAGTACATTGAAAGCTAAGCTTGAGAGAATAAGGGATCATCTCCTTTTCGGGAGTGATCAACAAGATCCCAATCCCTATACCAGACATGTTTCTGGCTCCATCAAAGAAAATGGTCCAAACTGGGGACTCCTGAACATTGTAAATTCGATCGTCGAGAAAATCATCCTCTGCCTTGATCTCTTTTGTCAACGGGAAATCTGCCAACTGATCTGCGATGGACTGACCCTTGACTGACTTCTGAAAAACATATTCCAAGTTATACTGCATTAGGAGAACTTGTCATTTTGCAATCCGCTCAGTAAGGAAAGGTTGCTTAAGGATGTACTTGAGAGGATTGAGTCTTGATAGAATTTTGATTTCTGAGGCCATCAGATAATGTCTCAGCTTCTGACACATCCATACTAAGGCTAGACATGTCTTTTCCATCTGAGAATATCTTTTCTCATAATCGATGAAAGTCTTGCTTATATAGTAGATGGCATGTTCTAACCAACTACCTTCCTCGTACTACGCAAGAAATCTGCCACAAGCATTTTGATTGACAGAAATGTATAGGAGAAGTGGCTTTCCCAGCTCTGGTGGCTTCAGAACTGGTGGGTTGAGGAGATACTGCTTGATGCGCTAAAATGAGAGCTGACATTCTGGTCCCCACTCAAATTTCACTTCTTTTCTCAACAAGTGATTGAAGGGCTCGCATCTCATGGCCAAATTGGAGATGAAGCGACGGATAAACTGAATGTGCCCCTGAAGGGTTCACAGTTCTTTTAGATTGATGGGAGGTGGCATATCAATGATTGCCTTTGCCTTGGCAGGATCCACCTCTATGCCTTTCTTGCTGATCATGTAGCCAAACAGTTTGCCTGACTCTACCCCGAAGACGCACTTCTATGGATTGAGTCTTAACTTGTAGAGAATAAGTGTAAACACCCGAAATTTTCACTCACCTTCTCAACATTTCCACCCAGCATCATCATTCATCCTTTGAGATCACTGAATTGAAAAATGGTCATTTTTTGAGCCTGAAATCCGTGAAAGTCCAAATTTCATCTGCAACTCTCAAAATTTCTCTATTTTAGCTCAGATGTTCAAAATCCTATCCCTGACAGAAGACAAGAATCTCCAAATCCTGATTCAAGATTACATTTCATAAGACATGTCATCGCATAGCATTGCATGAACATTTCATATCACTGCACTGCACAGCATGTCATTTCAAGGTCCAGAACTCTCGATTTCAAAATTTTCAATCCAGATTTAAATTTCAAATCTTTTCAAAATCAATTTCAAAACCCTGGGTCTTCAAAATGATCAATTCTTCCAATTTTACCCCCAGGACTCTGAATTTCAAAATATTTCCTCAGGAAAATGATCTGGATAGTTTTTAATATGGATTTCAGCAACTTCATCTCAGATTTTACCCTTTTGTCAGCAATTTCCAATATCATTCTTTTGTAAAATCACCCCACAGGGGCCAACTCTATTCAAAATTTCTATTTTGCCAATTGGTCTAGATTTTTATGAAAATTCCAAAAAGAGGTTTACTGTTCTGCCTTTATTTCAACAAAGAAGCAATGTGGGGTCCACCCCGAAATGGTACCACATAGGCTCCCCCTTTTGAAAAACCTGAATTTTGAAAAACCCAAAAATATAGGAGCCTTGTCCCTGGATTGGCGCCACTTGTCTTTTTCTCTCTCCTCCCATTTCCCTGCCATGTGTTAGCGTGGAGTTCACCTAGAGGTGGTGCCACATGTCATTTTCTCTCTCTTTCCATTTCTTTGCCAAGTGTTAGTGTGGGGCCTCTTTAAGATGGTGCCACATGTCCACCATCTTCACCCTGTGCCATGTGTCATTCCAAGGTCACCATGAGATGCCAAGTGTCATGTGCTGCCCTGTTCAAAAAGTAAAGCTTGTCTCCTCTAAGGTGGCGCCATTTGAAGTGTGTCTCTTGCATAGGACACGTGTCAATCTCTCCCTTCTTCAGAAAAAGCAGACTGACACATGTCTCTCCTTACTTTTCTCAGAAAAGTAAGTGACACATGTCACTCTTAGCTTCCTTCAGAAAAAGTAGAGGACACGTGTCACTCTTGGCCTTCTTCAGAAAAAGCAACCATTCAAAAAAATTCAAACAAGACCTAGGTGGCGCAAATGCTGATTTTCATCCATAAAATTATTTTATTTCATTTTTTTGAGGTGGCGCCACATGGTTCTTCTCCTCCTTCTCTTTCCTCCCGCCACGTGTCACTTCAGGATCTCCCAGAGGTGGTGCCACATGTCCACCCTCCATTCTTCCAGAGCCAACCTTATTTGAATTTCAAATCCCTCCCTGAGGTGGCGCCATTTGAGAAGACTCCTCCAGCTAGCTGAGACTTGTCAGAAGTAGAGCCATTCTGAACCGCCACGTGTCCAAATCCCCCTGCATCAGAAAAATTGGAAGCAGCCCTCCTCTGAGGTGGCGCATTTGGCTTCCTCTGCTCCTGTCCTCCTGCCACATGGCAGTGTGGAGCCACTCTGAGGTGGCGCCACATGTCATCCTTTGCTCCCTCCAGAAAAAGCAGAAATTTGAATGTTCAAACTCCTTAGAGGTGGCGCCACATGGCATGCTCCCATTTCTTCCAGCTTTAAATCTCAAACACTTTTTGAGGTGGCGCCATTTCAGAAGCCCCACTTGGCTTTATTTTTTTGTTTTATTTTATTCAAAATAAAAGTAGCCCACCATGAGGTGGCTCCACATGAGGGCTCCCTGCAAAAAGCAAACTTTGAATTTCAAACCCGAGGTAGCACCCTCTGAGGTGGCGCCATTTGGGAGACTCCTGCAGAGAAAATCAAGCTACATTTTGAAAATTTTCAAAATCCCCTGCTGAGGTGTCTCACCCACAAAATTCTCATTTTATATTTTCTCAAAATTCCAAGTGGCATGCCCTGAGATGGCGCCACATGGAGGGCTCAGATTGAGCCTGTTTGAAATTCGAAAATCTCAAAAAATGCTACAAATACAAGGTCCCACGCCCAGCTGAAGGGGAGATCCTTTTGGATTTTGAACTTCAACCTAAACTTCCTTCAGAACCCAATTTTATTTCTCTGAATTCACACCCCCCTTGGGCTCAGTTGAGAAGGTGCATTGAAGCCCCAACCTTGTTCATATCAATTCAAACTCCACCTAGGCGTGTGGATCGAATTTCGTGAACCTGCCGAAGCTCGGATTGAAGGACGAGAGAAGCCATTCATAGCCATTCACCTCGGGAGTTCCAAAGCTGCAGGAAAACGCAAGGTGCACTTCTATTCCTATCAATTTCATTATAGTAATATCATTGCTCGATCCGTATTGTCGTTTTGAAGAAAGAGCTCATCCGAGTGATGGATCGAGCTATTCTCATAAAATGACACATATCAAAAGATGTTTCTTATGCTTTCTTGATTAGATTTTCGCATTTCATCATGTTCATGCATTAAAATAAGTTAGATTTACATTTTATTTCATTAAAATAGCATGTTCCATGAATTTATTTGATATTTCATGCATTCAGATTCATTTAGGTAATTCATTGTTTTTGTCAGTCAGTTCATACGTCATTTCATGCATTTATTTTTCGTTACAAATGCTGAGAAAATCATAGTATGCACCCTTAGGTGTCCCTAACAATCTGCCAAAATTTCGGAATGATTTGAATTTGTTTACTACGGTAAAAGTTTAAAATGGTAGGTCGGTTTTTGTTACCCGGGATACGTTTTGAAAATTTATCTCCGACTTGTAAAATCTAGATCTCTATCATAAAAGATCTGATTTTTTATTCGAAAAATGTCCTGCACTCGGGATGATGTCTAGTATTTAATTTGATTTTCTCATATTTTTATAAAGGTTTTTGTCATCTGAAAATAATCCGAGAGTTCGGGACACGTGTCAAAGCCTGATTTGGGTCTCTGAGATTTTGGATCGACTTAAGTCGATGGGTTCTCTTTGGGTATTGCTCCAAATCCGAATCTGTAAATTGTGAATGTCATTTTCGTGGTGTCTTATGTTTGCATTTGAAATTTTATGATTTTAGAATAGTCTTAATAGTAGTTCCGGATTTTTCTTGTCAGTCTCCTATTTTATTATATTTGTCTTTTCTGTTAATTTAGGCTAATAATGTCGTAATTTTATCTCTGTTTCTGTTGTTTAAATGCCAAAATTATAAAAATAAAAGTTGTTTCTGCATCTGTCATTAGTTTCTCATTTAAATATCAGAAATTTCTATGGTCAGTTGATATTGTTTTAGCAATTTTACATCAGATCAGGTCTATTTTACCTCTAACGGAGCCAAATTCCCGTTACCGAACTCACCGTAGTTCAAATCCCAAAGCTGTAAAAACCAAAATTGCTTATTTTCATATTATTTAGCAGTTTACAAAATATCAGATGTTTATATGGTGGGATTGTTGTATTATCATATTAAGTATTACATTTGGTTCAGGTCCGTAGGCGAAATTCGCCCCTCTTAGGATTTTCTTTAAATTTCAGTATCTAAACCATGTCATTTCTTGAGTTTTAACATTCTAGGCTGTTTATTAGAATAGGTAGATGCTCCATACCCAATTTGACAGCATTTAGAATTCGTTTGATGCTCGGTCTAGCCGTATTATCAAAATAGGGCCCCACGGGACCCTGACCCAAGCGAAAATCAAGCGAAATTCGTTATTTTGGATGAGTTGCAAAATGCCAAATTCTGATTTTATAGTACTAAGGTGTTTAGCAGCATGTCATCATGCCTCATACTTCATTTCAACATCATTTGTTTCCATTCGAATTTCAAAATCTCAATTTTACCAAAATTTCCTTCAAAAACCCTGATTTTAAAGGTGCAACTTCAATATTAACGGTATTTTGGTCATTTTGACCACCATTTTGAATTTTCAAACTATTTATTACTAAATTTTTTGCATTTACATCATTTTAAATATCAAGAAAGCATGAGAATAGGGTTTATATCCAACTAAGTCCAATAATTTCAAAATATTATTGGAAATCTTGGAAAAACCCACATATTTGAACTAACCCCATTTCAAGTTTGGCAGAGACATTCAAAAGAAGGAACTGAAGTCTACAATTTCTTTTTATTTCATTTAATTAGTGATATAATAATGTAAATTTTGGAATAAGAGGTTTAATTTTCTGCTTTGACTAGGATGCATATCATATAGTTTGATTTCATGCAATATCCTGTTTATGTGATTCATGCATTTTATTTCAAAAGCACTATGGATGTACACGAATGACACATGCACCAACTCTTAGGGAGTTGATGAACTCGGTGGAGTCCGTATTTACGGCCCTAGTCGGAATATGGACGAAACCCAGATCCATCATCTTAAAACCAGTCACATTGAGCCTACACTCTTAGGCTATCTTCCAAAATTTCAATGCATATTTTCAATTCTACAAAATATTTTGGGATTGATTAAGTAAATTATGAACATATTCACGGCCATAGTCATAATATGTGACAATTCTACTTAGTTTAATTCTAAAATAGCATATTTTCTGAAAAGAGACTTTTACAAAATGACATTCATTCATAACATCTGCATCATGAAATCACTGGTTTTTCTCAAGAAAATTCCATTCTCAAGAAAATCGATTTCTCAAGAAACTCTGAGAATTTTTCAAAATCGGTTTTTCCCAAGTCAAGTTTTTCCACAGTTTTCCATGGAAAAGGTTACTTTCTCAAAATTTTCAAAATGAGTCTCTCATCTTTCTTAAAGATCAAAATCGATTTCCAAGTGTTTCAAGGCTAAGATTCTCAGGATTTCAGTTTCCCGATTTTCAATTTTCCTTCCCCAAACGGGTTTTCCAATGAATTTCAATCATTTTTCGAAGAAAGCTTTCAAAACTTGAAGCTTTTCCTAACAAGCATTTCCCTTCAAATGTTTACCCTTTTCTCAAGAATTCTTTCCATTTTCTCAGGATTTTCATTCACTCATGATTTTCCCACACGTTTATGAACTTTCTCGTGATTTCAAAACCCTTTCATCTGAGTTTCATGAGAAATTGACTTTCACCTTTTCCCCGAGAAATATCTTTCAACTCTGAATGTTTTCTGAGCATACATCATGTTTTTCCAACTTACATTTTCCAAAATCTCATAGCACATGCCTGAATTCTCTGTGCATTTACGATAGAACATGATTTTGATGATTTAACTAAGTCAAGCATAATTTTGATTCTTGCTTCGATTACCCCTGTTAAAGGCGGCAGGAACGGTCGAACCTCGTACCGACAGGTCGAGCCACATCCCATGGATTTTCCCACTATTTTCAAAATGGAGGCGAGTATTTCAAAAAAAAATTCCAAAACTTTGGTCAAGTTTGACTCGTGAAAGCAATTTTCCTCTCTCTCCCGCAAGGGAAGGGAAGACGGAGAAAATTTCGCAACGATAACAATAAGTGTTTCAAAGACTTGGCTGAGAGCATCGAGATGATCCTCTCCTTCTTTCGATTTGACCAGGATGTCATCCACATAGGCATCCATGTTCTTGTGTATCTGGTCATGGAAAATAACTGTCATCGCCCTCTGATAGGTTGCCTGTGATCATCGCAAAATTTTTCCTCTCGTAATACTCTCTCTTTTCCTTTCCAACCTCTATTTCCTCCTTTTTGAAGGGAGAAAATAAAAGACAGAAAAGAAGAGAGAAGAGAAAAGAAAAAAAAAGAAGAGAAGAGGAACTCTTTTTGCAGGGTCTCACTTGACCTTAATTTTGAAATTATTTAAGAAAATAACTCGCCTCCATTTTTGAAATATTTGCGGGAAAACTGGGAGACGGGATCCGCTCGTCGGTACGAGGTTTGACCGTTCCTGGCGCCTTTACCAGAGGTAATCGAACCAAGGGTCGAATTTATGCCTTTTGCTTTGCTAAGAAATTATCTAAGAATCTATTCTAAGTCTAAATGCACAAAGAATCATGCTTGTGCAATGCAAAGATGTATGCTCTCTTTTGAAAAATGATTTTGAAATTTTCCAACTGTTTCTGAGATAAAAATAGAGTGAAGAAATGGTTTTTGACTCAGAACTTAAGATTTAAAGTTCTAAGTTTTTGGAATAATCAGAGTTTGAGAATAAATCTTGACTTTGAAAGGAATGATTTCTGAAGTTGAAATAAAAGGAGAAGAAAGAAAATTTCAAAGTCATAAATGGACTTTGAATCAGAATAGAGATGAATTGGAATTGAATTCTAACTTTTGAAATTTTGAAATAAAATGTGGGAAATCCAAATAGAATAGAATTGATTTGAAAGTTGGAATTCAAGATGGAATTTGAATCCAAAGTCTGGGTTCTAAATAGAGTTCAAAATTGAATTTTGGATTTAGAACCCAAAATGAAGAATTGGATCTAAAATCTAGGATCCAAGATGGAATTGGATACTATATCCTAAGTGGAATTGGATCTGAAGTCTGAGATCCAAGGTGGAATTGGATTCAGAATTTTGAATGAAATTGGATCCAAGGTTTGGAATCCAAGATGTAATTTGGATCTGAAGTCTGAGATCCAGGGTAGAATTGGGTTCTGGATCCTAAAATGGATTTGGATCTGAAGTCTGAGATCCAAAGTAGAATTGGGTTCTGGATCCTAAAATGGATTTGTATCTGAATCTGAGATCCAAAGTAGAGATTATACTTGGAAGTCTGAATCCAAGTTGGGATTTAGGATTTAACTTTGGATTTGGATTCTGAAAAGTCCAAATAGAACCTTTAAAGATGGATCTGGGTTTTGAAAACCCAGATTGAATTTTAAAACTTTAGAAAGATTTAGATTTTGAGATTCAAAATCAATCTCAAACTGTGGTTGAAGATAAGAAGATAAACTTGATTTTGATTTCGAGAATGAATCAAAAACTTCAAAGTTAAATTTGAACTTTGAATTTTTGAATTGAATTGGAATTTTGAATATAAAATGATTTTGAAATTCTAAAGTCAAATTGGACTTTGAAATTGAGATAGAATTGGAATTTGAAATAGAAGTTTGAAGAAAGATGTTCAAAATCACTTGGGTTTTTTAAAGGAAATTTTGAAAATATGATACAATTCTATCCTAAATGATGAATGAATTTGAATGATTTTGAAATAGGACTTTGAAGAGCTATTCCATTTTTTAAGTGAATTTTGAAATAGGACTATGGTCATTGAATATATTATATAATAACCACATTTAAATTCAAGTGAAGAATAAAATACATTTTTTGTGCTTTTATAGAATTTAAAATGAAATCAACTCTCAATATACCCTGACTATGGCCATTGGTATACATATTGAATTAATTTTAAATTAAATTCTGATAAAAGAGGAAAATATTTAAAGAAAATATGATGATTTTTGAAAAGGATCCAGTGTGGATCTAGTGTTATTTTATAAAAGATAAAAATCCTAAGTTTTGTTCACATCCTGACTATGGCCATTGATGTGAATCATCAACTTAGGATTAATTACCTCTTACGAAATGGTGCATGTGCCATTCGTGTTCCCATTCATGAATTTTGCAAATAAAAGGGGAAAATGACATGAAACAAGCAATTTTGAAGGATGTACATGCTCATACATTCTAATTTAGTGTGAGGAATGTAAATTCTACATCATTGAATGGATCCTAAATTAAGAAGGAAAAACAAACTGTTCCCATATAACTCCTGCAGAATTTGAGTTAGTCATAAAGTAACATATAAAATATGAGAAGAAATTAAAAGGGCTAGAATGCATAAGATGATGCCTAAATGAGGAAAATATACGAAAAGCAAGAGTGTATATACCAAATCCTAAACTAACCATGAATTCTAGGACATTTGTATAATACATTGTCTTAATAAAGAGCACCTATTGCAATACATGTAACAGAGTGATCATGATATGGTAATGGATGTTGTGATATTTCTTGCAACAGGTGGCAGTCAATGAGTGGTAAAAGTGTAAAAGGTTGTGAAGTAAGTATCTGACCATAGGTAGTGCAATGGGAGGCTGACAGGGTGTTACGCATTATGTGGCAG
Source organism: Nuphar pumila (assembly GCF_984573655.1). NCBI lineage: Eukaryota > Viridiplantae > Streptophyta > Magnoliopsida > Nymphaeales > Nymphaeaceae > Nuphar > Nuphar pumila. The sequence continues at coordinate 88,587,878 of NC_143257.1, read as the reverse complement.
GTATGGTGGTTACTATTGCAACAACAACATGTAAAGGAAGTAGGTGCAAGGTGAGGACTAATATAACTGTATGAGGGTAGAGTGGGTAGCAGTAGTATGTTGTGCTCTTATGGAAATGGAGATAATGCATATATGGTGGGACTAGAATAGATGAAGTGATGAGATACAGGTTGTGAACAAGTGTAGATGGAGTGATAAGGTGCAAAGTGATAGTGGAGTGTTGTGGGTGTTAAGGTGACATGTAAAGTTACAACTTGCACTTCAGTTGTATGATCCTTCAAGATGTGCCGACAATTATAGTTCTCATTCTCAGACTCTTTTCATACACGGACTGTCTTATCACCTGAACCAGTTATAAACAGATCATCTTGAGATACAAATTTCACCCTTGTAACCTGAGGAAGCAATAAACAACAAATATTAGCTGATGTAGATATTAAAATCTCTGGAAAAATTAAGGCTAGGGCTTGATCATTAAATATGTGGCCAACAATCATGAGCTCCAGCATTTATATAAAACATAAACACAGATTCAAGGTTTGTAACATTCAAATGTCACCTGCATGCTCCTAAACATACTTATTTCCAGGGAAAAAGGGACAATTACTATAAGAAACCTTCTTGGTATGCCCACTAAGAGTAGATAGAATTTGTCCTGATGATAGGTCAAAAATTACAACATTTATATCAACGCCTCCTACTGCAATGACATTCTACCAAGACACAAATACAGAACATACAAGGAGTGAGAAATATAAATAATGAAACCACAGGAGTACCCTAATGAAATCGAGAATTAATCCTTGCCTTGGCCTCAGAGTTTAAATCCAGTGTATATCAATGAAGCATATCAGTGATCAAAACATTTATGGAAATGTAGTGGATCTCATGATCACTTACTTTGGATGGATGTATATCAGCAGATAGTATTCCTGGCTTGTTAATTTTGTGCAGGATTTGAAGAAAGCTTTATGAACAGATCGTCACCACATGCCAACCCAATGGATGAACAAACATTGTCGTCTGACACCACCAAATAGATTTTTCACCACAGTGTCTTGTTCTATTCTATCAAATTCCCACCTTTGTTAGCGCTGGGAGCAATAGAACAAGCAACTCATAACACACAGTTGAGTACATGAACCGGATATCAGTGGATGTCACGAAATCATACGGAATGGAATGCTAAAATGCCACGAGACATAAATTTCCGTGAGATGCTGTTGAAGTCATACTTGAGGCAACATAAAATTCCCTTTGTAACAGGAATTTCAGACCTTATTGCAATCCCCATGTCCTCCTTCTTTAGTGCAGGTACTTCACCAGCCATTTGTGATCATCGCAAAATTTTTCCTCTCTTTGTGGTTTCTCTCTCTTCCTTCTCTTTTCCTTTTCTAACCTCTATGTCCTCCTTTTTGAAGGGAGAAAATAGAAGACGGAAAGTGAAAAGAGAAGAGAAAAGAAAAGATAAGAGAAGAGAAATTATTTTGCGGGTTTTCACTTGACCTTTATTTGAAAATATTTAGAAAATTACTCGCCTCCGTTTTGAAAATATTGCGGGAAAATGGAGAGACGGGATTCACTCGTCGGTACGAGGTTCGACCGTTCCTGGCGCCTTTACTAGGGGTAATCGAACCAAGGATCGAATCTATGCCTTTTGCTTTGCCTAAATATAATCTAAGAATTTATTCTAACTCTAAATGCACAAAGAATCATGCAAAAATGTATGCTCTTCTTGAAAGATGTTTTGAAAATTTCCAAGTAAAAGGAGTGAAGAAATGGTTGAATCTAACTTTAGATCTTGAGATAGACCAAAGAAGTTCTAAGTCTTTGAAGTAAATCAGAGTTGGAAGAACAAATCTTGATTTTGAGAAAGAATGATTTGAAGCTTTGAAATGAAAGGAAATAAAGTTTTCAAAGTCAGAAATGGACTTTGAATTTGGACTTTGATTTTGGGAAAGGAAATGAATACTTGAGATGGAATTGAATTTAGACTTTGAAGTTTGAAAATCTTAAATTTAGAATGGATCTGAGAAATCTAAATGGTGCAGAAATGAATTTAAGAAATCCAGATATGATCTGTAAGTGGTTTTAGTTTTGAAATCTGGAAATGAAATGAAATTGGATCTTTAAACTGGATCTAAAATAGATGTGGGTTTATGGAATTCGGATGAGATTTGAAAAGGGAATTGGATTCGAAATCTAGAATTGAAAATGAAATTGGATCTAAAAATGGATTTAAAATCTGAGATCTGAGATCCGATATAAAATTGGATTCTGGATCCTACGATGGATTTGGATCTAAAATCTGAGACCCAAATGTAGAGTTGGACTCTGGATCCTAAGATGGATTTGGATCTGGAGTCTGAGATCCAAGGTAGAGTTGGAGTCTGGATCCTAAGATGGATTTGGATCTGAAATCTGAGACCCAATGTAGATTTGGACTCTGGATCGTAAGATGGGTTTTGATCTGAAGTCTGAGATCCAAAGTAAAATTGGATTTCTGGATCCTAAAATGAAATTGGATCTGAAATCTAAGATCCGAAGTGAAATTGGAGTCTGAATCCTAAAGAGGAATTGGATCTGAAGTCTGAGATCCGATGTGAAATTGGAGTCTGGATCCTAAAGAAGAATTGGATCTGAAGTCTGAGATCCAATATGAGTGTTGAATCATGGATCCTAAAAATAGATTTGGAGTTAAATTCAGAAGATGAATCAAGAACTTCCAAGTTTAAATTGAACTTGGAAAATGAATTTTAGAAATTGAATCTTGAATATACAAATGAATTTCAAAGTTAAATTGGATTTTGAATTTAAGATAGAATTCGGAATTTGAAATACAAGATGATTCTGAAGTTTCAAAGTCAAATGGGACTTTGAAATTGAATTCTTGAATCCTTTCGAGAAATAGAATTGAATTTGAATTTATGAATAGGATTTGATCTGAGGAATGAAGGAAAGAATTACTTGGATTTATGAAAAAGAAATTTTAAAAAATATGATGTAATTCTATCCTAAATGATGAATGAATTTAAAGAATTTGAAATTGGATTTTGAAAGGCTATCCCATTCTTTAAATGAATTAAAATAAGATTGAAGATATAATACATCCTTGACTATGGTCATTGAATGTATTATATAATAATCTATATTTAAATTCAGGTGAAGAATAAAACATATTTTTGTGCTTTTATAGAGTTTAAAATGGAATTAATTCTCAATATACCCTGACTATGGCCATTGGTATATATTTTGAGCCAATTCTAAGTTAAACTCTAATAAAATAGGGAAATATTTGAAAATATGATGATTTTTGAAGAGGATCCAGTGCAGATCCAGTGTTATTTTATAAAAGATAAAAATCCTAAGTTTTGTTTACATCTTGACTATGGCCATTGATGTAAATCATCAACTTAGGATTAATCTACTTTTTATGAAATGGTGCACGTGCCATTCGTGTTTCACCATTGTGAGATTTTGAAAAATGAAGGTAAAAGGTATGCGAATAAGCAATTTATGATATTTACAAATGCTCATTCATTCTAATCTAGAGCAGGAAATGTGAAATATTTTTATTACATCTAATTATTACATTATGAGAATGAATTCTGAAGAGATGGAAAACATCTAACTTGAAAAAGGGAAACTTATAATCCTGCAGAACAGAGTTAGTTTAAGGTGAACGGAATATATCATATCAAAGACCTACATGCATATACATAAGTGGGATGTCTTGGTGGAGAGGAATAAGTATATACATATACTCACATTTCAATGACAAGAATGATGTTTATATAATGTCTTGTATCTATATGGGAATGAGATGAGGCTTATGTTGCAGTGGTGTTATATGTATACATAAAAAGGTCTTTATGGAGTAAAGATGCAAGGGGATATGAGAAGATGAATATGATAATCTACAGAGCACTATACAACCAATATCCGAAGGGTGAATGTGACAGCCATATGCTGTACATGACATGTAGAGATAACAGTGGGTGCTATAGTGAACAGTGTAACTTGCAGAAAATGCCAGTATGTAGTTTAACTAAATGTGGACATGTATATATGCAAGATAAACCAACACACAGATGAAATATTGGCATAGCATGAAACTATGGTAAGCAGCATAAACAACAGATAGGGCGCATTACTAATATCTTCATGATGAATCATAATGAATTTTAAAATAAGATCTCACAGAATGGGGATTTACCTTGGATCGAACAAGTTATTCATAAACGGAACAGGTTATATTTCATAGGAGGTGGATGGAAAGGAGCTGGCCTTATGAATCCCCATCTGTACGCAACCCCCTTTTCAATCATCAATTGCCATTGAATGCTTAGGAGGGGTCAGGCCCTTTATGAGACTTGGAAAAAGAAGAAGCCTCAAGGTAATTTTCTTTGCAGTCTCAGATACAGCACTCTGATAAACCTGGCTACGACATCCCTTTACTACAACAATTCCTTCATATGCATCCAAAAGTTAAAATAAATCAACAATGCATTAAAATCCATTTATACTTTTAACAGGACGAACACCTTCAGTGAGATTGGAAAATTATAAGGAACATATTTGAAGATTCTCATTTACACACTGGTTTATCAAGATTTCCTGAATATCTGACAGATGGTAGTTGGCTTAATTCATACCCAAAGCAAGCAAACCAGATACTTTACTAGAATGTCTGATGAGAATCATAAGAGTGACTTACAACTGAGGATAACATATGACATTGGCAAGAAAAGGGGCAAACAATCCCCAACAATCAATTGCAGTCACTCCTGCCACACTTTCTGCAGCGAAAAATTCTAAGGTATATGTCCCTGACAACATTGGCAGGCTGTAGTAGGAAAGTGCAGGTCGTGGCCATTTTTAGCATTGCCTTTAAAGTCACCGGAGCTATGGGGTATGGCTGGTCAATGAATGTGTAAAGGTGATACGCAATAAATACAATACACAGAAAACATAAAGTGGTGATGGACTAACGGGTGAAACATAAGTGTTGTGATGTGTTTGTGTGGGGAGTATGATGAATGCAGATACAGATGAGGAGACCAAAAACAAAGATTAGCACTTCAATTAAGAGCACATTCCCAACATATAAACAAGCACAACGTGATCAAACATGAACCCAAGACTGCTGTGAACCAAGCCACCACACTCTATGATGCTGCCACTGGATCAGGCTATACACCATGAAGGTCTCCAAAACATTGTGAGAATGAATCATGCTAGCTGCAACAGTCTGTTTTTTTTTTTTGGTCTTCATTGGTAATAACATGATCGGTCATAGCAGGAAACAACATCCTGCCTTCTAAGTCCTGTTTACATATCATAAAAAACTGCTGGACCATATTGAACACATTGGTAGATGTGGTTTTAGCAGAGAGACAAGATTTCAATTAATCCATTGTCCGTAGCAACATACTGTATAACAAACAAAAAAAGTTTTGTCAATGTGTTTTTCTTATCCACATGTGAAATTTTTGAGGTAAATGAATATTAAACTTATTTTGAGGTTTTTTTTTTTTATGCATCAACTGAATTTCTATGGCTCCACAACTCTGAATTAAAAAGCAACATTCAATATTCAAGAAAAGAGACCCCATTCTATCGTCGTCATTGTGGATTCCCTTCAAGCCAATACCAAAACTACCATATTCTAGCATCACTGCACCCAAAGTAGACAAACATTTTGAAAATCCTTAATAGGAATGCACCAATCCCAGCGTTAACTGGGTAAGGCAGTACCTCATGATGCTTTATCACCTTAATAAACCAAAAGACATGAATCTCCTGTCAGCATCATTTGAGCTGAAGACTGGTATTTAAAACTTATTTACTCTAGTGGCTGAGATGAACATATTGATGTGCTGGAGAGTAAAGACATGCTGTCAAGAAGATTAAGCGAGCATGAATAAACCTGATTTCAGCAGAGTTTGGTTTTTTTTTTTGAAGAGACTACGACATTGTTATTGATCGGCAGGGCAATCAATCTCACGATGAAGCAGACAATTGACTTCGTATTGATCGGATGCCAGCTTTTAATTCAACAGACCTCAAGTTTGCTCATAACCAGAAGCCTTGGTTATGATCCTACAGGATACTCGATTCCAGCTCCGTGCGAGAAACAAATCCGATGTGAGGATGCATCTAAAATGGAGAAATTTTACTACAAAGAATAAGCAATATGATAACAATTAAACTACTTACCGGAGATGCAGATTAGTTGATTGACCTCACTAGTCTGATCTAAACACGATGAATGATGATTGCAGAGATCCAAAATTATTTTCATGATCCAACAGAAACGAATATTGCAGCAAATATTAGGGGAAAAAGAAAGGAAAATTGCAGTTACAGGTCTGTCGGGGCAGATTACGAAGGTTCTCTGATGATTCTATGATCTTCAACAGAGAAACATGTGTAAACTTCACCTATATACAAAAAAAACGGAATTCTGCAAGCCTTTTCTGCACATAACGCTTTCAGTGAGTATCGATTCCCTCCTTAACATAAGAACAATACACATGAACCAAGTATTTTAACAAAGCAATTTAGGACAAGAGTAGAAGGGAAGATCTATAATGTACGATTCAGGAGAACATACTTAATCAGACCTGCGTCATTTATATAATTCAAACCCTTTCGTCATAGATTGATATTTTCAAACTTTTGTCACTACTTGGAGTAGGTTTTTTTTTTGCTCTACAAGGTTTTCACGATCAACATAAAATCCAGCTGATGACATTTCACCCTATGATGTTCACCTGACGGGCCAGAGTATCGTGGAACAATGGAGAATTAACATTGAGGTATTACTCTTCAAGGTGTAATTGCTAAAGAATGGTTTAGATAACAGGCCACGAGTGCCTCTTCAATGTGTTGGCCAAACCCAATAGGCCTTCCACGGCAGACTCCTTTCACAAACATGGCTAGCATTACCAACTAATGCCACCTATAAAGTTAATTTCAGCAACCAAGTTTTATCGAACGGAGTATACCAGCATTGTTATCATGACTGGCCCGCACTATGGATGATTGATGTTAATGCCAGATAATGCTTTACCAGCACCCATGTTCATATTATGTAATGCAAAGAAGGTAAGAGACAGAGAAAACACAGACATGGTGCAATGATTCATATGAAAATCAAACATCAATTAGAAATATGTATACAGGGAAGCATAATGCTTAGTAAAGATCCAAGGTAATGACTGATGTAAATAACAAGTCCAATTTCAAGAGCAGAGACAGTGATATAAACATGAAACTGAGAATTCAGCAAAATAAGAATGAAGGCAGAAAAAGGAAAAGGATCTAGATGCAATGTATGGGATGATAAAAAAAAAACTGAAATCATGGATTAATGGAACAAAGCACCAAAAGCTTGTTGGAACATGATTTGTTCCTTTTGTCGTAGCACAGGGAAGCATTAGGATTGCTGCAGATGACCCAATTTTCATTCATGGTGCATAAATGGGAAGGGGAGATTCAGAAAAACCTAGGGCCAAAGCAGGGGAAGGTAAAGGGGAAAGAATACAGCATACAAAACAAAAACAAACTAAACAAAACAACATAAAGGACAAGAAATCGAACATTGAATCGATGCTTAAAGGTTAAAACAAGAACTAAAATGAAAATTCATTAAACTAAAAATGATCTCTAAGACTATCCGGATCAGTTGATCACTCAACCAAGAATGAAATTTCGATATTGCGCAGATGATGAACAGGAACTAAAATGCAAAGATGAAAAAAAAGAAGGCATGAAAATCGTAAAAAAAATGTTGGAGTTCGAAGTCTCCATTGATTTTGCATGGAAATGGATCGATATTGCCATTTGCAATCCGAGGCCACCGGTGTGCTCTCTTTTTCTTTTCTTTTTTTTTAAGGGAAACAAAAGTAGGAAGAATCAAAAGAATCAAAATGAGGGAAAAAAGGGGACTTACTCATAGTTGTAGGAGCTTTCATGGCCGACTCCTCATCGTTTTAGGTAGCTGAAAGTTAAGGAAAGAAGGAGAGGAAGAAGAAGAAGAAGAATGACGAGAGGTGAAGAAGCGGTCTGAAGGAAAGAGGAAAGGGGGAAGGGTGGAAACGGATCCTTTGAAGAGGCTTCAGGGCCTCTTCTTAAAGGGAAATCGAGAGCTTGAGCGTGAGGTCCGTTGAAGATGGGAGGCTGAGGGAAGAAGAAGTTGTTGAAGATGGAGGGTAGGCGAGAAAGAAGGGAAGTGCGCGGGAGATGTTTGTTGGAGATTTTCCAAATTTCCAAAAGAAGGCCCCCTTGAAAGAATTTTTGTAAAAAAATGGTTCAAAAAGAGGTTTTTGGCAAAAATTCAATTTTTCAAGTTTTAAAACCATTTGCTTTCCTCAATTTTTTTGATTTTTGTATCATTTTTTCATTTTTTTGTATTGTTGTAATAAAAGAACTAAGATTTTATGAAAACAAAGTTTAAACACTAAATTTTTGTATTTTTCTGAGAATTTCAGACCATTTCGGGAAATTTCTTCAGAAGACTGGGTTTGGACCCGAGGTTTTGAGAAAATGTTCGAGTTTTGACACTCGAATCGAGAAATACAATGTGATGGATCCAAACGGATGTCGAATGGACTGTCCGAGCTTTTTAAAGACTATTTTTTATCTTTTCTATAATTTTTAATTTAAAATTTGAACAAGGAGACTTAGATTTGGATCTGGACAATGGATCCAGATCCAAAATCAATTTAAACATATGAAATGAATTTAATTTCAATAAAACTTGAGAAATGAACTGGAATTTAGATTTCAAATGACCCATTTGCTCAAAAAAATGAATTTGGGGGCAATAAGGGAATATTTAAAAGATTTTGAAAATTTTGGGGTGTTCACAGATGCCCCTCTTTGCTACTAAGTCGGTTGATAGCCGAGCTTAGTGGCAAAAAAAACACTCCAAATTTTGAAAAATGCCCCAGTCAGCAGATTTGAACTGGGTATGGAAGAACTATTTCAAAACATGGCTTTTCAGGCTTAAAACCTTATCCTGAATGGTTCTGGGAGGACGAAATCCTTGGAAATGATATGACTGAATAATAGAGATGAGGAAATCGTGATGGAACTTTGGGTGAAGATCTCGAAATGATGAAAGATAGGGAATTTAGATCAAGTCTCGTGGGTGAGACTAGATCAGCCTTTGTGGAATGACTCAGGTTTTAGCCCTTGACCTGGATGGGACGAAGATATATCAAGATACCCTGAATGGGGAAAGGAATATGCGAGGACCTTGATGGGACATTTTTTGAAAAATGCCTTGCGAGATGAAGCTCGAGTAGGATCAAAGCATGGATTCCTCGATGGAAAGAATCATGATGGGACTTGAAGGAAACACCTCGTCGAAACGAGACTCAGATTTAACCCAAACCAGAAAAAGGAAAATACCTCGAGGGGTGAGGTTCAGGCTTAACCCTTAACCTGAAGGGGACGACCATATGGAATCCTCGAGTGAAGAGACCATGATGGGATCTTCGAAGTTTGGACGAACAAATCCGAAAGGGGTTTGCGAAAGGAGGAAGGAAATGGGGTTCCCTAAAGCTTGAAAAAGGGATGAACTTGGGCGTCTCATTGCTGAGACTGAAACCAACTTTTGAATTTAATGACCTCTCGCAGGGAGTACAGGTTTTGACCCTTAACCTGAGTGGGAGCAACCATACGGATTTCTTGGAACCGTGATGGGACAGGAGAGATACTTCAACTGAATGGGGTAACTCTTCTAGAAGATATAAACAACGCTAGGTTGCACCAAAAATGGATATCGAATATTTATTTCATTCTTTAGAATATCTAGAAAATTTTGCCAATGAGATAAATTTATAGTTGACTTCAACGCTTGAAAAATGTATACATGTGTGCAAAGATATTCCCTTTTTTACCTAGAGTATTTCCTCCAACGAGGTTAACTTCTCGGTCTTAAGAGTCAAATTCAAAATTTTAGCGCTGATGATTTTCTTCAAGGAAGCTATCCATTTCCTTGATATAAGAAGAGAAGAAATATTCTCAATTTCATAAAAGCAAGTAGTGAAAAGACATTGATAAAAGATATTTTGCATAAGAAAAGATGATTTCTGGCAATTTAGGTAGTTTGATATCTGAGTGTTTTCTCATGATGATCTTCTTGCACTCTTTTTGAGTCATTGGGTTTTTTCGGGCTTTTTACATCATCCTTCATTTTGGAGATGTCCTGACTTTTCTCTCTTTTTTCCAGGGAAGGGTATGTCACAAACTCCTTCATCTTGGAGATGTTTCGATCCTTTATTTTCTCAGGGATTATATATGATGGTATTGGCTCAAAAGGTCTTTAGATGATAGCAGAAATCAAATATCATTTAGGGTTTGTCGGTAGGTCCATCACATCCGCCTTCATCTCAACGGTGATCCGAACTTTCCCTGGAAGGATCCTGTCACAAACTCCGTCATCTTGGAGATGTTTCAAATCTTCTTTTGGCCCCGGGGGTCTACTCGCTTAATTCGCCTTCATCTTGACGACAATTGAGAGATCCCTTTTGCCGATATTTGATTGCAGCTTTAAACTGGATAAGGTGATATGAATTAAGTGGATTCTTTTATGGCTTAGGATATTTCCACTGTCTAATTGCCAGGAAATCTTCTTAAAACATGCATCATAGCTATGATCAATATCAATTCGCTTCCGGCTTTTCAATGTCATCGAATATTTATTTCAATAATCATACCGAGGATATTTCTTTCATCCTTTTGGTTGATCAACAGGAAAAAGATTTGAATTTTACCTTTTTTTCACAAAGAGTTTCACCTTTTATGAAGAAAATACTAGAGGTAATCAGAGGCGATTCTTTTGTGCAATAAGATTTATTGGAATCAACAAATATTTTTAGCAAATTGGCAAAGTTTTCACAAATTCTTTGTAAAATACTCACTCAATATAGATTTTGATGTGACCTGTAGTTGCAATTTATGATTTTTGGACATTCTGACCAGTAAAACTGGGACCTTTCATTTAACGACCAGCGAAGGAGCTGGAACCTTTCATTTAATGACCAGCGAAGTAGCTGGGACATTTCATTTAACGACCAATGAAGGAGTTGGAACATTTCATTTAACGACCAGCGAAGTAGCTGGGACATTTCATTTAACGACCAACGAAGGAGTTGGAACATTTCATTTAGTGACCAGCGAAGTAGCTGGAACATTTTATTTAACGACCAACGAAGGAGTTGGAACATTTCATTTAGCGACCAGCGAAGTAGCTGGAATATTTCATTTAACGACCAGCGAAGTAGCTGGGACATTTCATTTAGCGACCAGTGAAGTAGCTGGAACATTTCATTTAACGACCAACGAAGGAGTTGGAACATTTTCATTTAATCATTTAACGACCAACGAAGTAGCTGGGACATTTCATTTAATTATTTAATGACCAGCGAAGCAGCTGGGACATTTTATTTAATCATTTAACGACCAGCGAAGTAGCGGGGACATTTCATTTAATCATTTAACGACCAGCGAAGTAGCTGGGACATTTTATTTAATCATTTAACGACCAACGAAGTAGCTGGGACATTTTATTTAATCATTTAACGACCAGCGAAGTAGCTGAGACATTTTATTTAATCATTTAACGACCAGCGAAGTAGCTGGGACATTTTATTTAGTCATTTAACGACCAGCGAAGTAGCTGGGACATTTTATTTAGTCATTTAACGACCAGCGAAGTAGCTGGGACATTTTATTTAGTCATTTAACGACCAACGAAGTAGCTGAGACATTTTATTTAATCATTTAACGACCAGCGAAGTAGCTGGGACATTTCATTTAATGACTTGATTTAAGAAAACAGCACGAGGACTGATGAACTTGATCTTTAGATTTGAAAACTTAGCAAAATAACCAATGCGAACACCAGGTTTTCCCAGTGAGAGTCGGGAAGGAGATCGGCCTATTTAAGATATTTAGAGATCGAGGCAAGAAGAATGGTCGGGGTTTCAGGATTATCCCTCACCCTGAAGGGAAAATATAATAGACATTTTGAAGAGAATTTAGAAAAAAGAATGATTCAGGTTTATCCCTTAACCTGAAGGGGAAATAAAATAGACATTTGATGAGAATTTAGGAAAAGGATGATTCAGGTTTATCCCTTAACCTGAAGGGGAAATGGAAGATTTTATGAAGAGGTAACCTGAGACTTGAATTTAGAAGGAATATGACAAAATTTAGAATTTATGATCTATGATTTAGATGGACCAGGTATGTGACGGGGAATATAAAAAGAATAAACTTTGAGAAGACAAAAGGATATAGAACTTTGAAAAAAATGTAGAACATTTGAGGAAAATTTGATTTTATTTTTGTAAAAAGAATTCTCACAAGTAGCATGGTTGCCCCTATGAGTGATCTCAGGATTATCTCTTATCCAGAGAAAAGAATAGAATTTAAGAAGGTGAAGAGAAATTGATATAAATTTATAAAATCACTAAAGGTTGACAAAACTTGTATTTACAAAAGAATTCTCGTAGGTATCATTTTTTGCTCCTACGAGGGGTTTCAGGATTATCCCTTATCCTGAACGGGAAAAGGAATGGAATTTAAAGAGATTTAATAAAGGGAGATTGATATAAATCTATAAAATCAATAAAGATTGGCAAAACTTGTATTTACAAAAGAATCCTCATAGGTAGCATTGTGGCTCCTACGAGGGGTCTCAGGATTATCCCTTATCCTGAATGGGAACACCTCGGACAACGAGGGTCAGGTTTATCTCTTAACCTGAGCGGGAAACACCTCGGACGACGAGGGTCAGGTTTATCCCTTAACCTGAAAGGGTACACCTCGGACAACGAGGGTCAGGTTTATCCCTTAACCTGAAAGGGTACTCCTCGGACAACGAGGGTCAGGTTTATCCCTTAACCTGAAAGGGGACACCTCGGACAACGAGGGTCAGGTTTATCCCTTAACCTGAAAGGGGTAAGGAAAAATAGAATTGAGGAAATATTGATAAACTTGATAAAACTTGATAAAATTGATGTAAACTTGATAAAAATATGAATAAAATGAATGAAACTGATAAAGATATCAAAATTAACTGAAGATTTACAAGATTTGAGAAAAAGGAGTTTTCTGATCCTGCCTGCATATGGGATCTTGAAAAAGGATGTTTATTTAAAAGATAGATGAAAATCGTTTTTGGGAGGAAAATTCATTTGTAAGAAGAACGATTAGCGCGAGATCTGATCCTATAAAAAGGAGAATCATCATGAGAGATCATCATGAGGTTTGATTTCGAAGATAGTGGTTTAAAAACCAATTTTGAAAGAGAAAACAAACATGAGATGATGATTTTGAAGACAAATGGTTCTCGAAACCTAATTTGAAAAAGGAAAAATCAACATGTTGGTTTATTTAAAAGGGATTTAGATCAAAATATTTGAACTTTTTGAAAAACTTTTGCAGAAACTTTTGAGATTTTATGATTTTGAAAATCCTCATAGGCAATATCATTTCTCTCATGATGGAGGAAAACAAATCTTTGAAAATAGATGACAAGGATTTAAAATTTTTGAAAAATAGCAGGCAGGATCAAAAAAAGATTTTGAAGAAATCAGAAAGAAAAGGCAATACACCTGGGGTTTTAAAAAAGAGGAAATTTTGAATAATATATACCCAGGGTTTTGGAAAATATAAGGAAGATATATATATATATATATAGATAGATAGATAGATATAATATCATTTAATCACAGACATACAAGCAAGGATGCACAAATAGCACTACCTAAAGCTGACTCTATATGCAATATTTGAAATGGCAAATAGGATCTTAATCCTAACTCTAAGATTTAGATCATCTGATTTCAATCAAGGTACGCCGATATACTCAAGCCGAAGCTCGAAGTATGTGGCATATAAAGATATCTCTTCGGTTCTAAGGTAAAGGCTTCCCAACATCCTTGAGCACCTACCGATATACCTCGGACTATGGCCCGTAGGTACGTGGTAGGGGGGCGCGAACCCAAATAAGTGGTCCAGTTGTGAGGCTCTCTCCCGAACTATGGTTCAGTGAGACAGCCCAGTAACGTGAAGACCGGGACAATATAGGTAAGGATGTTTTCAAAATATGATCAACATGCAAATAAAACCAGAAGGCTCTAATGCAAGTCCTAAAGAGATAGATTTAAATAAAGAGAAGCATACACTTGCATACATTGTTTTGCATTCAATCCCTAAAATTGAGGAGAGTTGTATTTAAGGCCTAAATCTAATGTGAACATGGATATAATCTCCTCAATATGGTCCTACCAAACCATACTTAGATCCTATATGCAATGATGTCAGCTTTAGGACAGAGTCTAGGCTCCTAAGGTTTGCATGGAAATGAAGCTGACATATGAAGAATAAAGTCTTAGATTATATAAAAGCAAAGCAAAGGCATAGATCCGACCGAGCGAAGACGAGTCCCATCTCGGTCGCCAAAACTGTGATCATCGCAAAAATTTTCCTCTCTTTGTGGTTTTTCTCTCTTCCTTCTCTTTTCCTTTTCTAACCTCTATGTCCTCCTTTTTGAAGGGAGAAAATAGAAGACGGAAAGTGAAAAGAGAAGAGAAAAGAAAAGAAGAGAGAAGAGAAATTATTTTGCGGGTTTGCACTTGACCTTTATTTGAAAATATTTAGAAAATTACTCGCTTCCGTTTTGAAAATATTGCGGGAAAATGGAGAGACGGGATTCGCTCGTCGGTACGAGGTTCGACCGTTCCTGGCGCCTTTACTAGGGGTAATCGAACCAAGAATTGAATCTATGCCTTTTGCTTTGCCTAAATATAATCTAAGAATTCATTCTAACTCTAAATGTACAAAGAATCATGCAAAAATGTATGCTCTTCTTGAAAGATGTTTTGAAAATTTTCAAGTAAAAGGAGTGAAGAAATGGTTGAATCTAACTTTAGATCTTGAGATAGACCAAAGAAGTTCTAAGTCTTTGAAGTAAATCAGAGTTGGAAGAACAAATCTTGATTTTGAGAAAGAATGATTTGAAGCTTTCAAATGAAAGGAAATAAAGTTTTCAAAGTCAGAAATGGACTTTGAATTTGGACTTGTATACATTCTTGTGGCGAGAATGTAGTAGTAGACCATCTTTCCAGACTGATCGTGGAGACCACGCAGGATCAGAGGTCGATCAATGATTCTTTCCCCGACGAGCAGATCATGTCAATCAGTACACCGCAGTTACCCTGGTTTGCAGATATTGTGAACTATCTGGTTTCGAGGCAGATACCTGAGCATTGGAACAAGAATGAGCGTGAGAGATTCCTATCTCAGGTGAGGCACTATTATTGGGATGAACCAGAGTTGTTCAAATACTGTGCAGATCAAATCATTAGGAGATGTGTTCCGGAGGAGGAGTACCAATCCATTCTGAATTTTTCTCATTCTTTAGCCTGTGGAGGGCATTTTAGCACTAGGAAGACGACTGCAAAGGTTTTGCAGTCAGGATTTTATTGGCCCACACTCCACAGGGATGCTCATGAGTTCTGTAGGCGATGCCTTCGATGTCAGCAGATTGGGAACATGTCCAAGAGGAACATGATGCCCTTGCTTCCGATTTTGATAGTCGAGATTTTTGATGTTTGGGGCATTGATTTCATGGGACCATTTCCGCCTTCATTTGGAAATGTGTACATTCTTGTGGCAGTTGATTATGTGTCCAAATGGATCGAGGCTGTGGCAACCAAGACCAATGATCATAGAGTAGTGCTTAAGTTTATTAAGCACAATATTTTCAATCGTTTTGGTGTGCCACATGCAATGATTAGCGATGGTGGCAAGCATTTTAGGAATGTACAGATAGCTTCTCTGCTGAGAAGATATTCTGTCAATCATAGATTCACCACTCCATATCATCCGCAGACTAGTGGACAGGTTGAAGTGTCCAATAGGGAGATTAAGCGAATTTTAGAAAAGACAGTTCGCCCGGACCGCAAGGATTGGTCTCAGTGCTTAGATGATGCACTTTGGGCATATAGAACTGCATTCAAGACTCCCATTGGCATGTCCCCGTATCGTCTTGTATTCGGGAAAGCATGCCATCTTCCTGTCGAGCTAGAGCATAGAGCGTATTGGGCTATCAAGAAATTGAATTTTGACCTCACCCAGGCTGGCAAAGAGAGAGCATTGCAGCTCTCAGAATTAGAGGAACTCAGGAATGATGCGTATGAGAATGCCAAATTATACAAAGCTCGCACGAAAGCATTTCATGATAAGCATATTGTCAGGAAAGTGTTTGATCCAGATCAGAAAGTGTGGCTATATAATTCTCGTTTACATTTATTCCCAGGGAAGTTGAGATCGAGATGGACAGGTCTTTACATTGTGAAAGAAGTATTTCCCCATGGAGCAGTAACATTATTCGATCCCATGACCCAAGGTACATTCAAGGTGAATGGGCAAAGATTGAAGCCCTTTATTTCAGATGCCCTGCAGGATGGTGAGTGTGAGATAGTGCATCTCACGAAGGCATGAGGATTCAACCAGAGGGATGTATCATATGTACATTAGTTTGTTTGTCATTTCAGTATTTTCTTTATTCATTATTTTATTTCATATTTGCTAACTTTTGTTTTGATATATGCAGGATGAATTTAACACTTAGTGTATCAGTTATCAGGTACAGAGCAGAGCTTTTAAAGAATTCAAAGATCAGATGAAATTCAACTTCAGAAGCTCAAGAGCAAATCAGGTTGTATCTATCCTTTCTCCCATATTCTATTGTCCTTTAGTATGCATGTGCATCGTATTGTGATATATTTTGTATGCCACTAGGAACAGTGTCATTCAAGCATGGGGGGGTGGTTTAGATGCATGCACACAAAAATTTCAAAAAAAAAAATTCTGACTGGTAATTAAAGTAGGCATTTGAGAACAAGTTGTAGCATATATGATTGTTTTTTGCATAATCTAACAGTTTATAAATTTTTAAGCCCCATAAAAAATTTATTTTCTGAACTGAGTCAAATAGAGTAGTTGTTTATGAGATAATTCAAAGAAAAGATAGTATTTGATTGTTAAAAAATTTTGAATCACTTTAGTATAAGTATGCACAGTATGTTTTGTGAAAGAAATAAGCAATGGAAAGATGTGTTTAAAAAATGAGTTTAAAAGAATAGAGCTACGTTTAGTTGTTGATGTCTTCGTGAATCCTAGTAGTGGAACTCAGGCACGAGATGAAGTGTTTGAGTATCTTAACGAAAAGGATAACGAAGGAGATCATCTTCTTGTCTAGTTAATATCTGTGGCCTTTGTAGTTTGAGTAAGTAGAATCTGAAGGGTGTTTTACACTTGGTGCCCCAAAGCCAGCTGGTTTGGGAGCCACCGGTTCGAAAGCTTGTTACATGGACTGCATAGAAAGCCTAAGAGATAGAGACATTGCACAGGACGAGAGGAAGACTATACGTAAACTATTAGAATAGAAGGTCTAGTGACTCAAGCAATTAAGTCTGAGGGATACTTTGTATCTAGTGCCCTAAGGTTGGCCAGCCTGGGAGTCACTGACCCAAAGCTCGCTACACGGGTCACGAAAACTGACTATTCGAAATAGTGCTCATATGAGAAGAATGCTCAAGAGATCAAAAGTTGAAAAAAGAGTGAAAATGAAAGAAAAAGAATGTGCTGAATGAGAAAATTTTCATTGCTTAGGCATATATGTGTATTACTGTGCAGAAAATATACAAGTGAGAATAAATGAGTAAAACATGAGAATACTTGACTTTCGGAGAAAAATCATGAACTCGCTACAATATTAGAAAAGTGAAGGAAAAGAATTTTTACTGTGGTGGCATGAGATTTTTAAACTTGTTTTGAGAATGTCAATTACATGAAATATTTATTACAACTGCATTCTTAAGAGCCTAATATTTTTGAAAGATCATCCTCGCATTTCAATGATGTTTGTGGGTAGCATCTCTGCAAACCCTCACGAGACCTTACTCGTCCACTAGTGTAAGCTAGGGGTTTAAAGGGCTTGTTGCATACGCTAAATGCAACCGTGATTCCTACGAAAGTGAGTTAGTATTATGCATTCATGTTTAGCATTTACTGTCTCTGTGGCATATCATAATTAGGGTTTGTTAAGGGACTAACAAACATTCAAGCATGGGGGTATTTGATGATGCATGAAATGCACATCCTGTAAACAAGTTTTTCATGCATTTTGTATCAAGTTTAAGGTTTTAAACCCATGTTTTGATGTATTTTGATAGTAAGGGGTTATGGTTTGAATTTCAGAAAAATCGGAGTTAAAATGAGAGAGTTATGGCTATTTCAGTGTTTGGGCACGGATTTCGAGGTGGATCAGATCCATATCCGACCCAATTAGGTTCTTTGGACTTTAGATCAACCCTTAGAAAGCCCAAAACCCAGCCCACACGACTATCCATATCCAATTTAAAAAGTTTTGCAGAAAACCCCCCAGAAAGTGGCGCCTAACAAAAAATTATTTTTTAACCCTCTTTCTGAAAAAGGTCAAAATTATAAATAGTTTTTTTTGAAGAACCCTAGGCGTCTTTGGCTTTGTTTGGACGCCTCTTGCAGTGATTCTACTCCAGCAGCTCCTTCCTCTCCATCCTCTCACGTTTTGGCCATTGAAGACCGGTCTATGCTTGGGTTCCAAGCATATTTCGATCCCCTTTGTGTTTTCTCTCCATTTCTTTCTTTCTCCTTGCTGTATTTTCACCATTTTTCTGTACTTTTGCAGGTGTAGCAGAGGTGGAGACTACTAACCTTGTGTGGGAGTGCGAAACACACCAACAAGGTGAGTCGGCCCTACCTCCATCCGGCTTTCTACACCCTCCGATCGAGAATCGGCTCATATTCCATCTTCGGTGGATCTCCAACGTGTAGCAGCTGCAAAGGTGCTGTTTTTTGGTGAAGTCCAGCATCCTCAAACTGTTTAGGACGTCCAACTCCAGCCACGGTCCGCTCTTCTTCATCCCCCCGGCCGTCGGATCTTCCAAGAGGTAGGTCTTCTTCTTCCTTCTCTTTTAGCTAAAACCGAAATTGAGTGTTTGATTTTAATTTTTTTATTTTCTGTGTGTTTTCTTATTTTTCTTTTTGTTTCAACCTTAGATTAGATTTCGTGCATAGGCCAGCACGTTAGATTAGGTTTATTTGTTTAATTGATTCATTGGAATCAAGTTTTGTTTGATTTTTCAACCCAATCATGAAAATCGGCTAGATCTTCATCTAGCCGATTCTTCAAGTTGGTCATAGGTGTTCTTGGTGTTGTTTTACAGAAAAACTAATAAAAAAAATTCTCTTTTGATTCATCTTAGTTGTTTGGTTGCGTGTGGTGATTGTTATTTCAATTGAAAAGCAAAATATAAAAAAATCGGCTAGATTATTTCTAGCTGATTCTTGGTTTGAAAAAAATATTTTTGTTTCCATTTTTTTTTCTTTTCTTATCCAGCGTGTGTGTCTATGTGATTTCAGCATAAAAATCATTTAGAAAGTTTAGTTTGAGGTATTTTGGGGTGTTGGGTCTAAATCAAAGGACGTTTTTCATTAAAAATCAATAAATCGGCTATATCCATTCTAGCCGATTTTGGTTCAATTTTAGATTCAACCTTTAATCGTTTTCTGCAGAGAAACGTGTTTAGCTGTCCTCATTTACATTAATTACAAGTTGAGTTTGCTGAAATTTCATATTGGTTTGAGTCTATTTTGTCGTGTGATTTGTTTTTCAAATCTTCCTTGAATTAGGATTTCTCTTTGTTAAGTGCATTTGTTTAGATCGATTAATTAGTGTGGTTTGCTGTATGTGTTGCAGTTTAACATCTGCATATAATTGTGTTAGTCAATCTTGTTAGCTTAGGGTCGGTTGAATATTGCTTTTACGTTTTTGTGTTGTAGGTGTTTTGTTGTTCGTAGGAAAAACATAAAAATCGAGTTTTTCTTGTGTTCTTGAGTTTAGTGTTCAGTCGGTCATAGTTGTTCATTTCGTTCCAGTTCATTCCATTAGCATAATTTGTTAATTATTGTTGAGTTAAAATAGAATTTTATTTTGTGATAACCGTAGTGTTGATTAGTTTAAATTCCTAAGGTTATATGGTATGCGTTTGGTTAGGTTAGTATTTTTTTGATGTGTAATTTTTAGTTCCAGCATAGTAGATCATGGCTTTAGGCTTTCGTTAGTTTGGAGTGTTAGTTTTAGTATTAGCTTATTTGTTATTTTGGTAATTTGATTTTTGTATTTTAGTTGATCTTCTTCCCCAAGGAGGGGCGGCAGCCATTAGAGTTCTAATTGAGCTCTAGGTTATTTTAGGTAGTACTTAATTGCAATTAAGTAGAGTTATTAGGTTGTCTAGGTTCAATGTATTAGGAGTTATGCCCTTAGACGTTTTAGGAGTTCAATGAGGTAGGTGAGATTTAATTAGAGTAGCTCATTCAATTAATTTAGGAAATCGTGTTTTTCAAATTAGATCCTCTAATTACTCTAGGTAGATTTTAAATTCTTTAGTTTAAATAGCCTCAATTAGTGTAGACGATTTTTTAGAAGGAAGGCAATTAATGCATTGAAATTTGGAAACTTTTTCTTGGAAAGAATTGAATTTTCAAAAATCGTGTGGAGTAAAGAGAGAAAGCATTAAAGTCCGATTATTTATTAGAAGGGAGTTACAAAGTGAACTTTGGAAAGTGATTTGAAAATTTATTGAATTTCCCAAGTGAGAGGCTATGTTTTCAAGAAAGAAATAAGTGCTTTTAAATTTTTTTTGGAAAGCCAAATCCGTGGGGTTCTCTAGGCTAGACGTTTCCACTTCCCAATTTGCATTTTAATGCCATTCATAATGGGGTTAGACGGTTTTTGATATTCCAATTTTCTAAAAATAATTAATGCACCTTTCCTTCTTTTTATTTAACCTTCCTTAGTGGATTAAATTAGAGTAGGGTCTAATTAATTCAGTCATAGTTGCCTTAGTTTAGTTTTTTTTTTTTTAAATCGTGTAGTTAAGTTAGGTTGGTAATTTAGTCAATAATTAGGTAGATATTCTTTATTAAGTAATTGATTTCTAGCTAGACGTGTATTAGATTTAAATTAAATATCTTTATTGATTGTCGTTTTCTTTTATTTACTAATTAGCATTGAGTCAGTCTACTTAACCTAAGTCAAACCCTAGTCTAATCTCCTTGACCTAGTCAAAACCGAGCCCATCTAACCTAGTCAAGAATGAGCCAAGGTTGAGTCAACCTTAATCCAAGTCAAACCTAATCTAGGTTAAGCCTAGTTGAGTCAAACCTAATCCCTACCTAACCCAACTCGAGCCTAGTCAAGACCTAACCCTAGTCAAGTCTTAGTCCAACCTAAGGTGAGTCAAGACCAAGCCTAGCCTAAGTCAAAGTCAAGACCAACCCTAAACCGAGTCCAACCTAGTCTTAGTAAACCTAACTTAGTAAAGTCAAAACTGAGCCTAGTTGAGTCAACCAAGTGAACCCTAACCCTAGGCCTCGTTCTTTAGTGGATTTTATGTCATGTAGATGTTATTTCTTTTGATTTTAGGTTGATTAGTTTAAGTTGTTTGATTTAGTATAGTGTAGAAGTGTGTGCGTAAATTGTATTTGGTTTGTGTGTGTGATTTGTGCATTTGTGCTTAGTTGATTTGTAGTTATTTAGTATTTAATATATTCAATTAGAATTGCATTTCCTTGAGTAGCATATTTGCATTTACATCGTTAGTTAACGTAGTTTCAGTCATAATTTACTTATCGTATTTCATTCGTCATGCATTTAGCATAGTTGTAATATTCATCTGCATATACACTGTTATACAGTGTCATTTAGGTTGCATTAGGTTTAATTTGTCTTTTATAGTGTTTAAACAGATTCATAAAGTGAATAGTGCACTCAAAGAAGCACCCGATTTTTGCCTTGTCGCACAAGCATGGTTTTCTGTGCAAAAATTTCGTGTTTTCCAAAAAAATTTGTTCTATTCACTTTATTGACGTGTTATTTGACTACAGACCAAATTTCAGCTCTTTCGGAGTTGATTTGGTTTGATTTTTAAGCGTTTTGCGAAAACCGTTTTTTCTGGATTTCAAATTACAGGACTTTCGATATCCTGATTTTTCCCAGATTTGAAACGCTTATATCTGGAGTTCCAAATACTTTTTTTCCATTCTGTATAAACTGTCAGATTGTTTAATCTGTCAGTTGCAGAACAGAACAAATTTCGAGAAAATCGGACCTCGTTTGCTCTGTCAAACAGTGGTTTTCCGATAACCTGTCAGAAAGTTATTTTGCACTAGTTAGGGGCATTTTCGTAATTTCCTTAGTTTCGGCATTTTAGGCCTGTTTTCAGTAGTTTATGCATTTTAGGATCTGCATAACCAGCATACAGCATTAGTAGAATTAATTTGGTTAATTTTAGAATTAGTTTAGTATTTTATTTAATTTTTGTTTGATAAGTAGCATTTGTTTTATTATTTTCGTAAAATTAGAATTAGTTTTAGTTATTGTTTGCATTGTTAGAATAGAATACTAACTTTGTATTTTTCTGCATTTTTAGGTTGAAAAGCATATTGATTTTCCAGGGTTATTTTCCAAGTGCAAAGAACGAATAGTTGGCGAAAAGACGAAAATACCCTTGGTGTGGAGCAGAAGATTTAATTGCTTTTTCATTTTCACTTTAGTGATTAATTGTAGTTGTATTAATTTTATAATTGTAGATTGATATTTGTAATTAATAAATCACATTTTCTAGAAATATCTTGATTAATTCCTGTTCCCTGAGGATTCGACCCGAACTTACCACTTTGTGGAAAGTCGGTTTTTATATTTTTGGTTGACGATTTTCCAAAGTTTATTGCAAATACTTGTTTCAAAAAAATCATTTCAAACTATCAACCAGTAGGCGAGAAAGAAGGGAAGTGCGCGGGAGATGTTTGTTGGAGATTTTCCAAATTTCCAAAAGAAGGCTCCCTTGAAAGAATTTTTGTAAAAAAATGGTTCAAAAAGAGGTTTTTGGCAAAAATTCAATTTTTCAAGTTTTAAAACCATTTGCTTTCCTCATTTTTTTTTTATTTTTGTATCATTTTTCCATTTTTTTGTATTTTTGTAATAAAAGAACTAAGATTTTATGAAAACAAAGTTTAAACACTAAATTTTTGTATTTTTCTGAGAATTTCAGACCATTTCGGGAAATTTCTTCAGAAAACTGGGTTTGGACCCGAGGTTTTGAGAAAATGTTCGAGTTTTGACACTCGAATCGAGAAATACAATGTGATGGATCCAAACGGATGTCGAATGGACTGTCTGAGCTTTTTAAAGACTACTTTTTATCTTTTCTATAATTTTTAATTTAAAATTTGAACAAGGAGACTTAGATTTGGATATGGACAATAGATTCAGATTCGAAATCAATTTAAACATATGAAATGAATTTAATTTCAATAAAACTTGAAAAATGAACTGGAATTTAGATTTGAAATGACCCATTTGCTCAAAAAAATGAATTTAGGGGCAATAAGAGAATATTTAAAAGATTTTGAAAATTTTAGTGTGTTCACACCATTGCAACTGCGTCAGTCCGGTAGCGAATTAACCGTCATGCACTTGGGTGAAAACTCTATTCTGGTGAGAGATGTCTTATGTTGCAGAACCAGTATTTTCTGAGTAGCAGGGAACTCTTCAAGTCCCGAAGCAATGTAGAATCAAATAGATGATCAAAAGGTCTTAATTCGGTGGCATAGAGATCCTGATGATTACTGAGCTTGGGCCGAAATGTAATATCTTTGAGGCTTCGCAATCCAAATAAAAAATGATGCTACCATTCTACACAACCCATTGATCTCTTCTGATCAATGATACAGGAGTCATTCTCCGATTTTGAACTTCAGCAAGGTAAACACAGATATACACCAAATTAATTTCCAATTTGGACCCTTAGTGAAAATTGATTGCAGCGAGTGAGCTTGACAAATGAAGACATATGGCCAGGACGTATCCATATACACAGAGGGCACGCTAAGATGTATTCACTCATTACCCAGGTGGACAGTAGAGTCATTAAGCATCAAAAGAGGAAAATCTAAATATAATAATTCAATAAGAGGAGTATTATACATCAACTCAGATGACATAAAAGTGTAACAATATATTAAAGAAATGCAAGGAAACAAATAAACAGGAAAATCGATGATACTATGGTAAACATGAGTGCGCTAACTAAATGAGCAAAATATCTAAACCAAGAATCAGAGGCAACATGATATATTTAATTAACAAGCTGGAAAAGAAACTACAGAAGGAATGGTACATAATGAAACAGAGGGTAAATTTTGATATATCTCAGCTTTTGATAAGCAGAGATACTGTTGCAGAAGTAAAATCAAATCAAACTTACCCATGATATGCAGGATTTTTTTTTATTTCTTTTTTTATTTTTTTTTATTTTTTAAGAGCATCAAAAGTTGCGGCTCTTAGCTTTGGATGAGGCTTCAAGATAATTTTATAGATCAACGGGGAATGCATAAAATCCAGTGCTGCCTTTGGACTTTTTACTTTAACAAACATCAACGAAGAATTAGGTGAGTAATAAAAACTCTGCTACTCTGAAGAATTGTTAAAAGGAAATCCTATTAGGCCTTCTATGATGGCTTTACCAGCCGACTGAGGGTTAATGAGGGATTGTAGACTGCAAGGTGGGAGTGAAAAAATTTCAGATGAACAGGGATGCTCAGATGCCATTAAATGAACTAAAAAAGGAACGAGAGGTAATTAGACACTATTAGGCGAACCGAGAAGAAAACACACAAAAAAAAAGAGACAACATGAAATAAATGACCAGACCAAAATCGAAAAAAAAAATATATATATATATATAAGGTAAAATATGATGTTGGAATACCAGCATTCCATTACTTTTGCACAAGGTGGATTGGGTTTGCTATATGCAGTCCAATGTCACTTATGGTGCATTGATGGAGGCAAAAATGAAATAACAAGAAAGAAATTATAGGGAAATTCAGAGAGAATGAAAAGAGATAGATTCACCGTAATCTTATTGCAATCGACCTCCTTCAGCCGGCGTGGCTAGGCTCCAATTAAAAAAAAAGGATGGTGATGAAGGGAAGGGAAGGAAAAGGGAGACGAACAAAAGAGTAATCGGGGAAGAAGGGGCGTGATTTTCAGAGATGCCAGAAGGGGAAAGTTGAAGACGGATCGTGAAGAAGTAGAAAAGGGGGAAGGGTGAAAGCGGATCAGAAGATCGTAAGATGGGTGCGGTGGTGAAGAAGCGGTGGTTCGAACCTTTCCCCCTTCGTGCCTCTTTTAAGGAGGAAGAAGAAGCTTCGGGAGTGTGAAATCGGTTGAAGATGAAGGGTTTAGGGAGGATCCGGGTCATGGAGGGTTTGGGAGGTTTGTGAATGGAAGCCGAGAAGGGGAGAGTGAAGAGAGAATGGGGGCGGCTCTTTTTCCTCTTTTTCCTTACGAAGGAAAACCCTAAAAAAAAGGTTTTGCAAAAGACCCCCCCTTCGATTTTCAAATTTTTACAAAAAAAGGGCTCCCAAGGTTTTTAGCAAAAATTGATTTTTAAACTCATTTGTTTTTCTCATAATTTTCCCAATTTTTTTGGTTTTTGCGTTATCTTTTAATTTTTTTGTATTTTTAGAATAAAATCTTAAAGTTTGTGAGAAAACAAAGATTAAAACTAATTTTTTTGTGTTTTTGCAAAAAATATTTACAAAAGGGAATTTTTCTGAGAATTTAAAAGCTATTTTGAGAAAATTTCTTCATAAATGGGTTTGGATCCGGATTTTGAGGAAATATGGATTTAAAGTACTGGATTCGGATCCGGAGTTGATTTTGAATATATCAATATAGATTTTAATTCAGAAAATGTGAAGAATGATCAAAATTTAGCTTTGGTTTTCTTAGAAAATGAAATCAGGGGCAAAAAAGGTCATTTTTACAAATCTTTGAAAAATTTGGGGTGTTCACATTGCCCCAGCATTCTTGAGTCTGAACGGCATGACTGTGTAGCAAAATGTGCTCCAAGGCGTAGTAAAAGAAGTTTTGTACTGGTCACGAGCGGCCAGTTTGATCTGATTGTAGCCTGAGTATCCATCCATAAAGGAAAACATGGCATGGCCTACCGTGCTATCGATCAAAAGATCAATGTTGGGGAGTGGATAATCATCTTTAGGGGTGGCCTTGTTTAGATCCCTGAAATCGATACAGATTCAGACTTTGCCATTCTTCTTGGGAACTGCCACGGCGTTCGCCAACCAATCTGGATAGTCGATAGTCCGGATGAATCCTGCCTTTAGCAATTCCTCAAGTCCTTCTTTAACTTGTGGTGCCACGCGGGGATCCATTTTTCTGAGTTTCTGCTTGATTGGCTTGCAAGCTGGCTTCAGCACGAGACGATGCTCGACTAACTTGGGGTCTAAGCCTGGCATATCCTCATAAGTCCAAGCAAAGACTTCTTGATGTTGTTTGAGGAAATGGGTGAGCCTCTTCTTCTCATCTGAACTTAGGCTGGAACCAATTTTGAGGATTTTCGGATCATCTTCTGAACCAATATTGACATCCTCTGTCGGATCCTAAACTAATGGTGATGGTTCATCCTGCTTCTGAATACTGGCAACTCTTGAATCGCTGAGTCGAAATCTGCTAATTCTTCGATCTGCCCTGTCACTTTACTGACTTCTGTCGCTGCCTTTGTCTTGCCGATTCTGGCCGGTTTGAATTTATTTTGAGAAAAGTGGGTATTGATAAAGATCCTTTTGAGCAATTTAGGAGCCATGATTCCGACAATTCTGAAAAGCGTAAAGATCGTCTTTGAGAAAAAGGTAAGACAAAAAAATAGCCTTTTGTATAAAAACAGAGAATGACAACAAACAAAGATATAAGCAAAGAATTTGTGTATGCCAAGATGTGAATAGGAAATCAAAATTTCATTGATTGCGTAATTTTGATATTTACATATGACTGTTTGAAGGAAAGAAAGAAACTGGGGCAGATTTTTGCCCCTACAAGATGACTGATGATGCATGAAATGCACATCATGTTAATAAGTTTTTCATGCATTTTGTAACAAGTTTAAGGTTTTAAACCCATGTTTACATGTATTTTGATAGTAAGGGGTTATGGTTCGAATTTCAGAAAAATCGGAGTTAAAATGAGAGAGTTATGGCTATTTCAGTGTTTGGGCATGGATTTCGAGGTGGATCGGATCCATATCCGACCCAATTAGGTTATTTGGACTTTGGATCAACCCTTAGAAAGCCCAAAACCCAACCCACACGCCTATCCATATCCATTTCAAAAAGTTTTGCAGAAAACCCCCCAGAAAGTGGCGCCTAGCAAAATATTTTTTTAACCTTCTTTCTGAAAAATGTCAAAAGTATAAATACAATTTTTAGAGAAGCCCTAGACGACTTTGGCTTGGAATTGACGCCCTCTGCAGTGCCTCTAGCTCCAGCACCTCCTTCCCCTCCATTCTTCCACGTTTTGGCCATTGAAGACCGGTTTATGCTTGGGTTCCAAGCATATTTCGATCTCTCTTGTGATTTCTATACGTTTCTTCCTTTTTCCTTGCTGCGTTTTCACCATTTTTCTGTGTTTTTGCAGGTGTAGCAGAGGTGGAGACCATTAACCTTGTGTGGGAGTGCGACACACACCAACAAGGTGAGCCGGCCCTACCTCCATCCGGTTTTCTACACCCTCCGATCGAGAATCAGCGCATACTCCATCTTCGGTGGATCTCCAACGTGTAGCAGCTGCAAAAGTGTTGTTTTTGGTGAAGTTCTAGCATTCTCGAACCGTTTGGGACGTCAAGATCAAGCCACGGTCCGCTCTTCTTCATCCCCCCAGTCGTCGGATCACCCAAGAGGTAGGTCTTCTTCTCCCTTCTCTTTTAGCTAAAACCGAAATTGTGTGTTTGATTTTATTTTCTTATTTTCTTTGTGTTTCTTATTTTTCTTTTTGTTTCAACCTTAGAATAGATCCTGTGCACAGACCAGCACGTTAGTTTAGATTTATTTGATTGATTGATTCATTTGAATCATGTTTTTTTAGATTTTTCAACCAAATCGTGAAAATCGGCTAGATCTTCATCTAGCCGATTCTTCAAGTTTGTCCAGTGTGTTCTTGGTTCTGTTCTATAGAAAATCCAATAAAAAATTCGTTCATTTCGATTCAAATTAATCGTTGGGAGTGTTCGTTATGTGTTTCTATTAAATTGAAAAGAAAAATACCAAAAACGGCTAGATTATTTCTAGCCGATTCTTGTGTTTTTATAAAATTGTTCATGTTTTATTATTTTTTTTTGTAGTAGTGTTGTTTGTTGTGTGTGAGTTTTGTTTATTTCAGTACCTTTTATTTTTCGTTTTAGGAAAATGAATTTATTATGTGTCTCATGAAGGATTTTTGATAAAATCGTGAAGGAATGATTAAAATCATGCAAGTGTAGGTGCTTCTTTTGTGTCGTTCATGTGATTTTCTGTTTGTGTGTTAGTTAACAGTCTCTTAGAGTTGGGTGAGTCAAATTCATCGTTTTAGGGTTGTCTTAATCCTTGTTTTCTTTGTGTTTTCAATTTTTAGGCAGTTTCTTTTGATTGAAAGAAAAAATTACAAAAATCGAGTTTTATTTTCTTTATGTTTTTAATGAATTCCAGCATAGTGTTGTTCATGTTTGCATTTGTGTAATTAGGAGTTTTTGATTATATATTAATTTAGCTTTATCAAAGTATTTGTTACTTAGTTTAATCGTTTTTTTTTTTAGCTTGTATTTTTGTTTTTGTTGGTCTTCTTCTTCCCCAAGGTGGGGCGGCAGCCATTAGAGCTCCAATTGAGCTCTAGGTCGATTTTTTTATAAGGTATTAATTGCAATTAGGTAGGTTAGGAAGGTGTCTAGATTCAATGTATTAGGGTTTATTGCCTTAGCCGTTTTTAGGAGTCATTTAAGTAAGTTTTGGGAATTAGGGTAGCATTTAATTCTAGAAAATCGTGTTTCTATTTAAGTCCTTTTATTCCCTAGGTAGTTTTAATTGTCTTAGCCTAGAAAGTAGCTCAATTAGGGTTGGCAATTTTTGAGAAGGAAGGTAATTAAGGTAATTGAATTTGAAAAGTTTTTGGAAATAGTAGACTCTTCAAAAATCGTGTGGAGCATTCAAAGGAGCATTAAATTTTGAGTGTGCATTAAAAAAAGGAGTTACTATTTAGCTTTGGAAAGTGTTTTTGAAATTCAATTAAACTTCCAATCTAGGTTCCACGATTTCCATAAAGAAATAAAGGCAATTTAATTCAATCTTGGAAAGAAAAAATCGTGGGTTTCTAGATTGGACTTTTCATTTTTCCAAAGTGAGCTTTAAAGACAATTAAGGAGTGTAACTCCCTATTTAATTGGGGTGATTTTTGATAATCTAATTACTCCAAAAATTCAAACATCCACATTTATTACCTTATTTTTCCAACCTTCTCTATTGAATTCGTTGAGTTTTGAATTAATTTTAGGTTAATTAGTAGGTTACTAATTAGATAGGTCTTAAATAGGGTTAATTTAGTTAACTTAGTTGACCTAATTAGTTGAGTCAAACCTAACCTAACCTAACCAAAACTGAACCCAGTTAGCTAAGTCAAACCTAGGTCGAGTCAACCTTAGTCCAAGTCAAACCTAACCTAAGCTTAGGTCAACCGAGTCTAACTAACCTAACCTAAGTCAAAACCTAGTCTAGTCAAAACCGAGCCTAGCCTAAGTCAAGTCATAGACCAAACATAACACAATCTTGAGTCAACCGATCCTACCTATTGAAACCTAACCTAATCTAGTCAATTAGATTGACTTGGTTAGGTGAGTCGTGCACCTAACCATACTCGAGTCCTAACCCAAGGCAAACCCTAGTTTAAACCTAGTCCAAGTCAAACCTAATCCCAACTTAAGTCAATCGAGCCTACCTAACCCAACTCGAGCCTAGTCAAACCAAACCGCGCCCACCTAAGCCAACCTGAATCTAGCTAAGTCAAGACTGAGCCTAATCGAGTCAACCCTAGTCCTATTCCAAAGTCTGCACCTCATTGTTCTTTAGTGGTCTCTTCTCCTTTAGATTTAATTTATATTGTCTTTAGAATAGTTAGTTTAGTTATTTATTTAATCATTTTAGTTAGATTTTATCATTGGTTGATTTAATGTGTGCTTGTTAAAAAAAAATTATTTATAGTTTAGTTAGCATAGTTGTCTCTAGTTTATGTGTATTGCATGTCTTATGCATATAGTTACTTGCATATGTTAGTACTTTAGGGACATTTGCATCATTAGCTCATTTAGGGCACAGTCATGAAATGCATATCATTTGTTATTTAGATATCATTTAGTTTCATCATATTTAATATCAGCATATAATCTGGCATATAGGATTATTTAAGTCTGCATTATAGTTAGATTACGTTCATAGTGCTTAAAATAGATTCATATAGTGAATAGTGCACTAAAAAAAACCTGATTTTTGCCCCATCGCATTGTCGGTATTTCATGTGCAAAACTTCTGAGTTTTTAAAAAATTCTTCTTCTATTCACTTTATCAACGTGTTAGCTAACAGCAGACCAAATTTCAGCTCAATCCGAGTTGGTTTGGTCTGATTTTTAAGCGTTTTGTGAAAACCGCTTTTTCTGGTTTTAAAATTTCGGGACTTTCGATATCCTGATTTTTTCCAGTTTTAAAACGCTTATATCTGGAGTTCCAGATATTGTTTTTTTATTCTGTAAAAACTGTCAGATTGTTTAATCTGTCAGTTACAGAACAGAACAAGTTTTGGGAAAATCGCTCATTTGCCCTGTCAAACAGTGGTTTTCCGATAACCTGTCAGAAATCTATTTTACACTAGTTAGGGGCATTTGTGTAATTTTCTTAGTTTCGGCATTTTAGGACTGTTTTCAGTATTTTCTGCATATTAGGTACTGCATCTGCATCATATAGCATTGTTAGAATTAAATTAGTTGATTTTTTAATTAGTTTAATATTTTAATTAATTGCTTTAGTGTAATTAGGAATTATTTTGCTAATTGCTTGAAAATTAGGTTTAGTTGCATTTTTAACTTGCATTATTAAAATAAATTGCTAACTCTGCATTTTCCTTTGTTTTTAGGTTGAAAAGCATAATCATTATCCGGGGTTATTGTCCAAGTGCGAAAAGTGAATAATTGGCGAAAAGACGAAAATACCCTTGGCGTGGATCAGAAGACTTAGTTGCTTTTCCATTTTCATTTTAGTGATTAATTGTAGTTGTATTAGCTTTGTAATTGTAGATTGATATTTGTAATTAATAAATTAAATTTTACAGAAATATCTTGATTAATTCATGTTCCCTGAGGATTCGACCCGTACTTACCACTTTGTGGAAAGTCAGTTTTTATACTTTTGGTTGACGATTTTCCAAAGTTTTACTGAAAATAATTGTTTTAAAAGGATAATTTCAAAATATCAACCAATGACATTAAAGAAGAGAAAACAGAAAACATTGGCATTATCTTCATCATTTTGCTCCCTTGACAAAGGTAGTCTTTCTGCTGGACGATTGACCCGTGAAACCCAAACCTACGCTGGTGACATGTCGAGCGGGGATGATCGGCTCCAGAATGCCATCCCCATTCTTACCAAGGCCCCTGAAGGGCTGGTAGCCATGTTTCATCAGAAGATCAAACCCTTTCTTAGTTTTTGAGAATTGAGGAAATAGAGGATGATCCTTGAATGAAGTGCAATTGAGGCACCCACCTAGCTTGAAGAAGCAAGGTCCCTGTCACTGGATCACTGCGGTGACATTTTCTGACGGCTGGACTTCTTTCAACTTCAACATGTCCAGGCTTTCACTCAAGCTGATTTCATCGACCTCCCGAATGCTTGGGATGTCGGCAGTGAAAGTAGGACAAGGAATCATCGGTTGTGGGAGTCGCTCTTCTGGGTCTTCCCCTAAAACGGTGGTGATCATGCCTCCCTTCGACCATTTGACGCAGTGGTGAAGGGTTGAAGGAACAACATTGGCGTTGTGGATCCAGGTGCGCCCGAGCAAAAGGTTGTATGTGGGCGGTACATTCACCACGTGGAACAAAACAGTATGCACCAAATAATTGATAAAAATTTCAAAGAAGACTTTTCCCCTGGCTATCTGCCCGTGGTTGTCAAAATCATAGATCGTTATGGGATCTGGGGTGTATTCTTCTTCCTTCAGGCCCAAGGTCTTGGCTATTATCTCCGAATAGATGTTGAGGTTGCTGCCTCCGTCAACGAGCACATGTGGGACAGACATGCCCCTAGTCCGCACCACTATGTAGAGAGCATTATTATGAAAAGAATGAGGCTTTGGCAAGTCCTCGTCAGAAAATGTGATTGGTGCATTCGTCATTGCTTGGTTGACGATCTGAGCCATATCCTGCGAAGTCGTGCTAAGTTTGACCTTGATCTTTCTTAGTAGATCTTCCAGCACTTGCTGGTGTTCAGGCGAGGCGTGGGTCAAATCCAGGATAGAAATATTCAATAGAGCAATGATTGGCTTTCGTACCGACCCTGTAGTCTCATCCTTCATTAAAGCTGCCTTGATAAAGCGCTTCGAGATCTTGGGAACTTGCTTGGTGCTTTTTGCTATCACCTTTGTTGGCTTATTCATTGATTTGCTGAATAATGAAGTGATATCCACCCTCTTGGCGGAAGACTGTGCCTGATGCAATACGAGGGCCTGATGTTGATCCTGAATGTCCTTGCTGAAACATGGCCGAATGTTGTTCTGGAGAAAGACTGTCTGCTCTGAAATCACCGATGCAGAATGTTTAGGAAAGGGCTTGGACAAAATCTCGGGTTGTTCTTCGTCCTCATCCTCGATTAATAAATTTTTATCGATACAATCCTGGATGATGTTTTTTAGGACAAAACAGTGTTCGGTGTCATGTTCGACGGTCCGCTAGAATTTGCAGAACTTATCAGTCCACTTGCCTATAGCAACTGGAGAATCTACCACCTTGGGGAGTTTAATCATCCCTTTTGACATCATATATTCCAGGATGTCTTCGCGGGACTGCTCTAGAGTTGTGAACTCCTGATCATAACTCCATCCTTCATGCTTCAGCTTCTCTGGTTGTTTCGCTTCTGGCTGTGGTGCTGATTGGACGGGATGTGGCTTAACAAACTTCCCTTTCTGGGCCGCAGATTTTGTTCTTTCGGCCTTGGAGTGCCCGACATTCTTGCTGCGATTTTTCTTGTATTTCTTGCTGCCAGAACTACTGCTTTGGTCTGAGAAATCTGTAGAATAAGCAATGTGTGCTTTCTTCTTCTGCTTAGGGTTCCCTCAGACGAAAGGGTAACCCTCATATAGGTTGTTATCCAGTCCTGTTTCGAGCCACTCGGCTCTTTCAATCAGCTTAATAAATGACTTGGCTGGAGATGTGGAAATGAGATTCCTCAGAGGCTGAGCAAAGTTGTTCAAAATAATTTGCAGGGCGTGCTCCTCTGGAATGGGAACCTTCATTTTGTTATAGGTGCTCCTCCACCTGTGGATGAATTCGCCGGCTCTCTCATTCTCATTCTGTTTCAAATTGTACAGATGGTTGAGAGTTGGTGAGGCCTCCATGTTGAACATGAAGTGCTCAATGAAGAGATTCACGACTTTATCGAACTCTCGTAGTTTGATAGGGTTGATGTGGTTTGCATACCACCTGGCCGTTGTTCCTTCTAGGCTACGAGGAAAGCAAATGAATAATGCCCTGTTGTCTTTCCTGAAACGGCCGCACTCTGCATAGAACGTGGCCAAATGAGCCTTGGGATTGCCTGTCCCGTCAAACTTGAGGAATTTTCGAGGGAGATTCTCCAGATTATCATCCCCATCTAGGCCGTTATAGAAATCTTTGCTAGAATAAGTTTGTTTTCCCTTGCTCTTGGCCTGGATATCCTTAATTGCCTGAGTCATTTCTCTCATTTGCTCGTGCATTGGATCCTCAACTGGAATAGGCTTGTTCACAGATTTAAGCTCTGCGATGATCTTCACAGACTGCCGCGGAGGATTCTGATTATAGACAAATTGTTCTTCCTCTTCTGATTCTTCCTCAGCTGATTCTGATTCCTCAGAAGTGGTGTCAGGCTGGATCTTCTTTCTGACAATCCTGACTGGCTTTTTCACAACCTTCTTCTTTGGTTTGCTCTTTGGAACGACCTTCTTCTGACTGACCTCAGCTTGTTCTGACATCATCCTGGCCATCATCTTCTGGAATAGACTGTACATAGCGAGATCGATGTCATCGCCTTTGCTCTGACCCTGCCCTCTGACTGACTTGGGGGAGTCCATTGCTTCAATCTCGCTATCGCTGTGCTGAGGAGCTGTCTCTTTCCCGGCTCTTGTCTAAACCATTCTGACAATGCCAATGATTTCTGCAGAATAAGGGAATGGTTAGAGCGCGGAAGAATTTTTGAAAACACGACCTTTTGAGAAAAAGACAAGAAAGGAGGAATTGATAGACAATTAAACAAGTTATCCTATTACCAGGGATCAGGTCATCACAAATTTTGTTTACCATTTTGTGATAACGGAAAATGTGCCTTGTTACCCAGGCGAAGTCGTCCATCATGATAAGAGATAATTGAAGAAGAATATAAGGAAAAGTCTCATCACTAGGGATGAGGTCGTCACGAGAGTCGTGACCACATAAAACAAAATAAAAGAATAAAATTTTGGCCACAAAGAGTTTTTTAACAAAAAAAAAAAGTTGCATTTTATTGATGACAAATTCATGTACAAAGAGAAGGTGGGCAGACAGTCTGCCACCATTCTTGATATTCAAAGGATACATTAGGTCCAGAAAATACAGACAAAGGAATGAAAGAGTTTCAAGTATATTTGGTTACATGGTACGCCCCAGACCACTGATCCGACTATAGATTGCATTCTGGCATGTGGCCCGTCGAGAAGCGGGTGTTGACACGAACCTGTCGCTGCGAGAACTGTCTGAGACACCTCTCTGGCTGATAGTCGACACAGAAGAAAAGACCAAGCAATCTGTAACGCTTGCTACGAGCATAAGTGTAGCAAGGAACTAACTCTTGCCTGTCGAAATAATCCCAAAGGATCTCCTCTTGATGCAGACTCTCAATCAAAGTTCGATACTGAACGACAGACTTTGGTTTCTTGCTGCTGAACCTAAAGGAACTGGCTTTTGACGGCACATGTCGCAGGAACCAAGACTGCAAGGCGTAAGTGCATCCTTCCACCAAAATGGTCTCTCCAAGGGCAAAACGAGCTAAACCTCTGTAGAGAAAGGCTAGAGCTGCCATGGACACTGAAAGTTGACGGGTCTGCTTGCTCCCCCATCTGCGAAAGAGTTGGGCGACTCTGACATCGATGAAATTCTGATCGTCCTGAAAGAATGTTAATCTCGTTGTGCATAGGTTCATGGCATGTTGGATTCTTTCTTTCGCTGCTCGGGACAAGATGTCAACTTCCTCGTAGGCTCCTGTGATCATCGCAAAATTTTTTCTCTCGTAATATTCTCTCTCTTCCTTCTCTTTTCCTTTCTAACCTCTTATTTTCCTCCTTTTTGAAGGGAGAAAGATAAAAGACAGAAAGAAAGAGAGAAGAGAAAAGAAGAGAAAAGGAGAGGAATTCTTTTGCGGGTCTCACTTGACCTTAATTTTGAAAATTTTTTAAATAACTCGCCTCCGTTTTTGAAATATTTGCGAGAAAAAAACTGGGAGACGGGATCCGCTCGTCGGTACGAGGTTCGACCGTTCCTAGCGCCTTTACCAGGGGTAATCGAACCAAGGGTCGAATTTTATGCCTTTTGCTTTGCAAAGAATTTATCTAAGTATTTATCCTAAGTCTAAATGCACAATGAATCATGCTTGTGCAAATGCAAAGATGTATGCTCTGTTTGAAAATGTTTTGAAGAATTTCCAAGTGAATCTGATAAAGTGAAGAAATGTTTTCTAACTTAGAACTTAAGATTAAAGTTCTAAGTTTTTAGAATAATCAAGAGCTCGGAAAAATAAATCTGGATTTTGCAAAAATGATTTTGAAGTTTTGAGATAAAAGAGGAAGAAAAGGAATTTTCAAAGTCATAAATGGACTTTGAATCAAAAATAGAAATGAAAATGGAATTGGATCAGAAGGAAAGATGAAATTTGGGAGATCTGAATAGAATTGAAAATTGGAATTTGAAAAAGTTGGAATTTCAAGATGAAATCCGAATCCAAGTTCTGGATTCTGAATGGAGTTCAAAGTTGAGTTTTTGGATTTGGGATCTGAAATGGGAACTTTGATTTGAACTCTAGAATGGAATTGGTTTTAAGAATTGGAATTAAAGTGGAATTTGGATATGGAATTTTGAATGGAATTGGATTCAAGATTTGGAATCTAAGATGGTATTCGGATCTGAAATCTGAGATCCAAGATAGAGCTAGACTCTGGACCCTAAGATGGAATTGGATATAAAATCTGAGATCCAAGGTAGAATTGGATTCTGGATCCTAAAACAGATTTGGATATAAAGTCTAAGATCCAAAGTGAATTGGGTTCTGGATCCTAAATGGAATTTGGATCTGTAATTGGAGATCCAAAGTGGAATAAGGATCTGGATGGAATTTGGATCTGTAATTGGAGATCCGAAATGGAATGAGGATCTGGATCCTAAATGGAATTTGGATCTGTAATTGGAGATCCAAAGTGGAATAAGGATCTGGATCCTAAATGGAATTTGGATCTGTAATTGGAGATCCGAAGCGGAATAAGGATGTGGATCCTAAATGGAATTTGGATCTGTAATTGGAGATCCAAAGCGGAATGGAGTTTATATTTGGAAATCTGGATCCAAGTTGAGACTAGGATTTGACTTTGGATTTGGGTTTTGAAAAGTCCAAATAGGACTTTTAAAGATGGATCTGGGTTTTGAAAAACCCAGATTGAACTTAGGAAGGTTTGGATTTTGAGATTCAGAGTCAATCTCAACTTTGATTTAAAACTTGAAAAAAAAAACTTGATTTTGAATCAGAAGATGAATCAGAAGTTTCAAAGTTCAATTTGAACTTTGAATTTGAATTTGAATTTGAATTTTGAATTTGGGTTGGAATTTTGAATACGAAATGATTTTGAAATTTCAAAGTCAAATTGGACTTTGAAATTGAGATAGATTTGGAATTTGAAATAGAAATTTGAAGAAAGATATTCAAAATCACTTGGGTTTTTTAAAAAGAATTTTGAAAAATGTGATGCAATTCTATCCTAAATGATGAAATGAATTTAAATAAGTTTGAAATTGGATTTTGAAAAGCTATTTCATTCTTTAAGTGAATTAAGAAATGGGGTTGAAGATATAATATATCCCTTACTATGGTCATTGAATATATTATATAATGACCACATTTAAATTCAAGTGAAGAATGCAATACATTTTGGTGCTTTTATAGAATTTAAAATAAAATTAGTTCTCAATATACCCTGACTATGGCCATTGGTATATATGTTGAATTAATTTTAGGTTAAATTCTAATAAAAGAGGAAAATATTTAAAGAAAATATGATGATTTTGAAAGTGGATCCAATGCGGATCCAGTGTTATTTTGTAAAAGGTAAAAATGCTAAGTTTTGTCCACACCCTAACTATGGCCATTGATGTGGATCATCAACTTAACATCAATTACCTCTTACAAAATGGTGCACGTGCCATTCGTGTTTCATCATTGTGAGAATTGGAGAAAAAAAATGCATGAAAGTAAGCAATTTCATGATATTTACAATGCTCATTCATTTTACCTAAAACAGGAAATGTAAATTCTCATTAAGACCTAACTATTACATCTCATAAAATCAAATTTACAACTTCAAATAATAACTTTATCCACATATTTCCTGCAAAACAACAGGTTAATAATGAAAAGAGAGAGAAAATCACATATATCATATGGAAATCAAATAGTGAAGAGATATCTATGATGAAAAGGATGGAAAATGGCACATATATGTAAATACGTATGTACATATATATATATATACATATGGGTGTATATATATATAGGTAGAAGTATATATATCAATAACTTGGGAAAATATAGGGGTATACATAGATATACATGTATATATATATATATATATATATATATATATATATATATATATATATATATATATATATACACATGTGGGTATGGACATATGGATATTTATACAGAACATCAAATGAGAAGCTACATATGAAAAAAAGACATTCAGAATTTTGCCTTGGAGTAAATGAGAGAATGTCTCTTTACACAACTTGTTTATTGTGTAGTGAATGGTATATCATACACACACACACACACAGTGATTCAGCAAATGTGAAAAATCAGCAGGTATGCAAGCATTAGAGAAGAGGCCTAAGCCTTGATGGTAGATGCGTGAATCATAGCAGTGCATGGGCACTGCTATGGATATGCAAATGGTTACAGCAGTGCTAGGCACTGCTGTAAACATGTGACAGGTTACCACAAATGGAGGGATTGATGGGACTGCAGGGACATAGCCACAGGGTGGCTGTAGACAGGATGGTGTTGGTGACAGATTCTTCGCAAAAACAGTGGCAGCAAGATAGGTGCTGTGGTGACCTAATGAAGTGATGGTGAACAGTAAGATGAAGACATGTGAGGGAGTGAATAAATGGTGGGGGTGATATGGCAGGGACAACAGGCAGGATATTACAAGTGATTGCTACCTAGCAGGGGCAACTAAGATGTAGGATGATGGGTGGCTATGAATCATGCTGGCAAGTGTAGCAGCAACATACGAAGTGTAGGTACCACAACCTAATTGTTGTATAGTAAAAACTAGAAGTAACTGGCGAAGTGCTAAGGTGTTGCTGGAGGTTGAAATTTCAATATATTGATGGGTAGCTGGTGATAGGGGTGTTGGGAGCTATTGGTTAAATGGTCTTGAACCAAATTCTGGCACCTTTGACATAGCAATACAGATCAATGTAATGCTTATACTGGTTGTAGCTGCCACTGACGCATTTACAGGTTCTGGTTTAACAACAGTTTCTAATGTTATCAGTAAAAAAAAAAATCAGCAACCTTCCTACTGTAAGAGATGGAAACGCAGGAAAGCTCTGTAAGCACAAGACTGTATGTTGTAGTTGAACACTATTCTGCTATAAAAGATGCAGCAGGTGGTTTTTTAAGGGTAATGGCGTTGATCATGGATTGCTATTGGCAACAGTTGGATGTTGTTTGAGATACTTACAGCAGGCAATATGAAGGGAAGGGTGAAATGGAAGGTGTCCAGCAGGTGTTTAAGGTGCTGAAGATGGATATATATCAGTGAATAAGATGCTGTCTTGAATATAGTATGCTGGATTTGGTGAAGGCGCTGAAATATAAAGGTATGGCCAATACATAAATGTAGTAAAATGTGCGATGATCAGAAATGTACAGGTGGTGATATGATGCATATCAAAATAACAAAACAGAACCAAAAAAAAATAACTCAAGCAGAACATATTTTATAATGAACCAGAACTTTGTTTTAATACCTCAATATATTTCACAGTAGAATCAGAGACATGGTTTTATCCTTTTCTCTCTCTTTTTGTTTTGTTTTTTTTTGTTTTGTTTTTTTTTTTAAAAAAAACTGGTGTAGGTTTAGAAGGAGCTTGCTGCTTAGCAGGAGAGGTGAGATTAACCTCTGAAGCGTAAGTATGAAGTGGGTCAGCAACACTAGCATCAAATGGTCCTCTTCTGCATATTCCATATTAGCTGAACCAACACTTGGCTAAGCTCTCCCATGCTCTACCAACAAGTTATTGTACCCCAAGCTCCAAACTAACTCAGGAATCTGTATACTAACCCATAAAATGACTTATCGTTGTTTACAACCACACGTCATCTCCAGATTCCAGCAGCCAACCCTTGAAGGATGGAGCATTCACTGAATCCCCTTTCTTTTAAACTCTGACAGTAAATGCTCAAATCTTGCATTACTTGTAATGAGTCTTTACAATAGACTCTTAGAATAAGGTCTTGCCTCTGGCCATCCGATCTAGATTAGGCTTGCAATACTGTGATAGTATGCGACGAACAACCAATGCAGGGGATATCAAATGTAGCAAAATGATGAAAGCATGTTAACGATGGGTCAGAACTTCAGAAATAGCCAATAATCATTAACAAGATACTGAAGATGAAGACGAGAAGGAAAGAAAGAAAGAAAAGAAAAGAAAAGAGAGACAGAAAGAAGATAAAAAAAAAAAAAAAAAAAGCAAAGAGATCCGATGTGTATTTCAAAGTGAAGATGCATTATGGCAATACCATCGGGTGGTTTTCTCTCTATAATTAACTAAATCTATTAACGGATATGAAAGCAAACGAACAGAATACAACAACGAATAGGATCTTGTACTGATCTCTTTTCCTTTTGCAGAATATTGAATGGCTCTCCAAAGCCAAGCGTATGAATGAGGATTTATAACCAAATGAAACAATGATGTTACAAGGATCAAATAGATAAAAGGTAAAGGACAAAATATATTGAAGACATTCATCAAAATCGCAGGTAAACAAGCGAAAAGAAGAATACGAGTTGGAAAATCCAGTCATCAACAGATACAGGCCGTCAAGACGAAAATAAGAAAATCATATGAGATATCTAAACATATACAGGGAATAAAAAAAAAATTAAGACCCGCACAAAATGCACATTCATATGACAATAAAAATCAGTAGAAGAATGATAATTTTGCAGAAAAAGAGTGTCAGAACATCACCATAAATCATAATGAACCCAATAATAGATTGTAAACAGGGGAAAGCAAATGTTGGAATAGGGATTTTCCATTAATATTGCACATGGATAGATCGATGTTGCTATGAGCAACTCGATGCTATCCAGAGTGCTTCAGTGGGGCGTCAAATAGAAACAAAGGTAGAAATTACAAAAAGGAGAGAGAGTACTCACCTGCGGTTTGGTTGGAAATATGCAGCTGGAAGATAATCGGACCGGACCTTGGCAAACTATTTGGAATTCCCGTTTTCTGCAGAGGGTGCTTCCCTACGCTGCGGAGCTTTTCTCCAGTTGGTCGATGGTGAAGAGAAGGGAATCGATGGATGTGTGAGCGTAGATGATGGGTCTCAGCGGAGGAAAATGGATGCCGGAGGAGATTTGTTACCGGAAGAGATGGATCTGAAGGAAAGAAGAATCAACCTCCAGGAAGATAATCGATGCCTAAAGACAGGAGCTCGCCTCTTCTTAAAGGGGGAATGGAAAATTCGAGAAGAGGAAGATCAGTTGAGAATTGAGGGTAGAGATGAAGGTATGCGGTTGTAAATCGAACGATGGAGAGAGAAGGGAAGAGGCACGGGAAGAGTTTGTTAAAAATTTTTCCAAATTTTCAAAAAGGTGGTCCTCTTTTAGAAAGATTTTTGAAAAGTGGTTCAAGCTGAGGTTTTTGGTAAAAATGGTTTAAAAAGTTTTGAAAAATCATTCATTTTCTTTGTATCTTCTCTCAATTTTTTGGTTTTTTATGTTATTTTTCTATTTTTTTGTATTTTTAGAATAAAATCCTAAAGCTTTACGAGAAATCAAAGATTTAAAACTAATTTTTTGGTGTTTTTTTATAAAATATTTACAAAAGGGAGTTTTTCTGAGAATTAGAAAGCTATCTTGAGAAGATTTCTTCAGAAATGGGTTTATGTCCGAATTTTTGAGAAATCTTCGAGGTTTACAACCTCGAACTGAGAAATATAGGGCCGAGGATCCAACAGAGTGTCGGATGAGCCACCCGAGCCTTTTAAAATCATTTTTTGGTATTTTTTTTATTTTATTTTGAAAATCGGACAACGGGGCTCAGATTTGGATTTAAAATACCGGGTTCAGACCCAGAGTTGAATTTGAGTATATCAATGTGGAATTTAATCCAGAAATCTGAAGAAAGACTGAAATTTAGCTTTGAAATCACTTTGATCTTCTCAGAAAATAGGGTCAGGGGCAAAAAGGGTCATTTTTACAAAACTTTAAAAAATTTGAGGTGTTCACAGCTCCATGCTTGCGATAGAGTCTGAACAGATCGATGAACTGACTCCCGTTGATCTCAGTGAGAGGCCAAGATCTGCTCTTGGTAGCTCTGGCTAGTGCTTCTCGAACATCTATCCCCTTGACATTGATCAGGAACTGCTGCTCGATCGGATTGTCTGGCTGACCAGCTGGCTCTAGCAATCCCATGATGTTGCTGAATTCGTCCATTAGCAGAGTCATCTCTCCCCATAGAAACCAAAAGGTGCAGGTACATGGATTTCACCGTTCTGCCATAGCTTGAATCAGGCTGTCGTTGATGGTTCGCTTGCCCACTGCCGATGCCATCTTTAATCCACAGTCGTCCAAGTGGTCTGGGAACATACGCGAGAAGGTGGCAAACCAAGAATAATACCATCGAGGTAAGAAGGAATGAGACTTGATAACCCGATGATCTGGGGTTCCATCCCTTATTTGATAGAAGATATAATCTTCGGGAAAAACAATATCAGGGGAATTGGATGCCATTGGAATGATACTGACGCAAAGAAGAAGAGATTTAGATAGAATGCAGGACTTACGGATAAACTTTTGATGAAAGAAGGGGACAGACATAAATCCCGGAAATTTTTGAAAGATCAAGAGAAAAAGGGATTTCCAAGGTTTTTAAAGAAAATTTGACACAAAAGAGAAAAGGATGTAGGTAAAGGAAGAATATACACCTGAGGTTTTTGAAAATAAGGAGAAATTTTGAATAATATACCCAGGGTTTGGAAAAAACGGTTTGATACATAGACAGATACAAGAAAACATCGCATAATTAAAGTTGCACAAACAAGGATGCGCACACAGCACTCCCTAAAGACTGACTCTAAATGCAATATTTGAAATGGCTTGTAGGACCTTAATCCTAACTCTATGGTTCAGATCATCTAATTGCAATCAAGGTATGCCGATATACCCAAGCCGAAGCTCGAAGTACATTGCATAGAAATAATTCTCTGGTTCTAAGGTAATGGCTTCCCAACATCCTTGAGCACCTACCGATATACCTCGAACTATGGCCCTTAGGTACATGGTAAGGGGCGCGAACTCAAATAAGTGGCCCAGTTGTGAGGCTCTCTCCCGAACTATGGTTCAGTGAGACAGCCTAGCAACGTGAAAACTGGGACAATATAGGTAGGGATGTTTTCAAAAACATGTTCAACATGCAGATAAAACCAGAAAGCTCTAATGCATGTCCTAAAGAGATAGAATTTAAATGAATAGAAGCATACACTTGCATACATTGTTTTGCATTCAATCCCTAGAATTGAGGAGAATTGTATTTCAGACCTAAGTCTAATGTGAACATGGAACGATCTCCTCAATATGGTCCTACCAAACCATACTTAGATCCTATATGCAATGATGTCAGCTTAGAACAGAGTCTAGGCTCCTAAGGTTTGCATGGAAATGAAGCTGACATATGTTAGAATAAAGATTTAGATAATATCAAAGCAAAGCAAAAGGCACAAATTCGACCAGACAGAGACGGGTCCCATCACGGTCACCAAAACTGTGATTATCGCAAAAATTTTCCTCTCGTGGTTTTCTATTTCTTCCTTTCTTTTTTCTTTTCCAACCTCTAATTTCTCCTTTTTGAAGGGAGAAAATAAAAAGAAAGAAAAGAAGAGAGAAGAGGAAAGGATAGAAGAGAGAGAGGAACTCTTTTGCGGGGTCTCACTTGACCTTGATTTGAAAATATTTAGAAAATTACTCACCTCCGTTTTGAAAATATTGCGGGAAAAATTGGGAGACGGGGCTCGCTCGTCGGTACGAGGTTCGATCGTTCCTGGCACCTTTACCAGGGGTAATCGAACCAAGGATCAAATTTATGCCTTTTGCTTTGCCTAAAGGATTATCTAAGAATTTATTCTAAGTAAAAAAAATGCATAAAGAATCATGCTTGTGCAATGCAAGCATGTATGCTCTTTTGAAAAAAATGATTTGGAAATTTGATATTTTTCCAAGTGAAAATGAAGTGAATGTGATAATGGAAAGGAATAAATGATAAATAGTTGAATTTTACTTAGAACTTGAGATAGATCTGAAAAAGATGTTTGAAGTTCTAAGTCATTGAAATAATCAGAGTTGGGAGAATGTGAACACCCCAAAATTTTCAAAGTTTTGTAAAGATGTCCTTTTTGCCTCTGGCTCCATCTTCTAAGAAAATCAAAGCTAAATTTCAGTTATTCTTTAGATTTTCTAGATTGAATTCCATTCAAACTCGATTTCGGAGCCGAACCCAGTATTTAAGGTCCAAATTTGAGCCTCGTTACTCAAATTACAAATTGGAAGTATAAAATGCCAAAAACATTCTCTGAATGGCTCAAACAGCTCATCCGTATTCATTTGGATCCATTACTTGATATTTTCTCGATTCGAGGTACAAAAATCGAATATCATCTCAAAATCTGGAT
The DNA here is from genome assembly GCF_984573655.1 of Nuphar pumila. Taxonomy (NCBI): domain Eukaryota; kingdom Viridiplantae; phylum Streptophyta; class Magnoliopsida; order Nymphaeales; family Nymphaeaceae; genus Nuphar; species Nuphar pumila. Next base: position 88,543,412 of record NC_143257.1, on the reverse strand, counting down.
CCAAACTCATTTTCTGAAGAAATTTCTCTAAAATAGCCTTGAATTCTCAAGAAAACCCTCCTTTGTAAATATTTTGCAAAAATACAAAAAAATTAGTCTTAAAACTTTATTTTCTCGTAAATCTTAGGATTTTACTCTAAAAACACAAAAATATGGAAAAATAACACAAAACTAAAAAAAATTGGAAAAACTGCGAGAAAAACAAATGGTTTTAAGTTTTTTAAAGTTAACTTTGCTAAAAACCTCATTTTAAACCATTGTATGAAAAGTTTTCTTTAAAGGGACCTCCCTTTTGAAAAAAGGGGAAAATTTGCAACGATTCCCTCCCGCGCATTCCCTCTCTCGTTCACCATCGCACATATTCAACAAACCTCCTTCGTTCTCCTCCATTCATCTTCCACTGACCATCCTCTCGAACCCTCCACTTTCCATTTAAGAAGAGATCCCCAGACTTCTTCACATCATCCATTTTTTTTTCTCTGGTGTTGATCATCTGCAAGCACTATCCATCTTTCTCTTCAATCATCCATATCGAGCTCCCCATCTACAAACCCCCATTTTCCCCTCTGACTCTCCTTTTCCCATTTACGCTCTTTCTTCCTCACTTGGGTTCTGAAGGATACTTGCAGCTGAAGTCATCCATCATCAGAGCTGATCTCACCTTGCAGCAACCTGCAATGGTCACCCCTTCTTTCTCTCTCATATCATCGAACTCACGGTGAGTACTCTCTCTTCTTTTGTGATTTCAGTTTTTCTTTGATCTTTCCCGTTTGATGCCCTACTGAAGCACTCTTGGTAGCATCGAGTTGCTTGTAGCAACATCGATCTATCCATGTGCGATATTATTGGAAAATACATATTCCAACATTTGCTTCCCCTTTTCCTTTGCTAATTACTTTGAATCTCTGTATTTTCTGTAGCTTCTTTTTTTTTTCCTTTTCTTTCTTTTCTCTTCCTTTTAGTGTTTGCCTATATTTGATTCTCCATTTTTTTTTGTTGCATAGAGTCTCTCATTTGTGTTTTAATGCTTCCCCTCCACATTTTTTTTTATTATCTCGGGGGAATTACTGTTATTTTATTTTGCAGATTTTTGTTTTGTCTGCGTTCTGTTTATTAAGTCTTCACTCTATCGGTCTCAGAAGTGTTGAGGGCCACTTTTACTTTTCTTGAATCCATCTGCTAGAATTAGCATGTGGATGTCCAGGCCTTTCTCACCCTATAGGAAGGTATGCATTAGATGTTCAGGTGGGTTGTTGAAGGGATTTCGGTTGCAGGTATGGGGAATCCATCAGTCGACGCCTGCCTTGCATGTTCATTTCAGAGATATGAATTGTTTACTGTGTGATGAAACGTCCCACATGTTTTCATCTAAAACCAGATTTTCATAGCGAGTGAGTCGGTCCTGTAAATATCATCCAGCATCATCAGTTTTTATTTGATCTTATAATGTATTATTGCTTCATTGCATCTCTCTGATTCATAGCATCTTTGTCATTCCCATTTTCATGTTTCCTTTCATTTGTTGCTACGCTTAGCATTTCCCATTTTTACATTTTGCCACCTCGTATTTCCCATTTCCATTTTTTTCTTGTGTTTTAGTGACTGCAATTCTGTATATCCGTAGTTAATATTGAAGTTCATTGCATGTTACGACTTCATTCTCACTTATATTTCATTTTCTCCACCATATCGCATCTCATTTGGCTATACTATGGAATATCCTGCAATTTGTTCACATGCATCTCATATAGCAGCATGATTTCTTGTTCATACGTGTGTCTGCATCATCTTCAGTAATCCAGCGTTGAATGCATCCTAACAGAGGATTTTCTGAATAATGTTCCTTCTCAAACATCATATTACATCAAATCTAGCATAGCAGTTATAGTAGTTTTGATTTCTTATCTTGTATGTTCAACTCAACCCATGCTTATTGCAATTTTTTATTTCAATATATATCTTGTATTCGTTATTATCATTTTTTTTATCCAGCAGCCCAATTCCAATTGAATCCAAAGACAAGCATAACAATGACGATCTTTAGAGGCACTGAGTTTTTCCCTTCTTCATTAAGTTTAGAGTGCTGGGTTGGACCAACATACTCTAACTCCTCTGTACACAAGCACTCCATCTTCCCCTGCCACATTTTCTCCTTCACATATGTGATCATCGCAAAATTTTTCCTCTCGTAATAATCTCTCTCTTCCTTCTCTTTTCCTTTCCAACCTTTATTTTCTCCTTTTTGAAGGGAGAAAATAAAAGGGCAGAAAGAAAGAGAGAAGAGAAAAGAAAAGAAGAGAAGAGAAATTCTTTTGCGGGGTCTCACTTGACCTTAATTTTGAAAATATTTGAAATAACTCGCCTCCGTTTCGAAATATTTGCAGGAAAACTGGGAGACGGGATCCGCTCGTCGGTACGAGGTTCGACCGTTCCTGGCGCCTTTACCAGGGGTAATCGAACCAAGGGTCGAATTTATGCCTTTTGTTTTGCTAAGAAATTATCTAAGCCTAGATGCACAAAGAATCATGCTTGTGCAGTGCAAAAGATATATGCTCTTTTCGAAAATGATTTGAAAAATTCCCAAGTATTTCTAAGATGAATCTGATGATAGTTTTGAAGAAATGATTTCTAGCTTAGAACTTAAGATTTAAAATTCTAAGTTTTTGGAAATAATCAAGAGCTTGGGAAAATAAATCTGGATTTTGAAAGGAATGATTCTGAATTTGAGATAAAAGAAAAAGAAAGGAAATTTCAAAGTCATAAATGGACTTTGAATTTAGAATTTTGAACTTGGATGACTATTTGGAATGTAATTGAATTCTAATTTTGAAGCTTTGAAATCAAAGTAAAATGTGGGAGATCTAAATAGAATTTTTTTGAGGAATAGAATTGATTTGAAGGTTGGAATTTCAAGATGAAATCTGAATCCAAGATCTGGATTCTGAATAAAGTTAAAAGTTGAATTTTTGAATTTAGGATCCGAAATGGGAACTTGATTTGAATTTGGAAATGAAATGGATTTGGTTCTAAGAATTGGAATCAAGAGCTGGGCGACTCTGATATCTATGAAATTCTGACCATCTTGGAAGAAAGCTAATCCTACTATGCATAGGATCATGGCGTGCTGAATCCTGTCTTTCGCTGCTTGAGGCAAAGTGTTCACTTCCTCGTAAGTTCCATACTTGCGATAGAGTCCGAATAGGTCAATGAATTGATTCCCACCAATTTCAGTAAGGGGCCAGGATCTGCTCCCTGTCGCTCTGGCCAAGGCTTCTCGAACATCCACTCCTATGTTAATTAAAAACTGTTGCTCGACAGGATCATCTGGCTGGCCAGTTGGTTTAGGCAATCCCATAATATCATTGAACTCATCCATCAGTAGAGTCATCTCCCCCCAAGGAAACCAGAATGTGCATGTACGTGGATTCCACCGTTCTGCCATAGCCTGAATCAGGGCTCCATTGATGGTTCGCTTGCCTGCCGCTGATGCCATCTCCAACCCACAATCATCCAAGTGGTCTGGGAACATACGTGAGAAGGTGGCGAACCAAGAATAATACCACCGAGGGAAGAAAGGACGAGACTGGATGACCCACTGATCCGGGGATTCATCTTGAATCTGATAGAAGACATGATCTCGGGGAAAGATAGCATCGAGAGAATCGGATGCCATTGAAATGATACTGGGCACAAGAAGAAATAAGGAGAATTAGATAGAATGCAGGACTTACGGATAGACTCTTTTAAAGAATCAAACCTGGAAATTTTAAAGGAACTTTTCAGGGTTTTTGAAGAAAAATTTGATTTAAAAGAGAAAAGAAATGTACGTAGAGAGAAATATATACCTGGGTTTTTTTGAAAATAAAAGTTTTGAATAATACACCCAGGGTTTTTGAAAAGGGTTTGATACATATATATGAAAAAAAAATAAGAGAATATCACAAAAGCTGCACAAACAAGGATGCACATACAGTACTCCCTAAAGGCTGACTCTAAAATGCAATATTTGAAATGGCTTGTAGGACCTTAGTCCTAACTCTAGGGTTCAGATCATCTGATTCCAATCAAGATATGTCGATATACCCAAGCTGAAGCTCGAAGTACGTGGCATAGAAATATTCCTCCGGTTTTAAGGTAAAGGTTTCCCAACATCCTTGAGCACCTACCGATATACCTCAGACTATGGCCCTTAGGTACGTGGTAGGGGGGCGCGAACCCAAATAAGTGGTCCAGTTGTGAGGCTCTCTCCCGAACTATGGTTCAGTGAGACAACCCAGCAACGTGAAGACTGAGACAATATAGGTAAGGAGGTTTTCAAAATATGCTCAACATGGAAGAAATCAGATAGCTCTAATGCAAGTCCTAAAGAGATAGATTTAAAATGAAAAGAAGCATACACTTGCATACATTGTTTTGCATTCAATCCCTAGAATTGAGGAGAGTTGTATTTCAAACTTAAGTCTAATGTGAACATGGAATAATCTCCTCAATATGGTTCTACCAAACCATACTTAAATCCTATATGTAAATGATGTCAACTTAGGACAAAATCTAGGCTCCATGGAAATGAAGCTGACATTTGAAGAATAAAGACTTAGATAATATCAAAGCAAAAGAAAAGGCATAATTCGACCGGACGGAGACGAAGTCCCATCACGGTCTCCAAAACTGTGATCATCGCAAAATTTTTCCTCTCGTAATATTCTCTCCCTTCCTTCTCTTTTCCTTTCCAACCTTTATTTCCTCCTTTTTGAAGGGAGAAAATAAAAGGGCAGAAAGAAAGAGAGAAGAGAAGAGAAAAGAAAAGAAGAGAAGATGAATTCTTTTGTGGGGTCTCACTTGACCTTAATTTTGAAAATATTTGAAATAACTCGCCTCCATTTTGAAATATTTGCGGGAAAACTGGGAGACGGGATCTGCTCGTCGGTACGAGGTTCGACCGTTCCTGGCGCCTTTACCAGGGGTAATCGAACCAATGGTCGAATTTATGCCTTTTGTTTTGCTAAGAAATTATCTAAGTCTAGATGCACAAAGAATCATGCTTGTGCAGTGCAAAAGATGTATGCTCTTTTCGAAAATGATTTGAAAAATTCCCAAGTATTTCTAAGATGAATCTGATGATAGTTTTGAAGAAATGGTTTCTAGCTTAGAACTTAAGATTTAAAATTCTAAGTTTTAATCAAGTGCTTGGGAAAATAAATCTGGATTTTGAAAGGAATGATTCTGAATTTGAGATAAAAGAAAAAGAAAGGAAATTTTAAAGTCATAAATGGACTTTGAATTTAGAATTTTGAACTTGGATGACTATTTGGAATGGAATTGAATTCTAATTTTGAAGCTTTGAAATCAAAGTAAAATGTGGGAGATCTAAATAGAATTTTTTTGAGGAATAGAATTGATTTGAAGGTTGGAATTTCAAGATGAAATCCGAATCCAAGATCTGGATTCTGAATAGAGTTCAAAGTTGAATTTTTGGATTTAGGATCCGAAATGGGAACTTGATTTGAAATCTGGAAATGAAATGGATTTGGTTCTAAGAATTGGAATAAAGACGAAATTTGGATCCGAAATTTTGAATGGAATTGGATTCAGGATTTGGAATCCAAGATTAAATTTGGATCTGAAGTCTAAGATCCAAGATAGAATTGGATTCTGGACCCTAAGATGAAATTGGATCTAAAGTCTGAGATCCAAAGTAGAATGGGATTCTGGATCCTAAATGAAATTTGGATCTGTAATCTGAGATCCAAAGTAGAATTGGTTTTGGAACCTAAGGTGGATTTGGATCTGAAGTCTGAGATCCAAAGCAGAATTGGGTTCTGGATCCTAAGATGGATTTGGATCTAAAATATGAGATCCAAAGTAGAATGGGATTCTGGATCCTAAATGGAATTTGGATCTGTAATCTGAGATCCAAAGTAGAATTGGTTTTGGATCCTAAGGTGGATTTGGATCTGAAGTCTGAGATTCAAAGCAGAATTGGGTTTTGGATCCTATGATGGATTTGGATCTGAAATCTGAGATCCAAAAATGAAGTCGGATTCTGGATCCTAAATGAAATTTGGATATGTAATCTGAGATCCGAGGTGGAATTGGAATCTGGATCCTAGAATGGATTTGGATCTGAAATTTGAAATCCAAAGTGAAGTTGGATTCTGGATCCTAAATGAAATTTGGATCTGTAATCTGAGATCTAAGGTGGAATTGGATTTATACTTGAAAATCTGGATCCAAGATTAGGATCTAAACTTTGGATTTTGGAATTTTAAAATTGATTTGAGAATGAATTTCAAAGTCAAATTGGACTTTGAACTTGAATTTGGAATTTATAGAATGAATCAAGTTGAATTTTAAACTTTGAATTTGATTTCAAAGTTTTGGAAATGAGATAGAATTGAAATAGGAATTTGAAGAAGAGATATTCACAATCACTTGGATTTTAAAAGGAATTTTTGAAAATATGATGAAATTCTATCTTAAATGATGAAATGAATTTAAAGATTTTGAATTTGGAATTTGAAAAGTTATTTCATTCTTTAAATGAATTAAAAAATGAGGTTGAAGACATAATACATCCCTGACTATGGTCATTGAATATATTATGTAATAACTTCATTTAAATTCAAGTGAAGAATAAAATACATTTTGGTGCTTTTATAGAATTTAAAATGAAATTAACTCTCAATATACCCTGACTATGGTCATTGGTATATATTGAATTAATTTTAAATTAAATTCTGATAAAAGGGAAAAATATTTAAAGAAAATATGATGATTTTGAAAAAGGATCCAGTGTGGATCCAGTGTTATTTTATAAAAGATAAAAATCCTAAGTTTTGTTTACATCCTGACTATGGCCATTGATGTAAATCATCAACTTAGAATTGATTTACCTCTTACGAAATGGTGCACGTGCCATTCGTGAGAATTCGAGAAATAAAGAAAAAAAATGCATGAAAACAAGTAATTCATAATATTTACAATGCTCATTCATTCTATCTAAAACAGGGAATGTAAATTTTCATTAAGATCTAGCTATTACATCACTTAAGGCAAATTTTGAAAGTATCAAAGTCTCTATTCTAAGAAAAGAAATCTTGCAAAAACAGAGTTAGCATATCACAAGGGATGTCATATTTTGAAGTTTAAGATAAAAATGGTGGGATACTCTTGCCTATGTTTTAAGCTAATGAAATTATAATGTTCCATGAATGAGAAAGCATTAAAGTGTATTGAAATGATGGAACGAATACCCATAATGCCTATACGATACGTTATGGAAAATGCAAATAGGAGGATAATGTACATATGATATGCAGGGGAAGATGCAGAAGAAGATGAACTGGAGCTGCAGTAAATGAGTGCTAAATGGTGAGGATATAGCTGGTAATGAAGATGAAAATATGATGGAGGGTACACCTTAACCCCATATGGGATGCCCAAGACTAATGAACACAAAATTATTATCAATAAAGTGGAAGAATGTTCAGTAGATGCATCGGATGGTGAACTACGATGGTAGCAGCTGTTGGTGATGCAGCAGGTGATAAGGATGGCGTGACCCTGGGATGATGCACCGTGTGTACACAACAATGCTGAACGTGCAGCACTACAGCACACAGTAGGGTGTTGGAGGGCTAGTGTATGCTGGGTTGATGTGATAACAAAACTGTGCACTGCTGCAAGTGCAGTGGTAGTGAAGGGAGGCTGGGAGTGTTCTGTACTAAGTGTGTAACATGTGGGATTGCGAATGGCTAATGTGTTGTAACGAGGGTAACACAGGTGTACAGGAAGTGGATGTAAGATGCAGTGTTTTGAACTTCAGCAGGATGAAGGTGGTGGGTATGTGTGCTGGATGTTGCTGCAAGGTAGTGACAAAAGTGAGAAATGAGGATGAGTATATGTGTTTGGGAAGGTGCAAGGGTTATAGGTACTGCTATAGCTAATAGCAGAGATATAATGGGTGTAGGGTAGCAGCAGCTAGTCACAGTGGGTAGATAGGTAGGTGTTGTGTAAGAAACACAATGGGTGCTGTTGTAAGTGTGGAGTTACTATGGTGGGGGTGTTGCTGTGTAACAGGAGTGCAATGGGAACACTGTGAAAGACAACAATCATTGGGTTGTCGTGCTCATGTATGCACAGGAAGCACCGGGGAGGTGAGTGGTACGCTGCAGGTACTGCTAATGAGGCTGTGTGATATGAGTGAGGATGAGTGACATGTGCAGAGTGTTGGCAGTGTGAGTTAATATTGGCATTTGCTGAAATATATATACAGCAGGGGAAAGAAATATGCAAGAAATGCAGGAATCTCAAACAGGGGAGTTGGCTACCTTCTTGGGGTTTTCAGCACACCGATTCTCTACTGCTGTATTAAAAGGAAGCAAACAAGTTATTAGAACTCATAATTGACTGGCAAAAACATTGATTCATGCAACGGTTCAAAGCCAACTCAGTTTATATTTCTGCAAATGCTCCATGTACATAGTTTTATGTCTTCAACATGCCTTGAGACAGATATAAAGATAGAAAAAAAAACATTGCCCTGTTATACACAAATGGAGAATTCAATACTAAACCTACACCTTTGAAGATAGCAATTATCGATGAGTTAAGAGAGCAAGCTACTGACAAGAAGCTCCCAGTACTTCTTTTTTTTTTATCACAATAGTATATATATAATAAAAGAAAAATGGTTGCTTCACTTCAGGTTTTGATTCCTGAAAGAATACCTTGAAATCTTACCCATGTGATCAAGCAATATCAGATTTTAGTGATGAAATACAACCATATATAATTTAACAGTAAAAAAAAACAAAAAAAAAAAAACAAAAAGATTTTATGAATAGAAAATATGTATAAAGGTTCAGAAATAACACAGGTAATGTAATTGATATGTTCAGGAGTATACATCTCAAATTACTTTTCATAGTTTGCTGGCTAAAAAAAAGAAATAAAAAAAAAGAAATCATTACAATCCTGCGGCTAAAATGTGTTACACTGGGGACTATTATAATGGATTCTAAATCACTAGATGTCTGATGTGGGGAATTTTCATAAGAAATCATAGTGATATGAATATGGATGGTGGACGATATGGTCGGTATTGCAATCATACTCCTCTGTATCCCCTGCATAATGATAAAAGAAAAAAAAAAAAAGATTGTCAATAGAAGGAAAATCACAGAATGTGCAGACGGACTGTTATCCTATACACATGGTTTTGGCATTCCAATCCCACCATCCATGTTGATCACACAAGAATTCCTTCTAAAAAAAACGTCATGAGGTCTTTCACATTTGCTAGCTCGAACCTGAAGACTTTGGCATTTTTTACAAGGGTAAATCATGTATTACATAAGATGCAACATGAAAGCCTACACAAAATGGGAGATTTCGTGTTTCTACTATTTCGGTTAATTCAGAAAAACAGCCTAGGCTGTTATGCGCTAATCATTTCTTGAAGACATAAAACATCAATATAGCCATGGGTGATTCAAATCAGATTTTCTTTCTTCCCCCACCCTCCCTTTTCTCTTTTTTCTTTTAACAACTCTAGCTACCTGCAACACCAAATCTACATGCGAATCATTTTGCATTATGGCTGTGCAGTAGGTGTTTCAGTTCCATTTTTTTTTTATTCTCGAATTCTATGATATCTTTGAGAATTTACGATAGCAACCATGCTGTTTCAGTCTCCATTTAAGAGAAATTCTGTTTGGGCGATCCTTGTCTTCCAGATACCTAGACATTATGATATCAAACTTATCGATGACTTCTATGCTTCATATAAGATTGATTCTGATGACGACTCAGATTTCTATTGCTTTAGGTATTAGATGAACTTAACCGACGAATTGCCATCCCAAATGTTAGTATCAAAAGGAAAGAAAACATGCGCATAAAGCAGTAAAACACACCCAAAAAAAAATGTCAAGATAGCTGATGTAAGAGTGAAATGGTAAAGGATAACCATAGAACCTGCAAGGCAGTATATATGAATAACATATCAAAGACATAATGCTGAAGTAAGATCATCGGAGCTAGACAACACAGTTAGAGAGGAAATTTTACAGAGATAGAAAGGAAATAGCAATTGAAAATCAGAATCAAATCTGACGAAAAAAAAAAAGAATCACAGGATTTAAACAACGAAGAATGGAGATAGTAAAAAAAAAGTGTTTGGAATTGTGAGATTCCTTTTCATTGTCGCACAAGAGAGGGATTGAGATTACTAAGAGTAAATCAATGCCCTCAATAGTGCATTAAAGTGAACCGGATCAAAGGGGAAAGAAGCTAAAAGAAAAAAAAAAACGAACGGGGATGGGGGACTCACCGTAATGGAGTTTTGCTTCGATTGATTCGATCGAATGGTGCTGTTTTCTCTGAAATTTAAAGCTGGATTGATCTTCCCCAATCGATCAGAAGAGATGGCTCGTAGTGTTCGGGGATGCTGATAATGGATGAATGGATGCTCCAGCAGAGGGCCGATGGAGGGAATTGATGGATCCTCGATAAGAAGAAGTCGACAATGGATTTTGCAGAGAGACTCGATGCCTCGTGATGAAAGGATGCTGATAAGGGGTAAAGGAAGAAAGATGGATAATCGGCTAGAAAGGAAAAGATGCTAAAAGTTTGCAGAGAGACTTGGCGATTGATCGGTATTCACCAGGGAAAAAGGGATGCCCCTCAAAGAAGACTGAGGTCTCTTTTTAAGGAGGGCGTGGAAGGCTCTAGATGGGGAAGATGGTTGAAGATTGAGGGTGGAGGGCGAAGATGGCTATTGAAAATCGAGGGCGGAGAGGAGAAGCGAGTCTGCGGCCGTTTGTGATTTTTTTAATTTTTAAAAAGAAGGCTCCCTTTTTAGGAAATTTTTGAAAAATGGTTTGAATGTGAGGTTTTCAGAAAAATTGTCTTAAAAAGATTTCAAAAGTTCGAAAATCACTCGTTTTTCTTGTAGCTTTTCTCAATTTTTTGGTCTTTTATGTTATTTTTCAATTTTTTTGTATTTTTGGAATAAAATCCTAAATTTTGTGAGAAAACAAAGATTGAAACTAATTTTTTTATATTTTCGCAAAAATATTTATAAAAGGGAATTTTTCTAAGAATTTAAAAGCTATTTTGAGAAAATTTCTTCAGAAAATGCATTAGGATCCGGGTTTTGAGGAAATATGGATTTAAAACACTGAATTCGGATCTGAAATTGAATTTGAATACATCAATATGGAATTTAATTCAGAAAATCTGAAGAATGACTGAAATTTAGTTTTGAAATCGCTTTGATTTTCTTAGAAGATGGAATTAGGGGTAAAAAAGGGTCATTTTGAAAACCTTTGAAAAATTTGGGGTGTTCACAGATGCCCCTTTTTGTTACTAAGCCGATTGAAAGCCGAGCTTAGTGACAAAGATAACACTCCAAATTTTGAAAATGCCCCAGTTAGCAGATCTGAACTGGGTGTGGAAGAATTTTTTTTGAAAATATGGCTTGTCAGGCTTAAAACCTTATCCTGAATGGTTTCGGGGAGACAAAAACCTTGAAAATGATATGATTGAGTAAAAAAATGAGGAAATCGTGATGGGACTTTGAGTGAATATCCCGAAATGGTGAAATAAGAATTTTGATCAAGCCTCATGGGTGAGACAAGATACGCTTTTAGAATGATTCAGGTTTAGCCCTTATCCTGGATGGGACGAAGATATATAAAAAAAAAAATGAATTGAATGAAGAAAGGAATACATGAGAACCTTGATGGGACATTTTTGAAAAATGCCTCGTGAAATGAAGCTCAAGTGGAATCCTATCCTGGATGGATATACAAAGCATGGATTCCTCGATGGGAAGAGTCATGATGGGACTGGAAGGAAAACATCTCGTCAAAATGAGGAATCTCGTTGGAATGAGTCTCAGGTTTAACCCAAACCTGAAAGGAAGATACCTCGCGAAGCGAGGTTCTGAGTTAACTCTTAGTCTGAATACGAAGTCTACCATACGGGTTTCTCAAATGGAGAGACCATAATGGGACCTTCGAAATTTGGACGAACAAATCCGAAAGGGGTTTGCGAAAGGAGAAAGATAGGGTTCCCTAAAGCTTGGAAATAGGAATGATTTTGGGCGCCTCATTTGCTGAGACTGAAATAGCTATTTAAAAATGACCTTTCACAGAAAATTCAGGTTTTGACCCTTAACCTGAGTGGGAACCACCATACGGAATCCTTGACTGAAGAAACCGCGATGGGACAGGAAGAGATACTTCGACTGAATGAGGCAACTCTTCTGGAAGATATAGACAATGCTAGGTTGCATCAAAAATTGAATGTTTATTTCATTTTTAGAATAGCTAGAAAATTCTGCAAATAAGATAAAATTATAGCTGATTCAAATGCTTGAAAAATGTGCACGTATGTGCGAAGATATTCCCTCTTTTACCTAGAGTATTTCCTCCAATGAGGTTAACTCCCTGGTTCTAAGAGTCGATTTCAAAAAATTTAGCGCTGATGATTTTCTTCAAGGAAGCTATCCATTTCCCTGATATGAGAATAGAAGAAATATTCTTAATTTCATAAAAGCAGAAAATGAAGAGATATTGATAAAAGAATTTTGCATGAGAAAAGATGATTTTTGGCAACTTTGGCAGTTTGATATCTGGGTGTTTTCCCACGATGATCTTTTTTTTCACTCTTTTTGAGTCATTGGGCTCTCTCGGTTTTTCACATCATCCTTTATTTGGATGTGTCTTGACTTTTCTCTCTTTTTCAAGGAAGGGTACGTCACAAACTCATTCATCTTGGAGATGCTCCGATCCTTCTTTTTCTCAGGGATTATATATGATATTGGCTCAAAAGGTCTTTTAGATGATAGCCGGAATCAGATATCTTTTAGGGTTTGTCGGTAGGTTCATCACACTCGCCTTTATCTCGACGGTGATCTTAACTTTCCCTGGAAAGATCTGTCACAAACTCCGTCATCTTGGAGATGTTTCCAATTTTCTTTGGCCTCGGGGGTCTACTCGCTTAATTCGCCTTCATCTTGACAACAATTGAGAGATCCCTTTTGCGGATATTTGATCGCGACTTTTAAACGAAATGAGAAGATATGGGTTGAGTGGATTCTTTTTATTGCTGAGGATATTTTCACTGCCTCATTGCCAGAAAGCTATTTTTTTTAAACATGCATCATAGCCATGATCAATATCAAATCACTTCTAGCCTTTCAATATCATTGAAGATTTCTTTTACTGATCATAACGAGGATATTTCTCACATCCTTTTGGTTGATCAACAGGAAAAGATTTTGAATCTTACCTCTTTTTCGCAAAGAAGCTTCACACTTTTGAAAAGAAATACTAGAGGTAATCTGAGGTGATTCTTTTGTGTTGTCGGACTTTTAGAATCAACTAATGCTTTTAGCAAATCGGCGAAGTTTTCATGAATTTCTTGTGAAATAATCACTCAATATAGATTTTGATGAGACACTTAGCTGTAATTTAAAGAAATGGTATAAGAATCAGACTTTAGAAAACTGGACTGATAAAATACATTAGGTTTTGGAAATCCCGACCACTTTATGAGAAACTGGATTTTGAAAATCCCGACCAGTTATAAAGACTGGATTTTGAAAATCCCGACCAGTTATAGAAACTGGATTTGAAAATCCCGACCAGTTATAGAAACTGGATTTGAAAAATCTCGACCAGTTATAGAAACTGGATTTGAAAATCCTGACCAGTGAAAACACTGGATTTGAAAATCCCGACCAATTATAAAAACTGGATTTGAAAATCCCGACCAGTTATAGAAACTGGATTTGAAAATCCCGACCAGTTATAGAAGCTGGATTTAAAAATCCCGACCAGTTATAAAAACTGGATTTGAAAATCCCGACCAGTTATAAAAACTGGATTTGAAAATCCCGATTAGTTATAAAACTGGATTTGAAAATCCCGACCAGTTATAAAAACTGGATTTTGAAAATCCCCACCAGTTATAAAAACTGGATTTGAAAATCCCGACCAGTTATAAAAACTGGATTTGAAAATCCTGACCAGTTATAAAAACTGGATTTGAAAATCCCGACCAGTTATAGAAACTGGATTTGAAAAATGAAGGATTTAATCTGATGGTTTGAAAGTGATTGAATTTGGGAGATTATAACCCGAGAGTTGAGAAAATGATAAGTATTTGAAGATATTACAACCAAAGGTTGGGAAACTGATAGAATTTGAGAGATTGAAGATCTTGAAGGTTCGGAAATGACAGAATTTGAGGAGTCGTACCCTAAGGGTTTGACCTTTTGGAGTACACGACCAGCGAAAGCTGGTTCTTTTTGAAATACATGACCAACGAATGTTGGATCTTTTGGAAATACATGACCAGCGAAATGCTGGATCCTTTGGAAATACATGCTCAGCGAGATGCTGGATCTTTTGGAAATACATGACCAGCGAGATGCTGGATCCTTTGAAAATACATGGCCAGCGAAATGCTGGATCCTTTGGAAATACATGATCAGCGAGATGCTGGATCCTTTTCGAAATACATGAAGTTTTGGGAATTTTAAGTCAGAACTTGAATTTAGAAGGAGAAAATTCTTTGGTCAGAAGACTGATTTTAGAAGGTTACCAGTGTGAGAACCGGATTTTCCAAATGAGCTCAATATATGATTGAAAAGTTTGAGAAATAACCAGTGCGAGAACTGGGTTTTAAAGATGAGCTAGATTTTTAAAATGAGTTTTTAGAAGATAATTCAGGATTTATCCCCTTATCCTGAATGGGGGAAATAACAAAAGAATACCTCATTGAAAAGGAGGCATCAGGTTTATCCCTTAACCTGAAAGGGTATTTTTTGAAGATAAAGGTAGAGGAAATTTTAATAAGATTGGAAAATTTGGTAAAACTTGACATAAATGAGCTTTAGCTTGATGTAAATTTAACCAAACCAAAAAGTGAATCAAATGAAATGAAAAGTAAAGACCACAAGATTTAATTAAGAATTAACAAAATTTGAGGAAAGGAGCTTTCGTCTAATCCTGCCTGCATATGATGAAAGAAGATGATTATAGATTAAAATAAAATGCCCCAGTATCATGGAGAAGAATGTAAGAATTGATAGAAGATCATTGTTTTATTGAAATGACTCTTTGAATAGTACAAAAAGGCTTTAGAACGAAAATTCTAAGTATAAAATTTCTTCAAATGCAGAGCATTGATGGGATCTGGCATTTCCACTCCATCTGCATTGATTAGACGATATGAATTGTGAGGCAGTGCTTCTTTAACCACATAAGGGCCTTCCCAATTGGGTGACCACTTGCCCCGTGGTCGGTGCTTGAGATGAGCTGTCGATCTGAGCACCAAATCGTTAACTCGAAATTTTCTCTCAATAACGGACTTGGCATAGTGTCGAGCTATCCTCTGTCGATAAGCTTGAGCATGCTCTGCTGCCTTGAGCCTTTTTTCATCTAGCAGATCCAGCTGCACCAATCTCTGCTGTTGATACTGATCGAGTGGCGATTCTATAAGGGAAGCAAATTTGAGAGCGGGCTTTTGGATATGGAGGGGTAACACCACTTCAGTTCCGTAAACAAGTTCCAAAGGAGTGGCATTAGTCGGAGTCCGAATGGTGGTCCGGTATGCCCAAAGTGCGTCATGAATTTTCTCATGCCAGTCTCGACCTGTTTTCACAGTCCTTTCCAAAATACGAATCAAGATTTTATTGGTGGCCTCTGCTTGGCCATTCCCTTGAGGATAATAGGGAGCTGAGAAATGATGGCAAATTCTGAATTTAGAACAAAAGGTTTTCATCCTTTCATTTTTAAAATGAGTTCCATTGTCTGAAACAATGACATGTGGTATGCCAAAGCGGCAAAGAATGTTCTTGTGAATGAAAGAAACCACATGGCGGCCTTCTACTATGCGTAAAGTAACAACTTCAACCCATTTTTGTGAAATACTCTGTTGCAGCCAGAAAGTATTTGTGGCCGTTGGAAGCAGAAGGGGTAATTGGACCTACGACGTCGAAAGCCCACATAGAAAATGGCCAAGGGGAAACAACTGATTGTAAATATGTGGCTGGTGCATGAATGTAAGGCGCGTGCAATTGGCACTTGACGCACTTCTTTACAGATCTATGACAGTCCTGTTGCATGGTATTCCAATAGTACCCTGCTCGAACGATCTGCTTGACGAGAGTCTGATAGCCAACGTGGCCACCACAAATCCCTTCATGTGCCTCTTGGATAATTTCCATAGCTTCTTCTTTGTCAAAACATCTGGCATATTCAGAACTGAAACCACGGCGGTAAAGGATATTGGCAAGAATGAAATAACGAGTCGACATGCGCTGAATTGCTCGTTGCTCCCTTTTTGGCATTTCTGGTGGAAATTCACCGGTCTCAATGTAATTTTTGATATTTTGATACCAAGGTTTTTCCTTCTAATTAACCTGGTTTACTTGCAAAATTGAATCGAAAGCGGGTTGCTCAAGTCTGCCAACTTCAAAAGAACGACATGATTCATTGCCTTTGAAAGATAAAATGGAGCCCAAACTGGCCAAATCGCCAACTATTTGATTATGCTCTCTTCTGATATGACTGAGTTGAAATTCTTCGAAGTTGTCCACAAGAGTTAGGACGATGTGAACACCCCAAATTTTTCAAAATCTTTTAAATATTCCCTTATTGCCCTTCGCCTCCATTTTCTGGGTAATTGAGTCAGTTTTAAATCTAAATTCCATTTTATTTCTCAAGTGTTGTTAAAATTAAATTCATCTTACATATCTGACTCAATTTCGGATCTGGATCTATTGTCAAGATCCAAATCTGAGCTTCATTATCAAATTTTAAATCAAATTCTCAAAATTATCAAAAATAACTTTTGAAAGGCTCAGACAGTTCGTCCGGTATCCGTTTGGATCCATTGAGTTGTATTTCTCAATTAGAGTTTCAAAACTCGAATATGTACTTGGGTCCAAACCCATTCTTCTGAAGAAATTTCCCTGAAATGGCCTGAAGTCCTCAGGAAAAATGCTTTTGTAAATATTTCTCAGAAAAATACAAAAAAAATATAAATATAGTGTCTAAATCTTTGTTTTCTCGTAAAATCTAGGGTTTTATTCCAAAAATACAAAAAAAAATAATAATAATACATAAAACAATAAAAAAAAAAGCCAAAAATTCAGAAAAAACTATGTGAAGAACGAGTGGTTTCGAGCTTTTTAAAGTTGGTTTTCGCTAAAAAAAAAATCTTTTTAAACCACTTTATTAAAAAATGGTCTTAAAAGAGCCCTCTTTTTGAAAAATGCGGGTTAAAATCCGAAAAACCCTGTTAAAACTTTTTTTTAGGGTTTTTCGCAAGGGGTCGCAAGTGGAGGACCGACTTCCTCTCATCGCCCAGCCGCCCTGCTCCATGGCTTCCACCAAACCCTCCAGAGGCCTCACCCAAGCCGCCCATCACCAACAACCTCATCTTCAACCACCGATTCTCCATCATACCTACATCAGCCGCAGGCTCCCCCTTTCCAGAAGGATCCTCCACTCATCCTAAACAACCTCCATCTCCTCTTCCCGAAATCCTCCATCGCCAACAAACCTTTCTAGAATCCTCCTCCACCCTCTACATAAACCATCATCCTGAAACCAAATGACCACCCGTTTTCACCCTACCACATCATCTTCTCCTTCGGCACCGCGTTTCACCCCCGCACCCTTCCTTCACCTTCAGCTGTAACGCCCCAACTTTTTATAGTAAAAATTTTGGAGTAAATTTTTTTTTTTTTTAAATAGCGGAAGTGCGTAAAATACAAGTCGGGCGCATTACAGGGTAAAACAGAGAAGTACTAAACATACCATTCATTAATTGAAACATTAATGTCATTAATTACATCCCATAACAGAATTGTAAATCTACTAATCAGAGTTCAAACATAAAATACTGAATAAATGAGATCTCTTGGCTTTATCCAAAACGACACCCCGATGCTCCAATTAGTTGCTACCTGAAAAACATTTAAAGCAGAAGGGTCAGACTCCCCTGTCTGCGTAAGAAGCATTATATTTATATGTGGTGCTCAGTCACCTGTGTACAAATATGTGCAAGTACGGCAGATATAACTAGCATGGAAGTTTATAACATTCTAAGAGGATGATTATGCTTTCTAATTCATGATACAGTGCAAGGGATGACTGAACTAGAGGTATGTTTATCCACATTAGTACAAGCTGTAGATTCCATAAGTTTTACTAAAGTCAACTCAACAGAATGTAATTCTTCAGAGATAAGTTTCTAGTCAACTTAAATTATTTAATGCTTATCTTACTCTTACCCTGTGGGTACGCACAGGCATAGACCTCGTAGCGGACCGAGACCATACGGGGGTCTATTATTTAATAACCCGTATGACTAGCCGTACGGATATCCAAAGGGGACGGCCAGTGACCGAGAGAGAACTCCCCAGTGGCTAGAACAAAATTTAGGATGTACCTTGTACTTCTGCAGAAGACTTGGATCTACCACCTAGGACATACTGGTAGTCCTGGTTCCCTAACTTCGTGGACTGGGGACCGGGTGAGACGCCTAGCTCTCACAAGAACAAGAATGTCCATGAAGCTTGTACCACCTACCCTCTCCAAGGTAGACCATGGGTCCAGTAACATACACCATCTTTCAGGTGTAACCAGAGCCCTGGGAAGCCAGTAACATATACCATTTTCAGGTATACCCATAATCCCACATATTTAATTTATATGTGTATAAATTTTTATTCTTGTTTGTTTGGATCCAGTAACATACATGTTCTTTCAGATGTACCCAGAACCCTGGGAAACCAGTAACATATATCATCTTTCAGGTATACTCAGAATCCCATAATTATTATATAATGCATATTTTGTATTTTGTTAAATTCTTAGTGCGAGTCATTGTACCATAGGGGTTTTCCGAAATCTCAACCCACATTCGGGGTGATCTTAGTGTATGCACATTACTCACTAGAAGCCCAATAGGCGGCAACCATAATTTCTCAGAATTCTGGTTCAACTTTGTGTCGAGTACTTATACATTCGACATTTTAAGATTTGTTTATGAGCTCGAGTGTACGTTCCGTACCACCATTGGTTATGCCGCAACATGGCATTATCCAACTTTATCATGTG
Source organism: Nuphar pumila (assembly GCF_984573655.1). NCBI lineage: Eukaryota > Viridiplantae > Streptophyta > Magnoliopsida > Nymphaeales > Nymphaeaceae > Nuphar > Nuphar pumila. The sequence goes on along the minus strand of NC_143257.1, from coordinate 88,524,267 downwards.
TGTTCCATGTATTGGACATAATCCTAAAGTCCATAGGTGAATCACATATCTAGTTTACCATCGAAACTATTTCCTTTATAGATATTTCAGTTGCATTTCACCTAAAAAGTCTTTAGAAAACTTTTTTAAAAGAACCCTTCATGAAAATCATTTTAGAAAACTCTTTACTCAATTTTTCATGTTTATTAGTCAACCAATAGGCTCACCGGTCGACCAACCTTCTTGGCTTCAAATCTTCTAAGCAAAACGTTATTTTTTTGTAAAATTAGTCGACCGAAGAATTTATCAGTCGACCGGACAAAATGTCTGTTTTCTGAAAAAATTTAGCAACAGTCGACTGAAGGGTTTATCAATCGACTGATCATAAAATTAGTCGACCGAAAGTTTTATCAGTCGACCGGACAGAATGTTCGTTTTCTGAAAAAATTTAGCAGCAGTCGACTGAAGGGTTTATCAGTCGACTGATCATAAAATTAGTCGACCGAAAGTTTTATCAGTCGACCGGACAGAATGTCCGTTTTCTGGAAAAATTTAGCAGCGGTCGACTGAAGGGTTTATCAGTCGACTGAACAGAATATCAATTTTCTGAAAATTTTAGCATCAGTCGACTGAAGGTTTTATCAGTCGACTGATCAGAATATCTGTTTTCTGGAAAAATTTTAGCATCAGTCGACTGAAGGTTTTATCAGTCGACTGATCAGAATATCTGTTTTCTGGAAAAATTTTAGCATCAGTCGACTGAAGGTTTTATTAGTCGACTGAACAGAATGTCTGTTTCCTAGAAATTTTAGCAGTAGTCGACTGAAGGTTTTATCAGTCGACTGAACATATTATCAGTCGACTAACTATTGTTCCAGTCGACTAAGTTTGTCGTTTTTCTGTAACTTTTAAAAGGGTGTATCCTTTTATTTTTTAAACATTTTGATCATTCTAAATGGACTGTTTTGCCACCCCTTTCATCCTCAATGTATGAGATCTTTCAACTATAAATATGAGTGCATTCCACACTCAAAAACATCAAATCCAATCGAATTACCCAATAGGAATGGTATATCTTTATTTTACCATGATGTGAAATAGCAATCACGTATCCATAACTTCAGACTTGATTAAAACCATTCAATCTACAAAGTAGGAAAGGTGTATTGAACAAGAAAATACAACCAAACAATAATTTCATGAATAATAATCCAAGATACATAAGGTTCCACGACATTTGCCTACTTTATTTTTTTGTTTCTATCTTGAATCCGTCATGGCTAACACCCACACCAAAAATATATGCATCTTCCTACATAGATTCGAACTGTAGGTTTTGATATGAGTACTACCTATTACCAGGCACACACATACGAACAAAATGCCCTTACAAAGAACACCACAGTGCCCCATCGTTGGCCAAGGGTGAGAACCATTGACTGAACCACTACATATTGACCTATTGGCGAGTAGGTGTTTCAACTCATGCCACCTGGGTCTCAAGGCCCTAAACATACCTACATATAGGTGGTGCTTGTCACGTAAACTCCATGATATTGCAACATAGATGTGCAACAAGGCATCAACCACTTACATACAAATAGCAATGCTCCTTACCTCTTGTTGGAGCGTCAAGCGAACGAAGCAACGCTTCTTCCTTCGTTGGAGTAGCACACTACGTTTGCCAATGGAAGTCCAGTCGTGCAACAATAGAAAACTCCACCACCAACTATGGAGGTCTGATCACCCAAGAGAGGGAGAGAGAAAGAGAGAGAGATATAGAAAATTGTGTTTCCCCATTTCTAAAAAAAAACTTCTTGATTTGTCTCCTCTTTCTTAGGTGGAGTTTCAAAACTCAACCCTCAAAAATCTCCTCCAAATCCCACGATTTTTGTTGGGATAGTATCTCTTCCGATTTTTCCCTTTACTCAATGTGTCATTTTTTTCAACTTCCACTCTTTTTTTTCCTTATTGTGGTACCCCCCATCCCCTGATGCATGGGATTCTCCTCTGTTTTTGGTAAGGTGAGAGGAGTTGCTCACGTTTTTGGTGGAGAGAGACCAAAAAGGTAGGGTTTAATTTGAGCCCACGTTTTTACCCTTTTCACCAAGGTAGAAATCATCACTTTCTTGTAAAAAAAATAATTTGTGCACAGGGGGTTTTGAACTTGGGTGGTTGTATCACACACCATGTGTCCTACCACAACACCACACCATCACTTGGTGTTTACTTTTGCAGAAAATTCTCTTTGTCATATTAGGACGTTTTTCCTTGTTGATGGATTTCTTCCATTTTCAAGTGGATTTTTCACCCATTGATTTTTAAACTTGCACTCGCTTACTTTAAATGTGCTTTGGATCTCACGCTATCATCCCGAAACCATCGGGTTTCCTTACTTGGCCTCGTGAACCGGGTCGGATCATCGGATCTCGCCAAGATCCGGATCCAAAACCACTTGTGAGAGTTTGTTATCGATTTCATTCTAGAAACCACAAGTCATAAAAATTGTATTGTCTAACTTAAAATCTTACTATTTCACATAACGGATCCCTTTTATTCATTTAGAATTTCATAAATTTCACGGGTTTTACATCCTTCCCCTCTAAAAAGAAATTTCGTCCGCGAAATTTGTAATACATATCAATCAAACAATTGAGGGTACTTGTCCTTCATTGCTGCTTCTGGTTCCCACGTGCATTCTTCTAAGCCATGATGTCTCCATCTCACTTTGACTAGTGGGATGATCTTGTTTCGCATCACCCGCTCACTGCGATCTACGATTTTGACCGGTCTCTCTTCTACGGTCAGATCTTCTTGCACACTGATGTCCTCAAACTGAATCACGTGTGATGGATCTTGAATGTATTTTCTCAACATCGATACGTGAAATACATTATGAATCTTGGTAAGTTGAGATGGTAGCTTAACTCGATAAGCCGTTTCACCGATCCGCTCTAATATTGTGAAAGGTCCGACATATCTAGGAATCAACTTTCCCTTCTTTCCGAATCTGAAAACGCTCTTGGTCGGCGATACCTTAACAAACACTGCATCTCCCACTTCGAAGCTAAGCTCTCTGCGTCGCTGATCCGCATAGCTTTTCTGTCGACTCTGTGCTGCTCTAAGTTGATCTCGTATCTTCTGTATTTGTTCAGTGTAATGTTGAAGTACCATTGGTGACTTAACTGTTCTTTCGCCAACTTCATCCCAATATACTGGTGACCTACAAGGCCGCCCATACAGTGCTTCGAAGGGCGCCATGCCAATACTTGCATGGTAGCTATTATTGTAGGCGAACTCTGCTAGTACCACGTGAGCATCCCATTCGCCTTTCCAATCCAACATACAGGCACGTAGCATGTCCTCCAGTGTCTGTATGGTCCTTTCTGACTGTCCATCGGTTTATGGATGAAAGGCAGTGCTGAACTTCAACTTAGTTCCCAATGCCTTTTGTAACTGCCCCCACAGTCATGAGGTAAACCGAGGGTCTCTATCAGATATGATCGAGACAGGCACCCCATGTAGTCGTACTATCTCCTGAATATACAGGTCGGTCAAGCTCTCAAGTGACTAATTCTTCCTCATCGGTAGGAAATGTGCTGACTTAGTGAGTCGGTCAACCACTACCCAAATAGAGTCATGGTTCTTTCGGGTTCGCGGTAACCCCATCACAAAATTCATCGTGATATGTTCCTATTTCCATTGAGGAATTTCCATCAGCTGCATCGTTCCTCCTGGCCTTTGATGCTCAATTTTGATTTGTTGACATGTCAAGCACTTTGCGACGTATCTAGAATGATAGCAAAAATTAGCATAATCTCGATCTTATATCATAGAAAGAACAACCTAATTAGAACACATAAGTTTTTTTTCTCGTGAATTGGTTACCTTGTAACATCGCGCTTCATACCATTCCACCAGTACCAGTATTGAAGATCTTTGAACATCTTGGTACTGCCTGGGTGAATGGTATACTTGCTCTTATGTGCCTCTGCCAATAACTCTTCTCTGGTCTCTGGATCACTCGGTACCCATAATCGATCTTTAAACCATATACTTCCATCCTCTTTACGCTGGAAAACAGTGTCTTCTTGCAACGCCAATGCCTCCATCTTCCCGTACTGTGAGTCTTCTTTTTGCTTAATCATGATCCGCTCTCGTAGTTCTGATCGTACAGTCAAACTAGACAACCTAAGTACGCCTTGATCATCGAAGAAAGGTCTCCATTTTGTGAACTCAGAAATCATCTTCCATCCAAGATTTACCAAGCTAGAAAGATTTCCCCCAGCCTTACGACTAAGGGCATCAACAACAACATTTGCTTTCCCTGGATGGTACGAGATTGTAAATTCGTAGTCCTTGATGAACTCGAGCAACCTTCTTTGTCGCATATTAAGTTCCTTCTGAGAAAATAGATACTTCAAGCTCTTGTGATCAGTGAAGACTTCGAACTGCTCTCCATATAGATAATGTCTCCAAACCTTTAAAGCAAAAACCACCGCTGCCAACTCCAGGTCGTGCGTGGGGTAATTCCTCTCATGAATCTTCAGTTGTCGTGATGCATAGGCAATGACCTTGTCGTGCTGCATCAATACACACCCCAATCCAGTACCAGAAGCGTTTGTGTACACCACGAATCCCCCGCTTCTAGACGGTAAAGCTAACACTGGAGCTGTGGTAAGCTTAGCTTTTAGGGTTCGAAAACTTTCTTCACTTTTATCATTCCATTCAAACTTTACCCCTTTTCGTAGAAGCTTTGTCATTGGCATAGAAATTCGGGAGAAGTCTTGGATGAATCGCCTATAGTAGCCAGCTAATCCTAGGAAGCTTCGGATTTCGCTGACATTCTTTGGTTGTGACCAATTCATCACAGCTTCAACTTTGGCAGGATCTACTGAAACTCCATCTTTCGAGATCACATGTCCAAGGAACATGACTTCTTCAAGCCAGAATTCGCATTTCGAGAACTTGGTGTATAACTGATGTGTCCGAAGGGTTTCTAAAACGATTTTCAGATGTTCTTTGTGTTCCTCCACATTTTCCGAGTATATCAGTATGTCATCAATGAAGATGATGACAAAGGAGTCTAAGTATGGCCTGAATACCCGATTCATCAGGTCCATAAATGTCGCTGGGGCATTAGTGAGTCCAAATGGCATTACCACAAACTCAAAATGCCCATATCTGGTTCGAAATGCTGACTTTGGGATATCTTCATCTTTTATTCTCAACTGGTGATAACCTGACCTCAAATCAATCTTAGAAAAGACTTTTGCTCTTTTCAATTGATCAAATAGGTCCTCGATACGGGGTAGAGGATATTTGTTCTTCACAGTTGCTTGGTTCAGCATTCTATAGTCTATGCATAGTCTCATAGACCCGTCCTTCTTTTTCACGAACAGGACCGGTGCTCCCCATGGAGACGTACTCGGTCGTACAAAACCACGCTCCATCAGTTCTTGCAACTGCTTCTTCAGTTCTTCCAACTCTGCTGGTGCCATCCGATAAGGTGCTCTTGATATTGGCTTTATACCCGGCATTAGTTCAATCCCAAACTCGACTTCCCGCTGAGGAGGAAGTCCAGTAAGTTCTTCTGGGAATACATCGGCAAAATCGCGGACAATTTTCAAATCCTCTAGCCGAGTTAGTTTTGTTTCACCTCCGATCATACTAACCAGGAAAGCCATATCTCCCCGACGGAGATACTTTTGGGCTTTGAGGGTCGAAATAACCCTTTTCTTGATTTCGGGCCTTGCTAATCGGAATTCCACTTCCGGCATATCCGATCGAGACAAAATTTCTTTTCCTTCTCTACAGAGGACTCTAGCATAGTGTTCAAAGAGCCAATCCATATCCAATATGACATCGTATTCGGTCATATCAAGTATGATTAGGTTGGCAGGTAAATTATGTTCTCCTAAAATAACTTCCACTTCTGGCATGTAGTTCACACACATTTGTTTCTTGTTTCTACATTACAAAACAACTTTTCTACATACTTACAGAGTCATCGCGGTCACTGGAAAAGCCAAGATCTCAAATTATTCAGTCCTGCTCTGATACCAAAGTTGTAACGCCCCAACTTTTTATAGTAAAAATTTTGGAGTAATTTTTTTTTTTTTTGAAATAGCGGAAGTGCGTAAAATACAAGTCGGGCGCATTATAGGGTAAAACAGAGAAGTACTAAACATACCATTCATTAATTGAAACATTAATGTCATTAATTACATCCCATAACAGAATTGTAAATCTACTAATCAGAGTTCAAACATAAAATACTGAATAAATGAGATCTCTTGGCTTTATCCAAAACGACACCCCGATGCTCCAATTAGTTGCTACCTGAAAAACATTTAAAGCAGAAGGGTCAGACTCCCCTGTCTGCGTAAGAAGCATTATATTTATATGTGGTGCTCAGTCATCTGTGTACAAATATGTGCAAGTACGGCAGATATAACTAGCATGGAAGTTTATAACATTCTAAGAGGATGATTATGCTTTCTAATTCATGATACAGTGCAAGGGATGACTGAACTAGAGGTATGTTTATCCACATTAGTACAAGCTGTAGATTCCACAAGTTTTACTAAAGTCAACTCAACAGAATGTAATTCTTCAGAGATAAGTTTCTAGTCAACTTAAATTATTTAATGCTTATCTTACTCTTACCCTGTGGGTACGCACAGGCATAGACCTCGTAGCGGACCGAGACCATACGAGGGTCTATTATTTAATAACCCGTATGACTAGCCGTACGGATATCCAAAGGGGACGGTCAGTGACCGAGAGAGAACTCCCCAGTGGCTAGAACAAAATTTATGATGCACCCTGTACTTCTGCAGAAGACTTGGATCTACCACCTAGGACATACTGGTAGTCCTGGTCCCCTAACTTCGTGGACTGGGGACCGGGTGAGACGCCTAGCTCTCACAAGAACAAGAATGTCCACGAAGCTTGTACCACCTACCCTCTCCAAGGTAGACCATGGGTCGAGTAACATACACTATCTTTCAGGTGTACCCAGAGCCCTGGGAAACTATTAACATATACCATTTTCAGGTATACCCAGAATCCCACATATTTAATTTATATGTGTATAAATTTTCATTCTTGTTTATTTGGATCCAGTAACATACATCTTCTTTCAGATGTACCCAGAACCCTGGGAAACCAGTAACATATATCATCTTTCAGGTATACCCAGAATCCCATAATTATTATATAATGCATATTTTGTATTTTGTTAAATTCTTAGTGCAAGTCATTGTACCATAGGGGTTTTCCGAAATCTCAACCCACATTCGGGGTGATCTTAGTGTATGCACATTACTCACTAGAAGCCCAATAGGCGGCAACCATAATTTCTCAGAATTCTGGTTCAACTTTGTGTCGAGTACTTATACATTCGGCATTTTAAGATTTGTTTATGAGCTCGAGTGTACGTTCCGTACCCCCATTGGTTATGCCGCAACATGGCATTATCCAACTTTATCATGTGTGTTCCATGTATTGGACATAATCCTAAAGTCCATAAATGAATCACATATCTAGTTTACCATCGAAACTATTTCCTTTATAGATATTTCAGTTGCATTTCACCTAAAAAGTCTTTGGAAAACTTTTCTAAAAGAACCCTTCATCAAAATCATTTTAGAAAACTCTTTACTCAATTTTTCATGTTTATTAGTCAACCAATATGCTCACCGGTCGACCAACCTTTTTGGCTTCAAATCTTCTAAGCAAAATGTTATTTTTTTATAAAATTAGTCGACCGAAGAATTTATCAGTCGACCGGACAGAATGTCTGTTTTCTGAAAAAATTTAGCAGCAGTTGACTGCAGGGTTTATCAGTCGACTGATCATAAAATTAGTCGACCGAAAGTTTTATCAGTCGACCGGACAGAATGTCCGTTTTCTGGAAAAATTTAGCAGCAGTCGACTGAAGGGTTTATCAGTCGACTGATCATAAAATTAGTTGACCGAAAGTTTTATCAGTCGACCGGACAGAATGTCCGTTTTCTTGAAAAATTTAGCAGCGGTCGATTGAAGGGTTTATCAGTCGACTGAACAGAATATCAATTTTCTGAAAATTTTAGCATCAGTCGACTGCGACTGAAGGTTTTATCAGTCGACTGATCAGAATATCTGTTTTCTGGAAAAATTTTAGCATCAGTCGACTGAAGGTTTTATTAGTCGACTGAACAGAATGTCTGTTTCCTAGAAATTTTAGCAGTAGTCGACTGAAGGTTTTATCAGTCGACTGAACATATTATCAGTCGACTAACTATTGTTCCAGTCGACTAATTTTGTCGTTTTTCTGTAACTTTTAAAAGGGTGTATCCTTTTATTTTTTAAACATTTTGATCATTCTAAATGGACTGTTTTGCCACCCCTTTCATCCTCAATGTATGAGATCTTTCAACTATAAATATGAGTGCATTCCACACTCAAAAACATCAAATCCAATCGAATTACCCAATAGGAATGGTATATCTTTATTTTACCATGATGTGAAATAGCAATCACGTATCCATAACTTCAGACTTGATTAAAACCATTCAATCTACAAAGTAGGAAAGGTGTATTGAACAAGAAAATACAACCAAACAATAATTTCATGAATAATAATCCAAGATACGTAAGGTTCCACGCCATTTGCCTACTTTATTTTTTTGTTTCGATCTTGAATCCGTCATGGCTAACACCCACACCAAAAATATATGCATCTTCCTACATAGATTCGAACTGTAGGTTTTGATATGAGTACTACCTATTACCAGGCACACACATAGGAACAAAATGCCCTTACAAAGAACACCACAGTGCCCCAACGTTGGCCAAGGGTGAGAACCATTGGCTGAACCACTACATATTGACCTATTGGCGAGTAGGTGTTTCAACTCATGCCACCTGGGTCTCAAGGCCCTAAACATACCTACATATAGGTGGTGCTTGTCACGTAAACTCCATGATATTGCAACATAGATGTGCAACAAAGCATCAACCACTTACATACAAATAGCAATGCTCCTTACCTCTTGTTGGAGCGTCAAGCGAACGAAGCAACGCTTCTTCCTTCGTTGGAGTAGCACACTACGTTTGCCAATGGAAGTCCAGTCGTGCAGCAATAGAAAACTCCACCACCAACTATGGAGGTCTGATCACCCAAGAGAGGGAGAGAGAAAGAGAGAGAGATATAGAAAATCGTGTTTCCCCATTTCTAAAAAAAAACTTCTTGATTTGTCTCCTCTTTCTTAGGTGGAGTTTCAAAACTCAACCCTCAAAAATCTCCTCCAAATCCCACGATTTTTGTTGGGATAGTATCTCTTTCGATTTTGCCCTTTACTCAATGTGTCATTTTTTTCAACTTCCACTCTCTTTTTTCCTTATTGTGGTACCCCCCATCTCCTGATGCATGGGATTCTCCTCTGTTTTTGGTAAGGTGAGAGGAGTTGCTCACGTTTTTGGTGGAGAGAGACAAAAAAGGTAGGGTTTAATTTGAGCCCACGTTTTTAGCCTTTTCACCAAGGTAGAAATCATCACTTTCTTGTAAAAAAAATAATTTGTGCACAGGGGGTTTTGAACTTGGGTGGTTGTATCACACACCATGTGTCCTACCACAACACCACACCATCACTTGGTGTTTACTTTTGCAGAAAATTCTCTTTGTCACATTAGGACATTTTTCCTTGTTGATGGATTTCTTCCATTTTCAAGTGGATTTTTCACCCGTTGATTTTTAAACTTGCACTCGCTTACTTTAAATGTGCTTTGGATCTCACGCTATCATCCCGAAACCATCGGGTTTCCTTACTTGGCCTCGTGAACCGGGTCGGATCATCGGATCTCGCCAATATCCGGATCCAAAACCACTTGTGAGAGTTTGTTATCGGTTTCGTTCTAGAAACCACAAGTCATAAAAATTGTACTGTCTAACTTAAAATCTTACTATTTCACATAACGGATCCCTTTTATTCATTTAGAATTTAATAAATTTCACGGGTTTTACATCAGCGATCTGTCTTCACCTTTCCACTGGCATCCTTCACCCATTCTCTCCCTTCCAGGTTTTCTTCTCCTTCTCCCTTCCTCCTCCTTCTTTCGGATCTTCCCTAATCGAGCGAAGAAGAGCCCAACTTCCAGTGACGGCCACGATCAGTCAACCCTCCAGCAATCCGAGCTGAAGTGCCATCTTTAAAGGAACTTCATCTTTCGTTGTTGGAAGTAGATCAAAACCCCTGCAATGATCAGGTAAGTGGTCATCCTCTTTTCTTTTTTTTAGCATTTCTTTGTCTTTACGTTGTTTTAAATTTCTTTCTTTGCCTTCTTGCTTTTTCCCCAAACGCACAGATGGTATGGTCGATCTTCACATAGTAGAACCGACCTGCCTGCGTGCAAAATCGACGGAATGCATCTATTCCGACAATTTTCTTTTTATGGCATCGCCGATTTCTTTTTTTTTTTATTATTATTATTATTTTCCCATTTTTTTTTCTTTTTGATCCTTCTGCGGATTCTTGATTTCTTATCCCTTGTTCGTATATAGTCTTCGTCTGGTCATTGATTTACGATTGAATGATAGTTGGTCATCCTTCTGATGATATTTTTCCTTTTCGCTGTTCAGCACATTTTGATTCAACTATCCTCTTATATTCTGCCGATATTGCTCTTCGGCTATGGCTCCTGCATAATCCCAACAGCCGATTTGGTTTAAGCCCGTAATCATAGTTCATCCTTCTTCATACGTGGTTTATATTACCATTAATTCAGTCCCTGTTTCATGCCTCCCTTTTAAAAAGAGGGGGTATGATTCGATGAAACATTCTATCCCATCGATTCTCCTTGATGTTGATTAAAAGGACGTTGAAGTGTCTTATTTGATTCATCCCTGCTTGCCATCATACTGTTCAGTGTAGTCTGTACGTTATATAGCACCCATCCACAAGCATTATATCCATTTTTTTCTTTTATCAATGATCAGCACACTACAAAAAAATAGTTGATTAGCGACGGAATTTAGCGACGGAGTTATATCGTCGCTACTTAGCGACAGATTAACGAGAGAAATGAATCCATCGCTATATTTGTAGAATTTTACGAAACTAGCGACAGAAAACATTCCCTCGCAAAATCCGTCGCTAAGTAGCGACGGATTTTGCGAGAGAATGTTTTGTCGCAATAAATACGACAGTTAGCGACGGAATTGCGACGGCTAAGATTCCGTCGCAACATAGCGACGGCCTAGGCGACGAAATATTTTCTGTCGCCTTTTTTGTTTTTTGAATTACGATGGCTTAGCGACGGAATTAATCCGTCGCTAAGCCGTCGCTATATGTCGCATTACCCCTAATCCCAGCCCTCTTTTTCCTTTCTCCTTTCGCTGCTCCCGCCCGCCGCCCTCTCCCTCCTGCCGCCCTCTTCCTTCCGTCAACCTTCCGCTGCCGCCGTCGCTGCCCGGAGCAACCGCAGGTACGTAAATGGATTGGAGGTCGACCCCCTGCTTTTTCCGGCAGGGGGTCGACTCTGCCAGGCGGTCGACCCCCTGCGTTTTCCGGCAGGGGGTCGACTCTGCCAGGCGGTCGACCCCCTGCGTTTTCCGGCAGGGGGTCGACTCTGCCAGGCGGTCGACCCCGGTAGGTGGTCGACCCTCTGCCGTGTCCGGCCGGGGGTCAACCCTGGTAGGGGGTCGACCCCCTGCCGTGTCCGGCCGGGGGGGGGGGGTCGACCCCCCGCCATGTCCGGCCGGGGGTCGACCCCCCGCCGTGTCCGGCAGGGGGTCAACCCCGGCAGGGGGTCAACCCCTTTTGATGTCCGGCAGGGGGTCAACCCCCTGCCTTGTCCGGCCGGGGTCGACCCCCTTGCCGTCTCCGGCCAGGGGTCAACCCCCTGCCTTGTCCGGCAGGGGGTCAACCCCTTTTGATGTCCGGCCGGGGGTCGACCCCCTGCCGTGTCCGGCCGGGGGTCGACCCCCTGGTTTCTTGCTCTTTTTTTTCTTTTTTCAGAAATTAGGGTTTTTATTTTATTTTTATTGTTTAGTTTTCTTTGATTTTCATTGATTAGGATTTTTTATTTTGATTTTCATTTATTAAGCAATTGAATCAAATTTCTTAAATTAAGGCTATTTGTAGTTAATTTAATTAGGGTTTTTTATTTGATTTTGTTTTATTAGGGCTTTGAATCAAAATTTAAAAATTAGGGCATTTTATAGTTAATTTGATTAGGGTTTTCTTGGATTTGATTAGAGCTTTTATTTTTATTTTCTATGATTAGGGATTTGAATCATAATTTTTTTAATTAAGGATTTTTAGTTAATTTGGTTAGGACTTTAAATCAAAATTTTTTAATTAAGGCTTTTATAGTTAATTTGATTAGTTTTTTTTTATTTATTTAGAGTTTTTATTTTTATTTTCTATAATTAGGGATTTAAATCACATTTTTTTAATTAATACTTTTTAGTTAATTTGATGAAGGATTTTTTTGTATTTGATTTTGGCAGGTTTTTTCCTTGTTTGATTAAGGTTTAAATTGTGGCTTTTTTATTTAATTTTATGGTTTATTTTTCTTATAGTTTATGATGTTTTGGTTTATTTATAATTTATTTTCTTGTATTTTAAGGTTTTATGATTTAATATGGTCGAATAATTTCATGGTGACTTCATTTTAAAACATCATTTTTTTTTGCAGATTTCTCAACAGAACTTGCTTGTGCCCCGCCACCCGTGGTAAGTAAGTGACAAAAACAATGCAAATCGGGTAAATACCCGTGGTGAGTAAGTGATGCAAGCGCATCACATGTTATTTAATTTATTGAATATAACACTTTATTGTTCACACACTCACTTAGTTGTTGATATCTATGACTACTTTGTTGGAGTTCGGAGATCATGCTGAGCATGATTTTAATGTATGAATATGGAAGTGTTCTTATTTTTGGAGTACGGAGTCCATGCTATGCATGGTAGTAGTTAGTGGGATATTGAAGTGTGTTTGCTGCAGGTACATGTTTGATATTTGTTTGATATGAATTATTTCGATGTATTGCAATGTTTGATGTGATTGTATCCATGCTTACATGTAGTTACTTTCAATTTGATTATGTCTTCCATGTGAAATTGTATACTGAAAGCATGCTTCAAATGAATGTATCGTGTCATGAATAGTTTGCACATGAAAATATTAAGTTATCAATGCATGCATCATAATTCTTGTGATTGTATGACATCATATATTGCATGATAAATTTGATATTTTCTTCATCATAGTATTCTGATGGTTCTCTTTTAACTGGTTAGGATACTATTCGTAACATCATACGACAGAATGACTGCAAACCGTGAATGGATGTACCGTAGGATAGTAGACAATGAGTTATCGCATGAATATATGAATGGTGTCGACAGTTTTATTGAATTTGCAACGGCAAGTGTCAGTACGGTAGATCCCACAGGTCGGATTAGGTGTCCCTGCAAGATTTGTAAGAATAATCGATTTGTAGAACCTCATGGCGTTAGACATCACCTATACAGGAAGGGTTTTGTGAGTGATTATCAGAACTGGACGTTTCATGGAGAAGAATTTAGAAACGATTTTGATGCACGGGTGAATGTGGTGCACGATAATCCATATACGAATTTGATATTTGATGCTGCAGGAACAGAACTGGGTTCTGCTATGAGTTCTAGTGATGTAAGAACTGTCGTAGATGAAGAATCACCAAACGATGCAGCTAGTAGATTTTATGATTTACTTAGAGATGCTGATGAGCCACTTTGGAACGGTTGTGAGAGTCACACTATCTTGTCTGCAGTTCTTCAACTAATGAATTTGAAGTCCGAGTATAATTTGAGTCAATCATGTTTTGACCGTTTGTGCATGATTGTGAAGAGTATGTTGCCTAAAGATGAGAAATTGCCACAAAATTTCTATCGTGCGAAAGTTATGGTCAACGCTCTAGGTATGGGTTACAAAAAGATTGATGCTTGTCCAAATCACTGCATGTTGTATTTCAAGGAGCAGGAAAACGACATATCATGCCCGTCATGTGGGCATCCTCGGTTCAAGCCAAAGACAAGAGGCAATGGTAGCACGAGATCAAAGGAAGTTTCATACAAGTCGCTCCGCTACTTTCCTATCACTCCTAGATTGCAGCGATTGTATATGTCTTCAAAGACAGCTAAACACATGAGATGGCATGCAAATAAAGTTCGACACGATGAAAACAAGATCACGCATCCTGTTGACGCTGAAGCTTGGAAGCACTTTGATCGTACTCATCAGAACTTCGCAATGGAAGTGCGAAATGTTAGACTCGGTCTATGTACAGATGGATTTAATCCATTTGGGGGTAGATCAACTCCATACTCATGCTGGCCAGTATTTGTAACTCCATACAACCTTCCACCAAGCTTGTGTATGAAACGTCAGATAGAAATGAATGGTGGGCAGTTTGCAAGGTGAAATCCAAACTATACCCCGAGTATGATCAGTTACAAGAAGATGAGTTAGCTGAAGACAGTGATTACTATCAATCAGATGATGTCTGTGACTTCGCTTATGGTCACGATGTTGCGCATGATATGCATGTCATATCTCCATTGGCTGATGAAACATTCATAGAGGAATGTGATCCAAATGATGTACCAAGTGGATGGGCAAACAATGAAGAAGAAGAAGAAGAAGAAGAAGAAGAAGAAGAAGAAGAAGAAGAAGAAAGTCAAACTAGTGACGAGGAAGAATTCTCAAGCTAGTGAAAAAAATCTTATACTACAAACCTCTATTTAAATGCATTGTAATACTTGATGTGAGTTGTATTGCAATACTTGGTGTGAATGATTAAAAATTTTATTTCAATGTATTGTAATACTTGATACGAATGATTCGAATGCATTGTAATTTATCTGAATGTATTATAATTTATGCAATTAACGAATGATTTGAATTAGTGCAATACTTGATGTCAATGATTTGAATTATTTGAATGCATTGCAATGCTTGATGTGAATGACTTGAATGCATTGTAATACTTGATGTGAATTATTTGAATGTATTGTATGACATATGTTATTTGTTAGAATATGGTTCGTGGAGGTTATAGTGGTCGCTCATCCAGTAGTAGCCAGGCTCAACCTTCATCTTCACGGGCTCCTGTGATAGGTATATCATATAACTAATTAGATGCTTGATTAGTTCAAATGCACATTCTGAGAACTTGGTGTGTATTTTTTTACAGATGATGTTGCGCCTGTATACGACCCACCTACACCAGTTGATCGCACAAGTCAACAGCCAACACAGGAAACAGGGTCTTCACAGGCTGGCACAAGAAGACTCATTCGAATAGTGTATATCGATAATCGACCGTAAGTATTTTGTTTTCAATTATTGCATATCTTTTAAATATTTTATATTGATATTTACTGTGTAACAATTCATGTGCAGCACGAGGTTTGAGCCACAAGAAGTAGTACGGGAGATTAGGAATTCACTTCTTCAACATCTACCAGGACCAGTTGCTCAATGGAAAGAGTACCCAAAGGAGGTATTAGACAGATTGTGGTCCTCATTCATGGTATACAGTTGTTCCTCATAGTTAATGTGTTTCATATTTAATTTATTTAAGCAATGTCTACTAACTTTCTGAAAATATTTGTAGGCTTCGAATCGCTTTGCAACTACGGTGGAAGAAAATGATGCAAGGAAGGTGTGGCAGAAGGTGGCTGCCAATCGATTTGCAGACATGCTGCACACTATGAAGACTGCAGCAAAAAAAGCATCTGGCGTAGTAGATGATCCATTACTGTGGAAGGGCCATGGTCCTATTACTATCAGGAGAGATTACTGGGATGAAATGTGCGATATGTGGGCGGGAGATGCATTTAAAAATCGCTCTGCGAAGGCTTCACAAAATCGATCGAAGATGCCCGAAGCCCATCTACACACAGGTGGATCTAAGACATTTGGGAGCCACCTAAAGAAAATGGTAACTCATCAATATATAATATTAATTTTATAAGTATAGTTGCAAATTTGTGTACTAAATCTTTTGTCATTTAACTTCGCAGGAAGCAGAAAAAGGAGGCAGTGTACCATATAAGGATGTGTTTGTAGAAACACATAAACGGAAGACCACGGGAGTCTTCGTATCAGAGAAGGCGAGAACGACAACGGTATGTATTAATTCTATTAATAATCATTGCAATATATATGCAAGTCATCATAATGTTATCATTAATTATTAATGAATACTTTAAACATTATTTTGTAGGAGGCATATGAGCAACAAATGGTAGAGCGATATGGTGAAGACGCTACTCAGCATCCATCATTTGATCCTACAGCATGGGTGACTGCAGCAGGTGAACCCAAAAAAGGTCGCGTGTTCGGGTTTGGGAGTAATATGAACACTTCACCAGTTATTGGTTCTTCCAGTTACGGCTCACCAACTTCTTGCGCTGACATAAGCTCCAAGCAGCCGACTATTCTTTCCGGTGATGATGTACGCGAGATCATTAATGAATCACTGAATAACTACTTCCAATACACCGTCGCCCCCTTTCTCCGAAATGAGATCAAGGCCGCTGTTCAGGATAGGGGATCTTCGATTCCAGGTCCCTCTCAGGTATAATCACATATATAGTTTTTTTGACTATCTTAAAGCACATCTGAGCATGGTAGAATCACATATAGAGTTTTTCTAGATGCCTTAGAACACATATGAACATGCTATAATCACATATTCAATTTTTTTACTGCCTTAGCACACATATGAGCATGATAGAATCACATATATATATATATATTTAACTTTTTGTCTGTCTTAGAGCACATATGAGCATGATAGAATCACATATAAAGTTTTTTTGATTGCATTAGAACACATAAGCATGCTATAATCACATATTCAGTTTTTTTACTGCCTAAGAACACATATGAGCATATTATAATCACATATTCTGTTTTTTGACTGCCTTAGCACACATATGAACATGCTATAATAACATATAGAGTTTTTTAACTGCCTTAGAACACATATGAACATGTTATATATCATTTATGATAGAATCACATATAAAATTTTTGGCTTTGCCTGCCTTAGAGCACATATGAGCATGCTATATTCACATATTCAATTTTTTTACTGCCTTAGCACACATACGAGCATGATCGAATCACATATATAGTTTTTTGCTTGCCTTAAAGCACATCTGAGCATGGTAGAATCACATATAGAGTTTTTTTATATGCCTTAGAACACATATGAACATGCTATAATCACATATTCAATTTTTTGACTGCCTTAGCACACATATGAGCATGATAGAATCACATATAGAGTTTTTTTATTGCCTTAGATCACACATGAGCACATGATAGAATCACATATAGTGTGTAATTTATTTCATTATATTTTGTTTATCAATACTGACTGTTCTTTTCTTGTGTAGGCTGCTAGCGATAATCAGGGTAGTGGAGCTGAAGGGACAGATAAAGACAATGAACAAGAAGACGCACAAAATCTTGGCGATGATTAGAGGACTGTGTTGAAGAAGTTCTATTTTTTTTATTTTTCCTAATTGTAATTGTTGAATTGTAAATAATTAAACTTTTTAGTTTTAAGGTGGAACGATTAATTATTATAGATACTTGTTATATGAATTTTTTTGTGTGGTTTGTTTTTTATTTACAGGAAATATAAATTGTACAGGAAATATAAATTGTACAGTTCTCCGTAATTAATTTTTAAATAAATTTTTTTTGATTTTTTTTCGTTTTTGCGACGGATTAGCGACGGATGATTCCGTCGCTATTCATATTAATCTAGCGACGGCTTAGCGACGGAATTAAATCCGTCGCCACGCCGTGGTCGCCGTTTAGTACCGGCGGATTGGCGACGGAATATAGCGCTCGTTATTCCGTCGCAATTAGCGACGGACTTGGCGACGGAATAATTCCGTCGCCAGTTAGCGTCGAAATATTCGCGACGTAAGCATACTGTCGCCGCGTTGTCGCTAATCCGTCGCTAACATGGTTAGCGACGGATTAGCGACGGATTAGCGACGAAAGGTGGTCGTCGCTAATCTACTGCTCTGTTGTAGTGGCATTCTGTCCATTTGGCGTTTTCTGGTGATTTGTAGAATCATCAATTTAAGTTTAGAGGTTACCCCATTTCATTTATTCATGTTTAGCATCTTCCATTATTTTCTTTTGATTATTTAATCGTGTTTCCATGGTTTGATTTCTACGGCATCTCCTGTAGACCACTTGCCTGTTCATTTGCTCATCTTTTGAGTCTAGGTCATCTTGTCACATTGAAAACATATGAAGATCTTTAAGTTTCTATTATCATCTGCAATATATGTGTATCCCCGTTGCCTTAATGTTTATTTCTGAAATTAAACTTACAAAGGCCATCAGATAGATCCGTTTGCTTTTCTTTTACTGGTTCATCTTTGGTCAAAATTAACCTGTTAATTAAGGTCATTTCGTGATGTTTGTCTCAACGATGTGGGAAACTATTTGGTTAAAGGTCATAAAAAAAAAAGAAAAGAAAAGTGGAAAAACTATTGGTCAATGTGCCAATGTTTCTACTAAAAGCCAGTTTTCGCTCCATACACTAAATGGTCCATAGCCTTTTTCTTTTGGCAAACCATGTATGCTCAGTTAAGAAGTTGTTGATGCATTGATGAATCTAATATTTGAAGCAGTGTATGTGAATATCATTCCTTCTGCCAGGCGAAACTGGTGATGTTAGATATATATATATATATATATATATAGCGTTCCCAATGCTAAAGGTGATGTCAACATTATGTTTACACTCTTATGACAGCCACTTTTCCTGCTAAAGCCAGTTCTTCAAGGAATGAATATTTGGCAAAATTTGCTACCTTAGAGATGTTTTACGTCATCAAAGGCTGTATTCGGCAAAGGAATACAGTTCAATGATCCCATCATGAATCAGAAGCCTAAGGGGCTTATACTTCTCAATTCAATATACTTAACTTACGTCATTTTTTTTGGATTCATTACAGTCATCACAGCTTCAGTTCCTAGTTGATGTTTTAAAATTTCATCTCATGATGACCTTGTATCAAGCGGGTGTTCAGTTTAAGTCCCAATATTAGAATAAGATACAACTATTTGAAAATAAACCATCTGATGTTGTTGGATCAGCAACGATGTCAATTCAAGGAGCTTTTGAAGCTCCGGTGTCAGAAGCTGGCTCTGTAGACAATACTGAACGGAGATTGACCCCCCCCCCCCCGGGTGATATAAAAGCAGCAATCGAAAGACCTTCAGGGAAGTTCTATTTTGTTTAAAAGAATCTGAATATCCAGTTGAAGCAGAGGTACCTTTCACAGCAACTTTCCCTTTCTCATATAATGTTCGTATATTTTCATGGCCTATATCATCTGGCAGCAAATTCCTGTAATTAGAAATCCTGACAACCTATTGCGATCATGAGTGATGAATCGAGAGTGACAAATGGAAATATGGTTTTTGCCTCTCGGCTCATTGAGCATTACCATTCAAGTGATGTCTTTAAGAATCCTCCCCTACCGGCCCTGCAAATGTCTTGGACTACCTTGAAATAAGAGATATGCAGCACCAAAACATTTTATCAAGGAGGCACATCTGTTTTCAAAGGGGGATGATGAACCTTGGCAAGTTGCTATTCATAATATACTGAGTGATTGTTCTGAAGATATTTTGGAAAGCCACTTCCAAATCAGGTACCAAGCAGTATAATTTTCAATAGCTCTATCTTATCTAAAACAGCCATCAGTTTCACATTTTTTGCAGTATGGCCAGATCAATCTAAATCTTTATATTTACATTTGCAGTATGACATGTTCAATATACTTTGTATCTTCTGTAAGTATTGATATGCCCTTCATCTGTATACCCATCTCTAATATCCAATGCCACTTGCGACCTTGTTTTCAGTTATCCATTACTACTAAATCTAAATGGTGAATGACTTTCTATTTTGCACGTAAGAACATTAGTTCTCAATCTTGCTCCTCTTTTGAAGACACACAGTTCCAAAAAATGTTGTTTTCTTTCTGAGAAAGCTTTAAAAATTGGTAGGTCAATTCTGCTTTACACCTTGGAAGATAAACCGAGGGTGGCTGTGATGTCTGTAACTGCAGCTGTGAGGGATATATAAACTTCAATTCCTGTGTTGTTCTTTATCTCTGGGTTGTCTATTGTTTTCTTAGATAGTTAATTCAAATGCCAAAATATCAGCCGAAGGTTGCCAGTAAAGGCATGTTGTTTTTAATAAAAAGCATATCTATGGGAACAATCAAGAAGATGTTTGGTAAGATATGTGTTATCCTAATTCCATATTTGTTTTGAACATATTTGACCTGTTTATATTGCATATATGTAGAAGTTCTGGCGATTTCTTGCTTGTAATATTAACCCTTATCAATAACATTTTGAAAGAATATTTTCGTCAGTGATGCTAATCTATCAGATTTTGTTTTTGGCTGGCCGTGACTATGGGACTGCAACTGTGAACCGTGGGGTTGTGAATGTCTTTTTCAAGTGAGGCCATCGGCAAGGGGTCTTCTTAAACCATCTACTAAGGATGTTTACAGCATTAGGAATCTACACTGAGAGCTCTAAAAAACCATTTCCCGAGGGGGACTTCAGAGTTTTTTTTTTCTACCGCTGAAGGTGTAAATATAGGCAACAACCAGATGTTCCAAATTACCAGAAGTGTATGAAAACAAAAGCAGGAGTCCAGTGGAACATCCGTTAACTCACTCCTGCTTGGAAAAGGGGAAGTACTCTGATTTGTTGAAATGAGCCTGACATGCTACAAAAAGGAATTGGTTTTCATCTAATCTTGTTTCATGACCTCTTGTGTTTATCTTCCATGACTTATGCATAAAGCCCTATCAATAGGATTCAGATTCATCATTGGTGGAATTAAGGCTGCATTCAACCTTTTGGGGTTGAATATGACCCATCCATAAATGCAGAAGTCAAAGGATAGAAATTGAGTGAATCTGGTATATGCTTTTTGGTTCAAGAGGAACTTCACCACTATTTTGAGATGTCTGGTTGTTTTCCTGTGGTTGGTTATGGCTATTATCCGTTCTATTTTTACTAGATTATTCAGATGAATCAGATGCTGCTTATTTGTCTGGGATGGAATAAGGTGACCTCCAGGTCCAGATCGTGTGCTTATAAGAGTGTATCTCTTTAGCTTTCTTCATTCATGTTTTTCTGTGGGAATTAAGATAAAGCATAATATTAACCTGGTGTTTTCTTTCAAGTTATTCAATTCGAGCCCACTTGTTCTATAGTTATCTATTCTTAACTTAATACATCTGTGACCTTTAGTTTTATATTTCTGAAACTCCTTACCATATTTCAAAGTAACCCCTTTGCCAAGTCCTGTACTGTAACATTTACTGAATGAAGCTTCTTGCAAAAGCTCGCCATTGGTGAAATTCTTTCATATCCTGTATTTGATAAACTATTTGCCAAGTATGCCACTGCTTCATACATTACAAAAAAATCTCTGCGAAGGCCAGGACTGTAAAAAAAATGCTTGCTTATACATCCGAGATGGGGCTATCGCCGAAATCGATGTCAGCCATCCCTCCATGATCCGTTTCAGATATCTTTTCCTATATCAAAATTTTACACCACAACAATGAAGATAATAGCATCCCATCGTTATTGCTAGATATCATGATAATCAAGGGTCGCTCAGCCTATGTTGGGGTATTAGAAGCCAAAAAAAAACTACAGCTAAGTTCATTCCCATGGGGCTTTGTCAGCATTTTCTCCTTCAATTTTTACCTGTCATCCAGCAAACTCGATGGTCTGGCTGGAGCTACATATGACCTGCCTCCAGGAATCCTGCGACCAGTTGCTCATTTCATCTAACATGTCTTTACCTTGTTTTGCAGGAGAGAACTGAATCGAATGTTGGAATACATCTTCAGAGGCATTGCTAAAAAAAAAAATCGGATATAAAGATTATAGAGAAAGAAGATCTTGACTTAGAAAGTGCTGATGATATCAACCCATTATCTTGTTTTCAAAAGATGCTTTGCTTGAAGAAGCTTGTAAGGAATGTGATGAGGCCATTCGACTTGGCCCTACTCTTCATAAGGCACCATCTAACTCCAGCAATACAGGTATATACATTTTTTTTTTCTTTTCTTTTTCCAAATTGCATTATAACCCTAGCATGGATGTATGCCAAGTTGGTTCATGTAGGGATACCCAATGGCTCTGATATAATATCCTCATATACACCTGTATAAAGAATAGCTTGATATTTAGATATTATATGTGCATCTTTCACTAGGGGTTAAGCTTAAATAGAGACATTCACATTTTTAGCATATCTGGCAGGGACATACTCAGCTGGAACCTTTCATTTAGCGACCAGCGAAGTGGCTGGGACATTTCATTTAACGACCAACGAAGGAGTTGGAACATTTCATTTAACGACCAGCGAAGTAGCTGGAACATTTCATTCAACAACCAGCGATGTAGCTGGGACATTTCATTTAACGACCAACGAAGGAGTTGGAACATTTCATTTAATCATTTAACGACCAGCGAAGTAGCTGGGACATTTCATTTAATCATTTAACGACCAGCGAAGTAGCTGGGACATTTCATTTAATCATTTAACGACCAACAAAGTAGCTGGGACATTTCATTTAATCATTTAACGACCAACGAAGTAGCTGGGACATTTCATTTAATCATTTAACGACCAGCGAAGTAGCTTGGACATTTCATTTAATCATTTAACGACCAGCGAAGTAGCTGGGACATTTCATTTAATCATTTAACGACCAGCGAAGTAGCTGGGACATTTCATTTAATCATTCAATGACCAGCGAAGTAGCTGGGACATTTCATTTAATCATTTAACGACCAGCGAAGTAGCTGGGACATTTCATTTAATCATTTAACGACCAGCGAAGTAGCTGGGACATTTCATTTAACGACCAGCGAAGTAGCTGGGACATTTCATTTAATCATTTAATGACCAGCGAAGTAGCTGGGACATTTCATTTAATGGCTTTATTTAAGATTGAGACTTTCTGAGAGACAAACAACACGAGGACTGATGAACTTGATTTTTAGATTTGGAAACTTAGCAAAATACCCAATGCGAACACTAGGTTTTCCAACTGAGAGTCGGGAAGGAGATCGACCTATTTTAAGATATTTAGAGATTGAAGCAAGAAGAATGGTCGGGGTTTTAGGATTATCCCTTATCCTGAAGGGAAAACAGAATAGATGTTTTTGAAGAAAATTTAGAAAAAGAATGATTCAGGTTTATCCCTTAACCTGAAGGGGAAATGAAATAGACATTTGATGAGAATTTAGGAAAATAATGATTCAGGTTTATCCCTTAACCTGAAGGGGAAATAGAAGATTTTATGAAGAGATAACCTGAGACTTGAATTTAGAAGGGATATGACAAGATTTAGAATTTATGATCTATGATTTAGATGGACCAGGTATGTGACGGGGAATATAAAAAGAATAAACTTTGAGAAGACAAAAGGATATAAAACTTTGAAAAAAAATGTAGAACATTTGAGAAAAATTTGATTTTATTTTTGTAAAAAGAATTCTCACAGGTAGCATGGTTGCCCCTATGAGTGATCTCAGGATTATCCCTTATCCTGAATGAAAAAGAATTTAAGGAATTTTAATAAAGAGAGATTGATATAAATTTAGAAAATCAATGAAGGTTGACAAAAACTTGTATTTACAAATGAATCCTCGTAGGTAGCGTTATTGCTCCTACGAGGGGTTTCAGGATTTTCCCTTATCCTGAATGGAAAAAGAATAGAATTTAAAGAGATTTAATGAAGGGGAATTGATATAAATCTAGAAAATCAATAAAGATTGGCAAAACTTGTATTTACAAAAGAATCCTCATAGGTATTGCTCCTACGAGGGGTTTCAGGATTATCCCTTATCCTGAATGGGAAAAGAATAGAATTTAAGAAAATTTAGCGAAGGCAAGTTGATATAAATCTAGAAAATCAATAAAGATTAACAAAACTTGTATTTACAAAAGAATCCGCATAGGTAGCGTTGTTGCTCCTACAAGGGGTCTCAGGATTTTCCCTTATCCTGAATGGGAACACCTCGGACAACGAGGGTCAGGTTTATCCCTTAACCTAAGCGGGAACACCTCGGACAACGAGGGTCAGGTTTATCCCTTAACCTGAAAGGGTACACCTCGGACAACGAGGGTCAGGTTTATCCCTTAACCTGAAAGGGTACAAGAATTGATAAAATTTAATGAAATTTGAGGAAATATTTGATAAACTTGATAAAATTGTTGTAAACTTGATAAAATATGAATAAAATGAATGAATACAAAAAAAAATTAACTAAAAATTTATAAGATTTGAGAAAAAGGAGTTTTTCTGATCCTGCCTGCATATGGGATTTTGGAAGGAAAATGTTTATTTAAAAGATAAATGAGAAATCATTTTGGGGGAAGAAAATCCACCACAAGAAGAATGATCAGCGCGAGATCTGATCCCTTAGATCAAACATGAGAGATCATCATGAGGGTTAATTTTCGAAGGCAATGGTTTTGAATACCTAATTTTGAAGAAGAAGATCAACAATAGATCTGATTTCTAAAAATAACAGTTCGAAATTGATAGTAAGATCAACACAAGGGTTGATCTTTGAAGGTAATGCTTAAAAACCAATCTTGGAAGATAAGACCAACACAGGGTCGATCTTTGAATATAATGATTTAAAACCCATTTTTGGAAGATAAGACCAATGCAAGGGTTGATGATGATTTATAACCCATTTAAAAGATAAGAACAACGCCAGGGTTGATCTTTAAAAAGTTTTGAGATCAGTTTTGGAGGATAAGACCAACGCAAGGGTTGATCTTTTGAAAAAAAGATTTGAAATCCATTTTGGAAGATAAGGGTTGATCTATAAAGATTTGAAATCCATTTTGAAAGATAAGACCAACACAAAGGTTGATCTTTGAATATAAAGATTAAAAATCCATTTTGAAAGATAAGATCAACACAAGGATTGATCTTTGAATATAAAAGTTTAAAATTCGTTTTGGAAGATAAGACCAACACAAGGGTTGATCTTTCAATATAATGGTTTCAAAAACTTATTTTTGAAGACATGATCAACACGAGGGTTGTTTTTTTGTCAAAAGTTAGACCAAGGAATATTTGAACTCCTTGGTCATAACGAAGATTTTTAAAATTTCATGATTTTTGAAAAAGCCCTCATAGGTAATATCATTTCTCTTGTGAATGATGTCAGGATTGCCCCGCATTCTGAAAAAGAACGAGAATTAAAAATGCCCCAGTATGGCAAAGAGAAAAGAAGCATTGGATATAAAAGATATAAAGGAAATTGACATTTTATTTGATAAGCAAAGGTTTGATAACAACTGAATATTTACAAGAACTTAAAAAGGAAAAGGCTCATAGAAAACTGGGCTGACTAGCCCCTACAAGACAACTGACAAAAAGAGATGAAAGCAAAACAAAAAACAAAAAACTTTGGATTTATCAATTCTTCGAGTGGTCCGGGAATGGTTCTGTCAGGACTGCTGGCTGGTTTTCTTTCTCATCCTCTATCAGCTCACTTCTGTCAATGCAGTCTTGTATCATGTGCTTGAGGACGAAGCAGTGCTCTGTATCATGCCCTGTTGCCCTGTGGTACTTGCAGAATTGGTCCTTGAATTTTCCCAACATTACGGGAGGATCTGCTATTTTAGGGAGTTTGATCATCCCGTGCTTCAAAAGGTAATTCATAATCACTTCTAGACTCTTAGATAACGGAGTGAAGACTCGATCTTTCTCCCACTTGATGTACTTGGGCTTCTCTTGAAGATCACCCTTTTGCTGAAGGCCAATCGGGAGCGGTTTATTATTGTTCTTAAAGGATCCCTCCTTCTGCCCCTTGTTCTGATTTACTCTCGGACCACTGTCACTGTTGTTCTTGTTTCCTTTACTGCTGCTGCCAAGATTATTGCAGGAGGCCTCAACTGAATGAGCGAACTGTGCCTTCTTTTTCTGGTCTTGGATATTCTTGACTAGAGGCGTGCCCTCGTAAAGTCCGCTTTCTATTCCTGCTTCGAGCCATTCAGCTCGCTCAATCAACTTGATAAAGGATTTCGCCGGGGAAGTGGCGATGAGGCTTCTTATGGGCTGAGAGAAATTGTTGAGGATCACCTGCAGTGCATGCTGCTCTGGAATGGGTACCTTCATCTTATTACAGGTGCTTCTCCACCTGTGAATGAAATCACCTGCTCTTTCATTCTCTCCTTGCTTCAGGTTGTAAAGATGATTTAATGTAGGTGAGGCTTCAGTGTTGAATAAGAAGCGCTCGATAAACAAATTTACTACCTTATCGAACGCTCGTAGTTCGATAGGATTGATGTGATCGGCATACCATCTGGCTGCTACACCTTCCAGACTGCGGGGAAAACAGATGAACAAAGCCCTGTTATCTTTCCTGAAACGACTGCACTCTGCATAAAATATGGCCAAGTGGGCTTTAGGGTTGCCAGTCCCGTCAAATTTGAGAAACTTGCGGGGAAGATTCTCCAGGTTATCATCCCCATCTAGACCATCGTAAAAATCCTCGCCGGTGTAAGTCTGCTTGCTCTTACCCTTGGCTTGAATGTCTTTAATAGCTCGATTCATCTCCTTCATCTGCTTGCTTATCAGGTCCTCTGCTGGAGCCCCAGACTTGGGCTTGTTGACAGATTCAGGCTCTTCTGCCGCTATTTTTACGGACTGCCTTGGAGGATTCTGCTTGTAGACAATCTCCTCTTCCTCTTCCTCTTCCTCTTCCTCTTCCTCTTCTGACTCTTCCTCGACTGACTCTGATTCCTCAGAAGTAGTGTCTGGCTGTACCTTCTTCCTGATGATTCTGACTTGCTTCTTTACAGGCTTCTTCCTCAGCTTGCTCTTAGGAACTGCCTCTTTCAGCTTGGCCTCGGCTTGCTCCGACATCATCCTTGCCATCATCTTTTGGAATATGTCATACATAGCGGGGTCGATGTCATCCTTTTTGTTCTGACTCTGTCCCCTGACTGATTTAGGAGAGCTGATCTCTTCCGCTTCACTATCGCTGAGTTGAGGAACTGTTTCTTTTCCCCCTCTCGTCGTGACCATTTTCGGATATCAGTGATCTCTCTGTTGAGGAAAAAGGAGGTTTTTAGACCAGAGAAACTTTTTTGAAAAAATTTTGACAAGAGGAAGGATTTAGGTTTGAAATCTAAACAATTGTGTCCCATTACTAGGGATTGAGTCACCACAAAATTTGTGACAATTGCGTTGTTTACTCTACGAGGGAGAGTAACCAACTAAAAATATGAAGAAAATATTATTTTGAAAAGGATATCTCTTGACGGAAAGAGATTTTTATGAAAATATAAACAAGAATATAAAATCAGAAGAAAATAAAAGAATAATTGAAATTTGAGAACAAATGGTAAAGATTTAAAATTTTAAGAACTTGCAGGCAGGATCAGAAGAATTTTTTGAAGAAATGTAGAAGAAGAAGAAAGAATACACCTGGGTTTTAAAAACAAAAGAGAAAATTATGAAGTATATACCCAGGGTTTTGGAAAATATAAGGAAGATATATATATAAAATATCATACAGTCATAGATATACAAGCAAGGATGCACAAATAGCACTCCCTAAAGTTGACTCTATATGCAATATTTGAAATGGCTGATAGGACCTTAATCCTAACTCTAAGATTTATATCATCTGATTCCAATCAAGGTTTGCCGATATACTCAAGCCGAAGCTCGAAGTACGTGGCATAAAATATTTCTCCGGTTCTAAGGTAAAAGGCTTCCCAACATCCTTGAGCACCTACCGATATACCTCAGACTATGGCCCTTAGGTACGTGGTAGGGGGCGCAAACCCAAATAAGTGGTCCAGTTGTGAGGCTCTCTCCCAAACTATGGTTTAGTGAGACAGCCCAGCAACGTGAAGACCGGGACAATATAGGTAGGGATGTTTTCAAAATATGATCAACATGCAATAAAATCAGAAGGCTCTAATGCAAGTCTTAAAGAGATAGATTTAAATAAAGAGAAGCATACACTTGCATACATTGTTTGCATTCAATCCCTAGAATTGAGGAGAGTTGTATTTAAGACCTAAGTCTAATGTGAGCATGGAATAATCTCCTCAATATAGTCCTACCAAACCATACTTAGATCCTATATGCAATGATGTCAGCTTAGGACAAAATCTAGGCTTCCTAAGGTTTGCATGAAAATGTAGCTGACATATGTTAGAATAAAGACTTAGATTATATAAAAGCAAAGCAAAGGCATAGATTCAATCGGACGAAGACGAGTCCCATCACGGTCGCCAAAACTGTGATCATCGCAAAATTTTTCCTCTCTTGTGGTTTCTCTCTCTTCCTTCTCTTTTCCTTTTTCTGACCTCTATTTTCCTCCTTTTTGAAGGGAGAAGAATAAAAGAAAGAAAAGAGAAAGAGAAGAGAAAAGAAAGAAGAGAGAAGAGAGAGGAACTATTTTGCGCGGTCTCACTTGACCTTGATTTGAAAATATTTAGAAAATTAACTCGCCTCCGTTTTTGAAAATATTGCAGGAAAATGGAGAGACGGGATTCGCTCGTCGGTACGAGGTTCGACCGTTCCTGGCGCCTTTACCAGGGGTAATCGAACCAAGGATCGAATCTATGCCTTTTGCTTTGCCTAAATATAATCTAAGGATTTATTCTAACTCTAAATGCGCAAAGAATCATGCTTGTGCAATGCGAGGATGTATGCTCTTTTCAAAGATGTTTTGGAAATTTCCAAGTATTCTGAGATGAACTTGGTAAGGGAATGAAGAAATGTTTGAATTTAACTTAGAACTTTGAGATGAATCAGAGTAATTCTAAGTTTTTGAAGTAAATCAGAGTTGGGAAAATAAATGAGAAAGACTGATTTAAAACTTTTGAAATGAAATTTCAAAGTCAAAAATGGACTTTGAATTTGAACTTTGGATTTAGGAAGGGAAATGAATACTTGAGATGGGATTGAATTTAGATTTTTGAAGTTTGAAATTGGATCTGAGATAATCAAACGGTATTTAAGAATAGAAAAAATGGAATTGGATTTGAAATCTAGAATTGGGAATGGAGTTGGATCTAAAGATGGATTTAAGATCTGAGATCTGAGATCCGAGATAAAATTGGGTCCTGGATCCTAAGATGGATTTGGATCAGAAGTCTAAGATCCAACATGTGATTGAATTCTGGATCCTAAAATAGAACTGGATCTGAAGTCTAAGATCCGAAGTAGAATTGGGTTCCGGATCCTAAGATGGATTTGGATCTGAAGTCTGAGATCCAAGGTGAAATTGGGTCTGAAGTCTAAGATTCAAAGTGAAATTGGTTCTGGATCCTATAAGGAAATTGGATCTGAAGTCTGAGATCCATAGTGAAATTGGAGTCTGGATCCTAAGGGGGAATTAGATCTGAAGTCTAAGATCCATTATGAGTGTTGAATCCTGGATCCCAAAATGGATTTGGAGTTAAATTCAGAAGATGAATCAAGAACTTCCAAGTTTGATTTGAATTTGAGAGAAGGAGTTTTAGAAATTGAATACAGATGAATTTCAAGGTTTTTTTGAATTTTGAAGTTTGATTTTGGAATTTAGAAGATGAGTCAAGAATCTCAAAGTTAAATTTGGGCTTTGAGATTGATTGGAGTTTTGAATATAAACTGAATTTGGAATTTCAAAGTCAAATTGAACTTTGAAATCTGATTTGAATTTGAATATAAAAAATGACTTTGAAATCTCAAAGTTAAATTGAACTTTGAGATTGAAAATGAAATTGAATTTGAAAATGAAAGGATGAATTGGATTTTATAAGAATTGAAGGTAGATTGAGGAAGATATTTACATCACTTGGAGTTTTGAAAAAGGAATTTTTGAAAAACATGATGCAGTTCTATACTAAGTGGTGAATGAAAAGAATTTTAGATTGGGTTTTGAAAATCATATTTCATTCTTTACGTGAATTGAAATAAGATTGAAAATATAATACATCCTTGACTATGGTCATTGAATGTATTATATAATAATCTATATTTAAATTCAGGTGAAGAATAAAACATATTTTTATGCTTTTATAAAGTTTAAAATGGAATTAATTCTCAATATACCCTGACTATTGCCATTGGTATATATTTTGAGCCAATTCTAAGTTAAACTCTAATAAAAGAGGAAAATATTTGAAAATATGATGATTTTTGAAGAGGATCCAATGCATATCCAGTGTTATTTTATAAAAGATAAAAATCCTAAGTTTTGTTTACATCCTGACTATGGCCATTGATGTAAATCATCAACTTAGGATTAATCTACCTTTTATGAAATGGTGCACGTGCCATTCGTGTTTCACCATTGTGAGATTTCGAAAAATGAAGGTAAAAGGTATGAGAATAAGCAATTTATGATATTTACAAATGCTCATTCATTCTAATCTAAAGCGGGAAATGTAAATTCTCATTAAGACCTAACTATTACAATGCATAAAATTGAATTTACAACTCCCAACGATGGCATTTTCCACACATTCCCTGCAAGATAGAATTAGCACAAAAAAAAAAAGAAGGAAATTTGAAAATGTGAGTGTAAATGACTATTCCAAGTCTTACACAAGATGCTTTACCCATATTTGAAACGAGAAATGTATATGGCCTACCCTGCACTTATTAGAAAATGTATACACATATATAAGTATATATATATATATATATATGTATATATATATATAGAC
Organism: Nuphar pumila; assembly: GCF_984573655.1. Classification (NCBI taxonomy): domain Eukaryota; kingdom Viridiplantae; phylum Streptophyta; class Magnoliopsida; order Nymphaeales; family Nymphaeaceae; genus Nuphar; species Nuphar pumila. The sequence continues at coordinate 88,493,462 of NC_143257.1, read as the reverse complement.
AATGCCCAGGTTAAGTGAATATATACATGCGATGAGTGGAGGCAAAGGTGTATTAGTGAAAAGGCAATATGTTGATGCAGATGGCGTTCACTGGTGCTGCACAGCAAAGGGTGGGAATGATATGAGTGCAAGAAATAAATGCAGACCTAGCAGTAAGCAAATACCATGGGTGTGAAATGCAGAGTATGGCAAATAAACTATAAACACAGTGTTACATGAATGATGATGGGTAGTAAATGTGAAAAGGGACTGTGGTAAACGTAACGATGGATTGTAGAGGGTGATGGGTTTTGTGATTAATATGGTACATTTTGCAGAGAAAAAAAAAACAAAACTAAATAGTAAGTGGACTGTGTAGTGTGAATACCAAGTGAAAAATGGTATGACAGTCGATGTATTGCTGTTATCTTAGCAGGCAACAACAATAGATGGATGGAACACGCAGAAAGTGCTGTGCATTGGGAGCTAAAAGAGAGTGGGGGTAACATGATACTGTGCATGGGTATAGTGGAGTGCTGGATAAAAAACCGAGCTTAAGTGGTCATTCTAACTAGTTATGCAACAATGAACGTTGTGATTTAGAACTATGGCCATACTAGGACTTCTGCTAACAACTGTGAATTCTCCTTGCTATTTCCACAGGTTCCAGAGGAATCACGTTTGAAGTATTGATGAAGCTGCTGTTGTCGGGCCGAGTCTTGAAATTCAGCTAAGCAAACGCGCGATTCCCGATTTGCCGAATTCGAGTGACTGCAGTCGATTGAATTGATTTGAGCTCCAATAATTCTGCCGATGCTCTGAAGAAGGAGAGAGAGGGAAACCTTCTCTTCCTACCGTGGAGATCCTCTTTTTCTGAAGGGAAAGAGGATTAGGAAACAGAGTTTGAGGATGGATCAGCCGCAATGGGGAGGCGAAGCGTGTCCCCCCCGGGTCCTCCTGTGTCTCTTTTTTTTATATAGGAATGAGGAAGCATCGAGAAGGGTTGTTATGCATCAATGGTTAAGGGGGAAGAAGAGGCATTCGTTGGAGATCAACGGAAGAGAAAATGAAAGGGAGACGATCGGGCGAAGGGGATTGAAGATGGTCGGGGGCCGATCGTGGGGGTGGAAGGCAGTGGAGGCTTCTAGAGGGAGAGCGAGAACGGTTGAAGATCGGTGGACGAGGCGTGAAGGAGGCATTCGATGGAGGGTGGATCGAGCGGATGATGGAGGAAGAGAGGCGACCTCCGGATGCTTCGAGAAGGAGAGGGCCTGCGATAGGGGGAGTCCGTTGGAGCTTTTCCCTATTTCAAAAAGGTGGTCCTCTTTTAGAAAGATTTTTGAAAAGTGGTTTAAGATGAGGTTTTTGGTAAAATGACTTCAAAAGCTTGAAAATCATTCGTTTTTCTTGTAGCTTTTCTCAAAAAAAAAAAATTTATGCTATTTTTCTATTTTTTTGCGTTTTTAGAATAAAATCCTAAAGTTTTACGAGAAAACGAAAATTAAAACTAATCTTTTTGTGTTTTTATAAAATATTTACAAAAGGGAGTCTTTCTGAGAAAAAGCTATTTTGAGAAAATTTCTTCAGAAATGGGTTTTGATCCAGATTTTGAAGAAGTATGGATTTAAAGTACTGGATTCGGATCTGGAATTGAATTTGAATACATCAATATGGAATTTGATTCAGAAAATCTGAAGAATGACTGAAATTTAGCTTTGAAATTGCTTTTGATTTTCTCAGAAGATGGAGTCAGGGGCAAAAGGGGTCATTTTGTAAATTTTTTGAAAAATTTGGGGTGTTCACAGATGCCCCTCTTTGCTACTAAGCTGGTTGAAAGCCGAGCTTAGTGGCAAAGATAACACTCCAAATTTTGAAAAATGCCCCAGTCAGCAGATCTGAACTGGGTGTGGAAGAATTATTTTGGAAACATGGCTTCTCAGGCTTAAAACTTTATCCTGAATGGTTCTGGGGGGACGAAATCCTCGACAATGATACAACTGAATGATAAGAATGAGGAAATCGTGATGGAACTTTGGGTACAGTTCCCGGGATGATAAAAGATAAGAATTTGGATCAAGTCTCATGGGTGAGACAAAATCAACTCTTGGAATGACTCAGGTTTAGCCCTTAACCTGGATGGGACGAACATATCTCAAAATAACCTGAATGGGGAAAGGAATACATGATGACCTTGATGGGACATTTATGAGAAAACGCCTCATGAGATGAAGCTTAAGTAGGATTTTATTCCGGATGGATATACGAAGCATGGTTTTCTCGATGAGAAGAACCATGATGGGACTTGGGAGGAAAACACCTCGTCGAAAGGAGGGAAACTCGTTGGAACGAGATTCAGGTTTAACCACAACCTAAAGGGGACGACCATATGGAATCTCGAGTGAAGAGACCATGATGGGACCTTCGGAGTTTGGACGAACAAATCCGACAGGGGTTTGCGAAAGGAGGAAGGAAATGGGGTTCCCTAAAGCTTGAAAAAGGGATGAACTTGGGCGTCTCATTGCTGAGACTAAATCAGCTTTTGAATTTAATGACCTCTCGCAGGGAGTACAGGTTTTGACCCTTAAGCTGAGTGAGAACAACCATACGGATTTCTCGAAACCGTGATGGAACAGGAGAGATACTTCAACTGAATGGGGTAACTCTTCTGGAAGATATAAACAACGCTAGGTTGTAGCAAAAATAGATATTGAATATTTATTTCATTCTTAGAATATCTAGAAAATTTTGCCAAAGAGATAAATTTATAGTTGACTTCAACGCTTGAAAATGTGTACATGTGTGCAAAGATATTCCCTCTTTTACCTAGAGTATTTCCTTCAACGAGGTTAACTCCTTGGTTTTTAAGAGTCAAATTCAGAACTCTAGCGCTGATGATTTTCTTTAAGGATGTTATTCATTTCCCTGATATAAGAAAAGAAGAAATATTCTTAATTTCATAAAAGCAAGTAGTGAAAAGACATTGATAAAAGAATTTTGCATAAGAAAAGATAACTTCTAGCAATTTTGGCAGCTTGACATCTGGGTGTTTTCCCATGATGATCTTTTTGCACTCTTTTTGAGTCTTTGAACTTTTTCGGGCTTTTTACATCATCCTTCATTTGGATGTGTCCTGACTTTTCTCTCTTTTCCAGGGAAGGGTACGTCACAAACTCCTTTATCTCGGAGATGCTCCGATCCTTCATTTTCTTCACGGATTATATATGATGGTATTGGCTCAAAGGTCTTTAGATGATAGCAGAAATCAAATATCATTTAGGGTTTGTCGGTAGGTCCATCACATCCGCCTTCATCTCGACGGTGATCCGAACTTTCCCTGGAAGGATCCGTCACAAACTCCGTCATCTTGGAGATGTTTCAAATCTTCTTTGGCCCCGGGGGTCTACTCGCTTAATTCGCCTTCATCTTGGCGACAATTGAGAGATCCCTTTTGCAGATAAAATTGAATTTACAACTCCCAACGATGGCATTTTCCACACATTCCCTGCAAGATAGAATTAGCACAAAAAAAAAGAAGGAAATTTGAAAATGTGAGTGTAAATGACTATTCCAAGTCTTACACAAGATGCTTTACCCATATTTGAAACGAGAAATGTATATGGCCTACCCTGCACTTATTAGAAAATGTATACACATATATAAGTATACATATATATAGACAATGCCCAGGTTAAGTGAATATATACATGCGATGAGTGGAGGCAAAGGTGTATTAGTGAAAAGGCAATATGTTGATGCAGATGGCGTTCACTGGTGCTACACAGCAAAGGGTGGGAATGATATGAGTGCAGGAAATAAATGCAGACCTAGCAGTAAGCAAATACCATGGGTGTGAAATGCAGAGTATGGCAAATAAACTATAAACACAGTGTTACATGAATGATGATGGGTAGTAAATGTGAAAAGGGACTGTGGTAAACGTAACGGGGGATTGTAGAGGGTGATGGGTTTTGTGATTAATATGGTACATTTTGCAGAGAAAAAAAAATAAAACTAAATAGTAAGTGGACTGTGTAGTGTGAATACCGAGTGAAAAATGGTATGACAGTCGATGTATTGTTGTTATCTTAGCAGGCAACAACAGTAGATGGATGGAACACGCAGAAAGTGTTGTGCATTGGGAGCTAAAAGAGAGTGGGGGTAACATGATACTGTGCATGGGTATAGTGGAGTGCTGGATCAAAAATCGAGCTTAAGTGGTCATTCTAACTAGTTATGCAACAATGAACGTTGCGATTTAGAACTATGGCCATACTAGGACTTCTGCTAACAACTGTGAACTCTCCTTGCTATTTCCACAGGTTCCAGATGAATCACGTTTGAAGTATTGATGAAGTTGCTGTTGTCGGGCCGAGTCTTGAAATTCAGCTAAGCAAACACGCGATTCCCGATTTGCCGAATTCGAGTGACTGCAATCGATTGAATTGATTTGAGCTCCAATAATTTTGCCGATGCTCTGAAGAAGGAGAGAGAGGGAAACCTTCTCTTCCTACCGTGGAGATCCTCTTTTTCTGAAGGGAAAGAGGATTAGGAAACAGAGTTTGAGGATGGATCAACCGCAATGGGGAGGCGAAGCGTGTCCCCCCCGGGTCCTCCTGTGTCTCTTTTTTTTATATAGGAATGAGGAAGCATCGAGAAGGGTTGTTATGCATCAATGGTTGAGGGGGAAGAAGAGGCGTTCGTTGGAGATCAATGGAAGAGAAAATGAAAGGGAGACGATCGGGAGAAGGGGATTGAAGATGGTCGGGGGCCGATCGTGGGGGTGGAAGGCGGTGGAGGCTTCTAGAGGGAGAGCGGGAACGGTTGAAGATCGGTGGACGAGGCGTGAAGGAGGCATTCGATGGAGGGTGGATCGAGCGGATGATGGAGGAAGAGAGGCGACCTCCGGATGCTTCGAGAAGGAGAGGGCCTACGATAGGGGGAGTCCGTTGGAGCTTTTCCCTATTTCAAAAAGGTGGTCCTCTTTTTGAAAGATTTTTGAAAAGTGGTTTAAGATGAGGTTTTTGGTAAAATGACTTCAAAAGCTTGAAAATCATTCGTTTTTCTTGTAGCTTTTCTCAAAAAAAAAAATTTATGCTATTTTTCTATTTTTTTGCGTTTTTAGAATAAAATCCTAAAGTTTTACGAGAAAACGAAAATTAAAACTAATCTTTTTGTGTTTTTATAAAATATTTACAAAAGGGAGTCTTTCTGAGAAAAAGCTATTTTGAGAAAATTTCTTCAGAAATGGGTTTTGATCCAGATTTTGAAGAAGTATGGATTTAAAGTACTGGATTCGGATCTGGAATTGAATTTGAATACATCAATATGGAATTTGATTCAGAAAATCTGAAGAATGACTGAAATTTAGCTTTGAAATTGCTTTTGATTTTCTCAGAAGATGGAGTCAGGGGCAAAATGGGTCATTTTGTAAAAATTTTGAAAAATTTGGGGTGTTCACAATGGGACTGCAGGGACATAGCCACAGGGTGGCTGTAGACAGGATGGTGTTGGTGACAGATTCTTCGCAAAAACAGTGGCAGCAAGATAGGTGTTGTGGTGACCTAATGAAGTGATGGTGAACAGTAAGATGAAGACATGTGAGGGAGTGAATAAATGGTGGGGGTGATATGGTAGGGACAACAGGCAGGATATTACAGGAGATTGCTACCTAGCAGGGGCAACTAAGATGTAGGATGATGGGTGGCTATGAATCATGCTGGCAAGTGTAGCAGCAACATACAAAGTGTAGGTACCACGACCTAATTGCTGTATAGTAAGGACTAGAAGTAACTGGCGAAGTGCTAAGGTGTTGCTGGAGGTTGAAATTTCAATATAATGATGGGTAGCTGGTGATAGGGGTGTTGGGAGCTATTGGTTAAATGGTCTTGAACCAAATTCTGGCACCTTTGACATAGCAATACAGATCAATGTAATGCTTATACTGGTTGTAGTTGCCACTGACGCATTTACAGGTTCTTGTTTAACAACAGTTTCTAATGTTATCAGTAAAAAAAAAATCAGCAACCTTCCTACTATAAGAGATGGAAACGCAGGAAAGCTCTGTAAGCACAAGACTGTATGCTGTAGTTGAACATTATTCTGCTATAAAAGATGCAGCAGGTGGTTTTTTAAGGGTAATGGCGCTGATCATGGATTGCTACTGGCAACAGTTGGATGTTGTTTGAGATACTTACAGCAGGCAATATGAAGGGAAGGGTGAAATGGAAGGTGTCCAGCAGGTGTTTAAGGTGCTGAAGATGGATATATATCAGTGAATAAGATGTTGTCTTGAATATAGTATGCTGGATTTGGTGAAGGCGCTGAAATATAAAGGTATGGCCAATACATAAATGTAGTAAAATGTGCGATGATCAGAAATGTACAGGTGGTGATATGATGCATATCAAAATAACAAAACAGAACAAAAAAAAAATAACTCAAGCAGAACATATTTTATAATGAACCACAACTTTGTTTTAATACCTCAATATATTTCACAGTAGAATCAGAGACCTGGTTTTATCCTTTTCTCTCTCTTTTTGTTTTTTTTTTTTGTTTTTTTTTTTTTAAAAAAAAAACTGGTGTAGGTTTAGAAGGAGCTTGCTGCTTAGCAGGAGAGGTGAGATTAACCTCTGAAGCGTAAGTATGAAGTGGGTCAGCAACACTAGCATCAAATGGTCCTCTTCTGCATATTCCATATTAGCTGAACCAACACTTGGCTAAGCTCTCCCATGCTCTACCAACAAGTTATTGTACCCCAAGCTCCAAACTAACTCAGGAATCTGTATACTGACCCATAAAATGACTTATCGTTGTTTACAACCACACGTTGTCATCTCCAGATTCCAGCAGCCGACCCTTGAAGGATGGAGCATTCACTGAATCCCCTTTCTTTTAAACTCTGACAGTAAATGCTCAAATCTTGCATTACTTGTAATGAGTCCTTACAATAGACTCTTAGAATAAGGTCTTGCCTCTGGCCATCCGATCTAGATTAGGCTTGCAATACCATGATAGTATGCGACGAACAACCAATGCAGGGGATATCAATTGTAGCAAAATGATGAAAGCATGTTAACGATGGGTCAGAACTTCAGAAATAGCCAATAATCATTAACAAGATACTGAAGATGAAGACAAGAAGGAAAGAAAGAAAGAAAAGAAAAGAAAAGAGAGACAAAAAGAAGATAAAAAAAAAAAGCAAAGAGAGCCGATGTGTATTTCAAAGTGAAGATGCATTATGGCAATACCATCAGGTGGTTTTCTCTCTATAATTAACTAAATCTATTAACGGATATGAAAGCAAACGAACAGAATACAACAACGAATAGGATCTTGTACTGATCTCTTTTCCTTTTGCAGAATATTGAATGGCTCTCCAAAGCCAAGCGTATGAATGAGGATTTATAACCAAATGAAACAATGATGTTACAAGGAACAAATGGATAAAAGGTAAAGGACAAAATATATTGAAGACATTCATCAAAATCGCAGGTAAACAAGCGAAAAGAAGAATACGAGTTGGAAAATCCAGTCATCAACAGATACAGGCCGTCAAGACGAAAATAAGAAAATCATATGAGATATCTAAACATATACAGAGAATAAAAAAAAAAATTAAGACCCGCACAAAATGCACATTCATATGACAATAAAAATCAGTAGAAGAATGATAATTTTGCAGAAAAAGAGTGTCAGAACATCACCATAAATCATAATGAACCCAACAATAGATTGTAAACAGGGGAAAGCAAATGTTGGAATAGGGATTTTCCATTAATATTGCACATGGATAGATCGATGTTGCTATGAGCAACTCGATGCTATCCAGAGTGCTTCAGTGGGGCGTCAAATAGAAACAAAGGTAGAAATTACAGAAAGGAGAGAGAGTACTCACCTGCGGTTTGGTTGGAAATCTGCAGCTGGAAGATAATCGGACCGAACCTTGGCAAACTATTTGGAATTCCCGTTTTCTGCAGAGGGTGCTTCCCTACGTTGCGGAGCTTTTCTCCAGTTGGTCGATGGTGAAGAGAAGGGAATCGATGGATGTGTGAGCGTAGATGATGGGTCTCAGCGGAGGAAAATGGATGCCGGAGGAGATTTGTTACCGGAAGAGATGGATCTGAAGGAAAGAAGAATCGACCTCCAGGAAGATAATTGATGCCTAAAGACAGGAGCTCGCCTCTTCTTAAAGGGGGAATGGAAAATTCGAGAAGAGGAAGATCAGTTGAGAATTGAGGGTGGAGATGAAGGTATGTGGTTGTAAATCGAACGATGGAGAGAGAAGGGAAGAGGCGCGGGCAGAGTTTGTTAAATTTTTTTCCAAATTTTCAAAAAGGTGGTCCTCTTTTAGAAAGATTTTTGAAAAGTGGTTCAAGCTGAGGTTTTTGGTAAAAATGGTTTAAAAAGTTTTGAAAATCATCCATTTTCTTTGTATCTTCTCTCAATTTTTTGGTTTTTTATGTTATTTTTCTATTTTTTTGTATTTTTAGAATAAAATCCTAAAGCTTTACGAGAAATCAAAGATTTAAAACTAATTTTTTGGTGTTTTTTTATAAAATATTTACAAAAGGGAGTTTTTCTGAGAATTAGAAAGCTATCTTGAGAAAATTTCTTCAGAAATGGGTTTATGTCCGAATTTTTGAGAAATATTCGAGGTTTACAACCTCGAACTGAGAAATATAGGGCCGAGGATCCAACAGAGTGCCAGATGAGCCTCTCGAGCCTTTCAAAATCATTTTTTGGTATTTTTGTGATTTTATTTTGAAAATCGGACAACGGGGCTCATATTTGGATTTAAAATACCGGGTTCAGACCCGAAGTTGAATTTGAGTATATCAATGTGAAATTTAATCCAGAAATCTGAAGAAAGACTGAAATTTAGCTTTGAAATCACTTTGATCTTCTCAGAAAATAGGGTCAGGGGCAAAAAGGGTCATTTTTACAAAACTTTGAAAAATTTGGGGTGTTCACAGATGCCGCTCTTTGCTACTAAGCCGGTTGAAAGCCGAGCTTAGTGGCAAAAATAACACTCCAAATTTTGAAAATGCCCCAGTCAACAAATCTGAACTGGGTGTGGAAGAATTATTTTGAAAATATGGCTCTTCAGGCTTAAGACCTTATCCTGAATGGTTTTGGGAAAACGAAATCCTCGAGAATGATATGATTGAGTGAAAGATGAGGAAATCGTGATGGGACTTTAGATGGAAATTCTGAAATAGTGGGAAATGAGAATTTTGATCAAGTCTTATGGGTGAGACCAGATACTCTTATCGGAATGATTCAGGTTTAGCCCTTAACCTGGATGGGACGAAATATATCAAGATGAATTTTAAAATGAGGAAAGGAATACATGAAGACCTTGATGGGACATTTTTGAAAAATGCCTCGTGAGACGAAGCTCAAGTAAAATTCTTTCTTGGATGGATATACAAAGCATGGATTCCTCAATGAGAAGAGTCGTGATGGGATTGGAAGAAATCATCTTGTTAAAACGAGGAACTTTGTAGGAACAAGACTCAGGTTTAACCCAAACCTGCAAGGAAGATACCTCGCGAAACGAGGTTCCGGGTTAACTTTTAACCTGGATAGGAAATCTACCATACAGATTTCTCAAATGGAGAAACCATAATGGGACCTTCGGAATTTGGACGAACAAATCTGAAAGGGGTTTTTGCGAAATGAGGAAATATAGAGTCCCTAAAGCTTTGAAAAGGGGAAGAAATTGGGCGTCTTATTGCTGAGACTGAAATAGCTTTTGAAATCAAATGATCTTTCGCAAATGGTTCAGGTTTGACCCTTATCCTGAGTGGGTCATCCATACGGAATTCTTCAATGAGAAAACCGTGATGGGACAGGAAGGGATCCTTTCTTCAGAGGCAACTCTTTTGGGGAAATATAAACAACGCTAGGTTGCATCAAAAATGGATATTGAATGTTTATTTTATTCTTGGAATAGCTAGAAAATTTTGCCAATAAGATAAAATCATAGTAGATTCAATCGCTTCTAAATGTGCACGTATGTGCAAAGATATTCCCTCTCTTACCTAGAGTATTTCCTCCAATGAGGTTAACTCCTCAGTTCTAAGAGTCAAATTCAAAAAAAAATAGCATTGATGATTTTCTTCAAGGAAGCTTTTTATTTCCTTGATATGAGAATAGAAGAAATATTCTTAATTTCATAAAAGCAGGAAATGAAGAGATATTGATAAAAGAATTTTGCATGAGAAAAGATGACTTCTGGCAACTTTGGCAGTTTGATATCTGGGTGTTTTTCCTACGATGATCTTTTTGCACTCTGTTTGAGTCATTGGGCTCTCTCGGTTTTTCACATCATCCTTCATTTGGATGTCCTGACTTTTTTCTCTTTTTCAGGGAAGGGTACGTCACAAACTCCTTCATCTTGAAGATGCTCCGATCCTTCTTTTTCTAAAGGGTTATATATGATGACATTGACTTAAAAGGTCTTTAGATGATAGCTGAAATCAAATATCTTTTAGGGTTTGTCGGTAGGTTCATCGCACTCGCCTTCATCTTGACGGTGATCTGAACTTTCCCTGGAAGGATCTTTCACAAACTTCTTCATCTCGGAGATGATCCAAATCTTCTTTGGCCTCGGGGGTCTGCTCGCATATTCGTCTTCATCTTGACGACAATTGAGAGATCCCTTTTGCGGATATTTGATTGCAGCTTTAAATGAAATGAGAAGATATGGGTTGAGTGGATTCTTTTTTATAGCTCAAGATATTTCCACTGCCTGATTGCCAGAAAGTCATTTTTAAACATGCGCCATAGCTAGGATCAATATCAATTCGCTTCTGGCTTTTCAACATCATTGAAGATTTCTTTCATTGATCAATCAGGAAAAGATTTGAATTTTACCTCTTTTTCGCAAAGAGTTTCACCTTTTGGGAGGAAATACTGGAGGTAATCTGAAAAAATTCTCTTTGTGCAGTAAGAATATTTAGAATCAACAAATGCTTTTAGCAAATTGGCAAAGTTTTCACGAATTCTTTGTGAAATAATCACACAATATAGATTTTGATGAGACCTTGAGTTGTAATTTAAGGAAATGGTGTAAGAATCAGACTTTAGAAAACTGGACTGATGAAATATATTAGGTTTTTGGAAATCCTGATCAGTTTATGAGAAACTGGATTTTTGATAATCCCGACCAGTTATAGAAAAACTGGGTTTGAAAATCCTGACCAGTTATAGAAACTAGATTTGAAAAATCCCGACAAATTATAAAAACTGGATTTGAAAATCCCGACCAGTTATGAAAACTGGATTTGAAAATCCCGACCAGTTATAGAAACTGGATTTGAAAAATCCCGACCAGTTATAAAAACTGGATTTGAAAATCCCGACTAGTTATAAAAATTGGATTTGAAAATCCCGAGCAGTCATGAAAACTGAATTTGAAAATCCCGACCAGTTATAGAAACTGGATTTGAAAATCCCGACCAGTTATAAAAACTGGATTTGAAAATCCTGACCAATTATAAAAACTGGATTTGAAAATCCCGACCAGTTATTGAAACTGGATTTCAAATTCCGACCAGTTTTAAAAAACTGGATTTGAAAATGAAGGATTTAATCTGATGGTTTAAAAGTGATTGAATTTGGGAGGTTATAACCCGAGGGTTGAGAAAATGATGAGATTTTGAAGATATTGCAACCAAAGGTTAGGAAACGGATAGAATTTGAAAGATTGAAGATCTTAGAAATGATAGAATTGAGGAGTCGCACCCTAAGGGTTTGATCTTTTGGAATACACGACCAACGGAAGCTGGATCTTTTGGAAATACATGACCAACGAGTGTTGGATCTTTTTGGAAATATATGACCAGCGAGATGCTGGATCCTTTGGAAATACATGACCAACGTGATGTTGGATCCTTTGGAAATACATGACCAACTGGTGTTGGATCTTTTTGGAAATACATGACCAGCGAGATGCTGGATCTTTTTGGGAGACATGGCCGACGAGTGTTGGATCCTTTTGGGAAAATAAATGACCAGCGAGATGCCGGATCTTTTGAAAATATCAAATCTTGGGAAGTTCAAGTCAGAACTTGAATTTTGCAAAAGGAAGGTATTTGATCAGAAGACTGATTTTAGAAGGTTACCGGTATGAGAACCGAATTTTCCAAATGAGCTTAATATATGATTGAAAAGTTTGAGAAATAACCAGTGCGAGAACTGGGTTTTGAAGATGAGATAGATTTTCAAAATAAGTTTTTTTTAAAAGATAATTCAGGATTTTTCCCCTTATCCTAAACGAGGGAGATAATAAAAAGAATACCTCATTGAAAGGAGGCATCAGGTTTATCCCTTAACCTGAAAGGGTAATCTTTAAAGATAAAAGTAGATGAAATTTTAATAAGATTGAAAAATTTGTTAAAACTTGACACAAATGAGCATTAGCTTGATGTAAATTTGATCAAACCAAAATGAATCAAATGAAATGAGAAATAAAGATCACAAGACTAATTAAGAACTAACAAAATTTGAGAAAAAGAGCTTTCGTCTAATCCTGCCTGCATATGATGGAAGAAGATGATTACAGATAAAAATAAAATGCCCCAGTATCATGGAGAGGAATGTAAGAATTGATAGAAGATCATTATTTTATTAAAAATGGCTCTTTGAAGAGTACAAAGGCTTTAGAATGAACATTTCAGGTGTAAAACTTCTTCAGATGCAGAGCGTTGATAGGGTCTGGCATTTCCACTCCGTCTGCATTGATTAAACGATATGAATTGTGAGGAAGTGCTTCCTTAACCACATAAGGGCCTTCCCAATTGGGTGACCACTTGCCCCGTGGTCGATGCTTGAGATGAGCTGTCGATCTGAGCACCAAATCGTTAACTCGAAATTTTCTCTCAATGACGGACTTGGCATAGTGTCGAGCTATCCTCTGTCGATAAGCTTGAGCGTGCTCTGCTGCCTCGAGCCTCTTTTCATCTAGTAAATCTAGCTGCACCAATCTCTGCTGCTGATACTGATCGAGTGGTAATTCTATAAGGGAGGCAAATTTGAGAGCGGACTTTTGGATGTGGAGAGGTAACACCACTTCAGTTCCGTAAACAAGTTCTGAAGGAGTGGCATTAGTCGGAGTCCAAATGGTGGTCCGATATGCCCAAAGTGCGTCATGAATCTGCTCATGCCAATCTCGACCTGTCTTCACAGTCCTTTCCAGAATACGGATCAAGATCTTATTGGTAGCCTCTGCTTGGCCGTTCCCTTGAGGATAATAGGGAGCTGAGAAATGATGACAAATTCTAAATTTAGAACATAAGGTTTTCATCCTCTCATTTTTAAAATGAGTTCCATTGTCCGAAACAATGTCATGTGGTATGCCGAAGCGGCAAAGAATGTTCTTGTGAATGAAAGAAACCACATGGTGGCCTTCTATTGTGCGTAGAGTAACAGCTTCAACCCATTTCGTGAAGTACTCCGTCGCAGCCCAAAAGTATTTGTGGCCGTTGGAAGCAGAAGGAGTAATCGGGCCGACGACGTCAAAAGCCTACATAGAAAATGGCCAAGGAGAAACAACTGATTGTAGATATGCGGCCGGGGCATGAATGTAAGGCGCGTGTAATTGGCACTTGACGCACTTCTTTACAAATCTATGACAGTCCTGCTGCATGGTATTCCAATAGTACCCTGCTCGAACGATCTGCTTGACGAGAGTCTGATAGCCGACATGGCCACCACAAATCCCTTCATGTGCTTCTTGGATAACTTCCATAGCTTCTTCTTTGTCTAAGCATCTTGCATACTCAGAACTGAAACCACGGCGGTAGAGGACATTGGCAAGAATGAAATAGCGGGTAGACATACGTTGAATCGCACGTTGCTCCCTTTTCGGCATCTCTGGTGGAAATTCACCAGACTCAAATGAAATTTTTGATATTTTGATACCAGAGTTTCTCCTTCTGATCGACCTGGTTTACTTGCATGACTGAAGCGAAAGCAGGTAGCTCAAGTCTGCCGACTTCAAAAGAACGACATGATTCACTGCCCTTGAAGGATAAAATGGAGCCCAGACTGGCTAAACCATCAGCTATTTGATTATGCTCTCTTCTAATATGACTGAGCTGAAATTCTTTGAAGCTGTCCACAAGAGTTAGGACGATCTTCTGATACAGAATTAATTTGGAATCTTTCACTTGCCATTCAGTGTTAACTTGACTGACAACAAGTAGAGAGTCGCCAAAAGCATGTACTTTCTTGACATTGAAACTTTGCAGAATTTTGAGGCCTTGTATTAAAGCTTCATACTCGGCTATGTTATGAGTGCATTGGAAACCAAGCTTGAGGGAATAAGGGATCATTTCTTTTTCTGGAGTGATTAACAAGACTCCAATCCCTATGCCAGACATGTTTTTAGAGCCATCGAAGAACATATTCCAAACTGGGGGTTGTTGGATATTATAGATGTGCTCATCAGGAAAATCATCATCTGCTTTAATTTCTTCAGTCAGGGGGAAATCCGCCAACTGATCTGCGATCGCTTGGCCTTTAATCGACTTTTGAGAGACATACTCTAAGTCATATTGCATCAGAAGGACTTGCCACTTTGCAATCCGTCCAGTAAGAAACGGTTGCTCAAGAATATATCTGAGCGGATTAAGTTTCGATAGGAATTTGATTTCAGAAGCCAATAGGTAATGTCTTAACTTCTGGCACATCCAAACCAGAGCTAGACAAGTTTTCTCCATCTGAGAATATTTTTTTTCATAATCAATGAAAGTTTTGCTAACATAGTAGATGGCGTGCTCTATCAGGCTGCCTTCTTCATACTGCGCGAGGAATCCACCACAGGCATTCTGATTGACTGAAATATATAGTAAGAGAGGTTTTCCCAACTTTGGCGGCTTCAATACTGGTGGATTAAGAAGATACTGCTTGATGCGCTCAAACGAGAGCTGACATTCTGATCCCCATTCAAATTTAACTCCTTTTCTTAGCAAATGGTTGAAAGGCTCGCATCTCATGGCCAGATTAGAGATGAACCTGCGAATAGACTGAGTGCGCCCTTGAAGGCTTCGCAGTTTCCTGAGATTTGTTGGAGGTGGCATGTCAATAATGGATTTTGCTTTGGCCGGATCCACCTCGATTCCTTTCTTGCTGATAATGAAGCCGAGTAATTTGCCAGACTCAACTCC
Source organism: Nuphar pumila (assembly GCF_984573655.1). Classification (NCBI taxonomy): domain Eukaryota; kingdom Viridiplantae; phylum Streptophyta; class Magnoliopsida; order Nymphaeales; family Nymphaeaceae; genus Nuphar; species Nuphar pumila. The sequence goes on along the minus strand of NC_143257.1, from coordinate 88,478,307 downwards.
AAAAACACATTTCTGAGGGTTAAGTCTTAACTTGTAGAGGATAAGTCTTTCAAAAACTTGACTAAGGGCATTGAGATGATCCGCTTCTTCTTTAGACTTAACCAGAATGTCATCCACATATGCATCCATATTTTTGTGCATTTGATCGTGGAAAATAACGGCCATTGCCCTCTGATAAGTTGCCCCGGCATTTTTGAGCCCAAATGGCATGACTGTATAGCAGAAGGTTCCCCATGGGGTAGTAAATGAAGTCTTCGACTGATCGCGAACGGCCAGCTTGATCTGATTATAACCTGAATATCCGTCCATGAAAGAAAACATGGCATGACCCACTATGCTATCGATCAACAGGTCAATATTGGGAAGCGGATAATCATCTTTCGGGGTGGCCTTATTGAGATCCTTGAAATCAATGCAAATCTGAACTTTTCCTTTCTTTTTAGGGACTGCCACGATATTTACTAACCAGTCTGGATAATCGATGGCCCGGATGAAACCTGCCTTCAATAAATCTTCAAGTCCTTCCTTGACTTGTTGCTCAATTCGAGGGTCTAACTTCCTCAGTTTCTGCTTGATTGGTCTGGCTTCTGGTTTCAACTTGAGTCGATGCTCAACCAGCTTGATATCCAATCCTGGCATATCTTCGTAAGTCCAGACAAATACTTCCTGATGCTTTTTGAGGAATTGGATGAGTCTAGCTTTTTCAATTTTGCTTAGACTCGACCCGATTTTGAGAATTTTTGGATCATCTTCCGACCCAATGTTGATATCCTTGGTTGGATCTTGAACCAAAGATGAGGGTTCATCCTGCTTCTAAATGTGAGCAAATTCTGGCAATTCCTGAATGGTGGAATCAAACTCTGCTGGCTCTTCGGTCTGTTCTACTGACTGACCTCTGCTCTTTCATTCATCTCAGGAAACCTTGCCAATTTTAGATATTTGGGATTAATAACGAATCTTGTCATTGATTCAGGAGTTAATGGTCTTGAAAATGTAAGAAAGGTTTTTAGAAGAAAGTACAAGTCAAAAACAAGTTTTGTACAAAGTAAAGAAAATGACATAGACAAGATATAAGAAAGAAATGATGGATACTCGAAGAGAAAATTTGGTCTTTCATTGATTGGAAAATAAGTATTTATAAGACATTGACAAAAGAAATGGGACTGCGTCGTCCCTACAAGATTAACAAAAGATAAGAAAAGAAAGCAAGAAAACTAAGGCATCATCTTCACTTGTTTCCCCTGACGAAAACTGTCCTTTTGCTGGAATCCTGGCCGGTGAACCCCAACCCTGAACTGTCTGAATGCTGAGCAGGAACGATTGGCTCCACTATACCATCTTCATTCTTTCCCATGCCCCGGAATGGCTGATATCCATGTTTTATCAGCAGATCAAATCCCTTTCTTGCTTTGGAAAACTGAGGGAATAAAGGATGATCTTTGAAGGAGGTGTAATTAATGTGTCCTCCTAGCTTGAAGAAACAAGGTCCCTGCCATTGGACCGTGGCTGCAACATCCTCGTCTTCTATGACATCTTTCAGTTTTAACATCTCTAGACTGTCACTGAGATTGATTTCATCCGCTTCCCGGATGCTGAGAATATCTGCTGTAAATGTCGGACGAGGGATCATAGGCTGTGGCAGCCTTTCTTCAGGGTCTTCGCCCAAGATAGTAGTAATCATCCCACCCTTGGACCATTTGATGCACTGGTGGAGAGTTGATGGGACAACATTGGCATTGTGGATCCATGTTCGTCCCAACAGAAGATTGTAAGTCAGTGGTACATTGACAACATGGAATAATACTGTGTGCACTGAGTAGTTGATGAAAATTTCTAAAAAGATTTTTCCTTTTGCAGTCTGCCCATGATTGTCAAAACCGTAGATGGTAATGGGATCAGGCACATATTCCTCTTCCTTTAATCACAGGGCCTTTGCCGTCATCTCTGGGCAAATGTTGAGGTTGCTACCTCCATCAACGAGCACATGCGGGACAGTCATGCCCCGGGTTCTTACTATAATGTATAGTGCATTATTGTGGAATGAATTAGGCTTAGGCAAATCCTCATCAGAGAAGGTAATAGGTGCATTGGTCATCGCCTGGTTCACTATCTGTGCCATGTCTTCGGGCGTGGTGCCCGGCTTCACCTTGATCTTCCTCAATAAGTCATCTAACTTTTCTTGATGTTTAGGAGAATCATGGGTTAATTCAAAAATAGAGATATTGGAGAGCGTTGTAATAGGCTTTTGAAGGCTTTTGGCCCGCTCTTCTGCTGCTTCTGAGGTTTCTGCTTCCTCTGTGCAGGCTTCCTTTCTCAGAAATCTCTTTGGAAAAACTTGGGTTTTCCAGCTCTCTACTGACATGTTTCTGATGTTCAAAAATGAGAGGATATCCCCTCTTTGAGATGCAGGCTGATCCTGACGTAGAACCATTACCTGATGTTGCAAACTCATTTCTTCGCTAGAACATAGACGTATGTGATTCTGCGGTAGGAAGGAATGTTCAGAAATGGTTGATGCTGAATGCTTTGGGAATGGGGCGGTCAGGATGTCCATTTTACCTTCTTCTTCATCCTCGATGAGGATGCTTTTATCAATGCAGTCCTGGATCAGATGCTTCAGGACGAAGCAGTATTCAGTGTCATGGCCCATCGCCCTGTGGAACTTGCAATATTGTTCCTTAAATCTTCCCATGAGCACTGGCGGATCTGCCACTTTGGGAAGTTTTACCATTCCGTGAGACAACAAGTACTCCAGAATTTTCTCCAGGGGCTGGTCGAGGGGGGTGAATTTCCGATCCCTGCTCCAGTTTATATGTTTGGGCTTTTCTTGAAGATCCTTTTTTTGTTGAGGACCGGTCGGGAGAGGTTTATCATTGTTCTTGAAGAATTTGCCCTTTCTTCCTCTATTCTGTTCGGGCTTCGCGCCACTGCCACTGCCATGCTTGCTGCTACTGCCCTGATCATCCCCTGGAACCTCTACGGAGTAAGTGAAGTGTGCCTTCTTCTTTGGGTCCGAGATATTTTTGTCCAAAGCAACACCCTCGTACATTCCATTCTCTACCCCCATCTCGAGCCATTCTGCTCGCTCTGTCAGTTCGATAAAGGATTTGGAGGGGTATGGGAAGAGGAGGCTTTTTAAGGGCTGGGAAAAGTTGTTGAGAATGACTTGGAGGGCATGTTCCTCAGAAATAGGGTTCCTCATTTTTTTGCAAAGGCTCCTCCACTTGTGAATGAAGTCCCTGGCCTTCTCATTGGGCACCTGTTTCAGGTTGCACAGGTGGTTCAGGGTGGGCAGAGCTTCCGTGTTGAATAGGAAACGTTCAACGAACATGTTGACCACTTTGTCAAAATCCCTTAGTTCAATGGGATTGACGTGCTCAGCATACCATTTGGCGGCTATTCCCTCCAAACTGCGGGGGAAACAGAGGAAGAGGGCACGGTTGTCTTCGCTGAATCGGGCGCATTCTGCAAAGAACATGGCAAGGTGAGCCTTAGGATCCCCGGATCCATCAAACTTAATGAACTTTCTGGGGAGGTTCTCCAGATTGATGTCCCCTTCTAAGCCGAGGTAAAAATCATGTCTAGTGTATGACCTTTTTCCTTTATCCCGGACTTGCAGGTCTTTGACTATTTTTGTCAGTGCCTGGATCGAGTCCTCTGCAGGGGCCCCATATTTGGGCTTGTTCACTTCCACTGGCTTCTTGGATTGCCGCAGATGTTTCGGGATGTAGATCAGCTGCTCTCCTTCCTCGGAGATCTCTTTTGCTGACTCGGAGCCTTCAGAAGTACTGTCACGTTGTACTTTCTGCTTGCTGATCTTGACTGGCTTTTTTATGGGCTTCTTCTTAGCCTTGGTCTTAGAAGCTGCCTTCTTTGGAGCCGCCTTAGCCTGCACGGCCATCATTTTAGTCATCATTTTCTGAAAAAACCCGATACATGGCCGGATCAACATCACTCTCATCTCCGGAGTCATGCTTTTTGGATAATCAGGGAGAATTCATCTCCTCTAACTCGCTGTCACTGTGCTGTTGATCGGCCCTCTTATCAGCCCTTGTCTGAACCATTTTCAGATGCGAAAGCTTTCCTGTAGAATATGGGAATGGTTAGAGTATGGATAAGCTTTTTGAAAATCATAATTTCTTTGAGAAAAAGCGAGAAATGAAGGGATTTGGTGGACAATTTCAAGGGATTATCCCATTACCCGGGATTGGGTCATCACATGATTCGTGATAATTGTGTTACCATTTTGATGATAACAGAGAAATATGCCTTGTTACCTAGGCGAGGTCGTCAACCATGATAAAATATATTGAAGAAATGCGAAAGGAATATCCCTTTTACCCAGGATTAGGTCGTCACCCAAAATTTGTGACTTTTATTTGCGCTATAAACAAAATACAGAAAACAACATTTTTTGGCCAAAAAAGTAAATTTTTATTGATATTTTTAACTTTCAAAGACAAAGAGAGGGTGGGCAGACAGTTTGCCACCACTTTTGATACTCAGATGATACATTTGGCCCAGGAAATATAGACAGAGAAATAAAGGAATCCCAGGTATATTTGGCGACATGATATGCCCCAGACCACTTATCCGACTGCAGGTTGAATTCTGGCACGTTGCCTGTCGGGAAACGGGTGTTGGCACGAACCTGCCGCTGCGAAAACTGCCTCAGACATCGTTCCGGCTGATAATCAACACAAAAGAAAGGGCCCATCAACTTGTAGCGCTTGTCACGGGCATAAGTGTATCGAGGAACAGTCTCTCTTCTGTCAAAGAAGTCCCAGGTAATCTCCTCCTGATGCAGCTTCTCGATCAGAGCTCGGCATTGGATGACTGTCTTTGGCTGCTTACTGTTGAACCTGAAAGAACTGGCCTTCGAGGGAACGTGTCGCAGGAACCACGATTGCAGGGCGTAAGTGCATCCTTCTACCAGAATGGTCTCTCCAAGAGCAAATTGAGTCAAACCTCTGTAAAGAAAGGCTAATGCGGCCATGGAAACTGAAAGTTGCTGGGTCTGCTTGCTTCCCTGTCTTCGAAAGAGCTGGGCAACTCTGATATCTATGAAATTCTGACCATCTTGGAAGAAAGCTAACCCCACTGTGCACAGGATCATGGCATGGTGAATTTTGTCTCTCGCTGCTCGAGACAAAGTGTCAACCTCTTTGTAGGCTCCGTACTTTTGATATAGTTCGAACAGGTCGATGAACTGATTCCCACCGATCTCAGTGAGAGGCCAGGATCTGCTCCTCGTTGCTCTTGCTAAGGCTTCTCGAATATCTACCCCTTTGATGTTGATCAAAAACTGCTGCTCGACAGGATCATCTGGCTGACCAGCTGGTTCGAGCAATCGCATAATGTCATTGAACTCATCCATCAGTAGAGTCATCTCTCCCCAAGGAAACCAGAATGTGCAGGTACGTGGATTCCACTGTTCTGCCATGGCATGAATCAAAGCTCCATTGATGGTTCGCTTGCCTACCGCTGATGCCATCTTCAACCCACAGTCATCCAAGTGGTCTGGGAACATACGTGAGAAGGTGGCGAACCAAGAATAATACCACCGAGGGAAGAAAGGACGAGACTGGATGACCCGCAGATCCAGGGGTCCATCCTAAATCTGATAGAAGACATGATCTCGGGGAAAGACAGCATCGAGGGAATTTGACGCCATTTGAAATGATACTGGGGTAAAGAAAATAAGAAGAGTTAGATAGAATGCAGGACTTATGGATAGACTCTTGAAGAATCAAATCCTGAAATATTTTTGAAAAGGTTGATGAATTTTTTAAAGGAATTTTCCAGGGTTTTTGAAGAAAATTTGATCTAAAAGAGAAAAGAAATGTAGGTAGAGAGAAATATACACCTGGGGTTTTTGAAAATAAAGGTAAGTTTTGAATAATACACCCAGGGTTTTGAAAAAGGGTTTGATACATATATATGAAAGAATAAAAGAATTATCATACAACTAAAGCTGCACAAACAAGGATGCGCACACAGCACTCCCTAAAGGCTGACTCTAAATGCAATATTTGAAATGGCCTGTAGGACCTTAATCCTAACTCTAGGGTTCAGATCATCTGATTCCAATCAAGATATGCCGATATACCCAAGCCGAAGCTTGAAGTACGTGGCATAGAAATATTTCTCCGATTCTAAGGTAATGGCTTCCCAACATCCTTGAGCACCTACCGATATACCGCGGACTATGGCCCTTAGGTACGTGGTAGGGGGCGCGAACCCAAATAAGTGGTCCAGTTGTGAGGCTCTCTCCCGAACTATGGTTCAGTGAGACAGTCCAGCAACATGAAGACTGGGACAATATAGGTAAGGAGGTTTTCAAAATATGTGCAATATGCAAGAAATCAGATGGCTCTAATGCAAGTCCTAAAGAGATAGATTAAAATGAAGAGAAGCATATACTTGTATACATTGTTTGCATTCAATCCCTAAAATTGAGGAGAGTTGTATTTCAGACCTAAGTCTAATGTGAGCATGGAATAATCTCCTCAATATGGTCCTACCAAACCATACTTAAATCCTATATGCAATGATGTCAGCTTAGGACAAAATCTAGGCTTCCTAAGGTTTGCATGGAAATGAAGCTGACATATGTTTTAGAATAAAGACTTAGATAATATCAAAGCAAAGCAAAGGCATCAATTCGATCAGACAGAGACGAGTCCCATCACGGTCGCCAAAACTATGATCATCGCAAAGTTTTTCCTCTCGTAATATTCTCTCTCTTCCTTCTCTTTTCCTTTCTAACCTCTTATTTTCCTCCTTTTTGAAGGGAGAAAGATAAAAGACTGAAAGAAAGAGAGAAGAGAAAAGAAGGAGAGAAATTCTTTTGCGGGTTTCACTTGACCTTAATTTTGAAAATTTTTGAAATAACTCGCCTCCGTTTTTGAAATATTTGCGGGAAAAAAACTGGGAGACGGGATCCGCTCGTCGGTACGAGGTTCGACCGTTCCTGGCGCCTTTACCAGGGGTAATCGAACCAAGGGTCGAATTTTATGCCTTTTGCTTTGCAAAGAATTTATCTAAGTATTTATCCTAAGTCTAAATGCACAATGAATCATGCTTGTGCAAATGCAAAGATGTATGCTCTGTTTGAAAATGTTTTGAAGAATTTCCAAGTGAATCTGATAAAGTGAAGAAATGTTTTCTAACTTAGAACTTAAGATTAAAGTTCTAAGTTTTTAGAATAATCAAGAGCTCGGAAAAATAAATCTGGATTTTGGAAAAATGATTTTGAAGTTTTGAGATAAAAGAGGAAGAAAAGGAATTTTCAAAGTCATAAATGGACTTTGAATCAAAAATAGAAATGAAAATGGAATTGGATCAGAAGGAAAGATGAAATTTGGGAGATCTGAATAGAATTGAAAAATGGAATTTGAAAAAGTTGGAATTTCAAGATGAAATCCGAATCCAAGTTCTGGATTCTGAATGGAGTTCAAAGTTGAGTTTTTGGATTTAGGATCTGAAATGGGAACTTTGATTTGAACTCTGGAATGGAATTGGTTTTAAGAATTGGAATTAAAGTGGAATTTGGATATGGAATTTTGAATGGAATTGGATTCAAGATTTAGAATCTAAGATGGTATTCGGATCTGAAATCTGAGATCCAAGATAGAACTGGACTCTGGACCCTAAGATGGAATTGGATCTGAAATCTGAGATCCAAGGTAGAATTGGATTCTGGATCCTAAAACGGATTTGGATCTAAAGTCTAAGATTCAAAGTGAATTGGGTTCTGAATCCTAAATGGAATTTGGATCTGTAATTGGAGATCCAAAGTGGAATAAGGATCTGGATGGAATTTGGATCTGTAATTGGAGATCCGAAATGGAATGAGGATCTGGATCCTAAATGGAATTTGGATCTGTAATTGGAGATCCAAAGTGGAATAAGGATCCTGATCCTAAATGGAATTTGGATCTGTAATTCGAGATCCAAAGCAGAATAAGGATCTGGATCCTAAATGGAATTTGGATCTGTAATTGGAGATCCAAAGCGGAATGGAGTTTATATTTGGAAATCTGGATCCAAGTTGAGACTAGGATTTGACTTTGGATTTGGGTTTTGAAAAGTCCAAATAGGACTTTTAAAGATGGATCTGGGTTTTGAAAAACCCAGATTGAACTTAGGAAGGTTTGGATTTTGAGATTCAGAGTCAATCTCAACTTTGATTTAAAACTTGAAAAAAAAAACTTGATTTTGAATCAGAAGATGAATCAGAAGTTTCAAAGTTCAATTTGAACTTTGAATTTGAATTTTGAATTTGGGTTGGAATTTTGAATACGAAATGATTTTGAAATTTCAAAGTCAAATTGGACTTTGAAATTGAGATAGATTTGGAATTTGAAATAGAAATTTGAAGAAAGATATTCAAAATCACTTGGGTTTTTTAAAAAGAATTTTGAAAAATGTGATGCAATTCTATCCTAAATGATGAAATGAATTTAAATAAGTTTGAAATTGGATTTTGAAAAGTCATTTCATTCTTTAAGTGAATTAAGAAATGTGGTTGAAGATATAATATATCCCTTACTATGGTCATTGAATATATTATATAATGACCACATTTAAATTCAAGTGAAGAATGCAATACATTTTGGTGCTTTTATAGAATTTAAAATGAAATTAGTTCTCAATATACCCTGACTATGGCCATTTGTATATATGTTGAATTAATTTTAGGTTAAATTCTAATAAAAGAGGAAAATATTTAAAGAAAATATGATGATTTTGAAAGTGGATCCAATGCGGATCCAGTGTTATTTTGTAAAAGGTAAAAATGCTAAGTTTTGTCCACACCCTGACTATGGCCATTGATGTGGATCATCAACTTAACATCAATTACCTCTTACGAAATGGTGCACGTGTCATTCGTGTTTCATCATTGTGAGAATTGGAGAAAAAAATGCATGAAAGTAAGCAATTTCATGATATTTACAATGCTCATTCATTCTACCTAAAACAGGAAATGTAAATTCTCATTAAGACCTAACTATTACATATCATAAAATCAAATTTACAACTTCAAATAATAACTTTATCCACATATTTCCTGCAAAACAACCGGGTTAGTAATGAAAAGAGAGAGAAAATCACATATATCATATGGAAATCAAATAGTGAAGAGATATGTATGATGAAAAGGATGGAAAATGGCACATATATGTAAATACGAATGTACATATATATATATACATATGGGTGTATATATGTATAGGTAGAAGTATATATATCAATAACTTGGGAAAATATAGGGGTATACATAGATATACATGTATATATATACATATATATGTATACACATGTGGGTACGGACATATGGATATTTATACAGAACATCAAATGAGAAGCTACATATGAAAAAAAGACATTCAGAATTTTGCCTTGGAGTAAATGAGAGAATGTCTCTTTACACAGCTTGTTTATTGTGTAGTGAATGGTATATCATACACACACACAGTGATTCAGCAAATGTGAAAAATCAGCAGGTATGCAAGCATTAGAGAAGAGGCCTAAGCCTTGATGGTAGATGCGTGAATCATAGCAGTGCATGGGAACTGCTATAGATATGCAAATGGTTACAGCAGTGCTAGGCACTGCTGTAAACATGTGACAGGTTACCACAAATGGAGGGATTGATGGGACTGCAGGGACATAGCCACAGGGTGGCTGTAGACAGGATGGTGTTGGTGACAGATTCTTTGCAAAAACAGTGGCAGCAAGATAGGTGATGTGGTGACCTAATGAAGTGATGGTGAACAGTAAGATGAAGACATGTGAGGGAGTGAATAAATGGTGGGGGTGATATGGCAGGGACAACAGGCAGGATATTATAGGTGATTGCTACCTAGCAGGGGCAACTAAGATGTAGGATGATGGGTGGCTATGAATCATGCTGGCAAGTGTAGCAGCAACATACGAAGTGTAGGTACCACGACCTAATTGCTGTATAGTAAGGACTAGAAGTAACTGGTGAAGTGCTAAGGTGTTGCTGGAGGTTGAAATTTCAATATAATGATGGGTAGCTGGTGATAGGGGTGTTGGGAGCTATTGGTTAAATGGTCTTGAACCAAATTCTGGCACCTTTGACATAGCAATACAGATCAATGTAATGCTTATACTGGCTGTAGCTGCCACTGACGCATTTACAGGTTCTGGTTTAACAACAGTTTCTAATGTTATCAGTAAAAAAAAAATCAACAACCTTCCTACTGTAAGAGATGGAAACGCAGGAAAGCTCTGTAAGCACAAGACTGTATGCTGTAGTTGAACACTATTCTGCTATAAAAGATGCAGCAGGTGGTTTTTTAAGGGTAATGGCGTTGATCATGGATTGCTATTGGCAACAGTTGGATGTTGTTTGAGATACTTACAGCAGGCAATATGAAGGGAAGGGTGAAATGGAAGGTGTCCAGCAGGTGTTTAAGGTGCTGAAGATGGATATATATCAGTGAATAAGATGCTGTCTTGAATATAGTATGCTGGATTTGGTGAAGGCGCTGAAATATAAAGGTATGGCCAATACATAAATGTAGTAAAATGTGCGATGATCAGAAATGTACAGGTGGTGATATGATGCATATCAAAATAACAAAACAGAACAAAAAAAAAATAACTCAAGCAGAACATATTTTATAATGAACCAGAACTTTGTTTTAATACCTCAATATATTTCACAGTAGAATCAGAGACCTGGTTTTATCCTTTTCTCTCTCTTTTTGTTTTGTTTTTTTTTGTTTTGTTTTTTTTTTAAAAAAAAACTGGTGTAGGTTTAGAAGGAGCTTGCTGCTTAGCAGGAGAGGTGAGATTAACCTCTGAAGCGTAAGTATGAAGTGGGTCAGCAACACTAGCATCAAATGCTCCTCTTCTGCATATTCCATATTAGCTGAACCAACACTTGGCTAAGCTCTCCCATGCTCTACCAACAAGTTATTGTACCCCAAGCTCCAAACTAACTCAGGAATCTGTATACTAACCCATAAAATGACTTATCGTTGTTTACAACCACACGTTGTCATCTCCAGATTCCAGCAGCCAACCCTTGAAGGATGGAGCATTCACTGAATCCCCTTTCTTTTAAACTCTGACAGTAAATGCTCAAATCTTGCATTACTTGTAATGAGTCTTTACAATAGACTCTTAGAATAAGGTCTTGCCTCTGGCCATCCGATCTAGATTAGGCTTGCAATACTGTGATAGTATGTGACGAACAACCAATGCAGGGGATATCAAATGTAGCAAAATGATGAAAGCATGTTAACGATGGGTCAGAACTTCAAAAATAGCCAATAATCATTAACAAGATACTGAAGATGAAGACGAGAAGGAAAGAAAGAAAGAAAAGAAAAGAAAAGAAAAGAAAAGAGAGACAGAAAGAAGATAAAAAAAAAAGAAAACAAAAGCAAAGAGATCCGATGTGTATTTCAAAGTGAAGATGCATTATGGCAATACCATCGGGTGGTTTTCTCTCTATAATTAACTAAATCTATTAACGGATATGAAAGCAAACAAACAGAATACAACAACGAATGGGATCTTGTACTGATCTCTTTTCCTTTTGCAGAATATTGAATGGCTTTCCAAAGCCAAGCGTATGAATGAGGATTTATAACCAAATGAAACAATGATGTTACAAGGATCAAATAGATAAAAGGTAAAGGACAAAATATATTGAAGACATTCATCAAAATCGCAGGTAAACAAGCGAAAAGAAGAATACGAGTTGGAAAATCCAGTCATCAACAGATACAGGCCATCAAGACGAAAATAAGAAAATCATATGAGATATCTAAACATATACAGGGAATAAAAAAAAATTAAGACCCGCACAAAATGCACATTCATATGACAATAAAAATCAGTAGAAGAATGATAATTTTGCAGAAAAAGAGTGTCAGAACATCACCATAAATCATAATGGACCCAACAATAGATTGTAAACAGGGGAAAGCAAATGTTGGAATAGGGATTTTCCATTAATATTGCACATGGATAGATCGATGTTGCTATGAGCAACTCGATGCTATCCAGAGTGCTTCAGTGGGGCGTCAAATAGAAAGAAAGGTAGAAATTACAGAAAGGAGAGAGAGTACTCACCTACGATTTGGTTGGAAATATGCAGCTGGAAGATAATCAGACCGGACCTTGGCAAACTATTTGGAATTCCCGTTTTCTGCAGAGGGTGCTTCCCTACGCTGCGGAGCTTTTCTCCAGTTGGTCGATGGTGAAGAGAAGGGAATCGATGGATGTGTGAGCGTAGATGATGGGTCTCAGCGGAGGAAAATGGATGCTGGAGGAGATTTGTTACCGGAAGAGATGGATCTGAAGGAAAGAAGAATCGACCTCCAGGAAGATAATCGATGCCTAAAGACAGGAGCTCGCCTCTTCTTAAAGGGGGAATGGAAAATTCGAGAAGAGGAAGATCAGTTGAGAATTGAGGGTAGAGATGAAGGTATGCTGTTGTAAATCGAACGATGGAGAGAGAAGGGAAGAGGCGCGGGAAGAGTTTGTTAAAATTTTTTCCAAATTTTCAAAAAGGTGGTCCTCTTTTAGAAAGATTTTTGAAAAGTGGTTCAAGCTGAGGTTTTTGGTGAAAATGGTTTAAAAAGTTTTGAAAATCATCCATTTTCTTTGTATCTTCTCTCAATTTTTTGGTTTTTTATGTTATTTTTCTATTTTTTTGTATTTTTAGAATAAAATCCTAAAGCTTTACGAGAAATCAAAGATTTAAAACTAATTTTTTGGTGTTTTTTTATAAAATATTTACAAAAGGGAGTTTTTCTGAGAATTAGAAAACTATCTTGAGAAGATTTCTTCAGAAATGGGTTTATGTCCGAATTTTTTAGAAATATTCGAGGTTTACAACCTCGAACTGAGAAATATAGGGTCGAGGATCCAACAGAGTGCCAGATGAGCCACCCGAGCCTTTCAAAATCATTTTTTGGTATTTTTGTGATTTTATTTTGAAAATCAGACAACGGGGCTCATATTTGGATTTAAAATACCGGGTTCAGACCCGAAGTTGAATTTGAGTATATCAATGTGGAATTTAATCCAGAAATCTGAAGAAAGACTGAAATTTAGCTTTGAAATCACTTTGATCTTCTCAGAAAATAGAGTCAGGGGCAAAAAGGGTTATTTTTACAAAACATTGAAAAATTTGGGGTGTTCACAGCTCCATACTTGCGATAGAGTCTGAACAGATCAATGAACTGACTCCCGTTGATCTCAGTGAGAGGCCAAGATCTGCTCTCGGTAGCTCTGGCTAGTGCTTCTCGAACATCTATCCCCTTGACATTGATCAGGAACTGCTGCTCGATCGGATTGTCTGGCTGACCAGCTGGCTCTAGCAATCCCATGATGTTGCTGAATTCGTCCATTAGCAGAGTCATCTCTCCCCATGGAAACCAAAAGGTGCAGGTACATGGATTTCACCGTTCTGCCATAGCTTGAATCAGGCTGCCATTGATGGTTCGCTTGCCCACTGCCGATGCCATCTTTAATCCACAGTCGTCCAAGTGGTCTGGGAACATACGCGAGAAGGTGGCAAACCAAGAATAATACCATCGAGGGAAGAAGGAATGAGACTGGATAACCCGATGATCCGGGGTTCCATCCCTTATTTGATAGAAGATATAATCTTCGGGAAAAACAATATCGGGGGGATTGGATGCCATTGGAATGATATTGAGGCAAAGAAGAAGAGATTTAGATAGAATGCAGGACTTACGGATAAACTTTTGATGAAAGAAGGGGACAGACATAAATCCCGGAAATTTTTGAAAGATCAAGGGAAAAAGGGATTTCCAAGGTTTTTAAAGAAAATTTGACACAAAAGAGAAAAGGATGTAGGTAAAGGAAGAATATACACCTGAGGTTTTTGAAAATAAGGAGAAATTTTGAATAATATACCCAGGGTTTGGAAAAAGCGGTTTGATACATAGACAGAAACAAGAAACCATCGCATAATTAAAGTTGCACAAACAAGGATGCGCACACAGCACTCCCTAAAGGCTGACTCTAAATGCAATATTTGAAATGGCTTGTAGGACCTTAATCCTAACTCTATGGTTCAGATCATCTAATTGCAATCAAGGTATGCCGATATACCCAAGCCGAAGCTCGAAGTACATTGCATAGAAATAATTATCTGGTTCTAAGGTAATGGCTTCCCAACATCCTTGAGCACCTACCGATATACCTTGAACTATGGCCCTTAGGTACATGGTAGGGGGCGCGAACCCAAATAAGTGGCCCAGTTGTGAGGCTCTCTCCCAAACTATGGTTCAGTGAGACAGCTTAGCAACGTGAAGACTGGGACAATATAGGTAGGGATGTTTTCAAAAACATGTTCAACATGCAGATAAAACCAGAAAGCTCTAATGCAAGTCCTAAAGAGATAGAATTTAAATGAATAGAAGCATACACTTGCATACATTGTTTTGCATTTAATCCCTAGAATTGAGGAGAATTGTATTTCAGACCTAAGTCTAATGTGAACATGGAACGATCTCCTCAATATGGTCCTACCAAACCATACTTAGATCCTATATGCAATGATGTCAGCTTAGGACAGAGTCTAGGCTCCTAAGGTTTGCATGGAAATGAAGCTGACATATGTTAGAATAAAGATTTAGATAATATCAAAGCAAAGCAAAAGGCACAAATTCGACCAGACAGAGATGGGTCCCATCACGGTCACCAAAACTGTGATTATCGCAAAAATTTTCCTCTCGTGGTTTTCTATTTCTTCCTTTCTTTTTTCTTTTCCAACCTCTAATTTCTCCTTTTTGAAGGGAGAAAATAAAAAGAAAGAAAAGAAGAGAGAAGAGGAAAGGATAGAAGAGAGAGAGAGGAACTCTTTTGCGGGGTCTCACTTGACCTTGATTTGAAAATATTTAGAAAATTACTCACCTCCGTTTTGAAAATATTGCGAGAAAAATTGGGAGACGGGGCTCGCTCGTCGGTACGAGGTTCGACCGTTCCTGGCGCCTTTACCAGGGGTAATCGAACCAAGGATCGAATTTATGCCTTTTGCTTTGCCTAAAGGATTATCTAAGAATTTATTCTAAGTAAAAAAAATGCATAAAGAATCATGCTTGTGCAATGCAAGGATGTATGCTCTTTTGAAAAGAATGATTTGGAAATCTGAGATTTTTCCAAGTGAAAATGAAGTGAATGTGATAATGGAAAGGAATAAATGATAAATAGTTGAATTTTACTTAGAACTTGAGATAGATCTGAAAAAGATGTTTGAAGTTCTAAGTCATTGAAATAATCAGAGTTGGGAGAATGTGAACACCCCAAAATTTTCAAAGTTTTGTAAAGATGTCCTTTTTGCCTCTGGCTCCATCTTCTGAGAAAATCAAAGCTAAATTTCAGTTATTCTTTAGATTTTCTGGATTGAATTCCATTCAAACTCGATTTCGGAGCCGAACCCAGTATTTAAGGTCCAAATTTGAGCCTCGTTACTCAAATTACAAATTGGAAGTATAAAATGCCAAAAACATTCTCTGAATGGCTCAAACAGCTCATCCGTATTCATTTGGATCCATTACTTGATATTTTCTCGATTCGAGGTACAAAAATCAAATATCATCTCAAAATCTGGATCCAAACTCATTTTCTGAAGAAATTTCTCTAAAATAGCCTTGAATTCTCAAGAAAACCTTCCTTTGTAAATATTTTGCAAAAATACAAAAAAATTAGTCTTAAAACTTTATTTTCTCGTAAATCTTAGGATTTTACTCTAAAAACACAAAAATATGGAAAAATAACACAAAACTAAAAAAAATTGGAAAAACTGCGAGAAAAACAAATGGTTTTAAGTTTTTTAAAGTTAACTTTGCTAAAAACCTCATTTTAAACCATTGTATGAAAAGATTTCTTTAAAGGGACCTCCCTTTTGAAAAAAGGGGAAAATTTGCAACGGTTCCCTCCCGCGCATTCCCTCTCTCGTTCACCATCGCACATATTCAACAAACCTCCTTCGTTCTCCTCCATTCATCTTCCACTGACCATCCTCTCGAACCCTCCACTTTCCATTTAAGAAGAGATCCCCAGACTTCTTCACATCATGCATTTTTTTTCTCTAGTGTTGATCATCTGCAAGCACTATCCATCTTTCTCTTCAATCATCCATATTGAGCTCCCCATCTACAAACCCCCATTTTCCCCTCTGACTCTCCTTTTCCCATTTACGCTCTTTCTTCCTCACTTGGGTTCTGAAGGATACTTGCAGCTGAAGTCATCCATCATCAGAGCCGATCTCACCTTGCAGCAACCTGCAATGGTCACCCCTTCTTTCTCTCTCATATCATCGAACTCACGGTGAGTACTCTCTCTTCTTTTGTGATTTCAGTTTTTCTTTGATCTTTCCCGTTTGATGCCCTACTGAAGCACTCTGGGTAGCATCGAGTTGCTTGTAGCAACATCGATCTATCCATGTGCGATATTAATGGAAAATACGTATTCCAACATTTGCTTCCCCTTTTCCTTTGCTAATTACTTTGAATCTCTGTATTTTCTGTAGCTTCTTTTTTTTTCCTTTTCTTTCTTTTCTCTTCCTTTTAGTGTTTGCCTATATTTGATTCTCCATTTTTTTTGTTGCATAGAGTCTCTCATTTGTGTTTTAATGCTTCCCCTCCACATTTTTTTTTATTATCTCGGGGGAATTACTGTTATTTTATTTTGCAGATTTTTGTTTTGTCTGCGTTCTGTTTATTAAGTCTTCACTCTATCGGTCTCAGAAGTGTTGAGGGCCACTTTTACTTTTCTTGAATCCATCTGCTAGAATTAGCATGTGGATGTCCAGGCCTTTCTCACCCTATAGGAAGGTATGCATTAGATGTTCAGGTGGGTTATTGAAGGGATTTCGGTTGCAGGTATGGGGAATCCATCAGTCGATGCCTGCCTTGCATGTTCATTTCAGAGATATGAATTGTTTACTGTGTGATGAAACGTCCCACATGTTTTCATCTAAAACCAGATTTTCATAGCGAGTGAGTCGGTCCTGTAAATATCATCCAGCATCATCAGTTTTTATTTGATCTTATAATGTATTATTGCTTCATTGCATCTCTCTGATTCATAGCATCTTTGTCATTCCCATTTTCATGTTTCCTTTCATTTGCTGCTACCTATGGCTTAGCATTTCCCATTTTTACATTTTGCCACCTCGTATTTCCCATTTCCATTTTTTTTCTTGTGTTTTAGTGATTGCAATTCTGTATATCCGTAGTTAATATTGAAGTTCATTGCATGTTACGACTTCATTCTCACTTATATTTCATTTTCTCCACCATATCGCATCTCATTTGGCTATACTATGGAATATCCTGCAATTTGTTCACATGCATCTCATATAGCAGCATGATTTCTTGTTCATATGTGTGTCTGCATCATCTTCAGTAATCCAGCGTTGAATGCATCCTAACAGAGGATTTTTTGAATAATGTTCCTTCTCAAACATCATATTACATCAAATCTAGCATAGCAGTTATAGTAGTTTTGATTTCTTATCTTGTATGTTCAACTCAACCCATGCTTATTGCAATTTTTTATTTCAGTATATATCTTGTATTCGTTATTATCATTTTTTTTATCCAGCAGCCCAATTCCAATTGAATCCAAAGACAAGCATAACAATGACGATCTTTAGAGGCACTGAGTTTTTCCCTTCTTCATTAAGTTTAGAGTGTTGGGTTGGACCAACATACTCCAACTCCTCTGTACACAAGCACTCCATCTTCCCCTGCCACATTTTCTCCTTCACATATGTGATCATCGCAAAATTTTTCCTCTCGTAATAATCTCTCTCTTCCTTCTCTTTTCCTTTCCAACCTTTATTTTCTCCTTTTTGAAGGGAGAAAATAAAAGGGCAGAAAGAAAGAGAGAAGAGAAAAGAAAAGAAAAGAAGAGAAGAGAAATTCTTTTGCGGGGTCTCACTTGACCTTAATTTTGAAAATATTTGAAATAACTCGCCTCCGTTTTAAAATATTTGCAGGAAAACTGGGAGACGGGATCCGCTCGTCGGTACGAGGTTCGACCGTTCCTGGCGCCTTTACCAGGGGTAATCGAACCAAGGGTCGAATTTATGCCTTTTGTTTTGCTAAGAAATTATCTAAGCCTAGATGCACAAAGAATCATGCTTGTGCAGTGCAAAAGATGTATGCTCTTTTCGAAAATGATTTGAAAAATTCCCAAGTATTTCTAAGATGAATCTGATGATAGTTTTGAAGAAATGGTTTCTAGCTTAGAACTTAAGATTTAAAATTCTAAGTTTTTGGAAATAATCAAGAGCTTGGGAAAATAAATTTGGATTTTGAAAGGAATGATTTTGAATTTGAGATAAAAGAAAAAGAAAGGAAATTTCAAAGTCATAAATGGACTTTGAATTTAGAATTTTGAACTTGGATGACTATTTGGAATGGAATTGAATTCTAATTTTGAGCTTTGAAATCAAAGTAAAATGTGGGAGATCTAAATAGAATTTTTTTGAGGAATAGAATTGATTTGAAGGTTGGAATTTCAAGATGAAATCCGAATCCAAGATCTGGATTCTGAATAGAGTTAAAAGTTGAATTTTTGGATTTAGGATCCGAAATGGGAACTTGATTTGAATCTGGAAATGAAATGGATTTGGTTCTAAGAATTGGAATCAAGAGCTGGGCGACTCTGATATCTATGAAATTCTGACCATCTTGGAAGAAAGCTAATCCTACTATGCATAGGATCATGGCATGCTGAATCCTATCTTTCGCTGCTTGAGACAAAGTGTTCACTTCCTCGTAAGTTCCATACTTGCGATAGAGTCCGAATAGGTCAATGAATTGATTCCCACCAATCTCAGTAAGGGGCCAGGATCTGCTCCCTGTCGCTCTGGCCAAGGCTTCTCGAACATCCACTCCTTTGATGTTAATTAAAAACTGCTGCTCGACAGGATCATCTGGCTGGCCAGTTGGTTTAGGCAATCCCATAATATCATTGAACTCATCCATCAGTAGAGTCATCTCCCCCCAAGGAAACCAGAATGTGCAGGTACGTGGATTCCACCGTTCTGCCATAGCCTGAATCAGGGCTCCATTGATGGTTCGCTTGCCTGCCGTTGATGCCATCTCCAACCCACAATCATCCAAGTGGTCTGGGAACATACGTGAGAAGGTGGCGAACCAAGAATAATACCACCGAGGGAAGAAAGGACGAGACTGGATGACCCACTGATCCGGGGATCCATCCTAAATCTGATAGAAGACATGATCTCGGGGAAAGATAGCATCGAGAGAATCGGATGCCATTGAAATGATACTGGGCACAAGAAGAAATAAGGAGAATTAGATAGAATGCAGGACTTACGGATAGACTCTTTTAAACAATCAAACCTGGAAATTTTAAAGGAACTTTTCAGGGTTTTTGAAGAAAAAATTGATCTAAAAGAGAAAAGAAATGTACGTAGAGAGAAATATATACCTGGGGTTTTTTGAAAATAAGGGTAAGTTTTGAATAATACACCCAGGGTTTTTGAAAAGGGTTTGATACATATATATGAAAAAAAAATAAGATAATATCACAAAAGCTGCACAAACAAGGATGCACATACAGTACTCCCTAAAGGCTGACTCTAAAATGCAATATTTGAAATGGCTTGTAGGACCTTAATCCTAACTCTAGGGTTCAGATCATCTGATTCCAATCAAGATATGTCGATATACCCAAGCCGAAGCTCGAAGTACGTGGCATAGAAATATTCCTCCGGTTCTAAGGTAAAGGTTTCCCAACATCCTTGAGCACCTACCGATATACCTCAGACTATGGCCCTTAGGTACGTGGTAGGGGGGGCGTGAACCCAAATAAGTGGTCCAGTTGTGAGGCTCTCTCCCGAACTATGGTTCAGTGAGACAACCCAGCAACGTGAAGACCGAGACAATATAGGTAAGGAGGTTTTCAAAATATGCTCAACATGCAAGAAATCAGATCGCTCTAATGCAAGTCCTAAAGAGATAGATTTAAAATGAAAAGAAGCATTGTTTTGCATTTAATCCCTAGAATTGAGGAGAGTTGTATTTCAAACTTAAGTCTAATGTGAACATGGAATAATCTCCTCAATATGGTCCTACCAAACCATACTTAAATCCTATATGTAAATGATGTCAACTTAGGACAAAATCTAGGCTCCTAAAGTTTGCATGGAAATGAAGCTGACATTTGAAGAATAAAGACTTAGATAATATCAAAGCAAAAGAAAAGGCATAATTCGACCGGACGGAGACGAAGTCCCATCACGGTCGCCAAAACTGTGATCATCGCAAAATTTTTCCTCTCGTAATATTCTCTCCCTTCCTTCTCTTTTCCTTTCCAACCTTTATTTCCTCCTTTTTGAAGGGAGAAAATAAAAGGGCAGAAAGAAAGAGAGAAGAGAAAAGAAAAGAAAAGAAAAGAAGAGAAGAGGAATTCTTTTGCGGGGTCTCACTTGACCTTAATTTTGAAAATATTTGAAATAACTCGCCTTCGTTTTGAAATATTTGCGGGAAAACTGGGAGACGGGATCCGCTCGTCGGTACGAGGTTCGACCGTTCCTGGCGCCTTTACCAGGGGTAATCGAACCAAGGGTCGAATTTATGCCTTTTGTTTTGCTAAGAAATTATCTAAGCCTAGATGCACAAAGAATCATGCTTGTGCAGTGCAAAAGATGTATGCTCTTTTCGAAAATGATTTGAAAAATTCTCAAGTATTTCTAAGATGAATCTGATGATAGTTTTGAAGAAATGGTTTCTAGCTTAGAACTTAAGATTTAAAATTCTAAGTTTTTGGAAATAATCAAGAGCTTGGGAAAATAAATTTGGATTTTGAAAGGAATGATTTTGAATTTGAGATAAAAGAAAAAGAAAGGAAATTTCAAAGTCATAAATGGACTTTGAATTTAGAATTTTGAACTTGGATGACTATTTGGAATGGAATTGAATTCTAATTTTGAAGCTTTAAAATCAAAGTAAAATGTGGGAGATCTAAATAGAATTTTTTTGAGGAATAGAATTGATTTGAAGGTTGGAATTTCAAGATGAAATCCGAATCCAAGATCTGGATTCTGAATAGAGTTCAAAGTTGAATTTTTGAATTTAGGATCCAAAATGGGAACTTGATTTGAAATCTGGAAATGAAATGGATTTGGTTCTAAGAATTGGAATCAAGACGAAATTTGGATCCGAAATTTTGAATGGAATTGGATTCAGGATTTGGAATCCAAGATGAAATTTGGATCTGAAGTCTAAGATCCAAGATAGAATTGGATTCTGGACCCTAAGATGGAATTGGATCTGAAGTCTGAGATCCAAAGTAGAATGGGATTCTGGATCCTAAATGAAATTTGGATCTGTAATCTGAGATCCAAAGTAGAATTGGTTTTGGATCCTAAGGTGGATTTGGATCTGAAGTCTGAGATCCAAAGCAGAATTGGGTTCTGGATCCTAAGATGGATTTGGATCTGAAATCTGAGATCCAAAGTAGAATGGAATTCTGGATCCTAAATGGAATTTGGATCTGTAATCTGAGATCCAAAGTAGAATTGGTTTTGGATCCTAAGGTGGATTTGGATCTGAAGTCTGAGATCCAAAGCAGAATTGGGTTCTGGATCCTAAGATGGATTTGGATATGAAATCTGAGATCCAAAAATGAAGTCGGATTCTGGATCCTAAATGAAATTTGGATCTGTAATCTGAGATCCGAGGTGGAATTGGAATCTGGATCCTAGAATGGATTTGGATCTGAAATTTGAAATCCAAAGTGAAGTTGGATTCTGGATCCTAAATGAAATTTGGATCTGTAATCTGAGATCTAAGGTGGAATTGGATTTATACTTGGAAATCTGGATCCAAGATTAGGATCTAAACTTTGGATTTTGGAATTTTAAAATTGATTTGAGAATGAATTTCAAAGTCAAATTGGACTTTGAACTTGAATTTGGAATTTATAGAATGAATCAAGTTGAATTTTAAACTTTGAATTTGATTTCAAAGTTTTGGAAATGAGATAGAATTGAAATAGGAATTTGAAGAAGAGATATTCACAATCACTTGGATTTTAAAAGGAATTTTTGAAAATATGATGCAATTCTATCTTAAATGGTGAAATGAATTTAAAGATTTTGAATTTGGAATTTGAAAAGCTATTCCATTCTTTAAATGAATTAAAAAATGAGGTTGAAGACATAATACATCCCTGACTATGGTCATTGAATATATTATGTAATAACTTCATTTAAATTCAAGTGAAGAATAAAATACATTTTGGTGCTTTTATAGAATTTAAAATGAAATTAACTCTCAATATACCCTGACTATGGCCATTGGTATATATATTGAATTAATTTTAAATTAAATTCTGATAAAAGAGAAAAATATTTAAAGAAAATATGATGATTTTGAAAAAGGATCCAGTGTGGATCCAGTGTTATTTTATAAAAGATAAAAATCCTAAGTTTTGTTTACATCCTGACTATGGCCATTGATGTAAATCATCAACTTAGAATTGATTTACCTCTTACGAAATGGTGCACGTTGTAAACACCCCAAATTTTCCACATCCATTCTCAAGCAATCCTCCTCAGACAGTGCCAACCCTGTCAGGTCAGTGTAGGAGTCAAACCCCGTTTCAGAAAATCACCATTCTACCAACTTTTATTAGGAAAATTACCATTTTACCCCTAGGTCATCCCAGACCCCAGTCAGTCGGAGTCAACTAAGCTCATTGGTTAGTTCAGGACAGTTAGAATATCAGTCATCTCAAGCTCATCTGAGCTCACAATGAACAGACCATTTTCATTTCTGACCATTCCTGCCAAAATGGGATCATTTCTTCAAAAATGAGCTCATTTCTCACTTAAATCCAAACCAATTGTCTCTGAGTCAGTCAGTCATATTCCTCAGAGTCTAACTTGAGCTCACCAAGAGTTCGAGTGCTCAAGTTTCAGTTCAAAACCATTTCTCAGTGTCCAAGAGCCCATTTTAGTCCATTTCTGCTCTTTCAGCTGAAATTGAGTTGAGTTTAGCCAATTGAGCAAGTGTTCGAGCTTCGATTTTAGTTCATGTCAGTATTATTGACCATTTTTTTAGCTCAAAGTCAGCTCAAGTTCATAATTCACTTCACCCCAGTGACCATTCCGTACCATTTCTCTAAAAATGGCAGCTTTTCTTGAAAATTCAGTCGGAAAGGTCAGTTGAGTCAGTGCCTGGTCAGTTTATTTGAGTTCTGAAACTCTAAAACCCAGCTCAATCCAACTCATTTCAGTTCATTTAAGCTCAAACCCTAATTTTCGGTGACACTCTAGCTTGGCAGAGCTCGAAAATCATTTCTTCAACCATTTTTGTAAATTTTGTAAATTTTGTCAATTTTAACACTTTTTGAACTGGTACGAGTGTCAATCGGGGTCTAACATCCAAAATTCTTCATTCAGGGTTAGCATTTCGCATAGCATTTCATGTCATTTCTCATCATTTCATATCATTTCTCAGCATTTCATAACATTTCATTCCATTTTCGAAGTCCACAACTCCAGTTTTATAAATTTCAATCCAGATTGAGTTTTAAAAATTTTCAGAAATCAATTTCAAACCCCGGGTTTCCAAAATTGACATTTTTACCCCCGGGAGTCTAAATTTGGAAATATTTTCTCAAGAAAAATAATCTGGATTTATTTCAAACACAAATTTTTGAATTCTACACTAGATTTGCTTCGCAACGAAGTATTGAACTTCAAAATCCGAGCTCGTTTCAAAAACTGCCAAAAATAGCTCGTTTCGTTTGGAAACTTTCTGAAAAGACTATTTTACCCCTCTAATCGTCAAAATGAATTTCAAAATCAAAATTTGGACCCGCTCTGAGATGGCCCATCCATTTGCATTTTCTTGTTTTAATTTATAAAAAAATAAATAAATATATTTTTCTTTATTTTTATTTTTTTTGGTTTGTTTTATTTTATTTATTTTAATTTTTTTTTTTTTTTTATTCTTCCTAAGGTGGGACCCACAAGGGGGTCACCCAAACCTCCAGCCCATTTCCTTTCTTTCTTCCTCTATTTTCTTTTTTTTTATATTTTTTTTATTTTTATTTTATTTTCTTTTCTTCTTTATTTCTTTTCTTTCTTTTTTTTTCTTCCTCTTTCTTTCTTTCTTTCTTTCTTTCCTCATTTCTTTCCTCTCCAGCACACTCACGTAAACCCATTCCTCTTCTTCTTCTTCTTTCCCTCTCTTTTCTGCCTTTCCTTTCCTTTTCCTTCTTTCCCTCTTCTTTCCTTTTCTTCTTTCCCCTTTCTTTCTTACTCCCTCCCTATTTCCTCCAAAGAAATATGGCTACAGCCATTCACGTATGTTGTTTCTTGAAACAATATTAGAAACTTAGGTTTTGATTTTTATCAAAACCTAAGTTGTGATAAAAAAAAAGGGAGAAAAAAGAACGGCAGCAGCCTATTCCTCTCATATCTCTCTCTCTCTCTCTCTCTCTCTCTCTCTCTCTTTGGGTTCCTTTTTGCAGCAGCCCTGGCACCTTTAGCAGCCTCAACAAGCTCCTTCCAGCAGCCACAAGGAAGCCCACCAACTACAGCAAATATCCATGGCTGTAGCTATCTCCATGCAGCCAACGTTCATTTGGTTCCAGCCCTTCTCCAAGAGACGCCTCACCCTTTGGTGACAGCCTTCATCCAGCTACCCTCAAGCCTTGTTTCAGCCATCTTGTAGCCTCTCCAGCTACCTCCTTGGTGGCATCCAACAGGTGCACTTCCAGCCAGTACACCACCACAGCTTCCAACCTCCCACCTCAAGGTTCAGCTGCCAGCCGACTCACCTTGGCAGTCACCATCACAGCAACAACCAGCCTCTCTTGGAGCCACCTTCAACCTACGGTTCCAGCAGGCTTTGGAGTAGCATCTACCCCCTTTGAAGCCTCCATTGTTGCAGCTCTTCTTGCTGCATCTCCATCCAGCCAACGATCACCAGCAACTTCTTTCTTCGTGACAGCCACTGCAGCCACCACATAAGACACCAGCCACGGCTCCTCCTCCACGCCCAGTAGCACCAGCCGGCTCCTCCTCGCTTCCAGCAGCACCAGCCGGTTCCTCACACAGCCAGTTCTACCTTGAATTGACAATGTAAGAAGACTAATATTATTATATTATGTTTGGAAAAGACTTTAGTCACTTTATACAACTCAAGAATGTCGACTTACTTAAAGTCGTCATTCTTTCTGTAAACATTAAATACCACCTCAAAAGCATTTTTGAAATAATTATTTATTTAATCCTCACTCAAGAATGTCGACTTACTTAAAGTCATTATTCTTTCTGTAGACGTTAAATAAACACCTCATAAAGCATTTTGAGAAATGACCATTTAAAAATAATGTACTCAACAAAGTATTTATTGTACTTACATACATTTAAGTCAAGAAGTGACGATTTCTAATAAAAATACTAATGTACTACAAATCATTAATTTGAATAAAGACAAAACTGCATGATGATTTACAATCCAACGTTCAATGTACTAAAAATCATTTATTATAAAAATAGACCTTTTACAAAATATATCACACCTAAAATACTACAACAAATAGTCTACTCCAAAGTATTACACTTATGGAAAGAAGACCTTTTCGAAAAAGCAATATAGTACACAAAGGTGTTTTTGAAATGACTTGACATCTCACAAGGACAATCATTTCAAAAGGCAACGACTATTTTTCTAAGGTTGTATATACACTAACAAAATAATATTTCAAACATGGACATGTGAGCATATAACGAGAAAAATTTCTATTCGATATTTGAAAAAGAGAGCCTAGAAAAAGAAAGAGATCAATGAAATGTTGATTTTCTTTATAGCTTTGATATTCAATACTTTCTTCTTTTGGCTATATTGGGGCATTAAATTTCTTTTTCAAAATGCGGGACAATCCTGACATCATTCATGAGAGAAATGATATTACCTATGAGGGTCTTTCAAAAATCATGAAAATTTTAGTTCAAATATTTTATTACAACCTTTTTCAAAGATCAACCCTTGTGTTGATCATATTTTTCTACAAATTGATTTCAAATCATTGCATTTCAAAGATCAACTCTTGCGTTGATCATATTTTCTGAAAATTGATTTCGAATTATTGCATTTCAAAGATCAACCATTGTGTTGATCATATTTTCCAAAAATTTGACTTCGAATCATTACATTCAAAGATCAACCCTGGTGTTGATCATATTTTCTAAAAATTGGTTTCGAACCATTACATTCAAAGATCAACCCTTGTGTTGATCTCATTTTCTAAAATTTGATTTCATTACATTCAAAGATCAACCCTTGTGTTGATCATATTTTTCTACAAATTGATTTGGAGTCATTGCATTTCAAAGATCAACCCTTGTGTTGATCTTATTTTCCAAAAAAAATGATTTCATTGCATTCAAAGATCAACCCTTATGTTGATCTCATTTTCCAAAATTTTGATTTCATTACATTCAAACATCAACCCTTGTGTTGATCATATTTTTCTAACAAATTGATTTCAAATCATCGCATTTCAAAGATCAACCCTTGTGTTGATCATATTTTCTGAAAATTGATTTCGAATTATTACACTTCAAAGATCAACCCTTGTGTTGATCATATTTTCCAAAAATTGACTTTGAATCATTACATTCAAAGATCAACCCTTGTGTTGATCATATTTTCTAAAAATTGGTTTTGAATCACTACATTCCAAGATCAACCTGCGTGTTGATCATATTTTCTAAAAAAATTGATTTCGAACCATGGCATTCAAAGATCAACCCTTGTGTTGATCATATTTTCTAAAAAAATTTGATTTCAAATCATTACATTCAAATATCAACCCTCGTGTTGATCATATTTTCTAAAAATCAGTTTTCAAATCATTGCTTCAAAAAATTAACCCTCATGATGATCTCTCATGAATGATCCCCTTTCAAAGATTAGCTCTCGTGGTTAATCTTTCTTTCCAAAAATGATTTTCTCATCTTCTTCTCTCATTTTAAAGATCCCACATGCAGGCAGGATCAAACTCTTTTCTCAACTTTTATCAACCTTTTGTTTATCCATCTTTATCAATTTCATCAATTTTATTCATTTTTATTAATTATTCATCCATTTTATTAATTCTTCTTAATTCTTATTAATTTTTATTTCAAAATTTCCCTTTCAGGTTAAGGGATAAACCTGATACCTCTTTCCCATGAGGTATTATTTTTATTATTTTTCTCCCCCCCCCCCCCCCTTCAGGTTAAGGGATAAACCTGAAACCTCATCCTACGAGGTCCTTCTTTCTTCAGGATAAGGGATAGTCCTGAATGCCTTTCTCTTTTAAAGCTTCATTAATCTCTGCTAAATCTTTTTCTTTATCCATTTTTTATCAATTTTATTTTTTTTATCAAATTTTGTCTTTTCTTTATCAAGCCTTTTATTAATTTTTGGCCAAAATTTATTCCTTTCCCATTCGGGATAAGGGATAATCCTGAAACCCCTCGTAGGAGCGACAATGCTACCTGTGAGAATTCTTTTACAAAGATGATTTCCATAAAATCTCCTTGATTCTTCTCTTTCGTCAAATCTTCCATCAATTTCTATCTCTTCTCATTTGTTCTTTTCAAACTTTATTTTCTCCCCAGTCAAGATAAGGGGGCAATCCTATCACATGCAAATGAATTCAGTCCTCTAAATGATCATTCTCAATCCCAGGTCCGGTCCTCGCACTGGCAAATTTTCAAAATTTAATCTTTTGATTAAAAACTTTCTGTCAAAAACCTGAGTTCTCACTCTGGCTTCTCCCTTTATTCTCTCATTCGAAGTTCTGAGTTCCGATCAGGACTTTCTTTTGAATCCAATCCTCGCATTGGAAATCAATCATTTCTTTAGAAAACCGAGTTTCAGCTCGGGTTTTTCATCTATTAATTTTGTTTGAAGTTCCGAGTCCTGACTCGGACTTCCTTTTGAATCCAATCCTCGCATTGGAAAATTAATCATTTCTTTAGAAAACCGAGTTCCAGCTTGGGTTTTTCTTCTACTATTTTTCGTTCGAAGTTCTGAGTTCCGACCAGGACTTCCTTTTGAATCCAATTCTCGCATTGGAAATCAATCATTTCTTTAGAAATCCGAGTTCCAACTCGGGTTTTTTCTTCTATTATTTTTCGTTCGAAGTTCTGAGTTCCGACCAGGACTTCCTTTTGAATCCAATCCTCGCATCGAAAATCAATCATTTCTTTAGAAAACCGAGTTCCAGCTCGGGTTTTTCATCTATTAATTTCCTTTGAAGTTCCGAGTCCCGACTCGGACTTCCTTTTGAATCCAATCCTCGCATTGGAAAACAATTGTTTCTTTAGAAATTTAAGTTTTCAAAACTCGGGTTTCTCTTTATCTTTTATTTTCTGAAGATTCGAGTCCCAACTCGGACTCTCTTCTTTTTCAAAAAATCCCAACTACCAGGTGGGACATTCTTCCAAAATCCAGACTTCCGGCTAATCCATTTCAAATTTTAAAAATCCAGGTTTATTCTCTTTAAAAATCCTTCTGTGCCTCTTTCAGGTTAATGGATAAACCTGATGCCTCCTGCTAACGAGGTATTTCTTTCCTTCTTCCCCTTCAGGTTAAGGGATAAACCTGATACCTCCTGCTAACGAGGTATTTCTTTCCTTCCTTTCCAGTCCAGGATAAGGAGATAGATCCGGAAAACAGACCACACGCAGTTAGGATGTGACGGTCCATTGAATTCAGAATCACTCATCAAATTTTACTTTCCTAGCTCATCTTATTTCTCAAAATTTTCAATCATATGTCGAGCTCATTTAGAAAATCCGGTCCTCGCATCGGTAACCTTCTAAATTCAGTGTTCTGATCAAATTCTTTCCTTTTTACAAAATTCAAGATCTGACTTAAATCTGATGTATTTCCAAAAGATCCAGCATCTCGCTGGTCATGTATTTCCAAAAGATCCAACTTTCGTTGGTCATGTATTTTCAAAAGATCCAGCTTTTTCTGGTCATGTATTTCAAATGTTCCAGCTTTTGTTGGTCATGTATTTCAAACGTTCCAGCTTTCGCTGGTCAGGTATTTCAAACGTTCCAGCTTTCGTTGGTCTTGTATTTCAAACGTTCCAGCTCTTTGCTGATCATGTATTTCAAACGTTCCAGCTTTCACTGGTCAGGTATTTCAAAGGTTCCAGCTTTTTGCTGGTCATGTATTTTTCAAATCAAAGATTGCAACTCAAGGTCTCATCAAAATCTATATTGAGTGATTATTTCACAAAGAATTCATGAAAACTTTGCCAATTTGCTAAAAGCATTTGTTGATTTTAAATATTCTTACTGCACAAAAAGAATTTTCTCAGCTTACCTCCTGTATTTCCTTCCAAAAGGTGAAACTTTTTGCGGAAAAGAGGTAAAATTCAAATCTTTTCCTGTTGATCAACCAAAAGGATGTAAGAAATGTCCTCGATATGCTCAATGAAAGAAATCTTCAATGATATTGAAAAGCCAGAAGCAAATTGATATTGATCCTGGCTATGGCGCATGTTTTAAAATGACTTTTTGGCAATCAGGCAGTGGAAATATCTCGAGCTATAGAAAGAATCCACTTGACCCATATCTTCTCATTCGTTTAAAGTTGCAATCAAATATCCGCAAAAGGGATCTCTCAACTGTCGTTAAGATGAAGACGAATATGCGAGCAGACCCCCGGGGCCAAAGAAGATTTGGATCATCTCCGAGATGAAGGAGTTTGTGAAGGATCCTTCCAGGAAAAGTTCAGATCACTGTCAAGATGAAGGCGAGTGTGATGAGCCTACCGACAAACCCTAAAAGATATTTGATTTCTGCTATCATCTAAAGACCTTTTGAGCCAATGTCATCATATATAATCCCTGAGAAAAAGAAGGATCGGAGCATCTCCAAGATGAAGGAGTTTGTGACGTACCCTTCCCTGAAAAAAAGAGAAAAGTCAGGACATCCAAATGAAGGATGATGTAAAAAGCCTAGAAAGCCCAATGACTCAAAAAGAGTGCAAAAAGATCATCGTGGGAAAATACCCAGATATCAAACTGCCAAAGTTGCCAGAAGTCATCTTTTTTCATGCAAAATTCTTTTATCAATATCCCTTCATTACTTGCTTTTATAAAATTAAGAATATTTCTTCTTTTCTCATATCAGGGAAATGGATAGCTTCCTTGAAGAAAATCATCAGCGCTAAAAAATTGAATCTGACTCTTAGAACTAAGGAGTTAACCTCATTTGGGGAAAATACTCTAGGAAAAAGAGGGAATATCTTTTGCACATACGTGCACATTTCCAAGCGTTTGAATCAGCTATAATTTTATTGGCAAAAATTTCTAGCTATTCCAAGAATGAAATAAACATTCAATATCCATTTTTTTATGCAACCTAGCTTTGTTTATATTTCCCAAAAAGAGTTGCCTCTGAAGGAAGTATCTCTTCCTGTCCCATCACGGTTTTCTCATTAAAGAATTCCGTATGAACGACCCACTCAGGATAATGGTCAAAAACCTTAAACTTCTTGCGAAAGATTATTTGATTTCAAAAGCTATTTCAGTCTCAGCAATGAGACGCCCAATTTCTTCTCCCTTTTCAAAGCTTTAGGGAACCCTATATTTCCTCCTTTCGCAAAAACCCCTTTCGGATTTGTTCATCCAAATTTCGAAGGTCCCATCATGCTTTCTCCATTTTTGAGAAACCTATATGGTAGATTTCCCCCACTCAGGATAAGGGTCAAACCTGAACCATTTGTGAAAGATCATTTGATTTCAAAAGTTATTTCAGTCTCAGCAATGAGACGCCCAATTTCTTCTCCCTTTTCAAAAGCTTTAGGGAACCCTATATTTCCTCCTTTCGCAAAAACCCCTCTCGGATTTGTTCGTCCAAATTCCGAAGGTCTCATCATGCTTTCTCAATTTTTGAGAAACTTGTATGGTAGATTACTCCCACTCAGAATAAGGGTCAAACCTGAACCTTCTGCGAGAGGTCATTTACTTCAAAAGCTATTACAGTCTCAGTAATGAGACGCCCAATTTCTTCCCCTTTTTAAAGCTTTAGGGAACCCTATATTTTCTTCCTCTCGTAAAACCCCTTTCGGATTTGTTCGTCCAAATTCCGAAGGTCCCATTATGGTTTCTCCATTTGAGAAATTCGTATGGTAGATTTCCTGTTCAGCCTAAGAGTTAACCCGGAACCTCTTTTCGCGAGATATTTTCCTTGCAGGTTTGGGTTAAACCTGAGACTCATTCCAATGAGATTCCTCGTTTTAACAAGACGATTTCTCCCAGTCCCGTCATAGCTCTTCCCATTGAGGAATCCATGCTTTGTATATCTATCCAAAGAAAGGATTTCACTTGAGCTTCATCTCACGAGGCATTCTCCAAAAATGTCCTATCAAGGTCCTCATGTATTCCTTTCCTCATTCAATACATTTTTGATATATCTTCGTCCCATCCAGGTTAAGGGCTAAACCTGAATCATTCCAAAAAGAGTATCTCGTCTCACCCATGAGACCTGATCAAAATTCTCATTTCCCACCATTTCGGGATTTTTATTCAAAGTCCCATCACGATTTCCTCATCTTCTACTCAATCATATCATATTCGAGGATTTCGTCTCCCCAAAACCATTCAGGATAAGGTTTTAAGCCTGAGAAGTCATATTTTCAAAATAATTCTTCCACACCCAGTTCAGATCTGCTGACTGGGGCATTTTCAAAATTTGGAGTGTTATCTTTGCCACTAAGCTCGGCTTTCAACCGGCTTAGTAGCAAAGAGGGGCATCTGTGAACACCCCAAATTTTTCAAAGTTTTGCAAAAATGACCCTTTTGCCCCTGACCCCATTTTTTTCTGAGAAAACCGAAGCTAAATTTCAATTATTCTTCAGATTTTCTGGATTAAATTTCACATTGATATATTCAAAATCAATTCTGGATCCGAATCCAGTGCTTTAAATCCATATTTTCTCAAAATCTGGATCCAAACCTATTTTTTTAAAGAAATTTTTTCAAAATAGCTTTTAAATTCTCAGAAAAAATCCCTTTTGTAAATATTTTATAAAAACACAAAAAAAATAGTTTTAACCTTTCATTTCTCGTAAAACTTTAGGATTTTATTCTTAAAATATAAAAAATAGGAAAATAACATAAAAAACCAAAAAAAATGGGGAAAAGCTACAAGAAAAATGAAGGATTTCTAAACTTTTTGAAGCCCTTTTTGCCAAAAACCTCATTTCTTAACCATCTTTCAAAAATTTCTTAAAAGGGGAACCACCTTTTTGAAATAGGGAAAAGTTACAACGGAATCCTCCCACGCGTTTTCCCCTCCTCTCTCCACCTTCCATCCTCAACAAATCCCTCTCATCTCCACCGTCAATCCTCAACGGATTTTCCCCTCTCGAGGCTTTCATTTCCCCTTTAAGAAGAGGCCTCCAATCTTCTTCTCGGTATCCATTGTTTTTCTTGAGATCGATCTTTCCCTCCTTCAGATCCATTATAATCCACCTTCATCAACTTCCCTTCATCAGGCATCCATTAGACTGATCTTCATGTTGTTTTGCTGAAAGATTTGTTGCCGACATCCATCCCTCACGTGATCAAGGAAGTCTTGGCTAATCCACCATCCGTTGTTATTCATTATCAGAATCCCTGCAAGAACAAGAAGAAGAGCATCTCCGCAAGACATCTTCTCTGCAATCATCTGTAAGAGAGTCAATCTTCAGTACTTTCGGTAAGGCCAACACCCTTCTCCCCCTTCATTTCCTCTTAGCTAAATTCTCTTTCGTTTAATTTCTTTTTATAGAGATCCCATCGAACTTTTCCTGTCCATTTGTTTTATCCTGTTGACGCACCATGGGTAGTGCCTGAGTTGCCTTTAGCAACTTTGACATATCACTGTGCAACAGAAATGGGATTAGCCCAACACCAGCTCAGACGTTACATTTTTTTTTCCTTTTTTTTTATCACACTTTTGGTTGATCTGTTACTTTAATGATACCCTGTTGCCTCCTGATAATCAGGTAGTGCATCGACCCCTTTTTTATTTTATCATTTTATTTTTATTTTTTTGTTTTTTTTTATTCACTTTATATCAATCATCCATTAACCTTGTTCTATTACATTGATCCAAAGTTCCAATTTACAGCCTACCCATTCCTCTTGCTATTTGGTTCTCTACCACCATTTTTTTTTATCATCGCAACATTGATTTCTGTTATATCTTCTTTTCTTCTTCTTTTTTTTTGTTGTTCTTTTCTTTTACTTTTTTTTTATTTCCTAACCCATTTCTGTTATTTTGGTCAGCATTATTACCAGTTTGTTTCGTTGCGTTCCTATGTAGAGCATCGTCTCTATTCCTTTTTTTTAGTATTTTTTTTTTATCATTTTGTGATGCTTAAGACCTCATATGAACATCATACCAGCAGCCCACTACAGCGGTTAGTGATCTGAAACTCAGATCAGGGTGACTTTGAGACCTGACATCTAACTATGGGTTCACTGAACAAATGGGTCTGCATCGATCCTCATTTGATCTTATTTTTTTTCTTTTTTTTTCCCTTTTGATAAAATCCATTTACGCACCTTAGTTTTACATGATCGTTGCTTCCTGATTTGATCATTTATCATTTCGTTAATGGGTTTTAAGTTCAACATCTATTACCTGAGTTATCTTCATCGTGCTTTCAGATTTACATCTGGAATATGTGCCAGTTTCCTCATCGAGCTTTTTGATCTCCTGTAGCCTTTACTTATCTTGTTTTGTGGTATTAGATCACCCTGCATTTTTTTTTTACTCTCATCTCAGTGCTAATTAATCTGATTGTCTGTTTTATAGCTTCCCCCCCCCCCTATTACAACATGCCTTCACTATATTTTTCCTGTCTGATTCATATTTTAGGCTTGGTTTATGTTCTTTTTAGTATTCTTTGTATCATCTTTCATTAATACTGTAACGCCCCAACTTTTTATAGTAAAAATTTTGGAGTAAATTTTTTTTTTATGAAATAGCGGAAGTGCGTAAAATACAAGTCGGGCGCATTACAGGGTAAAACAGAGAAGTACTAAACATACCATTCATTAATTGAAACATTAATGTCATTAATTACATCCCATAACAGAATTGTAAATCTACTAATCAGAGTTCAAACATAAAATACTGAATAAATGAGATCTCTTGGCTTTATCCAAAACGACACCCCGATGCTCCAATTAGTTGCTACCTGAAAAACATTTAAAGCAGAAGGGTCAGACTCCCCTATCTGCGTAAGAAGCATTATATTTATATGTGGTGCTCAGTGACCTGTGTACAAATATGTGCAAGTACTGCAGATATAACTAGCATGAAAGTTTATAACATTCTAAAAAGATGATTATGCTTTCTAATTCATGATACAGTGCAAAGGATGACTGAACTAGAGGTATATTTATCCACATTAATACAAGCTGTAGATTCCACAAGTTTTACTAAAGTCAACTCAACAGAATGTAATCCTTTAGAGATAAGTTTATAGTCAACTTAAATTATTTAATGCTTATCTTACTCTTACCCTGTGGGTACGCACAGGCATAGACCTCGTAGCGGACCGAGACCATACGGGGGTATATTATTTAATAACCCGTATGACTGGCCGTACGGATATCCAAAGGGGACGGTCAGTGACTGAGAGAGAACTCCCCAGTGGCTAGAACAAAAATTAGGATGCACCTTGTACTTCTGCAGAAGACTTGGATCTACCACCTAGGACATACTGGTAGTCCTGGTCCCCTAACTTCATGGACTGGGGACCGGGTGAGACGCCTAGCTCTCACAAGAACAAAAATGTCCACGAAGCTTGTACCACCTACCCTCTCCAAGGTAGACCATGGGTCCAATAACATACACCATCTTTCAGGTGTACCCAGAGCCCTGGGAAACCAGTAACATATACCATTTTCAGGTATACCCAGAATCCAACATATTTAATTTATATGTGTATAAATTTTCATTCTTGCTTGTTTGGATCCAGTAACATACATCTTCTTTCAGATGTACCCAGAACCCTGGGAAACCAGTAACATATACCATCTTTCAAGTATACCCAGAATCTCACATTTAGGTTATATGTGCATTTTTTTTTTATTCTTATGTGCAAGTCATTGCACCATAGGGGATTTTCAAGACCCCAACTCATACTCAGGTTGATCTTGGTATATGCACATTACCCATCGAATGCCTCAAAGGCACCAACCATAATTTCTCATAATTCTGGTTCAACTTTGTGTCGAGTACTCAAACATTCAGCATTTTCAGTTTTGTTTATGAGCTCGAGTGTACGTTTCGTACCCCCACTGGTTATGCCGCAACATGGCATTATCCAACTTTATCATGTGTGTTCCATGTATTGGACATAATCCTAAAGTCCATATGTGAATCACATATTTAGTTTACCATCAAAACTATTTCCTTCATAGATATTTCAATTGCATTTCACCTAAAAAGTCTTTAGAAAAACTTTTCTAAAAGAACCCTTCACGAAAATCATTTTAGAAAACTCTTTACTCAATTTTTCATGTTTATTAGTCGACCAATAGGCTCACCGGTCGACCAACCTTTTTGGCTTCAAATCTTCTAAGCAAAACGTTATTTTTTTGAAAAATTAGTAGACCGAAGAATTTATCAGTCGACCGGACAGAATGTCTTTTTTCTGGAAAAGTTTAGCAACAGTCGACTGAAGGGTTTATCAGTCGACTGATCATAAAATTAGTCGACCGAAAGTTTTATCAGTCGACCGGACAGAATGTCCGTTTTCTGGAAAAATTTAGCAGCAGTCGACTGAAGGGTTTATCAGTCGACTGATCATAAAATTAGTCGACCGAAAGTTTTTATCAGTCGACCGGACAGAATGTCCATTTTCTGGAAAAATTTAGCAGCAGTCGACTGAAGGGTTTATCAGTCGACTGAACAGAATATCAATTTTCTGAAAATTTTAGCATCAGTCGACTGAAGGTTTTATCAGTCGACTGATCAAAATATCTGTTTTCTGGAAAAAATTTAGCATCAGTCGACTGAAGGTTTTATCAGTCGACTGATCAGAATATCTGTTTTCTGGAAAAATTTTAGCATCAGTCGACTGAAGGTTTTATCAGTCGACTGAACAGAATGTCTGTTTCCTGGAAATTTTAGCAGTAGTCGACTGAAGGTTTTATCAGTCGACTGAACATATTATCAGTCGACTAACTATTGTCTCAGTCGACTAATTTTGCCATTTTTCTGTAACTTTTAAAAGGGTGTATCTTTTTATTTTTCAAACATTTTGATCATTCTAAATGGACTGTTTTGCCACCCCTTTCATCCTCAATGTATGGAATCTTTCAACTATAAATATGAGTGCATTCCACACTCAAAAACATCGAATCCAATCGAATTACCCAATAGGAATGATATATCTTTATTTTACCATGATGTGAAATAGCAATCACGTATACATAACTTCAGACCTGATTAAAACCATTCAATCTACAAGGTATGAAAGGTGTATTGAACAAGAAAATACAACCAAACAATAATTTCATGAACAATAATCCAAGATACTTAAGGTTCCACGCCATTTGCCTACTTTATTTTTGTTTCGATCTTGAATCTGTCATGGCTAACACCCACACCAAAAATATATGCATTTTCCTGCATAGATTCGAACTATAGGTTTTGATATGAGTACTACATATCACCATGCACACACATAGGAACAAAATGCCCTTACAAAGAACACCACAGTGCCCCAACGTTGGCCAAGGGTGAGAACCATTGGCTGAACCACTACATATTAACCTATTGGCGAGTAGGTGTTTCCGCTCATGCCACCTCGGTCTCGAGACCCTAAACATTCCTATATACAGGTGGTGCTTGTCGCGTAAACTCCATGATATTGCAACATAGATGTGCAACAAGGCATCAACCACTTACATACAAATAGCAATGCTCCTTACCTCTTTGGAGTCTCACGACGGCAAGGCTGCAACCCCTTCTCTTCGTTAGAGCGGCACCCCACGTCGATAATAGATGTTCACGCGTTCAGCAAGGGAGGTTCACACAGTCCAACAATGGAGGTCGACCACCACCGTGAGAGAGAAAGAGAGAGAGAGAGAGACGTCTAATGTAACTCCTTACCAAAAATCTCTCATTTAACTCCTCTATTTAGGGGGGAGTTACCAAATTTTCAAGGCATTAAAACTTCACCCAAATCTTACGTTTTTGGTGGGTGATGTCTATTTTCAACAATGCCCCCTCCTGTCTTTGGCATGATTTCCTCTAACTTCCCTCACTATTTGCTTTATGGGTACCCCTCTTCCATGTCACCTGGGATTCTCCTCAATCCTTGGTAGAGCTAGATGGAAAAGCCAAAAATTTAGGCCTAACATAATCCCACGTTTTTACCCTTTTCACCAAGGTAGAAAACATCACTTTCTTGTGAAAAAAAATAATTTATGCACAGGGGTTTTGAATTGAGGTTGCAACTCTACAACCCTGTGCGTCCTACCATAACTCCACTTCACCACTTATTGTTTACTTTTGCGAAAATATTCTTTTTATTTCATATTGGGACGTTTTTCCTTGTTGATGGATTTCTTCCATTTTCAAGTGGATTTTTCACCCGTTGGTTTTAAACTTGCACTTGCTTACTTTAAATGTGCTTCGGATCTCACGCTATCATCCCGAAAGCATCGGGTTTCCTTACTTGGACTCGTGAACTGGGTCGGATCATCGGATCTCGCCAAGATCCGGATCCAAAACCACTTGTGAGAGTTTGTTATCGGTTTCCTTCTAGAAACCACAAGTCATAAAAATTGTACTGTCTAACTTAAAATCTTACTATTTCACATAACGGATCCCTTTTATTCATTTAGAATTTCATAAATTGCACGGGTTTTACATCCTTCCCCTCTAAAAAGAAATTTCGTCCACGAAATTTGTAATACATATCAATCAAACAATTGAGGGTACTTGTCCTTCATTGCTGCTTCCGGTTCCCACGTGCATTCTGCTAAGCCATGATGTCTCCATCTCACTTTGACTAGTGGGATGATCTTGTTTCGCATCACCCGCTCACTGCGATCTACGATTTCGACCGGTCTCTCTTCTACGATCAGATCTTCTTGCACACTGATGTCCTCAAACTGAATCACGTGTGATGGATCTTGAATGTATTTTCTCAACATCGATACGTGAAATACATTATGAATCTTGGCAAGTTGAGATGGTAGCTCAACTCGATAAGTCGTTTCACCAATCCGCTCTAATATTGGGAAAGGCCCGACATATCTAGGACTCAACTTTCCCCTCTTTCCGAATCTGAAAACGCTCTTGGTCGGCGATACCTTGACAAACACTGCATCTCCCACTTCGAAGCTAAGCTCTCTGCGTCGCTGATCCGCATAGCTTTTCTGTCAACTCTGTGCTGCTCTAAGTCGATCTCGTATCTTCTGTATTTTTTCAGTGTAATGTTGAAGTACCATTGGTGAATCAACTGTTCTTTCGCCAACTTCATCCCAATATACTGGTGACCTACAAGGCCGCCCATACAGTGCTTCGAAGGGCGCCATGCCAATACTTGCATGGTAGCTATTATTGTAGGCGAACTCTGCTAGTACCACATGAGCATCCCATTCGCCTTTCCAATCCAACATACAGGCACGTAGCATGTCCTCCAGTGTCTGTATGGTCCTTTCTGACTGTCCATCGGTTTGTGGATGAAAGGCAGTGCTGAACTTCAACTTAGTTCCCAATGCCTTTTGTAACTGCCCCCACAGTCGTGAGGTAAACCGAGGGTCTCTATCAGATATGATCGAGACAGGCACCCCATGTAGTCGTACTATCTCCTGAATATACAGGTCGGTCAAGCTCTCAAGTGACTAATTCTTCCTCATCGGTAGGAAATGTGCTGACTTAGTGAGTCGGTCAACCACTACCCAAATAGAGTCATGGTTCTTTCGGGTTCGCGGTAACCCCATCACAAAATTCATCGTGATATGTTCCCATTTCCATTGAGGAATTTCCATCAGCTGCATCGTTCCTCCTGGCCTTTGATGCTCAATTTTGATTTGTTGACATGTCAAGCACTTTGCGACGTATCTAGAATGATAGCAAAAATTAGCATAATCTCGATCTTATATCATAGAAAGAACAACCTAATTAGAACACATAAGTTTTTTTTCTCGTGAATTGGTTACCTTGTAACATCGCGCTTCATACCATTCCACCAGTACCAGTATTGAAGATCTTTGAACATCTTGGTACTGCCTGGGTGAATGGTATACTTGCTCTTATGTGCCTCTGCCAATAACTCTTCTCTGGTCTCTGGATCACTCGGTACCCATAATCGATCTTTAAACCATATACTTCCATCCTCTTTACGCTGGAAAACAGTGTCTTCTTGCAACGCCAATGCCTCCATCTTCCCGTACTGTGAGTCTTCTTTTTGCTTAATCATGATCCGCTCTCGTAGTTCTGATCGTACAGTCAAACTAGACAACCTAAGTACGCCTTGATCATCGAAGAAAGGTCTCCATTTTGTGAACTCAGAAATCATCTTCCATCCAAGATTTACCAAGCTAGAAAGATTTCCCCCAGCCTTACGACTAAGGGCATCAACAACAACATTTGCTTTCCCTGGATGGTACGAGATTGTAAATTCGTAGTCCTTGATGAACTCGAGCAACCTTCTTTGTCGCATATTAAGTTCCTTCTGAGAAAATAGATACTTCAAGCTCTTGTGATCAGTGAAGACTTCGAACTGCTCTCCATATAGATAATGTCTCCAAACCTTTAAAGCAAAAACCACCGCTGCCAACTCCAGGTCGTGCGTGGGGTAATTCCTCTCATGAATCTTCAGTTGTCGTGATGCATAGGCAATGACCTTGTCGTGTTGCATCAATACACACCCCAATCCAGTACCAGAAGCGTCTGTGTACACCACGAATCCTCCGCTCCCAGACGGTAAGGCTAACACCGAAGTTGTGGTAAGCTTAGCTTTAAGGGTTTGAAAACTTTCTTCACTTTTATCATTCCATTCAAACTTTACCCCTTTTCGTAGAAGCTTTGTCATTGGCATAGCAATTCGGGAGAAGTCTTGGATGAATCGCCTATAGTAGCCAGCTAATCCTAGGAAGCTTCGGATTTCGCTGACATTCTTTGGTTGTGACCAATTCATCACAGCTTCAACTTTGGCAGGATCTACTGAAACTCCATCTTTCGAGATCACATGTCCAAGGAACATGACTTCTTCAAGCCAGAATTCGCATTTCGAGAACTTTGCGTATAACTGATGTGTTCGGAGGGTTTCTAAAACGATTTTCAGATGTTCTTTGTGTTCCTCCACATTTTCCGAGTATATCAGTATGTCATCAATGAAGATGATGACAAAGGAGTCTAAGTATGGCCTGAATACCCGATTCATCAGGTCCATAAATGTCGCTGGGGCATTAGTGAGTCCAATTGGCATTACCACAAACTCAAAATGCCCATATCTGGTTCGAAATACTGACTTTGGGATATCTTCATCTTTTATTCTCAACTGGTGATAACCTGACCTCAAATCAATCTTAGAAAAGACTTTTGCTCTTTTCAATTGATCAAATAGGTC
Organism: Nuphar pumila; assembly: GCF_984573655.1. NCBI lineage: Eukaryota > Viridiplantae > Streptophyta > Magnoliopsida > Nymphaeales > Nymphaeaceae > Nuphar > Nuphar pumila. The sequence goes on along the minus strand of NC_143257.1, from coordinate 88,437,631 downwards.
CTCGATACGGGGTAGAGGATATTTGTTCTTCACAGTTGCTTGGTTCAGCATTCTATAGTCTATGCATAGTCTCATAGACCCGTCCTTCTTTTTCACGAACAGGACCGGTGCTCTCCATGGAGACGTACTCGGTCGTACAAAACCACGCTCCATCAGTTCTTGCAATTGCTTCTTCAGTTCTTCCAACTCTGCTGGTGCCATCCGATAAGGTGCTCTTGATATTGGCTTTGTACCCGGCATTAGTTCAATCCCAAACTCGACTTCCCGCTGAGGAGGAAGTCCAGGAAGTTCTTCTGGGAATACATCGGCAAAATCGCGGACAATTTCCAAATCCTCTAGCCGAGTTAGTTTTGTTTCACCTCCGATCATACTAACCAAGAAAGCCATATCTCCCCGACGGAGATACTTTTGGGCTTTGAGGGTCGAAATAACCCTTTTCTTGATTCCAGGCTTTGCTAATCGAAATTCTACTTCCAGCATATCCGGTCGAGACAGAATTACTTTTCCTTCTCTACAAAGGACTCTAGCATAGTGTTCAAAGAGTCAATCCATACCCAGTATGACATCGTATTCGGTCATATCAAGTATGATTAGGTTGGCAGGTAAGTTGTGTTCTCCTAAAATAACTTCTACTACTGACATGTAGTTCACACACATTTGTTTCTTGTTTCTACATTACAAAACAACTTTTCTACATACTTACAGAGTCATCGCGGTCGCTGGAAGAGCCAAGATCTCAGATTGTTCAGTCCTGCTCTGATACCAAAGCTGTAACGCCCCAACTTTTTATAGTAAAAATTTTGGAGTAAATTTTTTTTTTATGAAATAGCGGAAGTGCGTAAAATACAAGTCGGGCGCATTACAGGGTAAAACAGAGAAGTACTAAACATACCATTCATTAATTGAAACATTAATGTCATTAATTACATCCCATAACAGAATTGTAAATCTACTAATCAGAGTTCAAACATAAAATACTGAATAAATGAGATCTTTTGGCTTTATCCAAAACGACACCCCGATGCTCCAATTAGTTGCTACCTGAAAAACATTTAAAGCAGAAGGGTCAGACTCCCCTGTCTGCGTAAGAAGCATTATATTTATATGTGGTGCTCAGTGACCTGTGTACAAATATGTGCAAGTACTGCAGATATAACTAGCTTGAAAGTTTATAACATTCTAAGAAGATGATTATGCTTTCTAATTCATGATACAGTGCAAAGGATGACTGAACTAGAGGTATATTTGTCCACATTAATACAAGCTGTAGATTCCACAAGTTTTACTAAAGTCAACTCAACATAATGTAATTCTTCAGAGATAAGTTTCTAGTCAACTTAAATTATTTAATGCTTATCTTACTCTTACCCTGTGGGTACGCACAGGCATAGACCTCGTAGCGGACCGAGACCATACGGGGGTCTATTATTTAATAACCCGTATGACTAGCCGTACGGATATTCAAAGGGGACGGTCAGTGACCGAGAGAGAACTCCCCAGTGGCTAGAACAAAAATTAAGTTGCACCCTGTACTTCTGCAGAAGACTTGGATCTACCACCTAGGACATACTGGTAGTCCTGGTCCCCTAACTTCGTGGACTGGGGACCGGGTGAGACGCCTAGCTCTCACAAGAACAAAAATGTCCACGAAGCTTGTACCACCTACCCTCTCCAAGGTAGACCATGGGTCCAGTAACATACACCATCTTTCAGGTGTACCCAGAGCCCTGGGAAACCAGTAACATATACCATTTTCAGGTATACCCAGAATCCAACATATTTAATTTATATGTGTATAAATTTTCATTCTTGCTTGTTTGGATCCAGTAACATACATCTTCTTTCAGATGTACCCAGAACCCTGGGAAACCAGTAACATATATCATCTTTCAAGTATACCCAGAATCTCACATTTAGGTTATGTGTGCATATTTTTTTTTTATTATTCTTATGTGCAAGTCATTGCACCACAGGGGATTTTCAAGACCCCAACTCATACTCAGGTTGATTATGCACATTACCCATCGAATGCCTCAAAGGCACCAACCATAATTTCTCATAATTCTGGTTCAACTTTGTGTCGAGTACTCAAACATTCGGCATTTTCAGTTTTGTTTATGAGCTCGAGTGTACGTTTCGTACCCCCACTGGTTATGCCGCAACATGGCATTATCCAACTTTATCATGTGTGTTCCATGTATTGGACATAATCCTAAAGTCCATATGTGAATCACATATTTAGTTTACCATCAAAACTATTTCCTTCATAGATATTTCAATTGCATTTCACCTAAAAAGTCTTTAGAAAAACTTTTCTAAAAGAACCCTTCACGAAAATCATTTTAGAAAACTCTTTACTCAATTTTTCATGTTTATTAGTCGACCAATAGGCTCACCGGTCGACCAACCTTTTTGGCTTCAAATCTTCTAAGCAAAACGTTATTTTTTTTGAAAAATTAGTCGACCAAAGAAGTTATCAGTCGACAGGACAGAATGTCTATTTTCTGGAAAAGTTTAGCAGCAGTCGACTGAAGGGTTTATCAGTCGACTGATCATAAAATTAGTCGACCGAAAGTTTTATCAGTCGACCGGACAGAATGTCCGTTTCCTGGAAAAATTTAGCAGCAGTCGACTGAAGGGTTTATCAGTCGACCGAAAGTTTTTATCAGTCGACCGGACAGAATGTCCGTTTTCTGGAAAAATTTAGCAGCAGTCGACTGAAGGGTTTATCAGTCGACTGAACAGAATATCAATTTTCTGAAAATTTTAGCATTAGTCGACTGAAGGTTTTATCAGTCGACTGATCAAAATATCTGTTTTCTGGAAAAAATTTAGCATCAGTCGACTGAAGGTTTTATCAGTCGACTGATCAGAATATCTGTTTTCTGGAAAAATTTTAGCATCAGTCGACTGAAGGTTTTATCAGTCGACTGAACAGAATGTCTGTTTCCTGGAAATTTTAGCAGTAGTCGACTGAAGGTTTTATCAGTCGACTGAACATATTATCAGTCGACTAACTATTGTCTCAGTCGACTAATTTTGCCATTTTTCTGTAACTTTTAAAAGGGTGTATCTTTTTATTTTTCAAACATTTTGATCATTCTAAATGGACTGTTTTGCCACCCCTTTCATCCTCAATGTATGGAATCTTTCAACTATAAATATGAGTGCATTCCACACTCAAAAACATCGAATCCAATCGAATTACCCAATAGGAATGATATATCTTTATTTTACCATGATGTGAAATAGCAATCACGTATACATAACTTCAGACCTGATTAAAACCATTCAATCTACAAGGTATGAAAGGTGTATTGAACAAGAAAATACAACCAAACAATAATTTCATGAACAATAATCCAAGATACTTAAGGTTCCACGCCATTTGCCTACTTTATTTTTGTTTCGATCTTGAATCTGTCATGGCTAACACCCACACCAAAAATATATGCATTTTCCTGCATAGATTCGAACTATAGGTTTTGATATGAGTACTACATATCACCATGCACACACATAGGAACAAAATGCCCTTACAAAGAACACCACAGTGCCCCAACGTTGGCCAAGGGTGAGAACCATTGGCTGAACCACTACATATTAACCTATTGGCGAGTAGGTGTTTCCGCTCATGCCACCTCGGTCTCGAGACCCTAAACATTCCTATATACAGGTGGTGCTTGTCGCGTAAACTCCATGATATTGCAACATAGATGTGCAACAAGGCATCAACCACTTACATACAAATAGCAATGCTCCTTACCTCTTTGGAGTCTCACGACGGCAAGGCTGCAACCCCTTCTCTTCGTTAGAGCGGCACCCCACGTCGATAATAGATGTTCACGCATTCAGCAAGGGAGGTTCACACAGTCCAACAATGGAGGTCGACCACCACCGTGAGAGAGAGAGAGATACGTCTAATGTAACTCCTTACCAAAAATCTCTCATTTAACTCCTCTATTTAGGGGAGAGTTACCAAATTTTCAAGGCATTAAAACTTCACCCAAATCTTACGTTTTTGGTGGGTGATGTCTATTTCCAACAATGCCCCCTCCTGTCTTTGGCATGATTTCCTCTAACTTCCCTCACTATTTGCTTTATGGGTACCCCTCTTCCATGTCACCTGGGATTCTCCTCAATCCTTGGTAGAGCTAGATGGAAAAGCCAAAAATTTAGGCCTAACATAATCCCACGTTTTTACCCTTTTCACCAAGGTAGAAAACATCACTTTCTTGTGAAAAAAAATAATTTATGCACAGGGGTTTTGAATTGAGGTTGCAACTCTACAACCCTGTGCGTCCTACCATAACTCCACTTCACCACTTATTGTTTACTTTTGCGAAAATATTCTTTTTATGTCATATTGGGACGTTTTTCCTTGTTGATGGATTTCTTCCATTTTCAAGTGGATTTTTCACCCGTTGGTTTTAAACTTGCACTTGCTTACTTTAAATGTGCTTCGGATCTCACGCTATCATCCCGAAAGCATCGGGTTTCCTCACTTGGACTCGTGAACCGGGTCGGATCATCGGATCTCGCCAAGATCCGGATCCAAAACCACTTGTGAGAGTTTGTTATCGGTTTCGTTCTAGAAACCACAAGTCATAAAAATTGTACTGTCTAACTTAAAATCTTACTATTTCACATAACGGATCCCTTTTATTCATTTAGAATTTCATAAATTTCACGGGTTTTACAAATACAGTCAGTAAGAATGCTATGTTCCAGTAATAAGTTATATCTATTCTTCTGTAAATTTGATTTACAATCATCCATCATAATACAGTTGTAATTGACATCTTCCTAATATCTAAGCCATACAACCATCATTCAGTAGAACTATGGCAGATTTTCTGGAATCAACTGCAGTGGAAGAGGTGGTATAACATCCGATCTTCAGATTATCAACGCAATATGTACAGAGCTGGAACCTCAGGATCCAGTGTCTCGTTGCATCACACAGCAAATTTCCATCTGGATGATGCTCCAGGAAGAAAACCTATGCATCTATGCCTATGGTTGCATACCTTTGTCTACCCCTGTTCAACCATATAACTGAAACTCCTCAAAAGGAAAATCTCTGGTTTGTGCGACGATGGACTCCATCTGAGGAAAGATTGTCTGATAAATTAACCCAACGTGGGTTTTGAGTGGTTGAATTAATCATATGTATTTTTGTTCAGGTAAGTTTGTTCTGCTCACTTGTGTTTTACATCCTCACAATATACAGTTCACTTATGCCTATCACTTACAGCACACACCTTCTTGTCTATCTGTACATTTTGCTCAGCAGGTCCATTGCCCAAACATACGCCTAATGTCCTGAACTTTAGCATCATCAGCATAACTCCTTTGTTGATTCACGTCTTCATCAATTCTTTGGTCACTGTTAAACATTAATATTGCGTTTTTTTTTTAGTATTTTGGATACGGATCATTTGTTTGTATCTCCACAAGCCTCAGCCTTTCCCAGCATTTACGTAATTCCTGTCTTGCATAAATCACTCGGTATCACCTTCTTGGGTCTGGCCATTAAGATCCTCCTGCATTGTTGGAAATCCTGGATTTCCATGTTGTTTTCACCTCATATATGTGCTTGGTCATGCTCATTAGCCACTATCCAAAATTTACATATCTTATGAATCATCAATAGCCACACCTTTGCCATTAGATAGTGATTAGGTTATCAGTGAGTCATCCATCTAAGGCTTGTCTTACCATTAGCTTTGCTCAATTCAGACAGTCACCAGCTTGAGAGAGCAGTGATGTCAGCCACATACAGTCAGACGTCAAAACTATTGGATAGTAATCCCAAGGATAGTAATAGGGGAAGTTCCATCCCCTACCTAATACTCATAGATATCCTGGAGTTATTTGAAGTGACCAGTTGCATCAGGAGTGTAATTGAAGAGGCTCTGTTTTGAAGGTAAACTTTCAGACTTGGGCATAAACAAAGGTTCGCCATTAGAAATCAAGGAGGAATGGGCATAATTCACAAAACTTTGGTAAACACCACATAATGGTAAAATGTTCCTTTCACAGGGATGCAGTTTTGATTTTTGAGCCACGTTCTCACTTGAATATATCAATATTCAGTCACAAGTTTCAAACCACAGAGGTTTAGAGAGTCATTGATGCAGAATCTGCTGCAGGTGCCTCTTTAGTTCATGAATATCATCAAGCCAACAGTTGAAAGCTCGGTTGGGTCTTAGTTTCCAAAAATTGATGAAACCACATACAATATTGCATGCTACTGACTGTACCCATGTTAAATCTATGGTCCATCGACAGGCTGCCACATTGGCATGGCCTGAAGCTTGATCCTGTTTGTGAAAATCACTCTATTAGTACTTGCCTTCTCTTACATACCAACCTTCACCTTGCTATGAGCTCTTCATAGTGGCTCACGATGGCTGTAGCTCATAGCACCCATCCTTCACAAACCACTGTGTTTACCACAGTATAAAAGTTGATGTTATATCAACTCAGCACCTCTTCCACCTACCATCCATGGCAATCACTTGCTTTTAGCCCAGCTGCAACACTACAGCACCAGTGGGCTGCTTTCCCACCTGCATATCTTAACATATTAAAATTCATGATAATGATTATCTCTGGAATTCATATATAGAAATCGATGGATAAATAAATCTATTATGTTATACTTCTCATAAGCTATTGATGTGTATATATATATATATATATATATATATATATATATATATATATATATATATATATGTATGTATACATACATGCCTATATATACGTATATAAGTATATATATACATCATTTCTTATCTTCTTATCATTGACATCTTTTAGGAAATCCATGTGATGTATACATTTTATTTATTTATTTATTTATTTATTTATTTTCATATTAAGCCAGTTATTTTTGCAGGAAATATGTGGATAAAGTTATTATTTGAAGTTGTAAATTTGATTTTATGAGTTGTAATAGCTAGACTTTAATGAGAATTTACATTTAATGAGAATTTACATTTTCCTATCTTAGATAGAATGAATGAACATTGTAAATATCATGAACGGCTCATTCTCATGTTGTTTGCCTTTATTTCTCAATCTCACAATGATGAAACACGAATGGCACGTGCACCATTTCGTAGGAGGTAATTAATTCTAAGTTGATGATTTACATCAACGGCCATAGTCGGGATGTAAACAAGACTTAGTATTTTTATCTTTTATGAAATAACACTGGATCCACGCTGGATCCTTTTCAAAAATCATTATATTTTCAGTAAACATTCTCCTCTTTTATCATAATTTAATCTAAAATTAACTCAATATATATACCAATGGCCATAGTCAGGGTATATTGAAAGTTGATTTCATTTTAAATTCTATAAAAGCACCAAAAATGTATCTTATTCTTCACTTGAATTTAAATGTAGTTATTACATAATACATTCAATGACCATAGTCAGGGAGGTATTATGTCTTCAACCTCATTTTTAATTCATTTAAAGAATGGAATAGCTTTTCAAAATCCAATTTCAAAATCATTCATCATTTAGGATAGAATTGCATCATATTTTCAAAAATTCCTTTCAAAAACCCAAATAATTTTTGAACATCTTTCTTCAAGCTTCTATTTCAAAATTCCAATTCTATCTCAATTTCAAAGTCCAATTTGACTTTGAAATTTCAAAATCATTTTATATTCAAAATTCCAACCCAAATTCAAAATTCAATTTCAAAGTTCAAATTTAACTTTGAAGTTTCTGATTCATTCTCAAAATCAAAATCAAGTTTATCTTCTTATCTTCAATCACAGTTTGAGATTGATTTTGAATCTCAAAATCTAAATCTTTCTAAAGTTTTAAAATTCAATCTTGGTTCTCAAAACCCAAGATCCATCTTTAAAGGTTCTATTTGGACTTTTTAGAATCCAAATCCCAAGTTAAATCCTAATCTCAACTTGGATCCAGATTTCCAAGTATGAATCCAATTCTAACTTTGGATCTCAGACTTCAGATCCAAATCCATTCTAGGATCCAGAATCCAACTTCGCTTTGGATTTCAGACTTCAGATCCAATTCCATTTTAGGATCCAGAATCTGACTTCACTTTGGATCTCAGACTTCAGATCCAATTCCATTTTAGGATCCAGAATTCAATTCTACTTTGGATCTCAGACTTCAGATCCAATTCCATTTTAGGGTCCAGAATCCAAACTTCACTTTTGATCTCAGACTTCAGTTCCAATTCCATCTTAGGGTCTAGAGTCCAATTCTATCTTGGATCTCAGATTTCAGATCCAAATTCCATCTTGGATTCCAAATCTTGAATCCAATTCCATTCAAAATTTCAGATCCAAATTCCACTTTGATTTCAATTCTTAAAACCAATTCCACTTCATTTCAGATTTCAAATCAAATTCCCATTTAGGATTCTAAATCCAGAATTCAATCTCCTTCTGAATTTCAACTCTATCCAGACTTTGGATTCAGATCCCATCTTGAATTCCAACTTTCAAATCAATTCTATTTCTCAATTCCCTTTAGATTTCCCACATTTTATTTTGATTTCAAAACTTCAAAATTAGAAATCAATTCCATTCCAAATATTCATCCAAGTTCAAACTTCTAAATTCAAAGTCCATTTATGACTTTGAAATTTCCTTTCTTCTCTTTTTATCTCAGTTTCAAGATCATTCCTTTCAAAATCCAGATTTATTTTCCCAAGCTCTGATTATTTCAAAAACTTAGAATTTTAATCTTAAGTTCTAAGTTAGAAAACATTTCTTCACCCCATTATCAAATTCATCTCAGAATCACTTGGGAATTCTTTAAAACATTTTCAAAAAGAGCATACATCTTTGCATTTGCACAAGCATGATTCTTTGTGCATTTAGATCTTTAGGATAAATTCTTAGATAATTTCTTAGCAAAGCAAAAGGCATAAATTCGACCCTTGGTTCGATTACCCCTAGTAAAGGCGCCAGGAACGGTCGAACCTCGTACCGACGAGCGGATTTCGTCTCCCAGTTTTCTAGCAAATATTTCAAAAACGGAGGCGAGTTATTTTCTAAATATTTTTCAAAATTAAGGTCAAGTGAGACCCCGCAAAAGAATTCATCTTCTCTCCTTTTCTCTTTCTTTTTCTCTTCTCTCTTTCTTTCTGCCCTTTTATTTTTTTCCTTCAAAAAGGAGGAAATAGAGGTTAGAAAGGAAAAGAGAAGGAAGAGAGAGAATATTACGAGAGGAAAAATTTTGCGATGATCACACCTCTTGATCAATACCAGCAGCAGTGACTGGTACAGTTAGACTTGCTTGATGAGAGAAGGCTAAAAGCAGCAGAGCATGCTCAATCCTATCGCCAAAGAATAGCGAGACAATATGCAAAGTCTGTCATCGAAAGGAGATTTAAAGTCAATGATCTAGTACTTCGATCCACAACTTATCTCAAGCATCATCCTGGTGAGAAATGGTCGCCAAATTGGGAAGGTCCCTATGTCATCAAAGAAGCATTACCCCGCAACTCATATCGACTCATCAATGCCGATGGGGTAGAATTACCAGATCCCATTAATGCTCGACACTTTAAAAAGTTATATACTTGAAGCATCTATTCTTCCCTTGTAATCTTCCTATTTTCTTCAATATGGATCAAACTTTCCTTTCTCAGTTATATTGGGGCATTAAAAAAAATTTATTCTATATGCAGGCAGGATAAACAAATCTCTCATTTTACACACTTCTGCATCAATTTGCATTTGTTTGCATTCAACTGCATTAATATCAATTTGGTCAGTATTGAGATTTCAGCAAATAGTCCCATCATAATTCCCAACTATTATTCAAAATTGCAAGACAGTCATTGGCACTGAACCAAAATCCAGTGCTCAAACTGGTATATTTTTAAAAATCTAGTGCTCGAACTAGTACATTTTTAAAATTCAGTGCTCGAACTAGTACATTTTCAAAATCCAGTGCTCAAACTGGTATATTTTCAAAAATCCAGTACTCAAACTGGTACATTTTCAAAATCCAGTGCTCAAACTGGTACATTTTCAAAATCCAGTGTTCGAACTGGTATATTTTCAAAATCCAGTGCTCGAACTGGTATATTTTTTAAAATCCAGTGCTTGAACTGGTCCATTTTCAAAATCCAGGGTTTGAATTGTTACTATTTCAAAATCCAGTGTTTGTACTGGCATATTTTTCTAAAATCCAGTGCTCGCTCATATTGGCACATTTCCAAAATCCAGTGCTCGTACTGGTACACTTTATAAAACCCAGTGCTTATATTGATATTTTTCCAAAATCTAACCCCATGTTAGTATCCCATCAATCATATCAGTCGATCTTCTAGGTTCAGTTTTCGTACGAACCTCTCATCAAAATTCAATCTTGACCTCTGGGTCATCCAATTTCCAATTTTGACCTCAGGGTCATTCAAGTTCCAATTTTGACCTTCGGGTCATTCAATTCTAAAATTTTGACCTTCGGGTCATTTGATTCTTTATTTTTTACTTAGGGTCATTCAATCCTCAATTTTGACCTTCGGGTCACCCAATTCTCAATTTTCAATTCTCAATTTCGATAGTTAGGTTATCCAATTTCAAACCTTCGGGTTACCAAGTCTATTTCAATCATTTTCGACCTACGGGTCACATTTGCCAATCTAGGTCGTATTCATTCAGCCTATTGGCCCAATATCCAAATTTCAATTATTTTATCTTGCGAGAGACCCTTTTTAGGGAGAGTTCGAGGGAGCTCATTCTTTTCGCATGCTATCCAATTCGTTCACTTAGCCTCGTTTCAGGGAGAGTTTGAAGGGACTTGTGTCATCATGAACTGTTTGCAAAACAATGTCCAATTTCACACAAGGAACCCTTTTATAGGGAGAGCTTCGGCGAAAGTTCGCTTTTCTTGTGGCCCCCCATTTCATACTAGGCCATTTTGTCATGGAGGATCCTCTTTTTAGGGAGAGTGTGATGAACTCGTTCCTTCATGACCCAATTTACCGAACTCACTACTATCGGCCCCCTTTCCATAAGAGAAGCCTAATGTTAGGGAGCTTTGACAAAAGCTCAATTTCTCTTCGAAAGTTCGTTTTGCAAACACCTCCTCTTCAGGGAAGAGATGAGTAATTCCCATTTCCCATTCAAGTAAGAGCTAAGCCTGAGTCTTCTCCTTTGAGGAAAGGAAAGGATAATTTTCGTCACGGATGCGTTGAGCTGTACCTCAAATGCTCTCTTTCACCAAGGATTTCAAGAACATTTTGTCAATTTGTCAATCAATTACTTGTTGATTTCAAAATCTTTATTGCACAAATCTTTGCCTCAAAATACCTTCAACATTACTTCCAAAAGAGCAAATCTTTTACAAAGGAAGATTCAAAATCCAAATTTTTTTCATTGGCCAACCAAAAGGATGAAGGATAAATCCTCGATATGGCCAGCAAAAAAGATTTGATATTGTTGCAAAGGCCATGAGTCATTGATATTGATCGTAGTTATGGCACATCTCTAAAGACTATTCTTGTAAAAATGAGGCACTAGAAATATCTTAAGCACTAGAAAAAGAGAGAATTCATCCAAACCCTATCTCCTCAAATCACCTAAGCTGCAATTAAATATCTGCAAAAGGGGTCTCTCAATTGTCGTCAAGATGAAGACGAACTATGCGAGTTAGACCCTCAGGGCCAAAGAAGATTCGGATCATCTCCAAGATGAAGGAGTTTGTGACGGATCCTTCCAAGGAAAGTTCAAAGCATCGTCAAGATGAAGGCGAATGCGATGAACCTCCTGACAATCCCTAAAAGATATATAATTTCTGCTATCATCCAGAGATTTCCAACCAATGAGCCAATATCGTCAATATAATCCCTAAGGCAAAGAAGGATCTGAACATCTCCAAGTTGAAGGAGTTTGTGACGTACCATTCCAAAAAGAGAAAGAGAGGGGGAAAAGAAAAAGAGAAAAGTCAGGACATCTCCAAAATGAAGGATGATATACTAAACTCCCCCGAAGCCCAAGAGAGCCCAAAAGAGTGCAGAAAGATTATCATGAGAGAAGCATCTCAGGATATCAAACTGCCAAATCCATCAAGAATCTTCTTTAATTTAGTGAAATTCTATTATCAATATTATTTCATCAATTGCTTTCATAATATTAAATTCTCTCTTTCTTGTTCATATCAAGGAAATTGATAGCTTCCTTGAAGAAGGTTAATCGCAAGCAATTTGGATTTCAAATCTTGATTTTGTGAAATGAATCTCGTTTGGAGGTAATACTTCAAGTAGAAAAGAGGAATATTTTCGCAACAATGTGCATCATTTTCAAATACTTTGAATCAACAACAAAATTTTTAACATTTTGACAATATTTTCTAGCTATCCTGACGTGAAGTGAGAGCTTGATGTCTGTTTTTGACGCATCCTGAAACCATTTTCAATCCCTCTTTATGACTTGATTACGGGAGTTTTCAAGATTCCTTCTCTTTTGGTATAATCTGAGTGCTCGGGCTCTCAGATTTGCATACTTCCCTGTGTCCCCACTGTCCCGCCATAGACAGTTCAATTTCGGTTTAAGGTCGAACCCCCAATCATTTTATCGCAAAAAGGCAATTTTAAAAGTTGATTTAGTCTTAGAAATGAGGCACCCAAGATCAATCCCTTTTCAAGCTTTAGGGACCCCATTTTCCTTCCTTTTGCAAAACCTCTGTTGGATTCATTATGCAAAATCCAAAGGTTCCATCATGGTCTCTTCCTTCGAGGATTCCATTCATTTTCCGCCCGATCAGGTTAAGGGTACAAACCTGAGCCTCATTTAATGAGGTATTTTCATTTCTACCCAATCAGGATAAGGGTACAAACCTGAGCCTCATTTTGATGAGGTATTTCATTTTTGCCCAATCAGGATAAGGGTACAAACCTGAGCCTCATTTAATGAGGTATTTTATTTTCGCCCGATCAGGTTAAGGGTACAAACTTGAGCTTCATTTTGATGAGGTATTTCATTCCCCAATCAGGTTAAGGGTCAAACCTGAGCTTTTTCCCATGCAAAGCATTTTCTGTCTCATCCCGGTTAAGGGCAAAAACCTGAACTTCACCGCCACAAAGCAAATCTATTGTTCTCCATTTCATATCTACCATCTTCACTAGGCTAATATCTCTATACCCAGTCAGATCCTTCTAACTGGGCATTTTTTTTATATAGCCCAAATTTGGTGTGTGTTTTTTTGCCACTAAGCTCAACCACAAGCCGGCTTAGTAGCAAAGAGAGGCATCTGTAAACACCCTAAATTTTCACCCATATCCCCAACACTTTCACCAAACACTACAGTTTGTCTTCCAAGATCACTAGAGGGCAAAATGGTCATTTTCTGAGCCTGAAACTTGCAAAGGTCTAAATTTCATCTTCAACTCTCAAAATTTCTTTGTTTTAGCTCAGATTTTCAAAGTTTTATTCCTAACAGAAGACGAGAATCTCTAAATCCTAGTTCAGGATTGCATTTCATAAGACATGTCATTGCATATCATCGCATGAGCATTTCACATTATGTCATTTCGAGGTCCAGAACTCCTGATTTTCAAAATTCTCAATCCAGATACGAGTTTTTAACTTTTTCAAAATTGATTTCAAACCTCCTAGGTCTTCAAAATTGTCAATTCTTCCCATTTTACCCCCAAGACTCTGAATTTCAAAAGATTTTCTCAGGAAAATGATCTGAATAGTTTTAATATGGATTTTCAAATCTTATCAACTGGATCGGCTCTGCCAAAAGAAGGGGATGAAGTCTTGAATTTCAAATCTCTATTTTTCTCTGCAAAAAGACTTTGAATTTCTTTACAAAATTTCTCCATTTTGCCCTAAAAGGCCACCTTTCTTTCAAATTTTTGCAAATTCCGCTTTGTATTTCATAAAAATTTCAAAAAGAATTTTTACATTTTACTTTAATTTTGTTCTTATTTTAAATAAAGAAAAGAAGTGGGACCCACTTTGAGGTGGCATCACACTTCAATTTCCTTTTTATTTCCTTTTATTTAAATTTTTATGAGGCCACCCAGAGATGGCGTCACCTTTTTCTCTCTCTTTCTACTCTCCACCATGCGTCACTCTCTCTCCTCTTCATTCATTGCCACTTGGCAATGTGGAGTCACCCTGAGGTGATGCCACATGCCTTTTTTTTCTCTTTCCACTCTCCACCATGCGCCACTCTCTCTCCTTTTCCTTGATTGCCACTTGTCAATGTGGAGCCCCCGCTAGAATGGCGCCAGATGTCTTCAATCTCTTTCTTTATTCCATGTCAAGTGTCACATGTCTACCCTCCTCATTTCTCTCTCCCTTGCCATATGTCACTTTGGGGCCACCCTGAGTCGCCATGTGTTCAACTCTCCTTTCTCCAGAAAAAGTAGATTTGTCCCCCCTAAGGTGGCGCCATCTGAGGTGCTTCCTCCTGCAGCTGACACATGTCAAGCTTTGCTCTCTTCAAAAAAAGCAAATGACACATGTCAAGCTCTGCTCTCTTCAGAAAAAAAGCAAATGACACATGTCAAGCTCTGCCCACTTCAGAAAAAGCAAATGCTACATGTCTCTCTCTACTTCCTTCAGAAAAAGCAAGAATTCAAATATTCAAACTCCAGACTGAGGTGGCGCAAATCCAAAATTTTCCTCCTTAATTTCATTTTTTTATTTGATTTGAGGTGGCGCCGCATTCCCCTTTCCCTCTGTTTCCTCCCTCTTGCCACTTGGCAATGTGAGGCCACCCTTAGGTGGTGCCACATGTCCCTCACTCCCTCCTCCAGAAAAGCAAAAAAGGTAATTTTAAATTTCAAATCACCCACCAAGCAAGAGGGGCATCCCACCCTGAGGTGGCGCCATCTCTAGAGGCTTCCCTTAAAAATAGCCATTTGCTTGATTTTAGGAAAAAGGCAAAAACCAAGTTTTGGAAAATTTCAAATCCCTTCTGAGGTGGCGCCATTCCAGAGCTCTCATTTTGTTTTTACTTTTTTATTTTATTGTATTCAAATAAATAAAGATGGCCCACCATGAGGAGCCCCTGCAAAAGAAAAAATTTTGAAAGTTCAAACGCTCCCCTACAACTTAGGAAACGCAAAATGGCTTTTTGCTTTTCCTAAGAAGTAGCCAAGTCTTTAAAGAGTCCATCTCACGCCCCTTAGAAGAAGGACTCATTTTTTTTTAGACAACCCTCTCATCTCACGCCCCTTTTGGCATCCCTCCATTTTCTTCTCTTTAGTCCAGTCTCAAGTAGCAGCCAGGTTGAACATTGAAGGTGAACCTCAACTTGATCTCCAACCTTCTTTCTCGAAGTTAGTCTCTAGTGGTGGTCGAGCAACGAGAAGCAACCTCCATCACAGTTGTCGATCCCAAGGTGAGCCTCCATACGAGTTTACTCTATCGCTTCATTTGATATTTTTTGTGGTAATATGAAATCATATTTATGTTAATATAAATATGATTCTGAAAATGTAATATAACCATGTTATATTGCCATTCAGAAGAAACGATTCATCTGGTTAATGGACCGAATCCTCTTTGTAAATGACATACATCAAAACATTGATCAGTTTCCTTGATTCATTTTTTCATTTCATCATAATCATGCATTAAATAGGATAGATTTATATTTTGTTTCATTAAAATAGCATGTTCTATGAATTTATTAGGTGTTTCATGCATTCTGCTTCATTTTAGTAATTCCCTATTTTTGTCAGTCAGTCCACTCGTTATTTTATGTTTTTATTTTTCCCTAAAAATGCCAAAAAAATCATATTATGTGTCCATAGTTGTCTCTGATAATCTGAAAAAAAAAATCAGAATCATTTGAGTTCATTTTCTTTGTTCAAAAGTCAAAATGCCAAGTCGGGTTTTATGAACTGGGAAACGTTTAGAACATTGGGTCTCAACTTGTAAAATCGAGATCTCACTCATGGAAGATATGATTCTATATCCAAAAAATGCCCTGAACTTGGTATTGAGTCTAGTATTTAATCTGATTTTATCATATTTTTCTGATTTTCTTTTTGCTGTCTGAAAAAAATCTGAGAGTTTGAGACATGTGTTAGAGCCTAATTTGAGTCACTGAGACTCTGGATCGACTTAAGTCGACTGGTTCTCTCTGAATATAGCTCCAAATCCAGATCTATAAAAAGTGAACTTTATCTTCTAAATGTCTTCTGTTTGATTCTGAAATTTTGTAATTTTTAGGATAGTCTTCATGCCAATTTCTTATTTTTTTATTTCGGTCTCCTATTTTAGTGTTTATATCTGCTCTTTTGGTTTATGCGCGTAATGTTATATTTTTATTTCTCAGCCAGTTAATCAAATACCAAATCCATACAAGTGAAAGTTGTTTATATGCATGTCAGTAGTTCCCCACTTAATTTTCGGAAATTTTGATGGTAAATTATCAATTTTTATCCATTTTCACATCAGATCCTATTGATTTTAGTCCCGTCAGAACCAAATCTCTGCTACTGAACTCACCGTAGGTCAAATCTCAGAGCTGTAAAAGCCAAAGATGTTCATTTTTATGTCTTTTAGCAGTCTACAAAATATCAGACATTTCTATGGTGGATTTTTGCATTATTGTGTTAAATGCTATGTTTGGTTCGTACCCATAGGCGAAATTTGCTTGTTTTAGGGTTTTCTTTGAGATTTTGCATCTAGGCTATGTCATTTCATGCATTTTATCATTCTATGTTATTTATAAGGGTAGAGGTATGCTCTATAACGAATTTGGCATGATTTGAGAATCGTTTGATGACCGGTTTAGCCGTATTATCAAAACAGGGTTCTCAGGGGACCCTGATCCGAGCGAAAAACAAACGAAATTCGCTATTTTGGCCTAGTTTCAAAAATCATTTCTGATTTTTACAGTCCTAATATGTTTAGCAGCATATCATCATGTCTCATCATACATTTCATCATCGTTTGATTCCATTTGCATTCTAAAATCCCCAAATTTTGTCAAAATTCCTTCAAAACCCCTAATTTTAAAGGTATAACCTCAATATTAGGGGTATTTTGGTCATTTTGACCACAATTCCGAATTTCCAACTATTTATTACTGGATTTTTTCGCATTTGCATCATTTTAAATTATTCAAATATCAAGGAAGCATGAAAATCGAGTTTATATCCAGCTAAGTCCAATAATCTCAGGATATTATTGGAAGATCTTGGAAAAACCCATATATTTGAGCTAACCTCGTTTCAAGCTTGGCAGGGACATTCACAGGAAAGAGCTGGAATCTGCAATTTTTCCTTTTCTTTCATTTTATTTAGTGATGTAATAATTAAATGAAATTTTGGAATAAGAGATTTACTTTTCTGCTTAGATTAGGATGCATATCATATAGTTTGAATTTCTACAATATCCTGATTATGAGATTCATGCATTTTATTTAGAAAATCATTGTAGATGAACATGAATGACACATGCACCAACTCTTAGGGAGTTGATGAACTCGGTGGAGTCCATATTTACGGCCCTAGTCGGAATATGGACGAGACCCAAATTCAGCATCTTCCTACTAGTCACACTGAGCCTACACTCTTAGGCTATCTTCCAAAATTCACTGCATATCTTCAGTTTTTTTTTACAAAAGATTTTAGAATTAACTAAGTAAATTACAAGCATATTTACGGCCATAGTCGGAATATGTGATAATCTTACCTTAGTTTAATTTTAAAATTGCATATTTTCCTGAAAAAGATGCTTTCATAAAAAGACATTCATTCATTCAGGATAGTTCACATCATGAAATCATGTGCATTTCTCCTTTTCAAGGAAATCGATTTTTCAAGATGCTCTGAAAAGGTTTTCAAAGATTGATTTTCCCAAGCTAAGTTTTCCCCTGATTTTCCCAGAAAATATTTCTTAACTTAGGATTCATTTCCAAATTTTCAAATGAAATTCTCCATTATTTTCCAGAGTCAAAATCGATTTCCAATTTCCCAAGGCTACGATTTTCTGAATTTCAAGTTTCTAAGATTTGATTTCTTTTCTCAAAAAAAGTTTTCCTATGAATCTTCAATCATTTTCCAAAGAAAATTTTCAAATCTGGAGTTTTTCTGACAAGCATTTTCCCTTCAAGTGTTTGCCTTTTCTCAAGAACCCTTTCCATTTTCCAAGGATTTTCAGCCATTCATGATTTTCCCAACTCTCTATGAATTTTCTTCAGATTTTAAATCCTTTTCTCAGGGTTTTCTTGAGAAATCAATTTCCATCATTGGCCTTAGAAACATTTTCCAACTCCAAAATATTTTCCAAGAATACATCATGTTTTTCAACTTGCATTTTACAAAATTTCATAGCACATGCCTAAATTCTCTGTGCATTTAGGATAGAACACGGTTTTGATTATTTAACTAAGTCAAGCACACTTTTGGTCCTTGGTTCGATTACTCCTGGTAAAGGCATCAGGAACGGTCGAACCTTGTACCGACAGGTCAAGTCCCATTCCACAGAATATTTTCCGCTATTTTCAAAACGGAGGCGAGTATTTTAAAACAATTTTCAAATTTTGGTCAAGTTTGACTCGTAGGATCGTTTCCCCTCTCTTTCGCAGGGAAGGGAAAATTTTTGCGATGATAACACTCGTATTGTATCCGCACGATAAGCTAAGCTCGAGGAGCTCACGCTTGGATTCGTGAGATACAGATGTGCCAAGTCATGGTGACTTGAGCGTGACATCCTAAATGAGGCCTTAAAGAGGCCTATGCCAAGTCGTGGAGACTTGAGCCAGATGTTCAAATCACATCCTTGATGTGGCTCACGCCAAATCATAAAGACTTGAGCGAAGTGTTTAACTCATAGCCTTGAGGAGACTCTCACGATATACGCTAAGTCGTGGAGACTTGAGCGTCGTTGTTATGAACTACGAGCTTAAGTGGTCTTTGCATGAGTTGATGCTTGAATGAATATTTGAATGAATGCTTGCTTACCAGACCAACAGTGGTTCTGGCCCCGTTTAATGGAGATTTCAAGTATTGAACCTGCGTTATAATATATGGAGCAAGGCGACATCAAGTTTTAGGGTTTCTCTAGATAACGTTGCACTGCTTCCTTTATTAAAACTAAGTATTGCTTTTCCAAGCAGTGATGTTTGTAATAAACAAGTTATTTTGATAAATGAAACACTTTGGTGGTCAATGAGAGCTTGACCACATACCTCTGACTTGTCTGGAGTTTCTAAAACCGACAACTCATTATTGTCTATTTCCACTGCTAAAACCTTTTCTAAGTTTCGCTGCAAAGAAAAAAATTCATGAAATTTTCAACTTAGCCTTATTTTGGAAATTCGGGGTGTTACATTTGAACTTAACTAGATGTATTTTGAAAGTTTGCAAAAGAAATTCTATCAAAGGATATTTTAGTCATTTTAATTAAATAACTAGTTTATTGTGTCAAAATGCTTAACAAAATATTGTTAAAAATAAATATTTAAAGGATTATATAAGTCCTTAATATCTCTTAAAGCTTTAAAAATGAAATTTAGATTTTTATCGAAACTCGTTTTGCAAGAGAGTTCAAACCCAAACAGATCAACCCAAATTAAGGTTTTTATGGGGTTTAAAAAATAAATAAAATTATATTTATTTCAAAGTCTAACTTTAAGTAAAAAAATTTGTGAATATAACATTTATTAGTATTTAGTTTATCTTTTCTTCTCTCATTTCACATAGTCGACCTCTCTTTCTCTCTCTCTCTCTCATTGTGCCTTCTTCCCCAAACCGTGGAGATGCCCTCCCTTCTTCACTCTTCTTTTACTTCTCTCTCTTCTTGGAAAATGCACCAAAAGACTTGGGATTGATGCCACCTGTTGGAGTGTTCTGTAGCCTTCACAAACCCCATCTTGGTGAGCTCATTCCCCCTCTTTCCCCTATCTTAGTTCTCTTCTTCCCCTTGTTCTATTTTTTAGAGAACCTCTTTTCTTCACTTCTGTTTTTTGCATTGGGTCTTTACAGAAACCCTAGCCAACACCTAGCATTGGGAATTATGTTGCGTTTTTGGAGATCTGCACCACCTTCAGCCACCATTCACATCCATTGGTGAGTTTCTCTACCCCATCTCCTTTTTCTAATTTCTTTTGATTTTTGGGTGTTTTTTACACTAGTCGACTTGCCTAATAAGGGTCCTTTGTTTTTTCCTGACTCTTGATTAGATTTTTGGTATGTTGGTTATTTTGTTTAACTACTTCTATGTACTTTATCTTAGGAAGCGCGTGAGAAAGCTCCCTTAGGGTCGCCCTACAAGTCGCACTCCATCTTTCTTCCCACCTTTGGGCAACCTTGTCAACAACTAAGAGATTCATTTAAGGAACACGAGGACTAGCTGAAATGGTGACCCTACCTATTGGGAGGGTCATTATTTCAATTGAGATAATGAAAAAGAAATTCAAGTCAGAAAGTAGAAGTAGAGATTTGGTTATTTATAGGCAAAAAAATAGTTGAGTTTGGGATTCATGCCCCTTAGATTTGGGCTACTTCCACACCCATTAGCATTAGACATATGTTTTTCTCACTCCCCTATCATTTTCCTTTCCTAAATTGGGGTTGTTTTGCCAATTTTCCTTATGTTCTATTTTCCTTATTTTGCGTGCCTTATTCCCAACATTGGGAATCATGACTTGCAGTTTACGCCAACCCTATCAGTTGTGATGGTGTTGATATCATCTGTTTTCATTTATTTTTTCTTTGATTTCCTAGTTTCAGATTAATTTTCCAAGGGAAAATGCTATTTGTTTGGATTTAGGAGCCTCAAGATTCGTGCAGCCATATCATAACTACCTTGGACCACGTGCAAATCAGTGGAGATGCCCAACACAATCGTCCAACTTTGTTCCAGATTTTTTGGTATGTTTCTTTGTTATTTTCGATAATCGAATTACCGATTTGTGTTGTATTTTGTTATGTTTGTGCATATTCAAATTTTGACAAAATTCTCATATTTATGTACAGTGCTATAGCGCTCTCTGTCAGTGAGAGAACACCCAATCAAGGTTGTTAAATGCGATGAGGCGAAGCGAGGCATTGAGCCTGCGCTTCGCCTCTGAGGCGTACGCCTCTCACAACTGGTATGGAAGTGAAGCGGTGGGAGGGGAGGCAGGGAGCGGCGGAGTAGAAGTTGGCCGACACGTGGCGGTGGATCCACCGGCACTTGGGGTTAGCACAGCCGGCGAATCGGGCGGAGGAGGAAGACTTGGGGATGAAGGAGGGGATTTTGGAGGTTGATGAGGGGCAATTTGCGCATCACAGCAAGCCTCAGTACCTTGAGCGTGTGCCTCGCCTTTGAGGCGTACGCTTCAGGTACTGAGGCGTACGCCTCTCACAACACTGCACCCAATTGTGTCGTTATTGTTGTATTGTTGCTTGGTGTTGTGTGTTGCATACCAAGTGTTCGGTGAATTGCCTAAGCGACAATTCGTTGCAGTTTTCACAGAACCTCTTGGTTTTTTGGGTTTTGCTACTCATTTTCATCAAATCACTAAGGTAGGATTTCTAAACTGAATTTGTAGAATATATAAGAATGTTGTTTGGTACTAATCTAGTGTGTTGTAGCGTTATGTTTACTTAAGCATTGTAGCGTAGCGCCATGTTTAGTAAATTAGATATATGAATGCTTAATTCGATGATTTTGCATGAAATCAATTAGTGAATATATTGATTATAACATTAGCATGATTAGAATAGTTTAAATAGTATTGTTAAGCGTGGATTATAATTTTAATTTTTTTTATTATGCCATGGAAATTATGTCGCACGCTAATTGTCTGGCAAAATGCCTAAGTGCAATGAAATTTCAAATTTAAATGTGGTTTCAAACAAGACTTCAAAAAAAAGGTTTTCAAAAGTAGTATATGCATGCTTGAAACTCGGTTTTTATGTGTTTATTTACATCTTACAATCATGTTTTTTGATATATTATTTTGCATCATAAACATGCACTTGAGTGTGTGCAAAGGTGCATAGTTAACCATGTTAAAATACACATCGCAAGTGCAGTCTTCACACGTGCACATGCATAGTTTGTGTTCGCAAATGAAAAATGTTTAGAAACACTTATTCATTCATTTCTATTAGTAAGAATGCTTAGAATTATATATTTTGCAATGTGCAAATTTGTTTGTAGGTATAAAATAAAATAATACCTAAATGCTAAGTATTACTTGCGGCTAGAAAAGCCACGCAAATTAAATGCAATGCAAAATGCAAATTGGTAAACACCTGTGGTAAGTGTTCATGATGCAAATGCATCACACAGAGGATTATATCATTGTATGCAACACATACCTGCACACACACACACACACACCACTTAGTTGTGGATATCTAGTACTGTTGTGATTGAAGTTCGAAGACTGTGCTTGACATGGTTTTAGTATAGCGAAGATATGAAGTGTGTGGGCTACATGGATCGTATGTGATGCTTTGTTTTACTTAAATCATGCATAAATGAATGTTATGATGAGAGCCCTGCAAAACCATGTTTGTATTCAATGTTATGTATGAACATTTGTTATGATTGATGCCTTGCATAAATGTTATTGAGAATGTTATACATGAGAGTATGTTGATTATCATGTATGATGGCATGTTATATCTAATTCATATATGAGAGTATATTGATTATCATGCATGAGGGCATGTTATATTTGATTCATACATGAGAATATGTAGATTATCATGCATGAGGGCATGTTATATCAGATTTATGACTACCATGCACGTGAGGGTTATTCTGTGAGGGAATGATACTAGAATATGACCTATGACTTATTAATAAAGATAACTCTGAGATAATGGGTTCATTTAAGGCGTCAATGAAGTCAGAATCTCTAAGATGGTTGGGTTCATTCTGATTTCTTTATCCTCCTAGAAGAGTGAATGATGATACAAGCCTCGTGAGACATATTGAGTTTTTTGAGAGCTGAAGGTGCCTTTTGTCCCCATCCCATGGAGGTTAGGGAATAGGTCTACCAATGAGTCCTTGGTGGTAGTACCATAACACTTCAGAGTTAGGGATGAATGCCCGACTTTTAGTTCAATTATATTGGTTTGGTATAACCCGAAACCTGGGACCACAAGTTCATTTTTCTAACCCCTGCATTGTAGAGTTGAATTGCTCAGGATAGACCCAGTTAAGCCATAGGAGAGCAAGTAAAATACATAGAATAATAAATACTCGTATGGTTGTTTCTAGTGACTATACCTTCTTTTTTACCAGATAGGTCTTACAAGACAAGAGAAACAATACATTAGATTTTTTAAATCGCTGCTATCATGTGCATAAACATATAGATGTGAACATATAAAGATTGCTAATGTTTGCATGTGTTATTGCATATAAATTGTTATATGTGAATAAAAAAATATATTTTTAGGGTCGTGTGATTGACCTATTGATGCAAGTCACAAACTTGGTGGCACGTGAGGTGCTTGTGTATGTGAGACACATAAAAATGTTGAGTTAGGGCTTGTTCCTCATATGACTTGTAATGCAAGAGTGCATTGATGTCCTAAGAATGAACCCGCTAATTTGATAATTGTAAGAATGTATATCTTAGTCACGAGTTGGACATGTGTATGCTTTTGTGAGAAAAAGAATAAGAATGCCTATATTTTGATAGATTGTTATGTCTTATTTCACTAGAAAGCATGCACATATTAAGTACATTGGAATGGTCGAATGAGACTTCAACCTATTTGTCATGTGCATTTTTTTTAAAAGCATATGCCATGTTTGTAAGAGACTCCGATGTCCCAAATTTTTTGAGAAGCATGTGTGTGTGTTTCACGATGGATACGGTTTAATGAGATTTGACCTAATTATATTTGTGCGATTATATGTGAATTGCTTATTGTTATTCATTTATATAAATGAATGTCATGGATATGAATGAATGCAATTATGAATGTCATGATATGAATGAATGCAATTATGAATGCCATGGATGCGAACAAATGATCATAAATATGAATGAATGTTATGTGAATGCTTTGATTATAGATTCCCTTGACCCTCATTTTATAAATGATGAGAATCATACTTTGGTTGTATTATTATAAACTTGATATGTATTCATCAAGTTTAGTTTTGAGTTTCCTACAAGCATGTGGTTGATGCCCTACAACATTATAGATACCTTCTTGGAGGACCGAGGTGAGAGACGAATTGCTACGCGGTTGAAGGCTCCACTCTTACCTATTATGATCCCTAGAGAATCCAAACATTTTTTACTTTTATAAACTTATAAACAATTAAACTTTGTTATTTCTGGATCTTTATAGTTGAGGACTTGTAATATTTTGGAATGAGAATCTTTATGAATGTTGCCTCATTTTTTGCCATGTTAGCGTATATGATTTCAAAATCTCAAATCTTTACGTAACTCCTCAATGATCTTAAACCTTAAATGAATTTCGTCTTCTGCATTTTTCTTATGTATGAGTATTCTTGGAGTAATAACCTCAATCGAGTTGTATTTAAGGTTTGATTATGTATTGGATTTGATGCTAGGAGGCTAATTTACGCCCGCGTTTGCACTCAGGTGGGCCATCCAGTATTTGAAATGGTTGGAATGTGGCCATAGGTGAACTCGTTGACACATTACTCTCGGGAATCATATAAAACTTTATAACGAATGAAACGTTTTAAATTTTCTCAAAATTTTGGGGTTTGGGAAAAGTTTTAAAAATATTGAATTTTTAAGAAACGTTACAACTAGGGTTTAGCTTACAAGTGATTAATACCTCTCAAGCGGGTCCTAAAAAAGGTGAGGTTGATGGTGCATGGCATCACCAACGCTCGAAAAAAGCATGAACAAAAGCAAAGATCCAAAAATTAGAGACAAACATACTATAATAAATTAAATTAAACAAACAAAATGAAAATAAGAGAAAAGTGAATTCACCACGGGCTTAGGTAGCCCTCCTAAGACATTGACTCTAATGAGAGACAAATTTGAAACCTCCACAAGGCACATGCTTGGGGAGGTTTAGATCCAACAAAATGGATCCTATGATAGGTGATCTAGACGTAGATTTGGCAGGTAGATTTGACAAAGTGAGGATGCTCAGGTTGGCTTGGGCTATCTATGTGACAAGACTTCCTTATTCTAGTTCTAGATGACTAGAAGGGTGGATCTTTATTTATAGATTTTAAAGTCAATTTAGGTCATAATCCTATAGATTAGATCTCCAAAGGTCCAAGTTTAGTGATTGTGAAACGACTTAAATTTGATTGGATGAGATTGTTGCATGGCAGAATCTTATTGGTTGATATCTTCATGGCTAATTCTTATTGGTTGGAGTTACCTTACTTAGAAACAGAAGCTTTTTAGATTACGATGAGTTTTTGGGATTCTTGAATGAAGTATAGGTTCATTGAATGGTTTATAGAGGCTTCATAGGATAGGAATGACTTATCTCTAAGAAAATAAGTGAAGCTTCTATGTAGCTTGTAGAGATTTTTAGGAAGATAAAGATCCGAGGACATGGATGGGGCTTTTAGAAACTTTATACGAATTTAATATAGAAATTTTAGATCTCCACATTTCAAATCAGGTCCTACTTCGGATCTATTATGACATGTTAATTTTTTTTTACCATAACTCTCTATTAAAGTGTCAGATTGAGATAATTTTTTATGTTTTGAAGAGTTAACATCCTCTACTTTAATGTATCTTTCCAAGCGTAAAACCAAATTCTATCATTTTGAGGTCACTCAAAGTGGGCCCTATAAGAAATTAATTTTTTTTACTCAACAAGCCACCTTGTTTTGATCATAACTTCTGATTGAAATATTAGATTGACCAGATTTTTATGTTATTTAAAAGTTAAGACTCGAGTTTAATTCATCTTTTGGTCAAAACTCTCAACAATGTCATTTTTAAAGTAAAAAATGTACTTAAACCTAATTTTGACTTGAAAATGACCTAAAACACCTTGATTTCAAAGAAAGACTTTTCTAGAAAACTATTTGATCAAAATTAGGGTGTCTACGTCTATGTCCTAAAATTCAAACAATTATTTTTTTTTTATGATCAGTCCGCCAAATTGCCAAGTGTTTTGACTAAGTTGTGACCTAACTAACCATAGACATTGGTTTTCTTATAGTGGGGTACTTTATTTTGATGATTGCACTTGCTTTATTTATTAATTTCAACATTTATATAAACACTATAGGCATGCATACAACCCACATTTATCTATTTGCTTCCACAAAATTGTGGACTTTTGAAGAAACTAATGGGTTAAGATGCAACTTTGATTCATGAGCATGAGATAGTAAACATTAAAGTGCACTAGAATATGGATTTATCTAATCAGGCCACATACCTTTGCTAATTGGGAGAAACATATTCCTTACATGGACTTGATATTGTATAAGTATAGCAAGATGGCATCTTCTAGTTTCTTACATGGATTTGTATAAGTATAGCAAGATGGCATCTTCTAGTTTCTTACATGGACTTGATATTGACCAAACCCATACACTGGTAAATTAAGATCTTAGTAGGTGTGCTTAGCTTATTGGCCATGTGTTGTGGAATATATCCTACATCTTGCCAAGGAACCACTAGCTTGAGGCTTTAACCATGTTTTTTATCATATGGTTTGCTTGCACAAAAATCGATATGAAATTGATCTCTCTCTCTAAATAGCCAGTGGATGCTATTCATGGTGATGGGTGAACTTGGATACAGTGTTGTGAGAGGCGTACGCTTCAGGTACTGAGGCGTGCTGTGATGCGCAAATTGGCTCCTCATCAACCTTCAGAATTCCCTCCTTCATCCCCAAGTCTTCCTCCTCCGCCTGATTCGTCGGCTGTGCTAGTCCCAAGTGCCGGTGGATCCACCGCCACGTGCCGGCCAACTGCTCCTCCGCCGCTCCCTGCCTCCCCTCCCACCGCTTCACTTTCATACCAGTTGTGAGAGGCGTACGCCTCAGAGGCGAAGCGCAGGCTCAACACCTCGCTTAGCCTCATCGCATTTAACAACCTTGCTTGGATAATAGTACTGAGGCGTGCTGTGATGCGCAAATTGCCCCTCATCAACCTCCAGAATCCCCTCCTTCATCCTCAAGTCTTCCTCCTCCGCCCGATTCGCCGGCTGTGCTAACCCCAAGTGCCGGTGGATTCACCGCCACGTGCCGGCCAACTGCTCCTCCGCGGCTCCCTGCCTCCCCTCCCACCGCTTCACTTCCATACCAGTTGTGAGAGGCGTACGCCTCAGTATGCCTCAGTACCTGAGGCGTACGCCTCAGGCGAAGCGCAGACTCAACGCGCGCAGACTCAACGCCTCGCTTCGCCTCATTGCATTTAACAACCTTGGATAATACAAGTTCCCTGCGCCTTGGACAGGGTGTACCTAAGAAAAAGTTTGTGCAATAAAACGTGAAGACCTTTTTTATTGAAAAAACAAGGTTTTTCTGAATTTGCCCTTGTCATTTGAAACGCACACTCTCTCTCTGTACCATGCCCTCTCCCTCCTCTCTCTCCCCCTCTATCTTCCCGTCCCATGCCTAAACCCCTTTTCTCCGTCTCCCTCTGACCCACCAGCCTCCGCGCCGGCGACTTTATTCCCCCGCCTGTCTTCCTTCGGGTGGTAGAAAGAGAGCTCGAAGGCAGACGTCCACAGATTCCCGTGCCCCTCTTCTTCCTCTTCCTCTACCTAGGTAAGGTTTCCGATTTCTCATTTTTTCCCGTGTTTTCTTTATCTGTTTTACCAAATCTTAGACCCAAAATACGAAGATTGAATCGAACCCTATAAGTCATAGTTTTGTGCAGCGCATTAGGGTTCTGCCTCCGGTGACTCCCCTGGCGATCCGTCGAGCAAGAAAACCCAAGGATCCTACTTCCATTCGGCGGTCCGATATAGGTTCCACCTCCGATGCTTCTCTCTCTCTAAGAAACCCCAGGGTGACCAGTTTTTTTTCTGCGTCTGTGTGGAAGTCCTTTTCTAAGGTAAGCAAACCCTATTCCGACTCGTTTACCGGCATCCCTTCAATTCCCTAACAGCCCTGCGGCTGCTCCTCTGCTAAGACAAAGTGGCCATTCTCTTATAAGGTGAGGAATGTTGAGGCTAGTCTTCAGATCCGAGGAAGGTGCTGATTTTTCTTAGTAGTTTTGGTTTTAGGAGCTGAGGGTATTGGGACTTTTATGGTGTTTCTTGTTTTTTTTATATAAATTGGGCTTGTGGCTTCTGGTTTCAGTTTTTAATATATATATATATATATATATATATTGAGAGAGAGAGAGAGAGAGAGAGAGAGAGAGAGAGAGAGAGAGAGAGAGAGAGAGAGAGAGAGAGAGAGGGAGGTGGTTGAACATTAGGTGCTTGCTATACGTGCTTGATGGGTTTTTCAATTTTTTTTTGTTTTTTTTTAAATTCTGACCGTACATATGTGATATGTGTACTTGATTTTATAGGGATCAGCTCTTGAAGTGTTCCAGTCGGACACATGGTTGGGTTTTTATAAGGTTAAAAAAATCAACAGTCCAAAATCTTCGTAAATGTTTGAGGCTCCAAATATCATTTTTTTCGTCCAAAACACATGATCCAGGTGTGGGACCATGCCCAACACATTTATGGGGTCGGAACTGCAGAAAAAACCCCTGAAGTGCAGAGAAACCCATCAAGCACATATCACAAGCACCTAATGTTCAAGCACCTACACTCTACTACATATATAAATACATAGTAATGCTCAGGTGCTCCGGGAGTACCTACTCCCACGTACTAGAAATCATGGTTGTAGGTTGTATCTTCTCAATCAAACCTGATGGATGTACTCAACATAGTTTATTTGATAGGAATCATGCTTTGGATAATGTTTTTTGAACATAAAAATATGATTTTTTAAGTCATAAAATTTTGATACATTGTGAGCCATTGATTTTTAAGTATTAAAAAACATACATGGATGCTATAAGCACATATTCCAAAACTTGTTTTCTATAAATAATGCTTATAGATCATATCTATAGTGTCTGATCAACAAAAGAAGTTCAAGAAATTTGAAAATCTAAAACTTCAATTAAGTGGGAGTAGGTACTCTTGGAGCACCCTATCATTACCAATATATATATATATATATATATATATATATATATATATTTATATATTTGTTTTTTTGTGCAGTACTGGACCCTGGTTTTGTTGATCACTAGGATGGATATGTGTTATTGGTTGGGATTCATTAATGGTGTTCTTGGTGTTTCCTTTATTGATTGAAGGGGCCATTCTTTTATTTCTCCATTTTGTTTCATATTTGACTTTATTTGATAAGAAAATTATTGTGGGAGTCTTATGGGTTATTCATGCATATTTGGTCCTTTCTTTTCTTTCCTTTTCTTCTTCTCTATTTTGGTGGGATGTGTGGTCTATTTTTTGTTTTTATTTATCTGATCTCATGTTGTTCTTTTTGTCATATTTTTTGATGAAGAATTATTGTTGTAAATTTTTTTGGCCTGTATCTGATTTTTTTTGCGCTCATGGTGTTCTTTCTGTTAGAATTCTGATAATGAATTAGTATTGTGATTCTTTTTGCCAGTATATGATATTTCTAGTTTTGTCCTCCTGTTGCTCTTTCATTTTGGTTATTATGGGAGGATTTTTTTTTTCTTTTTTACAATATCTTTGAATACCAGCTTTTCTTAACCATCGCCACACACACTTACCATTGGTCTTTTTGCTTATTTTGTTTATCTTTTTTGTTATTCTTTTAGCAATTAATTTTTTTACTCTTCCTATATATTTGTTCTATAAGGTGCCCACCACCATTTTCAGTTATTGATTGATAGGTAGAACATGTTTTTTCCTTCAATTTTATGGTGTTTGTGGTCTTTGTGATTTGACTAGTTGTGTGAAGTAACTCTAGCCAAGGCACGAAATACAGAACTTACCAAGGCAAGATTCTTATGCTCTTTTGATCTATATGAATTAAACATGGTAATTTGAATGTGGGGATCTCATTCTTGTTAAAATATTGTCTCTCTTATATATATAATCCGATAAGGGTATTTATGTAAATTCACATGTTTTACGCATATTCTCATTTGAGAATATGTTGTATTTGTTTTTTATTTTCTTTTTTGTATTTCTTTTTTCCTCTTTTTTGTTCTTTTCCTCTCATTTAATGAGATGTCACATGGGGGGCCTCCAACACATAGGTTGGAGCACCCTCCAACGGCTACTTTTCTAACCGTTGGAGGGGCTCCAACATATTGGAGCCCCCCATTGCTCCAATGTAATATAAATAGGGGTGACCCCCTTGAGTTTCTTCAAGCTTTTGTAAAGCCCCTTTTGGTACCCAATATATTCAAGTTGATATTTTTTACTTTTGTGTATTTGTATCCGTGCCTTTGTGCACTTGTGAGAAGTTCTCCTTTTGTGCCTTTGTGCACACCTCGTGTTCCTAGCATTGCGTTTTTACACAAAATCTTTTTTTATAGAGATTTTCACATGGTATCAAGGCGAGGTCACTTGGAGAAAGAAATTGGTGCGGTTCTACACAAATATTGAGTACCTCGAAAAGCGTGCCTTCATCATTTTGGAAATTGGCGTGAAGACTCTTCATCCAATATTTTAGAAAATTACTACAAGTAAAATTTAAAATCTTATTGTGGTATCACGTGTGGGCCGGAAATATGGAAGCTCACATTAAAGGAAAAGGGCTTTGGGGTTACGTTCAAGGCTCGATTTCGGAACCGGAGCCTAAAATCACTTTGGTAGAAAGAGGGGAAATAAAAATTCTTGAGGGAGATGAACGAACCAAGGCTCTTGAAGAATATAGCAAAAAACATGAGGAGTGAGAAATGAAGAATTTTAAAATCTTGTCATGGATCTTCTCCTCCGTTGAGACGAGAATTAATGCCAATATTATAAAGTTCAAAAAGGCATCTCAAGCATGAGAGTATCCTGAAAAGATGTACACCTCTAGGGACTTGTCCCATAAGTATTATCTCCAAAAGAGAGCGTTAACTCTTTTCCAAGGAGAAATGACTATAAGGGAGTATTTTGCCGAACTCTCTTCCGTTTGGGATGAGCTTGCTATGCTCGAACCAAAGTGGAGTGGAGAGGTCATAGAACATCGTCATAAGCAATTAGAATAAGATCGTTTTTTTAATTTTTTGAATGGGCTAAGGCCCGAGTTCGAGCAAATTAGATCTTCTCTTCTATCCTTCTTCACCTCTCTTTCTCTAGAAGACGTCATTACAAAATTAAGTGGAGAGGAAACTCGGATGGGCATTAGCAAGCAAAGTTCAAGTGTTCTTGCAATACCCACAAATCAAGAAGAATGTGATGGGGTGAATGCGGTTTCTAGGCCTGGAAACAAATTGAGGACATATAAGCCTCCACATTTTAAAAATCAAAATCAAGGATCCAATGGAAGACAAGGCGAAAGAAGGGACTATAGCAAAATTGTGTCACTTTTGTAAGGAACCGGGACACATCAAACCGGTTTGTCCCAAATGAAAGAAATTATTGGCTATGGCTACCACATCCCAACCTCAAAAAGAAGGTGCATCTACTTCCACAAATGGAGCTCTATCTCTAAATCAAATTATGGAAGCTCTTCGACCTCTTCTTAAGGGAGCCATTTCCGGTGCCGTCATATCTACTCCTTCCCCTCCAGGTAAAACTTCTTGGCTTTTAAACTCGGGTGCTTCATTTCATATGTCTCCAAACATTTCTTCTCTTTCCGAATATTCTAAAAGTTTGTCACCATCTTTTGTTTCAACCACGGATGACACTTCTCTTGAAATTAAGGGAATTGAAAACTTTAAACTCAAAATTTCTTTATTCCCAAAATTAGATTTACACCTAAATTGAATTTGAACTTACTTTCCGTCTCTCAACCCTCGGACCTTGGATGTGACATTCAATTTTCATCTAATAAATGTTTAATACAGGATCACCGATCCGGGAAGTTGATTAGGGAAGGCTCTAGGAAGGAAGACTTGTACTATGTAGATTCTCTTCAAATCCCTAAAACCCCTTTTTGTAATGTGGCCCAATATAAAGACATAAATGTTTGGCATAAAAGGCTTGGTCATCCCAACATCACCAAGTTATCCTATTTGCATTTTATTAAATTTTTTTGTAAAAGTACTTTCTCTTGTAATGATTGTATTATTGAAAAAATAAGAAGTATGCCTTTTGAACAAAGATCTATGTTTACCACAAAACCTTTTGAAATTGTTTATTCGGATGTTTGGGGACCGACACCCGTCATATCCAAGGGAGACTTTGCCTATTATGTGATTTTTGTGGATGATTTTTCTCGATATTGTTGGATATATTTTCTTAAACATAAGCATGAAGTGTTTTCATGTTTTAAATCATATCATATGATAATTAAGAATCAATTTAATAGTAATTTAAAGATATTTAGGACCAGTGTTGTGAGAGGCGTACGCCTCAGTACCTGAAGCGTACGCCTCAGAGGCGAGGCACACGCTCAAGGTACTGAGGCGTGCTGTGATGCGCAAATTGCCTCTCATCAACCTCCAGAATCCCCTCCTTCATCCCCAAGTCTTCCTCCTCCGCCCGATTCGTCGGCTGTGCTAACCCCAAGTGCCGGTGGATCCACCGCCACGTGTCGGCCAACTGCTCCTCGGCCGCTCCCTGCCTCCCCTCCCACCGCTTCACTTCCATACCAGTTGTGAGAGGCGTACGCCTCAGTACCTGAGGCGTACGCCTCAGAGGCGAAGCGCAGGCTCAACGCCTCGCTTCGCCTCATCGCATTTAACAACCTTGTTTAGGACCGATTATGGAGGCGAATATCTTTTCAATGAATTTAAGAAATATCTTGAAGACTATGGTATTGTCCATCAAAGATCGTGTCCTAAGACCCCACAACAAAATGGATTAGCCGAAAGGAAGCATAAGCATATCATTGAAACCACTAGAACGCTTCTTATTTCCCAAAGTATTTCAAATTTTTTTTGGGCCGAAGCGACTCTTGCTTCAGTTTATCTTATTAATCGTCTTCCATCCAAAAATTTAGATAAAATCTCTCTTTTTGAAACTTTATATGAAAAAGAACCCGATTATAATAGATTGAGAGTTTTTGGTTGTAAGGGCTTTGTTCTTACAAATAAGAGTAATAAACTCTCACCTAAAGCCATTCCTTGTGCCTTTCTTGGCTACTCCGAAACCCAAAAAGGGTTTCGATGTTATGATACTAAAAATGATCAGTTATATGTCTCAAGGAATGTAACATTTTTGAAAAATGATAGTGGTTTTGAAAAGAATGAATCTCATTTAGAAAATGCCGACTATTCCTTTCTCTTTGATCTTTTATCTAAAGATGATGATATCTCTAGTGATGATGAATCAACATATAACAGTGACAATGAAGTGGTTGAAATCAACAATAACTCTAACCCTACTACCTCTCAAGAAGAAAATATAACTAGAGACCCTATCACCTATACTCATAGAGATAGACACACTTTTAGAAGTGCTATTGAGCAATGTAGTGAACCTAGCGAATCTATCTCTTCACATGATTCAAACCCTAGAAGAACCGAGAGAACTAGAAGAACTCCTTCTAGATTCGTGTTTTTTTATTCTTTCTCTCCTAAATATCGGGCTTGCTTAAGTGCATTCACTTATATTTTAAACTGAATTTTTTTGAAGATGCCAAACGATGTATTGAATGGAGAGAAACCATGGAGAGTGAACTCAAAGCCAAACGATGCCAAACGATGAAGATGCCAAACGATGTATGGAATTGAGGTTGCCTATTCTCACCGAGGCTATTTTCTGTCTCAAACTAAACTTGCTTGTGAGATTCTTGACAGATCAGGAATCACAGATGACAAGGTCTGCGAAACTCCTGAAATAGTAGGTTCAAAGTTGAAGATTGATGATGAGATTCTCCTAAAAGATCTCACACCTTACCGGCAACTAGTTGGATCTGTAACGTATCTCAACGTTACTAGGCCTGATATTTCTCATGCAGTATATGTTGCTAGTCAATTTCAACATGTACCTACTACAGTCCATATGAGTGCCATCCTTCGCATCATCAAATACATAAAAAGTACAGTAAATAAGGGAGTATTTCTATCTTCTCCTTCTGAATTAAGTTTAATTACTTATACTGATTCTGGTTGGGGAGGTGACCCAAATAATTGTCACTCCACCACTGTTTTTTTGTATTTTTTTAGGTGAATCATTAATCTCTTGGAGATGCAAGAAGCAACATAAAGTATCGCTTTCATCCACTGAAGTTGAGTATAGAGCCATGACATCTACCACTATTCTACCACTATGGAGATTGTTTGGATTCGTAGTTTGTTGGAAGATATGAATATTCAAGTTCAAGGGCCCACAAAATTATATTGTGATAATAAAAGTGCAATCTACATTGCCAAAAATCACACATTTCATGAGCGCACGAAGCATATCGAGATGGACTGCCACTATGTTCGTGAAGAATATTTAAGAAAAACCATTGAACTTCCTTATGTTACATCAGAATATCAACTGACAGACTTCTTCACCAAGGCGCTGTGTTCTCCAAGATTTAACTTCCTTCTTGGCAAACTTTCGGTTGTGTCACCCTAAGTTTGAGGGGGAGGGGTGTTAAAATATTGTCTCTTATATATATATATATTTATATATATATATATATATCTAACCCAATAAGGGTATTTATGTAAATTCACATATTTTACGCATATTCTCATTTGAGAATATGTTGTATTTGTTTTTTATTTTCTTTTTTGTAGTTCTCTTTTTCTCTTTTTTGTTCTTTTCCTCTCATTTAATGAGATGTCACATGGGGGGCCTCCAACACATAGGTTGGAGCACCCTCCAACGGTTACTTTTCTAACAGTTGGAGGGGCTCCAACATATGTATTGGAGCCCCCCCATTGCTCCAATGTAGTATAAATAGGGGTGACCCCCTTGAGCTTCTTCAAGCTTTTGTAAAGCCCCTTTTGGGACCCAATATATTCAAGTTGATATTTTTTACTTTTGTGCATTTGTATCCGTGTCTTTGTGCACACCTCGTGTTTCTAGCATTGTGTTTTTACACAAAATCTCTTTTTATAGAGATTTTCACAATTCTGTTATGTGTTATGCAGGAGGTCCAATCTGTTCTTAATCAGCTTGCTGCTGAACAATCAAGATGTTTCAAGCTTGAGGTTTGTGCTGGTCACATTTAGATTTTTTCCTGAATATATCACATCTAATGGTAGTTGCTTTAGATATAAGAAAAGGAGTCCCACATGTGACTAAAATATAAGTAGTATAAATAGAAAATTTAAATAGGCATGCAAAAACATATGTTACCTTGCATTTGTTTGATTGTTTTTTAAAAAGATATGCCACAAGATATTAGATATCAGTGATGATTGTTTAGAATATTAAAAATCGTTGGTGTTTAGGTTCAGTAGTTTCCAGCGATTGCCCACTATCCATCAATTATCTGTGGCACTCTTTGTGTTTATTTTATCTTTTGTGATTACAGTTTGATCAGATGTAACGATGCCAATCTCCACCAAAGATGAAATGTTTTTACTTGATTCACTAGAAAATAAGAAAATATTAGCCAATAGGTTTCATGGAAGATCATTTTTTCTTTTATGCATTTCTCAGCCATTGTTCATTAGAAGGGCCTCATCTTTCTGACTTGCTATTGAAAATTGGTTTCCTATCTGTGTAACATCTTTACCTGGAGCATCAAGCATATATTGCTAATCTTCAAAAACTAACGATCGATGTTGGAAATTATGGATTCTCTAGATTTCAGTAATCCAAGATAACTGTAGACATGAAATATGTTTTTTGCTATACAATTTTTATGTGATTGTATTTTAGCTATAATTATAATAGTTATGGTGAGAAAGTCATCTGCTAGAGGTTTAAAGACTCTGAAAAAAAGTATACTAAAAGATCTATTTGGGTTGAGTAGGTTGATGTTGGTGAGTTACTGCAAAAGCTACAATCCATGGAAATGTTGCAGAAAGAAGTGGAGCTGCTTTACAGGCACAATACAATCCATGGAAATGTTGCAGAAAGAAGTGGAGCTGCTTTACAGGCACAATTAGTCGACTAATCTTACACTTTTTTCGCTTTTCTTTAAGACTTAACATTATATGCAGGTGCAATGACTTGCTTGACAACAAATAAAAGAAGATATATAACCTATACGTTCTAGCCTTGCACACACTAAAGAACATCAGCTCCTATGCCACTGATCTTGTAAAAATTTAGTAGAAAATTTCAAGATAATTGTGTAGGAAATGAGTCGACTACATTTCTCAAGCCAGTGGTAAGCAATCACCTAGTTACTTTAGCTTCATGGACACTAAGCAGCATCCATCTGACAATTCAATTTTAAGTTCCAATGGAAAATACTGTTACAACCCGTGTTCCAAGAGACCCAGGATCCATGCTGTAAATCCTAGATGCCACCTCATGCCTAGGGGTGTCAATAGGTTGGTTTACTTGGACTTGACCCGGACCAAACTAAGGATGGCAATGGACCGGGGCGGGGGACAAGGTCTCCACCCCTGCCCCGTCTCAAAATCCGAACCTCCATCCCCGCACAGGGATGGATTTTAACCTCCACCTCTGCCTCCATCCCCGTTTCATGTCCTCCATCCCCGGTCCAAACGGGGGCGAGGCGGGGCACCCATTTCCCCTCGATTTAGTGTCATCCCTTAGAAGGATTGGGGATGGGGTGGGGCGGGGCAAGGCGGGGATCGAGCCGGGGATAGGGCGGGGCGGGGGAAAAGTCCATCCCCGTGCAGGGATGGATTTTAACCTTCATCCCTGCCTCCATCCCCATTTAATGCCCTTCATCCCTGGTCCAAACGAGGTGAGACGGGGCTTCGCTTTCCCCCGATCCACTGCCATCCCTAGACCAAACCCTATAGGGTGCGGGTATGGTGATAAATAAGAAGACCCAATTAAGACTCGGGTCCGGACCCAAAGGTCCGATTAATACATGGATCCAGGTATGGTTTATGAAATTTTATACCACACCCAGGCCCGACCCAAGTTCTAATTAAGAGCCTCAATTTTCAATGTAAAAATGATAAAAAAATATTATGTTAACGAGTAAGACTCGGGTCCGGACCCAAAGGTCCGATTAATACATGGATCCAGGTATGGTTTATGAAATTTTATACCACACCCAGGCCCGACCCAAGTTCTAATTAAGAGCCTCAATTTTCAATGTAAAAATGATAAAAAAATATTATGTTAACGAGTATGGTCCGGGCCTGGTTCATGTAGTTCTTATCAGGTCTGGGTATGGTTTCTCTTATGGTGGATTCGATTAGACCCAAGTCCGGACCTGATACCATACCCAAAAACCGGGTTCAGGTTTGGTTCCACCTGGGTCCGAACCAAACCCGACCCGTTGACACTTCATGCCCATAGGGGCGATTCCAGCTTGTATGGGGTCCATTATGTTGATGTGGAAGCTTATGTGGCTGAATATAATATAGAAAAGTCAATGAAAACATGTCCATACCAGAAGGGAGGAGAGCCTGACACACGTCCACATCAGAACCAGTGAGAACCACCCGATGGGGCCCACATGAGGGGCATCTAATTGGAGGAAGAGGGTAGGACATCCCCCCTCTCTAGATGTTTCTCAAGTTAATTAGGTAGAGTTTAATTATGTTTTCTTTCTTAATTAATTAAGACTTTTCATTAGACTAGAGGTCATGAAAGAGGTAGGACTCTAGAATCCTCTCTCTAGTTCTTGTTTTATAGTGACTTATGGATTGATTGTTGGATTCTATGTAGACAAAACCCCTGACTAGGCACTGACTAGTCCGCCCAGTTAGTCTAGGCATAAGTAAAATACCTAGGCTTTAAAATTCCTAGTTGGGTACCTTAAAAGATACCAATTTTTCCAACCGTCTAAGGCGCCTAGTTGGCGACTAAGCTGCCCCCGCCTAGACATGAGGGAAGTTTAGTCATTTATTATTATTATATATATTCTATTGTTTTTTTGTACATATATAATTATATATATATGCATGTGTTTGTGTGATTTGTTATGTGAAATGATGAAAACATGCTTATATATATCTGTTTGTGTTTTCCTGAAATAATGTTTAGTATTATGGATTATGTAATATGTTATTCATATATATCTCTATTATGCTTATGTGAGGCTAAAAGCATATTTTGTTGATTATATTGAATATGTTATGAATAATTGTATATATATGCGTGTATATAATTATATATGTATATTAATATATTTTGTGAAAGCATGTGTAATTTTGTACTTGTGTGATGAAAACATCTTATTAGTAAAAGAATTAAACATATTTTTATGTATATTTTGAGTACTTTTTTATATTCTAATTGGTGTACCGAAGAGTCTTACTAGTCCCGCCTAGTCTCGACTAGTCTTTTTAGGGGTTTACCAACTAGGCACCACCTAACGCTTTTGACTGCATAGGTTAGATTAAGACTTTACTCTAGACCTTCATGCTATAAATAAAGGTCTTGAGAACCCCTTTCGATTATGGATTAAATAAGATTAAATTGATTTTTTAAACCTCTCTTTCTAGATGTCCCTCTTTAGATGTCTCTCTCTCCCCTTCTTCTTCTTCTTCTTCTCTCTCTCATGTTTCTCTCTCCTCTCTGTGATCCACGTGAAGCTAAGCCTCCTTAGGCTGGTCCTTCATTCTTTCCAAGGGGCAAGCCCTTCTTGTACCTGTATCTTGGCTGTGGAGTGATCCCTAACTTGGAAACCGATTTAAGAGCTCTGTCAGCCGTTGTTCTGCTAACCAACCTTCCTTACAAACATGTCTCAGGTATTTATGCCAGTCCTTGGATCTTTATCATACCTTGGGACCAGTCCCTAACCTTTCCTAAAGCTGCCTAAGCCGTCTCGGCCAAGATCGCAGCCAAAGGAGCAGTGCAGTCCCATTTTTTGGGCTGTTTTGCCTTTTTTAATCTCATGCACATACCCTGACCACACCTGAATATGTAAACCCCTTTAAGACCTCTCTAGACCTGCTATACAACGCCTGGAAATGATCCCAACATTAGCTAAGACCCTACCCATGTTCGGGACCTGAAACATCAAAACTTCACTCTGTCGATTATGCAGAACGTGTAGTTTCGTCTGTTTCACCTTATCAACCACTCAAACGACCCAACCTGACCTCTTTGACCCCTAACACCTATATCAGACCCAACACATGCCCCTAGGTCCCTCCCTCCAGAAGCTTTGGACCATGTCCTTTCAGAACTTGACCAAAATTCCTTCTCGATTCACTTATTGATCCTAGTTTTGACCTACCCGATTTAGCTGTTCTGACCCAGTAGCTTCATGGACCTTCTAACGAGTCCCCATTAGAGACCTTAGACCCGTACCACATTGTGTCAACCGGGGTACACAACTCCAGACACGTCAGCCACAGGCCCAAATGGGCCAAAACCGCAGGCACAATCTTCTCACTTTCGTCAGGCTCCAAGTAAAATACCCGTCTGTTGCAAACCCGAGGCTCCCTTTAGGTCCAAGTTTCGAGCCGTCTATTTCGGTTCTTGGGGAGGATGCAACAAAGTGGTATCAGAGCGAAAAACATACCATGGAGGGATCTCAACCCCTCATGATAATAAATTCGAGGAGATTCGTCGGCATGCCGAAAATGCCCGAGTGATTATACAGCAAACCCAAGTTGAGGTATTTCTGTGAAGGCAAGAGAGCACTAACAAAACCAACCGCTTGGAGCGAATTGAAAGGGCTGTAAATGCCCTTGGAGATCGCTGAACACTCTCCACAAGCGAAGGCATGATACTGACCGGGGTGCTAACTTTAACGATGGCCGAAGGGGACACCCGACCGAACCGATTCTCGGGGGCCATCACATGAATTTGCTCGAGGCATGGGTAAGAAGCCTCGCCTTGAAGTCCCTACTTTTGCTGGTGAGAACGTGCATGAGTGAATCTTTAAACTCAAGCACTTCTTTACTTGCCATAACGTGCCTCTGGAGGCACGTGTTGCCTATCTAGAAGGCGTCGCCCTTCGATGGTACGAGTGACTTGACCTCGTACACGGGTAGTCCATACAAGTTGATTTTGAGGGCCGAATCACAGAGAGATTCGACATTTACGATAGTGGTCTTTGTAAGCATTAATCCTTGCATGACAGTTCTACGAAGTTGAATACCCCGTTGACAGACGCAGTGATTTCTCTCCCAACG
Organism: Nuphar pumila; assembly: GCF_984573655.1. Taxonomy (NCBI): domain Eukaryota; kingdom Viridiplantae; phylum Streptophyta; class Magnoliopsida; order Nymphaeales; family Nymphaeaceae; genus Nuphar; species Nuphar pumila. The sequence continues at coordinate 88,397,427 of NC_143257.1, read as the reverse complement.
TGGCCATCACCAAAGACACAATAGTGCACCACAGACCGAGAGCATGTCTAGTCAGACCAGACGCCACACCTGCTGAGAACACCCTAGTGCGCAGCAGGGCAACACCCCTATATGCAGCAGTGAACCAGCCCACCTATTCACCTGTTCGGAAATCAGGTAGTGAGTTGACATTGTCGGAGGAAGAACCGACTACTGTTGAGGGGCGCCGAGGTGGAATCGCCTCACAACCTCCCCTATGACACTCACGAGTCGGGGTGGCCAATCAACCCAACAACTCGATGGGCCAAGTCGATCCGGCCCGCCATGGGTTGGGTTTGGGCCATGATTTTAGGCCCGGGCCCGTTAGGTACCAGGTTGAAACCCTGCCTGTTATATACTTGGGCCGGGCTTGGGTTGGCCGACAGGCTACTGGGTCGACCCGATGGGCCTGCATTATTTTTTTTTTAATAATATAAATTTTTTAAAAATTAACTATTACATAGTAAATTGGATAACTATTATTATTTACCTAATTAGTTGCGTGGGAACTTGCTATTTATTAATTATTACTATTTACCTAATTAGTTGCACTAATTAGGAATTAGTTGCATGGAAACTTGCTATTCTCTCATTAACCCATAATTTCATTCAAGCACTTATGCATTTTAAGATTGGGCCAAGCCGGGGCGGACAGGACTCGCTTCACATTGACCCAACCAATGGGCCAAGCCATGGGCTTCTCTTTAAACCTGAGCCTGTTAAGAACTAGGCCAAAACCCTGCCCATTAACCGGCCCGGCCCGGTCAACAGCCTGATCGACCCGATGCATTAGCGGACCGAGCCAGCCTGATGCCCACCCCTACTCACGAGCGTGACAACACCAAATTCGGTGCAGATCCATGGTGAGGTGTAACTATAAGGTGGACACGCTTGTTGCTATGGGCAACACCCATAGTTTTGTTCGAGAAAATGTTACCAGGGCCCATTACAAAGAGCACCTTGAATTCAATCCTATGGTCGGGGCTGAGACACAATGTAAAGGTATTGAGGTATGCTTAGATGCGGTTGTGAAGCCCCAAGGTGCGAGCCTTATGCCAGATTCATATCAGGTTCCCACCTTTGAAGTCCGTGTGAAGTTCAGAGTCCATGTGGTATTTGATCAAGGAGGAAATCAACATCAAGAGTGCCGCTTCCTTGAGGAAGTTCCTACTATCATCTTGGAACTCTGCCCCTGCATATCGCGAGTTAGCAAACAAGCTAAGCTCGTTACATGTGGTGCTAAGGATTGTTATGAGATCTGTTGTGCAGTCAATCAAAGACTCGTTTGACCTTGGTGGAACAACAAATTAGAGGGCCGTGGTCTCTACTTTGGGAGCAAAGTGGTGCAACGTGGTGGTCTGTTAAGACCCGATTTCTATGAGATGCCCCAGGATCCGCACTCCAAATCCTAGATGCCACCTTATGCTCATATGGGGTGATTCCAGCTTGCGTGTGAGGTCCATTATGTTGATGTGAAAGCTTATGTGGCTGAATATAGTGTGAAAAAGTCAATGGACAGATGTCTATACCAGAAGGAAGGAGAGCACACATGTCCACATTAGAACCAACTATAGCCACCCAGTGGGGCTCACATGGGGGACGCCTAATTGGAGGAACAGGGTGGGATGTACCCCCTCTCTAGATGTTTCTCAAGTTAATTAGATATAATCTAATTAGGTTTTCTTTATTAATTAATTAGGACTTTTAATTAGAGTAGGGGTCATGATAGAGGTAGGACTCTAGAATCCTCTCTCTAGTCTAGTTCTTGTTTCATAGTAGGACTCTTTTGTAGCTCATGGATTAGTTGTTGGATTATGACTTTGCTCTAGACCTTCATGCTATAAATAAAGGTCTGGAAAACCCTTTTGGATTATAGATTGAATTGATTTTCTAAACCTCTCTCTCTAGACGTCTCTCTCCTTACGTTTCTCTCTTTCTCCTCTGTGATCCACGTGAAACCAAGCCTCCCTAGGTTGGTCCTTCGTCTCTTTCAAGGGCCCAAACTCTTCTTCTACCTACATCTTCGCTGTGGAGTGATCCTTACCTTGAAAACTGACGTAAGAACCTGTCAGCTGTGATTCTGTTGATCAACCTTCCTTACGAACGTGTCTCAGGTATTTATACCGCTCCCTGAATCTCTATCATACCTTAAGACCAGTCTCTAACCTTTTCTAAAGCCGCCTAAGCCTTCTCGGCCAAGATCGCACCCGAAAGAGCAATGCAGTCCCGTTCTTCATGCTATTTTGCCTTTGATAATCTCCTGCATATACCTTGACCACGCTTGAATGTGTAGACTTCTTTAAGACCTCCTTGGAACTGATCCCATCCTTAGCTAAGACCTTACCCACGTTCGGGACCCGAAACACCAAAACCACACCCTACTGATTCGACAAAACGTGTAGTTTCACCTATTTGTCCTCATCAGCCTTGCCAACGACTCCACCTGACCTCTTTGACCCTTAGCACCTATATCAGACCCCAACACACACTCTTAGGTCCTTCAGAAGCTCTGGAGTAGGTCCTTTCAGATCTGGACCGGAATCCTTTCCTGATTCGCGTACTGGGCCTAGTTTTGACCTCTCTGACTTAGCCATTTTGACCTAGTAGCTTCACGTACCTCTTAACTGTCACCATTAGTGGCTTTAGACCCCTACTACATCATGTCAACCAATGTATAACTTCCCAGACACGTCAGCTATAAGCCCAAACAAAGGAGCCGAAACTGCAGACACGATCCTCTCACTTCTGTTGGGCTCTAACTAGAATTCTTGTCTGTTGCCGGCCCGATGCTCCCTTGAGGTCCAAGTTTCTGGTTCTTGTGGAGGGTGTAATAGATACCCTCAAGCTAAAAATATGATGTTCTAAGTAAGCAACAATTAGGGAAAATCTCAATCAACAATTGTATTTCAAATTACAAGGATAATAGGTATCACCACTGTAGTTTTTTTTTAACACATTCTACAAAATCTCCCCCATGTTCAGCAAACACCTTGACCTACCACAAAATCTCCGCCACATTCAACACATGATTACAAAAACTTTTTTGACGTGCAAAATATGCTAAACTCATAACATAAAATAAAAAGTGACATAGTGGTACCTTCACGATTGGGACATAAGGGGTAGAAAGGAGATGATCAACAATTTATATGTTATGCCAAAACAAAATAACTTTAAAATCACAAAGGTGCAAACTCACAAGTACAAAAGCCTATAATGGGCCAAATACAAAGAGCCACTAGGGGCCAACACACAATCTCTCAAAGGAGAGCAACCAACACTTAAAAGTAATAAGAATCTTTATTTCAATATGCTTGGCAACAAACACGATTAATATAAGAGAGGGAGTGGCCTATATATAGGCATTCCCATGCATAAAGGGGCTCGCCCAACTATACTATTTCTAGACGTTGGGGTTGGCCCAACTGCTAGTTGGACCTGCTCCCAATCATCTGCTACATAAAAAAAGAAAACAAAAACACAAAAAATTGAAATAGAGAAACTTGTCTGTCCTCATTGGATTGACACCTATTACAACATGAAATAATTGAAATACCCTCGATGGGTATTTCAATTTACATACACAGTGAACTATATATATATATATATATATATGACATATATACAATGCATTTTAACATCCCCTCAAACTTACGCTATGATCACCGAAAGTTTGTCAAGAAGAAAAGAAATTCGAGGTGGTAGAAGCACTTTGGTGAAGAAGTTTGCTATGTAACATAAGGTAGGGTGATGATCTGCCTCAAAATTCACGCACATAGTGGCAATCCATTTCTATACGTTTGGTTCTTTCATAAATGTATTATTGCCAGCTATGTATATTGCACTCTTGTTATTTAGCTATTGCATGGTACTCGGCTTCAGTGGATGATAATGATACTTTTTGTTGTTTTTTGCACTTTCACGACACTAGAGAATCACCTACAGAAACACAAAAAACATTAGTTGTGCATCGATCATTTGGATCTCCTCCCCAATTTGAGTCATTTTGCCAATAATACAATCCTCATAATAAAATTTTCCATTACAAAATTTGTTTAAATGAGGTAGATGAAATAATTTTGACAAACTAGGATATCCCAATCTTTGGTGCCATAAAGCTAAATTTACATTTTGAACATTATAACAAAAATTGCTTTGTAGAAGAAGAAGACAATCCATGTAGTAGAGGGATCCTTCTCTATAGCCTTCCCCAATCTGCTTCTCGGATGCACAAGATATTTTTTGGATGAGAAGGCGATACTACACCCAGGGTCAGTGATTTGTGAAACAGACAAAAGATTTAAATTTAGTTTTGGGACAAGTCTAACTGTTAGAATAGAGAATTTTGAAGTGTTTACAAAATTTTCAATGCTTTTAATACTAAGAGAGAAACTGTTGGCGGTAAAAACATTGTTTGATGTTGAATTAGTGCAACATTCAAAAAGTAAAGAAGAATGTGGAGTCATATGAAATGAGGGTCTAGAATCCAAAAGTCACAAAACCTTATTGAGAGGTGATGATGTAGAGACCGCGACACTAGAGAGAGAAATTCTTGATTAGTAGACAAATGTTCTTCATGATTTGAGAGAATAGGGTTCCAATAGATTTAAGTGAGACGCTCCCATGGTTGCCACTTTTTTTTCTTATCTTCTTTTGAACTTGGGACAAAATAGCCTAATATGGCCCGGTTCTCCACAATTATGACAAGTCAACATAGTTCTTTTTTTGTTGTCATTATATCTAGGCTTCCTATTGTAAGACTTTGAAAAATGAGATGGTTTGTAAACATTCGTATTGGCCCCGGTCTTGAGATGGCCAACACATTATCCTTTCTCCTTAGATTCAGATATATAGATTTAATTCTTGTCTTCTCCATGTATACTTGAGCCAAAACTTCATGTAAGGGAAGACAATTTTCCCTATGGATAATATTGATATGAACTTGTTTAAATTCACGTCTAAGTCCTCTAAAAAATTGGAATAGTTGTTTATCATGCTTGTATTTCTTCCATTCTTGAGCATCATTTGGAGTCTCCCATCTAGGCTCAAGTTTAACCAATTGATTCCAAAGCCTCTTGAGGTTACTATAGTATTCCTCACGGTCTTATCACCTTGTTTGCAATTATGCACCTTATTTTTGAGATCCCATTTATATGCCACGTCATTTTAGATATATGTTTGTTTAACATATTCCCAAGCCTCATCAACTCTTTCAAATTCAAGAATATCGGAGCAAGTTTCCTCATGCATACTAAAGAGGGAAAGAACCTTGGTATGACCTCACTCTTTATAAGTTTTTTTTGTAATCAATCTAAAGGCTTTCTTCTTTTGATCCACCATCAACTTCAATAACCAATTTTGTGAGAATTGGTTGTGGCTCCAATGCGGATCCATCAACAAAATGCCATAGGTCTTTACCCATGAGGATTCTTTTCACCGCTGCGGCTCATATGTTGTAGTTTTCCCCATCAAATTTGATGAGAACCACCGTTACAATTTCTTTATCGGCCATAGTGGAGGAAAGAATGAGAAGAAAAAAGAAAAAAAACTAGGGAAAAGTGTTGAAGAAGTTTGATGGCGTGTTTTCCAAGGCAATGAACCAATGCGCCACTATTCTCACGAATCTTCTCTTAAGTTTTGGCCCAAGAGCACTAAAGGTTCAGATACCAAGCAACAAGTGCACAAATACGATGCAACAAAGTGGCTACAAAGGTGCACACTCACAAGTACGAAAGCCTCTAATGGGCCAAATACAACGAGCCACTAAGAGACAATACACAATCTCTCAAAGGAGAGTAATCAACACTTAAAAATAATAAGAATCTTTATTTCAATATGCTTGGCAACAAGCATGAGTGCCTTTATATAGGCACTCCATGCATAAACCATCATTTGTTACATCAAAAACAAAAAGAAAACAAAAAAACAAAAAAACTGAAATAGAGAAACTCGTCAATCCCTAGTGGACTGACACCTATTACAACATGAAATGACACACACACACACACACACACACACACACACACATATATACAAATGGCATATACAAAATATATTTTAACAGTTTTGACCCACCCGATTAGCCGTTCTTACTTGGTACCTTCACGTACCTCCTAAACCGTCACCATTAGAGGCCTTAGACCCCTACCACATCGGGTCAACCACGGTACAACCTTCCGGACATGTCAGCTACAAGCCCAAAGGAGCTGAAACCGCATACATGATCCTCTTGCTTCTGTCGGGTTCCAACTAGAATACCTATCTGTTGCCAGCCCGATGCTGCCTCTAGGTCCAAGTTCCGAGCCATCTAATCTGGTTCTTGTGGAGGGTGCAATAGATACCCTCAGGCTAAAAATATGATGTTCTAAATAAGCAACAATTAGGGAAAATCTCAATCAACAATTGTATTTCAAATTACAAGGATAATAGGTATCACCACAGTAGATTTTTTTTTTAACACATTCTACAAAATCTCCCCCCCACATTCAGTAAACACCTTGACCTACCACAAAATCTCTGCCACATTCAACACATGATTACAAAAACTTTTTGGCATGTTGTAAAAGCAACACTGAACTGGCTAAAGCACAAACACTAAGCCACAGAATCATAACCTATACATCATGAAGCAAATGAGTTAATTCTTTAAGGTTTTGATGCACAAAATATGCTAAACTCATAACATAAAATAAGAAGCGACATAGTGGTACCTTCACGATTGGGAGATAAGGAGCAGAAAGGAGCTTATCTACAATTTATATGTTATGCCAAAACAAAATAACTTAAAAATGAAGTGCATCCTGCTATCTCAAATTACACCCTTATACGACTAATAACAAAAAGCATACAAACAAATAAACAATGAGTCAAGCTTTCAGTATACTGTTGCAGCCACGTTGAAGGGGCCTACATCCTACCCGAGTAGACACGATGAGTAACAGGTCCTATGTGTTGCTTCTCTTGCAAATTGTCACTGGGGTATAGGTGCGGGTACGGGTACAAGTACCGAGGGTACGACATGGCAATTCCAAAAAATATGGGTACGAAAACAACTATATATATATCATAGTCACCTATATCGTTTTAGGTATTATCTCGGCGATGATATTTCTTGGAGAGATTTTCAAAAGTTGAAAAATATCGAGAGTTTAAAAAATTGGAAAAGTATAAATGACAACAAAAAAGATAAGAAAATAATAAGCTTTGCATTATTTTTCTTCCAAAATATAAAAAAACACGTTTTAAAGGTTTTAAAATATAAAAGAAACAAAAAATAGGAAATGCAAACTTAAAATCAAAAAAGTTTTTCCCAAAAATATCATGATATTATCATGATAATATATATTTTGTCTTCTAACGATATTTGAAAATATCGCAAGATATTCCCTTTAATATCGACTACCTTAAAATAACAGTATTTCTTGCGATATTTTCAACTATCATTGATATTGGTGACAATGATATATATTTATATTAAATATCACATAAATACAAAATAGACTGAATATAATATTATATACTGAATATATATATATATATATTATATCTAAAATATATTATATACTGAAAGTATAATATAATATAATATAATATATGTCACGCAAATTGGCATGTTTGGTACCCATACTCGTGTCGACATGGGTACGCCACCACCTAAAGTGGCATGTCTTGGTAACATAGCTTGCAAACAAAAGTTACGTAGGAGAAGTGAAGGGGCTACCTTAGGCAATGACTCTACTAACACATCCACTCCTTCCCCATTGGGTAAAACAATCAAAGAAAACACAAAAAAATGAGAAATTGTAAACCTTAACAAGGAAGATGAAGAGAAAGAAGAGAAAAGGGGCACAGGAATTTGTTGTTTGCCCTCGCGTTCTCTTTCGGACCCAAAGGAAGACAGGCAGGGAATTTTCATTCACCGGCACAGAGGCTGGTGGGCCAGAGGGAGATGGACGGGGAGAGAGAGGGAGAGGGAGAGGGAGAGGGAGAAAAGGGGTTTAGGGCATGTGATGGGAAGAGTAAGAGAGGGGGAGGAGAGAGAGAGGGCGAGGGACGTGAAAAGGGGTGTGACTTTGGATCGTCTGATCATAATGGGTAGGTTTGGCATGTTTTTTGGTCGATAGATTTTCATTTCTCTCTCTTATATATAGAGAGAGAGATAGAGAGAGAGGTGTAATTTGAAAAGAAAAGGTATATAGCGGTTCTAAAAGGCTTTTGGGCATATACATGATGTGTGATAGCCCATTCAACACCTTCCACCTGTCCACTGATACACTCGTTCTTGTATATATATGGGAAAATATATGGTGATTCTATACCATGATACCATATGGTTAGGGCTAATCAACGATCCAGTCCAGATCCATATTCGGATTTAGATTCAGATTGTATGAATCAGGTCGGGAACAAAATAGGGGTCCAATCGATCCGATCCGATCCGTAAAACAATGGTAATCGATCCGACTCGATCCCAAAAAAATGGGACTGGGTTCTAATCGGTTCGGTATTGAGTCTTGCTCGATTATAAATATTATATATATGTATAAATAGAGTAAAAATACAATTTTACACTTTGAGTGACACATTGCATAATTTGCATTTAAAAAGCCATTTGGTAAAATTGTAAATTCTAACCATTTAACAGGCTTTTGTACAATTTCCAAATGAACCACCCATTTTCACCCAAATGTGTATAGATTTATTTTCTTTTAGGGTTTCTAGCTGTAGCTGCCTCTTGCCTGGTGTTCTCTTCTCCCTCATCACCATTTGCCACCATCGTCCGCTGATTCGCCACCGACCCCTATTGTCGGTTCAACATCTCCATCGAGGCTTCCCCATTTGGCCTTCTTTCCTCTTTCTCGTCTCTACACAAGAGTATACTGTTTCTAAGTTTAAATCTAAAGGAAAGAAGGAAGGAAAGGAAGGAAGGGTGGAAGAAATGGGTAAGCATCTCCAACCTCTATCCTCTATTGCAATTCGCAAATTCTATTTAATTTTTTTCCGAAAAAAATTCTATTGTGAATTTGTAATTTTGGAAGGAAAGAAAGGAAAGAAAGGAAAGGAAGGAAATTATGTGTTTTATGTTTGAAATTTAGATGTGATTTTGGAAGGAAAGAAAGGGAATGAAGGGAATTATATGTTTTGTTTTGAATTAGTCGTGATGGAATGAATGAAATCATGAAGGGATTTTGGTGTTTTATTTTGCTTGTATAATTTGAGTCTTAAATTGGTTTAAACATATTTGGAGTCCTACATAATTTCTTTGCTTGTTTTCTTGCCTTCTTGGTATTCAATTAGTGGTTTCTTGCTATTTTGCTTTTATGCTTGTATGCTTGGTGTTAATTTGAGTCTTAAATAATGTTTCTTTTCTTTTCTTTTTTCTATTCTGGATTTTGATATTTAATGCAAATTGCTTGTTATATTGATGTCTTTGTTTTTCATTTATTTTCTTGAAAATCTTTCACACATTGTGTGTTTGCTTGATTATATCACATGTTTATATTTATACTTGCATGTGTCCATAATTATAGATTGTCAATCAAGAAGTGATTATCAATCGACTTCCCTGTGGGTCTTCACAACCCACAGTTGAAGGTGAGTCTATGTGACATAGATTACAAAACTAGTATAAGGTTTTATTGTTGTTGATATTACTATGCTGATGACGGGATATCAAGGGATTTCTAAGATTGGATTTCACTAGAAATCTCAACCAGTGAAAGAGCTGTGTAAGATCAAGCAAGGTAACAACTTTGGAATGAGACAACGAGAAACTATAAAAAGCCTTTAGAAAATCTGTTATATCAAGGGATTGCAGAGAAGATTGGATTTCACTAGAAGTCTCAACCAATGAAAGAGCTTGCGAGGGAACAACTTTGGAATGGGAACAATGAGAAGCTGCAAAAAGCCTTTAGAATAGATTGGGGAAGACCACTTGTGGATTAGATAGATAATAGGCATTATGAGAGTTAGCTTTTTGTATTATATGTTCTCTTCGTTCAGTTATATATGATGATGATAGTTGCATTCTAAAAGACTTTGATGGGCTTTATTTAGTGATGGATATTGTTGATAGACCTTTTTTTATTATGAAAATACATGCCTTAGATGTTTGTTTTTTATAAATATGTATGTGTGAGTATTTGTGTGTGAAAGAGAGGAAAACAGAGTATATTGAAATCATTCTTACTAAAAAGTAACATAACTATTTTCATAAAAAAAAAAGAACACATGAAGCCAAGTTAAATTGAAACAACAAATTTGGATGACAAGGTTATCTACAAGTTAGCTGGCTATTATCCAACAGCAAATCCAGGTTTTCTTAAAACCAGGCTTTTCTATCTGTCATCCAAATGTACCCTTACAAAACTCTCTCTCTTTCTTTTGCCAAAACTCTTCTCGAATTAGGGTATATGAGGTCATGAGTTCCTTCTCTTGAATAAAAACTTAGCAAACCATGGTAAAAAGGGAGCTCATACGGGTTCAGATCTTGTGACCTCTTTTCTTTCATTAAAAGAAATCTTTCTTATTATATGCGAATTGGCTTGCTGATAATGTCTTCTATGTGTGAATTTAATTAAGATTGTATGTTTACTTGATCTTTAGGCAAAGTTGAAAAGGTGTCACAATGGACCTTTCTCCTTTTAAGAAAGATATCGACGAGCTCTTGGATGAATTCTCTGGGGTATGTTTTCGAGTTTGCTACTTTAATTTCTTATGATCCATTTATCACTGTGAAACTTAGATCTTTTCAAATCAATTGATTGCAGCAAAATGCCATAACACTGGCTGAAATGAAGAAGATCTGGTTCTCACGAAAGTTTTCTTTCATTTATGAGGCCAAGCCTGCTACCAATTTGGCACTTTTTATGCAAGCTCTGTATGCCCACACAATCTGTATGCTGCTGTAAAATGAGATTTGATTAAGATTTTTACTTTTTTCCTGCATTAGCATCATTAAGTTTGTATGGCTTAAAAAAATATGAAGCTTTGTCTTTTTTGAATTTTGAATCAAGACTTTCTCTTCCTTTGTTATAGCTCATATGCTATCTGGAGGTTCTCTATCTCAAAGATGGGGGGCATTATACTGTCTCTATTATCTTTATGAGACACAACCATTCAATCCAGCTTTCAAAATCTATCTCTCACTGGGTATGTCCTCTCTCTCATTTATTGACTTTATTGCATTCTTTGGAATATGTTTATATAACATCTTCCAATAGGCAAAGTTGGTATTTTTAAAATGAAGGAGCAGCTTACCTTCATTATGGCTTTGACATATAAGCAGGAATGATGGACTATCTGGCTTTACCTAACTCAACGCAAGTCAATGGTCAGAAATTAATCTGGGATGTGATTATCTGGAAATATATGAAATGCTGGTTCATGGGTGGTGATGCTAATTCTAAGCATTGCTTGTGGTGTAAACGATAGCTAGGCATATTGCTTCCATCCTCTAGATTTCTCAAGGTGTATGAAGTATCATGTTTGATGCTTGGAGCGGAACGACAAGGACTATTGAGGATAATCCTGATTACACATAAGATGAAAGAAAGTTGAAGAATAAAGAAAATGATTATTTGTGGAGTTCCCTTTATTTTGTGCAACCTAGAATGGTGACTTGTTTCTGATGACTGTTCTAAGACTTTTTTTGTGCAACCTAGCTTATTCCCACTTTTTTTTTCTTCTGTTAGAAAACTAGTAAAGTCCTAATTATAGAAACTTAAAGTACTTAAGCTTTATCAATGAGATGTCTTGGTTAAATTTGATCTATCAGATATCTTTCTTTTGGTGATGTGTTTCTGATGACAGTGTTCTAAGACTCATGCAGCATCACATGCTTCCATCGTGGTAGCAAGGGGCATGAGTAAACCCTCTTATTTTTACCATGGGAAATTTGCTCATTATCCCTACACCATATTTGAACTGCATATGTAATGGATGAGAAGGATTCATGGATCTCTTGTTTAGTTTTTTTTAATGGTTTTACGGCTCTCTCATTTAGCAGATCTGTGGCATCATTCAAGCCATTCAGGTGTTATGTATATGTTCTATATCTTATGGCCGACTCAGGTCCTCTTCTGAAGTTTCCCATGTTTCTTTTCTTTAACGTTTTTTGCTAACTGCAAGTTCTGTGTTCATACCCTTGTCTTTTGTATTTTCTTCATGTACACTAGTTGATTTTTCTGGTTTATCGTTCCTTCTATTTTTGTGCTTCCATCTGTTACAGCAAAATTGCTTCTTATAATGCTGTCCATACGTGAAGCATCTACTTAATGTACCATAAAGGTTTTGAGGCATCTCATGCCTGACCATTTATTTCTCTTTCATTACGCAGGTGAGCTAAAGAAGCTCAGGGCCCTTGTCCATGATGCGATAATAAATGATGTTAAAGATGTGCCTGTTTTAGTTAGGAGGATACTTTCGAGAAACATGTTCCTGTTTGGTTTTGTTGATAAGAATGATGGTTCCGTATCAGAGAGGATTGGTGAAGTCATGAAGCTGCAGAATGCGCAACTGCGAGTTGCCTGTGACAAGTATGGTAACAACTCAATGTGGATTGAATTCTTAATGAGTTTAGTTGTTGTAGCTTGTTGTACCCTAAGCTTACATGTCACTTTGATCAAGCAGGTTGTTGTCAAAAACTAAGGTTGAGGAGTATATGGACATGAATATTGTAAGCATCATTGTTTGCTACTCCCTAATTGATTGCCTATTTGCTTGCTGTTTTGTTTAATTTTCCATTTTCTAAATTTTGCTTCTTTGTTCTGACAAAGGGTACAGCATTGGACCTAGATGAGCTGAAGAAAATCTCAAAAGAATATGCTAGTGCAAAAAAGCTAGCAATTGATGGTACTCTCTCTCTCTCTTTCTCTCTCTCTCTCTCTGGTATTCATCACTTTGTGCCAATATGAAGCGGCTGGAAAGACCGTGCCAATTGGAGATATAAAGCATATAGCAGACGGAGATCTGGTTGGGGATGGCGTTGAGAAGATTGCAGGCAACTGGGAGATCCAAAAGCAACAACTGTATCAACAAACAGGCATAGAAATCCAGAAAGAAGATGCAGGAAACAATGATTTTGATCTGGAGTTGGGGCGCTTGTTAGCAGACTAAACTACTAGTTCATGTGAGCACATGAACCAAGTCAGACTCACTTTTTCTTAGACTCCTAATATATGAAAAATCCAGTTACTGGGCAATCTATCGATTTATTCTTATTCAGATCAAGCATCTGATTATTAGTTCTAAGGTGGTCTGCTTCACTTGTATATAACATGGGTGTTCTTGCTAGACTAAGCAAACCGGTCTTATAGTTTTTTGTGAATAACATATATGATTTATTTTAAGATGAATATTTTAGTTTTAGTGGTGTCCTAAAAAGTGGTTACTTTTTAATTTTGTAGATTCGCCATTCGTTGAACTTTGAATAATGTTCTTGTGCTTGTTTGTGAAAGAAAATCCTTGTGTTGGTGTGCGAGTCTGATGGTCTTGGTAATCTTATTCATTCAAATAACAAGGGAAACCACTGGTTGTTAAGATTGCTTCTGGGGTTCTGGATTCTGCCTTATTTTGATAAGCAAGTTAGGATCAGGCAATCCCCAAGGGGTTTTGTGTAGTGGGATGGGGCCTAGGCCGCTAGGCGGGTGGTCTAGGTCCAAATTGCATGAGCGTCACCTTTTGTGCAAGCTGAAGTTTGATGACTCCCTGTGGGCGAAGGGTAAGCCCTCAGAGTTTTACGCTACCAGGACAGTGACATTAAGTACGGCAGGAAGAGCCAGTCCAAGTATGTCTGATCCTGGAGCGGTTTCTCGGAGTAAATAAAACAATAAAAAATAAAAATTTAGGATTAGCAGTGCACAACGATTTACATCTCTATTCATCAACTAGGAAAGGAAACCTGTGGTGGTTTATCCTTCCACGATCTAAATCCAACAATGAATCCCATCGGAGCCAATATGGCAGCAACATAATTGCAAAAATGGATTAACCTATGTTTCTGGCCTCCTTGGGGTTTGATGGTAGGGGTAAACTTCTCTTAAAATAGAGAAACTCTCTTTTTGGGTGGGCTTCATGCGCCATCAAATGCACCCTTTTTCTCTCCTAAATTTCTGTTTTAGAGGAGTATATCTCCTCAAAAAGTGGGGGAGAAAAAGTCGCTGCATACCCCCACATCAACTTTTTTTCCCTGGTAAACTTATCTCTAAGGGCAGATTTGACTGTGCTGATAAAGTTATCAGAAAATAACCCTACTCTATGGAAAATATGACATGTTTTAAAAAATGCTGTGTAATTTCTGCTATTCTCCAAATGTCCAAAATCTCAAATACCCAAATTCACTATGACCCTTTTAACCCTCGCATGTGTGGAACTGGCAAACTTCACACGATATATTGCTTCGCGCCTCGGGTAATGCAAACAACCACTTAAAAAGAGTTTTGCATATTTTTTCTTGCGAACATCATGAAGGTCACATAAAATTTATTTGTGAACTTTCTGTTAATCTCAAACTTTGAAACATCACACATATGTCACGAAGTTCGCAAATAAATTTATGTGAACCTCGTTTTACTCTCAATCTTCGAAACATCGCAAAAAACTCATGAAAGTTCACACATATTTCATGAAGTTCGCAAATAATTTATTTGCGAACTTCGTAAGTATAAAAAATGGAACTCTACAGTCTAGAATTTTTAGGGTTATTTGTGGTCTCCAACCAGTGGCCCTCAACCGGCTTCCCGACGATGACTTTTCAACAACTATTCTGGCGGGACTTTGTCTTCAAGTATTCCAGAATCTTCAATGGCATTTTTTTGGTAAGCACATATTTAACTGTTGAACTAGCTATTAATTTTTTTAAACACAATTTTTTTGGAACACGATGACGATATGGATGTTTATATGTATATATTTATTTGTGTTTAGTTGTTGTTGAACTTTTTTTTGTGTTTTCTTGTGTTTATCGTTTAGGGTTTACTATATTTAAGTTTTTTTCATATATATATATATATATATATATATATATATATATATATATATATATATATATATACATGGATGCCTTTTTCTCACATACTAGTTTCTAAAGATAAATGATATATGTTGTGTGGTTGTTATAGAAATGTAACGATGGCCTCTTAAAGGGTTAAAATATACTATTATAGGAATGATCATCCTACTTGGATATTTATACTGGTATCCAAAAATAGTAGTTATAAGAAATTTGTAGCGTTGATGTCTCTTAAAACCGGATATATGGAAGAGTCAATTAGCCTTCGATATAGGAAAGATACCAAATTAGATGACAACATTTAAAGATAAATGTCTTGGATGATAACGACATAGAATCCATGTTATTTAGTGATGACGTTTATCTAGTTGCTCGCAAAATTGAAGAAAAAGTTGCTTTGAGAGTTAAATAAGAAGCAGTTAATGAATGGAATGATGGGGATTCTTTGGATAACATACATCTATCTCAAGCACCATCGATCAAGCTTAGTCATTTGAAAAACATGGATCTTCGATTTGCAAGTAATGAAGAACGAATAATTGATGTTGTGCACAATCAAAGGATCATTGTAGAGGATGGAGAACCATGTCAGCAAGCCAATGCCAGTGATAAATCTAGGTATAAGTTTTAATTTATGCTTGAGATATAGGTGCAATTAATTTATTTTTGCATATGCTTAATCTTAAATGTTGAAAATGCAGAAATGTTGAATGCATGAATGAGCTGAAAGCGATAGATACAATGAATCTTGACTTAGTTTGTACAACTGAATAGTCAATTAGTGGTGGTAGTGGAGAATCAAATGATATCAATGATGATAACTATACCATGTGGATGAGAGAGAATGAAGATAATAATGACATGAGACAAATAAATGCGGGTGAAAGCGATGCACTAATGGCATTTGAGAAGTTGAAGCCTTGGTATGTTGTAGAAGTTATATAAACATTTGTTGGCATAAGAACTATTTTATATTTTTACACTAATGAGACGTTGAATAGGTTCCCATTCAATGGGTTCTCATACAATGAAGAACAATTAAAAATCATTGAAGCAAAGACATATCATTTATATGAGCAATTGCGTAACAAACCACTTAATGATTGTTAACAATTCCAATGACTAACAACGTGCTCAAATGATAAAAAAATTGCTATCAGCAAAAGGTTTAATGATCTCTAACATTGTCGTCAGTTTCTGAAAGATCATGTCATAAAAAATAACTATAAAACAAAATTTTGAAGAGTTGTGATAACAAATTGTCGTATGCACAAGATCGAACTCGCAAAGTATAATTGTTTGCTCGTGGAAGATTTATTGTACAAAGGTGCCCGAAGCATGGTGAAGAGATATCAAAGCAAACATACATGCGGTGGATCACTAGGCAACTTTATGGTGAAAAAGTGACTTCCATATGGATTTCAAATGTTATTCACAAACGTACGCACGATAACCTGAAGATAACTCTAAGAAAAATCATGAATGACATCAGTCATGAGGAAAGAGTGGAGGTCACTTACAAACAAGTATGGCATGGACAAGAACAGACTAAGGGGGTACTTTATGGTTCATTCAAAGAGTCCTTTAAGATGCTTTCTATCTATTTCGATCATTTGATGAAGGCTAACCAAGAATCACTAGGGTATATTCAGACTGATCAGAAAGATCGATTTTTGTATATGTTCTTATCCTTCTGGCCAAGCATTGATGAGTTTTTAAAAGGATGCCCTCAAGTTCTTATGATAGATGTCACTTTCTTAAAAGAAAGATAGGCTAGTATATTGTTGTCGGCCCATGATATTGGTCCTTGTAGTGAGACATTTTCGATAGCATTTGTAGTTGTTGATAATGAGTTCAAATATTCATTGGCCTGGTTTTTGAAGCATCTAAAAGAAGAACTCATATGCTACGATGAATTAAAGAGATATTAGACCTTATAGTTATCTATGATAGACATGAATATCTAAAGTATGCTATCCCCCACATATGACCTACATGTCACGTTGGATATTGTATGAAGCATTTGACAAAAAACTTTTCTAAGAAATTTGGTTTACCACTTTATGCATTTTGGTGGAGTGCAGCTTGAGCAACCACGACACAACAATGCACTTATTTTCTTCAAAAATTTGATTACAAGACGAAGCCACATACAATTATGTTTTCAATGATGTGCACCCAAAACATTGGGCTAACAATAACTTCTCCACGAAAAGATATAGATATTTAACGTCTAATATAGCAGAGAGCTTCAATGTGTAAATTCTTTTCATACGTGACAAGCCCTTAATTTCTCTTATTGAAAAACTCCGTCTCATGCTGATGAAACTTTAAAAAAAAAAAAAAGAATGTCAGACAAAATATGACAAGCGTTGTGGTGCATAAGGTAAAAGAAATGCTAGAAGAACTCTCGAGGAAGGCACAACAAGTACGTGTGCAAGTAGTGCATTGCCACCAAAAGTGGTACGAAGCACACAACCGATCTCACAGTTATAATGTTGATCTTCAATGACACTTATGCGCTTATCAAAAGTGGTAGGTTAAAGGGATTCCATGCGAACATGCGATCACAAGCATTTTGTATGAGGGGAACCTACCAAAAGATTATTGACACAAGCTCTTCACAGTTGAATAGTATCGAGTTGAGTATAATAGATTTTCATTCTTTTTTATGGTGAACAATGTCCAACACATTGGTCCATCAACTCTTATGAAAGTGCTGTAGGATCGAGGCAACGAGCAGGGGGGGGGGGGGGGGGTAAATAGTGCTTTTAAATAGCGTCTATGGAATTTTGAAGGATTTTAAAATTCACAAAACAATCACACAAAGAACACAAGAATTTATCCTCGTTCAGTCTTCCTGAACTACATCCAGTCCTCAAGCAAAACCCGCTTGAGATTTTCACTATAAACCTTGTGTCACCACAAGAACATACATACCAAATCTGGTTCCACTTTCAGTAACAACCCCACTGAAAGCAAACAACTCCTTTAAAACAAGGAGTCATTTTCTTTTACATAAAAAATATAAGTAAGCAAACTTACAATCAACCTACAAGCCTTTCTTATAAATGCAAATGGAATGAAATAGGCCTCTATGGTTGTTGAAATACTTAACTCACGAATTCACTATCTCTCAAAAGAATTTGAGTGAAAATATCAAGTGAGTGAGAAAACGAATACTTGAATGAATAAGAGTGAAAAACAAAGAATTTGATCTTTGTAATTCAATGTAATTCGATTGAATTCGATGTTTTTGAGTGTAGAATTCACTCATATTTATAGTTGAAAGATTTCATACGTTAAGGGTATGAAGGGGTGTCAAAATTGTCACTTTTGAATGGTCAATTTGTTTGAAAAATAAAAAGACACACCTTTTAAAAGTTATAAAAAATGATAATATTAGTCGACTGGAACAATATTAAGTCGACTAAAATCAAATATTAGCAGACTGACAGTTATCGTCAGTCGACTACTGTGTTTAACAAAACCGTTTGAAAATAAGGAGTTTTGAAACTTAGTCGACTAAAGAAAAGTTAGTCGGCTGATGAAATCATCAGTAGACTGAAAAACCTTTCAGTCGACTCCTGTTAAATTTTTCTGAAAACAAACATTCTGTTCGGTCGACTAAGAAAACCTTCAGTCGACTGTTGCTAAATTTTCTAGAAATCAAACATTTTGTCCGGTCGACTAAGAGTCGATTAGTCGACTAATTCACAAAGTTGACGTTTTTGCTTTGAAAAATTGGTGCAAAAAAGTTGGTCGACCGGTGAGGCTGTTGGTTGACTAATAAACATGAAAAATTAAGTAAAGAGTTTTCTAAAACAATTTTCATGAAGGGTTCTTTTAGAAAAGTTTTTCTAAAGACTTTTTAGATGAAATGCAATTGAAATATGCACTCTAAGTAAGACTCTTACAAGAATCTAAGACATTTAATGAAATTTACATTTGCATATTTATCTTCAAAGATTCTTCATTGAATTCTACAATTCTTGTCATCTTTCTTCATTGCCTTAGCTGGAATGAAGTTGATTCACTTGTTCATCATCAAAACCTAGTTCTGGAAATTTTATATACGACTTCGTTGTCATAAAAATCTCCCCCTTTTTGATGATGACAAACTAGTCAAAGATGGAGCATTTAGATGCATAGATGGAGATTTTACTCCCCCTATCAATATGCTGCAAAACATAAGAAGTTAGCACAATCAAAGCATATATATATCATATATTGATTGTTTTGCATTTCCATCATTACTTCATGCATTTCTATTTCTTTTTTCATAAAATTGGTATCAAGTTTTTATGCAATTTTCAATGCTTTCTCATGCAATTTTCATGTTTGTCTTTTTCTCCCCCTTTGTCATAATCAAAAGGAGTAAGTGCAGTCATAGCATAAGAAAAATGCAAATTCAAGTTCAAAATATTACAACTTAGAAATTATCAAAGTTCAGGAAAAGAAATGTTGTTTTTATCAAAGCAATAACAGTAAACAAAGTTCAAGAGAAGTGTTGCTTGATCATCTCTTTAAGTTCAGCAATATCATTCTGAATTGACGAAAGTTGTTGAGTCACATCCTCCCGAAAAGTGTGTTGATGTAGCTCTAAAGCTTCTATTCGTTGCAAAACTTCATCATGATCTTGATCAATAGGGACTTTCTTTCGTTTGTGTTGAGATGGAGGTGATGAAATTCCACTAGAGGGGGGGTGAATAGTGAAATACGATGCAAGTTGATACAATAAAAATAAAGCAGTAAGGCACAACACAATAAACATAGGATTTATACTGGTTCGGTCAAAACCCTGACCTACATCCAGACCCCAAGCAAACCACTTGAGCTTTCCACTATAACATCCGAGTCACCGGATAAATAGTACAACACCCTCTTCCTCAGAGGTCTTCTTCTTTCAACAGAGAAGGGGCACACCCTCTTCCACAGAGGTCTTCTTCTCTCAACAAAGAAGGACAACACCCTCTTACACAGAGGTCTTCTTCTCTCAACAGAGAAGGGCAACACCCTCTTTCTCAGAGGTCTACTTCTTTCAATAAAGAAGGAATACAGTGAATAACAGAGTTACAATACTTCCTATAGAACCTTCAGGATGATATGAATGCACGAATGAAGGATTCTCAGAATGTTCTATTTGTCACTCAGAAGATACTCTTTGTCAAAGAGTTATTTTTGACTTTTTCTCTTTCTTTTCTCTTTCTTTTTCTAGGCTCTCTTTCAAATATCGAATAGGTATTTTTCTCGTTGTAAGCTCACTTGTCTATTTCATTCCCTTCTGTGTTGAATAGTTCATTTGAGTGTGTTTTTATAGCTTAAAAAAATAGTCGGCTTTTTGAAATCGTAGCCTTTTTGAGATGTGAAATGTCATGTCATTTCAAAAAACATCTTTAGAGAAGTTCGAGAAAGTCTTCTTTCCATAAAAGTAAAATATAGGGTACACTAGTCGTTGTAATATTTTAGGTAATACATATTTTATGTAAAAAGTCTATTTCTTACAATAGTACATTGAACGTTGGATTATAGGTTGTCATGTGGTTTTGTCTTTATCCTAATTAATGATTTGTGGTACATAGGTACTTCTTTACTTTAAATGAGTGTAAGTACAATAAATGCTTTGAGATATTTATTTGTACATAGTCATGTCAAGAGTTTTCTTTATGTTGTGTTTTTCAAAGTCTACAGAGAGAATGAAGACTATAAGTAAGTCGACATTCTTGAGAAGGATATTTAACAAGGATTCTTTACAGAAGGTATTTAATGCTATACAAAGAGAATGATGACTTCAAGTAAGTCGACATTCTATGAGTTTGTAAAAAGGTAACTAGAGTCTTTTCAAAACCAATATTATATTTGTTTTCTTTGTGTAGCCGATTTCATGTTTTGTCTTTTTCCTATCTTTGAAATCATTTCTTTAAAGAAGGTAACTAGAGTCTTTTCAAAACCAATATTATATTTGTTTTCTTTATGTAGCCGATTTCATGTTTTGTCTTTTTCCTATATTTGAAATCATTTCTTTAAAGAAGGTAACTAAAGTCTTTTCAAAGCCAATATTATATTTGTTTTCTTTGTGTAGCCGATTTCATGTTTTGTCTTTTTCCTACTTTTAAAATCATTTTTTTTCAAGTTGTCTTGTATATGATATAAGGTACAATTATTACATTTTGAAATCATGTCAAAATACCTTTTTCATAAAGGGTTGTAAGAAGGTACAATTATTACATTTTGAAATCATGTCAAAATACCTTTTTCATAAAGGGTTGTAAGAAGGTACAATTATTTGTTTTCAAAAAGGACCTTTTTAAAACTATCGTATACTTTTATGAAATAGCTATTATGAGTGAGTATGCAATATGCAATATGCATCCTTCTGAAGGTTCTGTTACAAATGACTCTAAAGAAAAAAATCTTCAACTTGTGGAAGCCGATCTCTTTAGATGGTCTTTAGGAGTGCATGGCTCAACAAGCTTTTTCTTCAAGGAGTATGATTGCATCATAGTTGTACTTGAACAAGAGGTCTTCATCCTTTTTGAGTGAGATATCCTTGCATCAAATACTCGTTAGATATATGGCAAAACATATCCAGTCATTATATAACATTTTTCAAGAAGACATATTATCATATCATATGAAATCAAATAAGACAGTGTATCATATTATGTAACATCAAAACAGAGTTTCTCAACATTCTCCCCCTTTTTGATGATGACAAAATATGCTCCCCCTGTCAAAAAGACATTATGCATAGAAATAATAATATCATAAAACTATTGAAAAAATGTTAAAGAGAGTATTTTTCTCCAATAATGGAGACAAGATTTCTCCCCCTTTGTCATGGACAAAAAGGAAGGGATCAGAGTAAGAGAGTTATTACAGACCAAAAAAAAAATGTAAAGTTATTACAGACCATAATTAATTAAAGGTGATTACAGACCGAAAAAAATACAGCTAGTATAGTCTAAAAGATAAGTTGTTGGATGTTGGAGCATCTTCATCAGAGTCGGGCAGGTGCAGGGACCTGAGATTGAAGGAAGTAGCATCGAGGACCTGAGAGGGATGGAGGATAACTTCATTTTGAAGAGGTACTTTGAAGTATTTTAAAATGGGAGTTATAAAACACCCGAAAAGAAGAGGTTGGAATTTTTGATAACGAATAAAAAGGTCGAAAAGAATGTTGGACCAGTTTATCGGAGTAGAAGAAAAAATTGCGTAGAGAAGGAGAGAGATTTTTCTTGGTACTAATCCCTTGCGTGGAGGCTTGGGATAGATATTGTGGAGAAGAATTTGGGCAAGCAGTTGAGCATGAGGTTGGAGATTCCTCATGTGCCAGGGAAGTTATGAGCAGTTGGTGCAGAGAAGAATTTTTCGAAGTACCGACAGTTCGAGTGGTACTATGTTGTCTAGGTTTAGTCCGGTGGAAGGAAGATTAAGAATTTTGCCTAATGAGGAAGCATGAAAGATCATCAGGCGTCCGCGTACTTTGGTGGTGATGGTAGTTTGTTCATGATCAGAAGAAAAATTTGTGTAGAAGAGTCGGACGAGTTCGGGATAGTAAGCAGCTTGGGATGAAGATCCTAGTAAGTGTTTGAGTTCGGGGAGAGATCTTTCTAGGTCAAATAATACGAAGTCGTCGTAGTTAACCAATTTTCCTTCATGAATTGGTCGAGAACAAAGGGAGTTGTAGAAGTGAAATAGTTCGGGATACCTTAGGTCGGCGGCAATGATAGCAGTGTTGGAGGAGGAAGCCATGGCAAGAGCTTAAAAAGAATAAGCAAGAGAGAAGATCTTGGAAGGAGTAAGGGTTTGTAAGAGAATAAAGAAAATCGTGGGAAAGAGATATGAATCAATCTAATAAATAGAAGAAGAAAAATAATAGTGATAAGAAAAGAATGACATTGGAAGTGAAGGATTTTTAGATTTTAGTGGAAAGCGTGAGTTGTAAAATAAGAGACTTGTGAATGACAAATCAAATCAATTTTGGAAGAAAGTGTATTATATTAGTATAGATATTAAGAAGGACATAGTTTGGAAATAATTTTTCTATATATGTAACAAATTTACTATGGGCAATCTTGTTGGATAGTGAGAAGAGTCATGAATTGAGTATGGAGTGTCATATTAAACGTAAGAGAAAGAATGATTCAAGAGATTTTAAAGATTTTCGTGAAGATCATGAAGAATAGAGAGTGAATAATGGCCTAATAAGAACAAACAACTTTTTCAAGAGTTTACTTTGTGTGAAAGCATTCCAAAATCGTGAAGAGGGAGTTTGGAATAGGACAAACATGAGAGTATGAGGAAATGCAATAATTTCTTATTTAAGAAGTGTATATTTTGATATACGTGAAAGGAGTGTGAATAGATATAAAGGAGGGTGATACGGATATGTAAAAGAAATGAGAGTGGTCATAAAGGACACCAATCACTTGAAGTTGGATAGGAGATGTATGACACAAAGTGGAGTGAAGGACAAGGTTTTAATGAGTCTCGATTGGAGAGAGAGATAAAATATATGAGAGAGTCATGGTCACGAATGAAAAGGAACTTCGTGTAATGTAGAGAGAGAGAGAGAGAGATAAAAAGGTGATGCAAAACGTACTAATGAGTGGAGTACAAGTTTTTGAAAAGAGAATTTTACAATACTTTTTGTAAAAGATGTAAAGCATGAAGAAATGATAATAGATTGTTCTTAGGCTATGATATAATAGATGATATAGTAAAAATTTACGTGAGATATAATAACTTAAAAGGTGGTACGAGAGGATAATCATTTGAAATTTTCATGAAAGGCATTAATGTTTTAGTGAAGTGTCTCTATAGGAAGAAAAGGAAGACATGATAGAGATAGAGTGTACGCAATATATGATATAACAAATGCTATAGTAAAAATTTTACGTAAAAACATAGCAACTAGATCTTTAGAAGAAGGTAAAAAAACCAAAAAAAATAATCATTCGATTTTGACTAAAATTTGAAAAGCAAGATTTCTCATAAACTAATATGTTATCATGTTGAAGGTGAATCAACTTATCGTAAGAGAAGTTTTCACAAGAGGACAAAAAATAATAAAGGAGTTATGAGATGAGTGATATGAACAATGTCATGATAGTTTTTAATATAATTAGTTCTTATGGATATGAGTGAAAGGAGATAGGACAAGGAGTCATTATGGATGTATACTTGAAAGATGACACGTTGAAAGACATAAAGAATGTGACTTATAAGAGTTTAGAGTATACGTGAATATGGAAACCTAGTTTGACTAACAAAAAATCGATAAGAAAAAAAACTTTTTAAAATAAGATTTTAACAAAACTTATAAGAAGTATTATAATAAGTGTGATTAATTTATAAGTCACTTAGTTTGCATATTCCTAGTTCTCTTCTAATTCGTGTAAAGTCTTCATGTTTCAATGGCTTAGTGAATATGTCTGCTAACTGTTGATTAGTGGGTATGAATTCGAGTTTAATTATGTTGTTTAAGACTTGTTCTCTTAAGAAGTGGTGTCTTATTTAAATGTGCTTAGTTCGTGAGTGTAAAATAGGATTCTTAGATAAGTTTATAGCACTAGTATTATCACAGAAAATAGTTGTATTTTCAAAATTTAAACCAAAATCTTTTAAGGTTTGTTTCATCCAGATAACTTGTGTACAGGCTAGGCTAGCAGCAATGTATTCGGCTTCAGTAGTTGATAAGGATACACAGTTTTGTTTCTTACTGAACCATGATACAAGTGAGCCCTAGCATATGACATGTTCCACTTGTGCTTTTTCTGTCAGATTTACTTCCAGCAAAGTCAGCATCACTGTATGAGATTAAATCAAATGTAGAGGATTTTGAATAGAATAATCCAAAATCTACTGTGTCTTTTAAATATCTCATTATTCTTTTTACAGCTTTAAGATGTGATTCTTTTGGATTTGACTGAAATTTAGCACACAAGCAAACACTGAACATAATATCTGGACGGCTAGCAGTTAAATATAGTAGTGATCCTATCATACCTCGGTATACCTTTGTATCCACAGACTTACCATCTTCATCTTTGTCCAAAACAATAGTAGTGCTCATAGGAGTGGTTTTTGAAGCAGTTGAGTTCATGTTGAACCTCTTCAGAAGTTCACGAGCATACTTAGATTGATTGATGAAAACTCCATCCTTGGTTTGCTTAATATGCAGTCCAAGAAAGTAGTTGAGTTCTCCCATCATACTCATTTCGAATTCCTTCTGCATGGACTTAGAAAATTCTTCACAGAGAGTGCTGTTAGTAGATCCAAAGATGATATCGTCTACATATATTTGAACAATTAGGGTATGATTATTCACTATTTTCACAAATAATGTTGAGTCTGCTTTGCCTATAGAAAAACCAGTTTTTAATAGAAAGGTTTTGAGTCTGTCATACCAAGCACGAGGTGCTTGTTTTAGGCCATATAAAGCACGTTTTAGTTTGAAAACATGATCTGGATATTGTTCATTTTCAAATCCTGGAGGTTGTTTTACATAAACTTCTTCATTTATAAAACCATTTAAAAAAGCACTTTAAACATCCATTTGATATAATTTGAAATCCATATAGCTTGCATATGCTAAAAACATTCTAATAGATTCAAGTCTAGCAACAGGAGCAAATGTTTCATCAAAATCAATACCTTCCTCCTGGTTGTAACCTTGAGCTACTAGTCTGGCCTTGTTTCTTATAACATTACCTGTTTCATCTAGCTTGTTTCTAAATATCCATCTTGTCCCAATGATCGGATGATCCTTTGGTCTTGGTACAAGATCCCAAACTTCATTCCGTTGGAATTGATTCAATTCTTCAGTCATGGCTAGCATCCAGAACTCATCGATGATGGCTTCATCAATCTTCTTTGGTTCAAGTTGAGAAATGAATGCCATATTTGCAATCCGTTCTAGCTGAGCTCTAGTCTGAACCCCCTTCGTCAGTTCTCCCAAAATCTGCTTTTGAGGATGATCTTTGATATCGACAAATGTTCTTTGATTATCATCTTCATTAGACTTAGCTGTGTTATCTAAAAATAAATCTGTACTTTCAACATCATCATCGTTAGTTTGCTTATGAACAGATTGATCAATAGATTCACAGAAACTAACATGCATAGATTCTTCAATAGACTTAGAACTCTTATTGAAAACCCTGTATGCTTTACTATGACTTGAATATCCTAAAAATATGCCTTCAATAGATTTAGCATCAAATTTATCTAGGCTATCTTTTGTGTTTAGGATAAAGCATTTACAACCAAAGACTTTGAAATAGTCTATTCTTGGAGTTCTGTCATAGAATAGTTCATAGGGAGTTTTATTTAATAAGGGTCTAATGAGAACTCTATTTGTTATGTAGCATGCAGTATTAACATCTTCTGCCCAAAAAAGATTTAGCAAGATTATTGTGTTGGAGCATAGTTCTAGCAGATTCCTGAAGGGTTCTATTCTTTCTTTCTACTACACCATTTTGAGGTGCAGCTCTAGGAAAGGCAAAGTTATGAGAAATACCATGCAAGTTACAAAAATTTTCAAAAAGTTCATTTTCAAATTCTCCTCCATGGTCACTACAGATTTTAACAATAGAACAAGATTTTTCATTTTGTAATTTTTTACATAAAATTTCAAATTGACAAAACGTATCACTTTTGTTTTTCAAAAATATTACCCAAGTAAATCTTGAGTAGTCATCTACAATGACAAAAACGTATTTATTGTGATTATGACTAGCTACTCTAGAAGGACCAAAGAGATCCAGGTGGAGAAGCTCTAAAGGTCTTTTGCTTGAAATGATATTTTTTGATTTAAAAGATGATTTAGACAGTTTTCCTAATTGACATGCATCACAAAAATAATCCTTTTTAAAAGATATTTTGGGTAACCCACGTACTAACTTATCTTTAGCTAATTTAGACATGTACTTAGAATTGACATGACCCATTCTCATGTGCCATAAGTGTTGAGAGTCATTATTAGCTATGAGGCAATGTTCTGTGATGTTTTCTAGGTATAGTTCATATATATTATTTTTTCTTATACCTTTTAAGATAATATTTTCGTTGGTGTCTGCTATAAGACAAGCATTGTGATTAAAGCTAACATTATAACCTGTATCACACATTTGACTAATACTTAGAAGGTTATGTTTTAAGCCTTTAACCAGGAGAACGTCTTTGATAAGAGGTTTATCTATATTTCCAATATTACCAATACCTATTATCAAACCTTTGTTGTTATCTCCAAAGGTGACGGTTCCTCCTTCTTTTTTATGAAGAACAGCAAAGAGGTCTGAATGTCCAGTCATGTGTTTTGAACATCCACTGTCTAATATCCATCTGTTATTCTTGTTTGGAGCCTGCAAAACATTAAGTAAAATTTCTTTTTGGTACCCAGTCGGGTCCCTTTTTGTTAGACTTTGGAACCCATATCCATTTAGATTTGGGTTTGTCTACAGCCTTGGAGGAGTTCAAGAAGTTAAAATTATAATGCTCCTTTTTAGGTTCAGAAGAACTTTTCACAAATGTGGTCTTTTGATTCATACAAGAAGGCTTGTTGAAATGAGAGTAGCCAATACCATTCTTGTAAAAAGACACTTTTTGAGAGGATAGGAGTTTATCCAAGTTCTCTTTTCCTTTAGTAAACTTGAAAACCATTTTCATAAGGTTCTCAGTTTTACTTTTAAATTCTGAAATTTCTACTTGCAGATTTTTAGTCTTGGAGCTGGTAGAAGAGATTTCAGAAGTAATAAGAAGATTTTTCTTTTGTAACTCAGAGTTTTCAATACTGAGTTTTTCATTTTTCAAAATGAGCTCTAGATTCTCAGATTTCAAATGTTTATTTTTGAGAATCGTTTTCCTTGATTCTTCAAAAAGTTCCTGAAAGGCATTTTGAAGTTCTTCAAAGGAGAAATCAAGAGATTCACTTACAAAGCTTTCTGCCATGAAGCACATGTTGGCGATTTCTGCTTCATCATCATTTGACTCTTCACTGGTGGATGGTTCTGAATCATCCCATTGAGCATGCAGAGCCTTTTTCTTGAAGAACCTTTTCTTTGGTTCCTCAGTCTTGGATTTTCTTTTGAGAAGAGGACAATCACGTCTCATGTGACCTGGCTTATTACACTGGTAGCACATAGAATCTTCTTTTGGGTCTTTTCTTTCTTTGTGCTTATTTGGAAGCCGGTTCCTTCTCATAAAGCGCTGAAATTTTCTGGTGAGTAGCGCAATCTCAGTTTCTTTTTCTGAGTCCTCATCCTCAGAAAGGGCTGGAAAGGCTAGAGTTTTCTTCAAAGGTTGTTCTTCTTCTCTTCTTTCCTTCATATGGACTTCATAGGCCATAAGATTGCCTATTAAATCATCCAGAGTAAGTTTGGACAAATCTTGAGCTTCTTCAATAGCAGTAGTCTTTTTCTCCCAATCAGTTGTGAGAGATCTCAAGATTTTCTTCACCTTTTCTGTCTGAGAGTGGGTTACACCCAGAGATTTCAGATCGTTGGTGAATCTGGTGAACATCTCTGTGATGGGTTCATCTTTGTTCATTTTGAACAACTCATATTTTCTGACAAGAGATGAGATTTTGGCTTCTTTCATTTTGTTGGTTCCTTCATGAATGACCTCCAAAGAATGCCAAATATCATATGAAGATTCACATATAGATATTCTATTGAATTAATTCTGATCGATGGCACAATATAAGGCATTCATAGCCTTTGCATTTAGGTTTTCCATTTTCTTTTCTTCATCAGACCATAAGTTATAGTCTGCGGAAGGAGATGTGTATGGATGCTCAACAATTTTCCATACAGCAAAATCTATGAATTTGAGAAATATAGCCATTCTGCACTTCCAGTATCCATAGTTGGAGCCGTTGAAGAAAGGAGGACGAGATGCGTGTTGACCTTCAATATCACGAGCATAAGAGATAGATGCCATATGTGCTGGAAGACTTGTTATGTCGAAACCAGCAAACCTGCTCTGATACCAAATGAAATTCCACTAGAGGGGGGGGGTGAATAGTGAAATACGATGCAAGTTGATACAATAAAAATAAAGCAGTAAGGCACAACACAATAAACACAGGATTTATACTGGTTCGGTCAAAACCCTGACCTACATCCAGTCCCCAAGCAAACCACTTGAGCTTTCCACTATAACATCCGAGTCACCGGATAAATAGTACAACACCCTCTTCCTCAGAGGTCTTCTTCTTTCAACAGAGAAGGGGCACACCCTCTTCCACATAGGTCTTCTTCTCTCAACAAAGAAGGACAACACCCTCTTACACAGAGGTCTTTTTCTCTCAACAGAGAAGGGCAACACCCTCTTTCTCAGAGGTCTACTTCTTTCAATAAAGAAGGAATACAGTGAATAACAGAGTTACAATACTTCCTATAGAACCTTCAGGATGATATGAATGCACGAATGAAGGATTCTCAGAATATTCTGTTTGTCACTCAGAAGATACTCTTTGTCAAAGAGTTATTTTTGACTTTTTCTCTTTTTTTTCTCTTTCTTTTTCTAGGCTCTCTTTCAAATATCGAATAGGTATTTTTCTCGTTGTAAGCTCACTTGTCTATTCCATTCCCTTCTGTGTTGAATAGTTCATTTGAGTGTGTTTTTATAGCTTAAAAAAATAGTCGTTGGCTTTTTGAAATCGTAGCCTTTTTGAGATGTGAAATGTCATGTCATTTCAAAAAACATCTTTAGAGAAGTTCGAGAAAGTCTTCTTTCCATAAAAGTAAAATATAGGGTACACTAGTCGTTGTAATATTTTAGGTAATACATATTTTATGTAAAAAGTCTATTTCTTACAATAGTACATTGAACGTTGGATTGTAGGTTGTCATGTGGTTTTGTCTTTATCCTAATTAATGATTTGTGGTACATAGGTACTTCTTTACTTTAAATGAGTGTAAGTACAATAAATGCTTTGAGATATTTATTTGTACATAGTCATGTCAAGAGTTTTCTTTATGTTGTGTTTTTCAAAGTCTACAGAGAGAATGAAGACTATAAGTAAGTCGACATTCTTGAGAAGGATATTTAACAAGGATTCTTTACAGAAGGTATTTAATGCTATACAAAGAGAATGATGACTTCAAGTAAGTCGACATTCTATGAGTTTGTAAAAAGGTAACTAGAGTCTTTTCAAAACCAATATTATATTTGTTTTCTTTGTGTAGCCGATTTCATGTTTTGTCTTTTTCCTATCTTTGAAATCATTTCTTTAAAGAAGGTAACTAGAGTCTTTTCAAAACCAATATTATATTTGTTTTCTTTGTGTAGCCGATTTCATGTTTTGTCTTTTTCCTATATTTGAAATCATTTCTTTAAAGAAGGTAACTAGAGTCTTTTCAAAGCCAATATTATATTTGTTTTCTTTGTGTAGCCGATTTCATGTTTTGTCTTTTTCCTATATTTGAAATCATTTCTTTAAAGAAGGTAACTAGAGTCTTTTCAAAGCCAATATTATATTTGTTTTCTTTGTGTAGCCGATTTCATGTTTTGTCTTTTTCCTACTTTTAAAATCATTTTTTTTCAAGTTGTTTTGTATATGATATAAGGTACAATTATTACATTTTGAAATCATGTCAAAATACCTTTTTCATAAAGGGTTGTAAGAAGGTACAATTATTTGTTTTCAAAAAGGACCTTTTTAAAACTATCGTATACTTTTATGAAATAGCTATTATGAGTGAGTATGCAATATGCAATATGCATCCTTCTGAAGGTTCTGTTACAAATGACTCTAAAGAAAAAAAATCTTCAACTTGTGGAAGCCGATCTCTTTAGATGGTCTTTAGGGGTGCATGGCTCAACAAACTTTTTCTTCAAGGAGTATGATTGCATCATAGTTGTACTTGAACAAGAGGTCTCCATCCTTTTTGAGTGAGATATCCTTGCATCAAATACTCATTAGATATATGGCAAAACATATCCAGTCATTATATAACAATTTTCAAGAAGACATATTATCATATCATATGAAATCAAATAAGACAGTGTATCATATTATGTAACATCAAAACAGAGTTTCTCAATAGGTGACATAGGAGATGGTGATGGTTCAGAATATGTAAGGGAATCAAAATGTGAAGGAGGTAGATAGGTGAGTTTCATGCATTTAAAAATAGTTTAATCAAAGATTTCTTTTTTGTTCAATAGATTTTTCATTGGTTAGGGGTACTTTGAAATATTTGAAAATACGAGTGAGAAGACATCCATACGGAAGAAAGGGTTTTTGTTTCCACAACGTAGTAAAATACATGTTGGCCCAATTTACAGAAATATTTCCAAATAAGACGTAAAGAGTCATAGAGAGATCTGTGAAATAGTAATCAAAAGATCCAGTTTTAGGTAGGACATTGTGGGCAAAAATTCATCTAGCAATGCGAGCGCGAGTTTGAAGATTGGCATTCTTGAAGGGAGGACAATGAGGTGTATCGAGAAGAAGAATTTATTCAAAAATTCTTTCATCAGTAAGTTAAATAGTATTGGAAAGAGTTTCTGAAGGTGGAATATCTAGGATTTGTCCAAGAAGTTTAGAATCAAACTCAATTTCAACATCGCGAACAAGAGAGGAAAGAAATCCAGTTTCATGATTAATTTGTAAATTAGTGTAAAACAAATGGATTAATAAAGGATAATGAAATCGGTCAGAACTAACGTCAAAAAAGATGTGAAATGTCTATGAATAGTTCTTTTATATTGTAGCGAGAAAATAGGTGAAACAAAACATTTCTACCGGGTAATATAGGAAGTGCAGAAATCGATCCAAAAGTATCGTATATAAGAGTATTTCTGAGTAGGCTAAGAGAAAATCCATGATGCCCTTTGCTTGTAGGTGTAGATGAAGGGGAACCTTTTGCAGAGGCTGTTTTTTGACGAGGCATGGTCATCAAGAATCAAAATGAAACGGATGAACCTGTCAAAGAGAAAGGGTGCCGCAGGGAGTGGCTGGTCGATGAGGTCGCAGAGAGGAACAAGGAGGAGACGCTGTGGATGTTGACTCTCCAACGCTTCAAGAATGACGTCCGATTAGAGGATGATGTCGTTCAACGTCGTCATCATGAGCTGATGTAGAAGCACTCTATTGTGACAAGAAGGTTCCGGCGAGGAGGAGGAGTTCGTCCGACAAGATATTGAAACTCCTAGGGTTTGTAGAAGATGGACAAAAATGACAGAGGAGAGGGAGTGTGTTCGGCTTCTGAAGAGGGGAAAACACACAGACGTGTTTTAAAAAGAAAACGACTTCCCTTTTAAAAATAAAACCAAGAGGTATCAGGTCCCTTCCATTTAAAATTTAAAAAATAACCATCAGTGGACTAATCGATTTTCATCAGTCGACTAAAAAATTCGATTTTGAGATTTTTCAAAAAAACAAAAAGTTCTAAAATAAATTTATAAATCTAATAATGAGTAAATGCCTAGCTCTCTCCTAATTCTCATAAATTCTTCATTTTTAAGTGGTTTAGTGAAGATATCATCATGTTGTGCATTAGTGGATATAAAATTTTAACGAAATATCTCCTTTTAACACATGATCTCGTAAGAAATGATGTCTTACTTCAATATGCTTAGTTCTTGAGTGCTGAATAGGTTTTTTTGAGAGATTTATAGCACTAGTGTTATCACAATAAATAGTTGTTGTAGAGTAATTCAAACCAAATTCCTTTAAGGTTTGTTTCATCCATAGCACTTGTGAATACGCTAAACTAGCCACTATATATTCCGCTTCAGTTGTCGAGAGTGACACTGAATTTTGCTTTTTACTAAACCAAAAGACTAAGAAATGTCCTAAGAAGTGACAAGATCCACTAGTACTCTTGTGATTAGATTTGCTTTCAGCAAAATCTGCATCACTATATGAAACTAAATCAAAAGAAGATGATTTTGGGTAAAACAAACCAAAGTCTGAAGTATCTTTCAAGTATCGAAGAATTTGTTTTACAACAATTAAGTGCGATTCCTTCCGATTAGCTTGAAATCTAGCACACATACAAACACTAAACATTATATCAGGTCGACTAGCAATTAAGTATAATAGAGATCCAATCATACCTCTGTAGAGTTTAGTATCTACAGTTTTACCATTTTCATCTTTGTCAAGAGAGATAGTTGTGCTCATAGGATTTCTTCTTGTTTTGATGAGTCCATACCAAATCTTTTAAGAAGTTTTTTTGTATACTTAGCCTGGCTGATGAAGATTCCTTCTTCAGTTTGCTTTATTTGAAGTTCAAGAAAGTAGTTCAATTTGCCCATCAAGCTCATTTCAAACTCTTTCTGAATAGCTTTAGCAATTTCTTTACAAAGAGAATCATTAGTAGAACCAAATATTATGTCATCTACATAAATTTGCACAATAAGAATATCTAAATTAAGATTTTTAATAAATAAAGTGGAGTCTACCCGACCAATGGAAAAACCCGATTATTCTAGAAAATTTTGTAGTCTTTCATACCATGCTCTTGGTGCTTATTTGAGTCCGTACAAAACTCTTTTTAATTTGTAGACTTTTTCTGGATATTTATCATTTTCAAAGCCTGAAGGTTGCTATACATAAACTTCTTCATTGATGTATCCATTTAAGAATGCACTCTTAACATCAATTTGATATAACTTCAAATTCATGTAGCTAGCAAAAACAAGCATCATTCGAATTGACTCTAATCGAGCCATTGGTGCATAGGTTTCATCAAAATCTATGCCTTCTTCTTGATTATAGCCTTGTGCTACTAGCCTTGCTTTGTTTCGAATGACTTCGCCATTTTTGTTCAACTTATTTCGGAAGACCCATCTTGTTTCAATTACCGGATGATCTTTTGGTCTATCAACTAGATCCCATACATCATTCCTAGCAAATTGGTTAAGTTCTTCAGACATTTCCAAAAGCTAAAATTCATCATCACAAGTCTCAATGATATTCTTTGGTTCTATTTTAGATATGAAAGCAATGTTTGCAATATATTTTTCCAATTGCCTTATAGTGTGAACACCACTCTTTAATTCTCCAATAATCTGCTCATGTGGATGATTGAGAACTTCTTTCCAAACCGGTGAAAAAGGAATATTTTCATGAGAAGTACTCTCTATCAAAGGTTCTCCTTGAAGTATATCTTCTTCTCCTTCGCTTAGAGGTATAACCTGCTCACCACTCTCATCAAATGCAACATGTAAAGATTCTTCAATGCAAGATGTTCTTTTATTAAAAACACGGTAAGCTTTGCTTCTAGAAGAATATCCAAGAAATATTGCTTCGTTTGATTTTTAATCAAACTTATCAAGATTATCTTTGTGTAAACACCCCAAATTTTCACCCTCATCCAATACTTACATTTCATGTGTCATTGCATATCATTGCGTGAATTTTTGCATATAATTTCATCGCATTGCATAGCATTGCATGTCATCCCATCTCATTTTCGAGATCCAGCACTCTTGTTTTCAAAACATTCAATCCAGATTTAAATTTTAAAGCTTTATTTCAAAATCAATTTAAAAACCTGGGTTTTTATTCAATACTCTGTCATTTTCCAACCCCAGGACTTTATATTTCAAAATATTTTCTCAGAAAACAATCTGAATTCATTTCAAATTCAATTTTTTATCGATTTCAATTCATAGATGAGACCCATTGAGGTGGTGTCGCTTCTGAATTCCTCTATTCATCAAATTTCTCAAATCTTTGAAAGTTTCAGTCCGATCAGGACTCTGTCTCAGAGTCCTAATCCGGTCAGGAGTCTGGTTTTTAAGTTCGTTTTACTTCCATTTTCAGTCTTTTTCGATTATTTTCAAAATTTAGGTCATTTTACATAGTCCAGTTAGTTCAGGATTCTATTTTTGAGTTCGGTTGAGTTAGGAGTCTAACCCTGACTGTGTTTTCTGACTTATTTCATCATTTCTTGATAAAATCTTTTGAAAATTCTTTCATTTGGCTTTTAAAATCTAAAATCTCAGAGTCCTAAGAGTTCAGGACTCTAACCCGGAGTTCCAGTTCGCTTGAGACCCTATTTTCAAAGATCTTGAATTTCAAATATCAATTTTAACCCCTTTTCAAAGTCATTTTCAGTGTTTATTTCAAAATTTCTAAAACTCGATGTGGGCCCACTCAGTTGGCACCATATCCAGAGGAATTCTAATTCAGTTAGAACCCTATGCCATTTCAAAAATCCTAATTTTAAGATTACTTTTGAAAATCCTTTTGAAAACTCCTTCAATTTCAAGTTTTAAAATCATCTTTTTGTAAAAACTCAAGTAGGGCCCACTCGGGGTGGCGCCATATTCGAGTCAGTCAGGGCTAGACTAGGGTTAGTTGATGTCTTGGTTAGTGTTAGAGGTTTAGAAGAGTCAAAACCATTTTGAAAAACTCATTTTTAAAAGTTAGTTTTAAAACTAGTGTTTTTAAAGGTTTTTAAAGGTGTTTTAAAATTCAAATGTTAAAAATGCCAAGTGGCATTACATTTGGGGATATTTTAGGAGAGTCTAGGGGTTAATTAGGTATTAAATAGGATAATTTAGGCTAGGGATAGGATAGTCCTTACACCCCAAAATCGCCCCCCTTAGAAGAGTCCAATTTTTTTAAAACATTTGATTTTTAACCTAATTTTTTTTTATAAATAGAAAGCCATAGGGGGGTCGATTTTTCCAATTCACTTACCTTCAATTCTTGGAGCTTCTCTCTCCTCTCCAGCCCTTCCTCCATTGCTGCAACTCCAAGGTATGAATTCCTTTGCCTTTTTCATATTTTATTTAATGATTTTAATGTTTTAAACCTAGATCTAGGCTTAGATACCCCTCCTTATGGAAGATCAACCATGGTTTCACCTCAAGAACCATCAAGAATCAGCAAGAACGATCCAAGAAGGTGATCTAACCCTGTTTTGGATGATTTACAGGGATTTTAATCCATTAGAATTGATTTTAATATGATTCTTTACATTATTAACCAATAAAATATATGATTTACCCTTTTTAATGGGTTAAATCTATGTTTTAAAGGTGATATCAAATTCCAGCCATTGATTCCCTATTTTTATTTTATTTTCATGGTTTATTCATGTTTGTTTTACGTTCTACAGCATAGAAATAAGTTTTATTTACTGTTTTATGGTTTATTTTATTTATTTACATTAGTTAATGCATGGTTTTTCAAGTTTCTTAAATTTCTGTGTGTTTTAGGTTTAGAACAGTAAAGATAATGTTATTTAGGATTAAAGTTCTCATTGTTTATTTCTGATTTTTTTATATGTGATGCATGCATGAGTTATTGAGTTACTGTAGAAAAATCAGAGGTTTGGATCTCGGGAACCCTGTCAAAAAAATCAGACATCAAATCGGGTTTTTAAAGCTTTAAAATCGTGGTTAAAATCAAGAAGGTAACTTGCTGTGATGATATTTCTCTCATCTTATATCCGATTTTAGATCTGTAAAGTGCTATGGATTCACATTGAGTAGATCTGTCTGCTGTAAAATTTTCGGTTTTTTTGATTACTGTTTAGTATTTTTCCCCTTTTAGAGAATCTGTTTTTAAATTTAAAACTCGTTAGGGTTTACCAAAACCCTAATCAGACTTGTGTTAGTCATAAATCCCAAATCACAGATCCGATTCTAGATCTGTAAAAAGTGAGTATTGTTATTTTTCTGTCTAATGTTCACCACTAAAATTTCAGAGATGTTTGTTTAGGATTGCTATTTATGTTTGTATTTTCAATCTGGAATAGCTGTTTTAATCCCTGTTAAGAGTGATATATTTTAGCTCAGATTGCCGGAAGGGTTTCTCCCTAACCAGAGATGATGTTTCCGATCTAAAAATTGAGAAATCTCTGTTTTTCTTCTTAGTTAGTCTCTGTACAATTTCATAAATTTCCATGGAGATTTGACCCCTGGTTCAGGTCTTGGACTGAGACTGGTTGGTGAATTAGGTCAAAAATAGCATATTTTTAGGGTTTAATGCAATTTTCGGATTAATTTAATGTCAAAAAATTATTTTTATGATTCCAATTCTACATTAGGGTTATAAAAAGTGCAGGTACCAATTTTTATGGATTTTGGAATCCATTTGATGGCTGAATTAAGCAAATTGCAAAACCGGGTTCCTGAAAGATCCAAAAACACTGCTAAAATCACAGTTTTTGTGATATTATTGGATTTTCGTGCATAAGCATATATTTTTAGGGTTTAATCATGTTCATAATCATATTAGGATGCTTTTGGTTTAATTTTGTGCTCATTTGATTTCATTTAGTGCATAAAACCTAAGTTTTTACCAAAATCTATTTCTAAAAACCCTGATTTCAAGGCCATAGTCTTGCTATCGGGGGCAATTTGGTCATTTGACCTAAATTTCGAAATCCCTAACCCTAATTTCATATTTTTAATCATGTCATAGCATATTTGGTTTGAGTTTATTTCATTCAAATTTCAAAACTTGCATTTTATCAAAATATCTTTCTAAAAACCCTAATTTCAAGGCCATAGTCTTGTTATTAGGGGTATTTTGGTCATTTTTGACCCCAATTTCGAAATTTCATATCTTATCTTCCTTATTTATTCAATTTTATTTCATACTTTATCATTTTTTTTAAGGGAATCATGGAAAAGGCTTATATCTAGCAAAATCCAACAATTTCCTGATATTGTTGGATAAATCTAGAAAAGCCAACATATTTTCATTAACAAAGTTTTCTAGTTTTGCAGGTACATTGAAGACTTTATTTTTCATGTATTTAAATTTCAATAGTGATGTAACTTGTAATTAAACTTTGGAATAAGAATTTACATTTCCTGCTTAGCTTAGGCAACATTGCATATAGTTTATTTTTTTTTATAATGTTATTGTGTGATGGATGATGATTCATGCATATTTTTACAAATTCACCATGGTCTACACGAATGGCACATGCACTAGCTTCTATGAAGTTTATAAACTTGGTGGAATTTGTATTTATGGCCATAGTCAGAATACGAATGATACTTAGATTTATGATCTTCACATTAGCCACATTCAGCCTACACTCTTAGGCTAACTTCAAAAATGCACTGCATTTCTCAAAATACAAAAAAGTATTTCTCAATTCCTCAAATCCATATTCATTCATTTCATGCATTTGCCAATTCCAATTCAAATTCTAAGTCAAGGAAATTGAATTCCTCAAAATCTCCTAAGTCTTATAGCAAAATCAATTTTCCCAAAAGCATTGAATTTCAAAGAATATTTCAAGTATTTCCCAAGTTCCAAATTCAAATTTTCTAAGTTAGAATTTCAATTTCAAAGTTTGAATTTAGAGAAACCAAGTCTCTCAGAATCGATTTTCACTAAATGTCAAGGATTTCTCAAAATCGATTTTTATTTCTCTCAGAAATATATTTGAAATCCCAATTCACGATTTCCCAAGATTTACATTTTATATTTCAATCGTTCAAAGCAAACATCATGTTTTCAAATGTGCATTTTCTGAAAATTCATAGCACATGCCTGATTCTTTGTGCATTTAGAAATTAGAATATGATTCAGACAAGTTGAATAGAGTAGAGCATAAGATTGATCCTTGGTTCAATTACCCCTGTTAAAGGTGGCAGGAACGGTTGAACCTCGTACCGACAGGCGAGTCTCATTCTTCGGAATTTTCCCGCATTTTAAAAACGGAGGCGAGTTATTTTCAAAAACTTTTTCAAAGGTCAGTTTGATTTGCAAAAGTAAAAAAATTTTGCGATGATAACAGGATAGGCGACCGAGATGGGACCTGTCTTTGCCTGATCAATCTAATGCTCTTTGGGATTCGAGTTCCGACTCGATTTTCCTTTCCTTCTAATTGATCTAGTTTTCCTCAGGAATTCGAGTTCCGACTCAAATTTCTTTTCCTTCTGACCGGTTTAGTTTTCCTTTGGGATTCGAGTTTCGACTTGAATCTTCTTTCCTTCTAATTGATCTAGTTTTCCTTCAGGAATTCGAGTTCTGACTCGAATTTCTTTTCCTTATGACCGGTTTAGTTTTCCTTTGGGATTCGAGTTCCGACTCGAATCTTCTTCCCTTCTAGTTGATGTAGTTTTCCTTCGAAATTCGAGTTCCGACTCGAATTTTTTTTCCTTTTAACCGGTTTATTTTTCCTTTGGGATTCGAGTTCCGACTCGAATTTCCTTTCCTTCTAATTGATCTAGTTTTCCTTCAGGAATTTGAGTTCCGACTCAAATTTCTTTTCTTCCAACCGGTCTAGTTTTCCTTCAGGATCCGAGTTCCGACTCAAATCTTCTTTCCTTCTAGTTAATCTAGTTTTCTTCAGGATTCGGGTTCCGACTCGAATTTCTTCTCCTTCCAAATTGATTTACCTTTCCTTCAGGATTCGAATTTCGACTCGGATTTCTTTTTCTTCCATAATGGACCTGGTTTTCCTTCGAAGATTCGGGTTCCGACTCAAGTTTTCTTTTCCTTCAGAGTTGGTCTAGAAAATCCAAGTTCCGACTTAAATTTTCTTTCAAAATCCAATTCATCTAGTTTTCCTTGAAGAGTTGAATTCCGATTCGAATCTTCCCTCAAAAAACCAGTTTAGCACCTGGTCCATTCAAAAGCTCACAAGTTGGAATCATTCCTTCTTGGGCTATGATCCTTAGGTTAAATCCCTATGGAATAGATAGTTCGTAGGTCGAATCCCTATAGAACCCATGTCATTCTCAGTAAACCAATTCACAATTTCAACCTTTTTAGCCAATCAATTTCCAATTTCCAATTTTTAAATTTCCAATTTTCAAATTCCAAATTCCAAACTTCCAATTTCTAATTTCAAATATCAAAATTCCAATTTCAAAAATTCAAAATT
Organism: Nuphar pumila; assembly: GCF_984573655.1. Classification (NCBI taxonomy): domain Eukaryota; kingdom Viridiplantae; phylum Streptophyta; class Magnoliopsida; order Nymphaeales; family Nymphaeaceae; genus Nuphar; species Nuphar pumila. Next base: position 88,357,575 of record NC_143257.1, on the reverse strand, counting down.
CAAAATTCAAAATTCCAAATTTCGACCTTTTGGTCACTCAATACCAATTCCAAAAATTTTCTCTTGCGAGAGACCCTTTGTATAGGGAGAGTTCGAGGGAGCTCGCTCTTTTCGCATGCTATCCAATTCGTTCACTTAGCCCCTTTTTAGGGAAAGTTTGAAGGGACTCGTGCCTTTGTGAACCGTTTGCAAAACAAAATTCCAATTTTCACACAAGGAACCCTTTTTATAGAGAGAGACTCGACGGAGACTTGCTTTCCTTGTGGCCCCCATAATTTCAGACTAGGCCATTTCATCATGAAGGACCCTCTTTTCAGGGAGAGTGTGATGAACTCGTTCCTTCATGACCAATTTACCAACCTCACCAATTCCGGCCCCCTTTCCATAAGAGAAGCCTAATGTTAGAAAGTTTTGACGAAAGCTTAATTTCTCTTCGAAAGTTCGTTTTGCAAACACCTCCTCTTTAGGGAAGAGAGGAGTAATTCCCAATTCCAATTTCTGAATCTTCTCCTTTGGGGAAAGGAGAAGAGAATTTTTGTCATGGATGTGTTGCGTTGTGCTTCAAATGCTCGCTTTCACAAAAGGATTTTAAGAAAGTTTTGCCAATTTGTCATTAAATATTTGTTGATTTCAAAAATCTTTATTGCACAAAATTATTACTTCAGAATACCCCAAGTATTACTTCCGAAAGGACAAAGTTTTCGCGAAAAAGGATTCAAAATTCAAAATCTTTCTATTGGCCAACCAAAAGGATGAAGAATAAATCCTCGATATGGCCAGCAAAGAGAATTCAATGTTGTTGCAAAGCCATGAGTGATTGATATTGATCGCAGTCAATGGCACATTTTTAAAGACCATTCTTGAAAAATAAAGCAGTCGAAATATCCTGGGTGATACAGAAAAATCCACTCAATCTCCATATCTCCTCAATCACCTAAGCTGCAATTAAATATCTGCAAAAGGGATCTCTCAATTGTCGTCAAGATGAAGGCGAATTAAGCGAGTCGACCCCCGGGGCCAAAGAAGATTTGGATCATCTCCAAGATGACGGAGTTTGTGACGGATCCTTCCAGGGAAAGTTTAGATCACCGTCGAGATGAAGGCGAGTGTGATGAGCCTACCGACAAACCATAAAAGATATTTAATTCCAGCTCTCATCAAGAAATTTCCTACCAAAGAGCCAATAATCATCATGATAACCCCTGAGAGAAAAGAAGGATCAGAACATCTCTGAGATGAAGGAGTTTGTGACATACCCTTCCAAAAAAAAAAGAGAGAGACAAGTCAGGACATCTCCGAAATGAAGGATGATGTAATTCCCGAAAAATCCAAGAGAGCCCCAATCTGCTAAAAAAAAAAAGAGTGTAGAAAGATCATCATGAGAAAAGAATCCCAGGATATCAGACTGCCAAATCTATCAAGAATCTTCTTTAATTTTGTGAAATTCTTTTATCAATGTTCTTTCACCAATAGCCCTCGCAATATCAAGAATACTTTCTTTTCCGTCCATATCAAGGAAATTGATAGCTTCCTTGAAAGAAAGTCAATCGCAAGCAATTTGAATTCGAATCTAGATTCTACGGAGTTAAGCCCAGTTGGAGGTAATACTTCAGGTAGAAAAGAGGGAATACTTTCAAAACAATGTGCATCATTTTCAATTATTTTGAATCAACAACAATTTTCAACATTTTGACAATATTTTTTAGCTATCCTGGCGTGAAGCGAGAGCTTGAGGTTCATCTTTGGCACATCCTAACATCAGTTGTTATCTCTTTTAGGACTTGATAACGGGAGTTTTCAAGATTCCTTCCCTTCTTTGGTATAATCTGAGCGCACGGGCTCTCAGATTCGCACACTTCCCTGTGTCCCCACTGTCCCACCATAGACAGTCCAATTTCGGCTTGAGGTTAAGCCACCAATTTCAGCAAAAGGCAATTTCAAAAGTTAATTAGTCTCAGCAATGAGGCGCCCAAAATCAATCCCTTTTCAAACTTTAGGGACCCCAATTTCCTTCCTTTTGCAAAACCCCTATCGGACTCATTGTGCGGAAATCCGAAGGTTCCATCACGGTCTCTTCTTTCGAGGATTCCGTCCATTTTCTGCCCAATCAGGTTAAGGGTATAAACCTGAGCCTCCTTTGATGAGGTATTCCATTTTCTGCCCAATCAGGTTAAGGGTATAAACCTGAGCCTCCTTTGATGAGGTATTCCATTTTCTGCCCAATCAGGTTAAGGGTATAAACCTGGGCTTCATTCTGATGAAGTATTCCATTTTCTGCCCAATCAGGTTAAGGGTATAAACCTGGGCCTCCTTTGATGAGGTATTTTATTTTCCTCCCAATCAGGATAAGGGTACAAACCTGAGCTTCCTTTGATGAGGTATTCCATTTTCATTTCCCGGTCAGGTTAAGGGTCAAACCTGAGCTTCGTTTCTACACGAGGTATTTTCTGTCCCATCCAGGTTAAGGGCAAAACCTCAATCTCACTTCTTTTCGAAGTAAAATTTTCTCCTTATTCTTCATTTCATATCTACCATCATCACTTGAACTAATTCTTTCATACCCAGTCAGATTCATCTAACTGAGGCATTTTTATAATCCAAATTTGGTGTGTTTTCTTTGCCACTAAGCTCGGCTTTCAACCGGCTTAGCAGCAAAGAGGGGCATCTGTAAACACCCCAAATTTTCACCCTCATCCAGTACTTACATTTCATGTGTCATTGCATATCATTGCATGCATTTTTGCATATAATTTCATCGCATTGCATAGCATTGCATGTCATCCCATCTCATTTTCGAGATCCAGCACTCTTGTTTTCAAAACATTCAATCCGGATTTGAATTTTAAAGCTTTATTTCAAAATCAATTTAAAAACCTGGGTTTTTATTCAATACTCTGTCATTTTCCAACCCCAGGACTTTATATTTCGAAATATTTTCTCAGAAAACAATCTGGATTCATTTCAAATTCAAATTTTTATCGATTTCAATTCATAGATGAGACCCATTGAGGTGGTGTCGCTTCTGAATTCCTCTATTCATTAAATTTCTCAAATCTTTGAAAGTTTCAGTCCGATCAGGACTCTGTCTCAGAGTCCTAATCCGGTCAGGAGTCTGGTTTTTAAGTCCGTTTTACTTCCATTTTCAGTCTTTTTCGATTATTTTCAAAATTTAGGTCATTTTACATAGTCCAGTTAGTTCAGGATTCTATTTTTGAGTTCGGTTGAGTTAGGAGTCTAACCCTGACTGTGTTTTCTGACTTATTTCATCATTTCTTGATAAAATCTTTTGAAAATTCTTTCATGTGGCTTTTAAAATCTAAAATCTCAGAGTCCTAAGAGTTCAGGACTCTAACCCGGAGTTCCAGTTCGCTTGAGACCCTATTTTCAAAGATCTTGAATTTCAAATATCAATTTTAACCCCTTTTCAAAGTCATTTTCAGTGTTTATTTCAAAATTTCTAAAACTCGATATGGGCCCACTCAGTTGGCACCATATCCAGAGGAATTCTAATTCAGTTAGAACCCTATGCCATTTTAAAAATCCTAATTTTAAGATTACTTTTGAAAATCCTTTTGAAAACTCCTTCAATTTCAAGTTTTAAATCATCTTTTTCTAAAAACTCAAGTAGGGCCCACTCGGGGTGGCTCCATATTCGAGTCAGTCAGGGCTAGACTAGGGTTAGTTGATGTCTTGGTTAGTGTTAGAGGTTTAGAAGAGTCAAAACCATTTTGAAAAACTCATTTTTAAAAGTTAGTTTTAAAACTAGTGTTTTTAAAGGTTTTTAAAGGTGTTTTAAAATTCAAATGTTAAAAATGCCAAGTGGCATTACATTTGGGGATTTTTTAGGAGAGTCTAGGGGTTAATTAGGTATTAAATAGGATAATTTAGGTTAGGGGTAGGATAGTCCTTACACCCCAAAATCGCCCCCCTTTGAAGAGTCCAATTTTTTTAAAACATTTGATTTTTAACCTAAATTTTTTTTATAAATAGAAAGCCATAGGGGGGTCGATTTTTCCAATTCACTTACCTTCAATTCTTGGAGCTTCTCTCTTCGATCCAGCCCTTCCTCCATTGCTGCAACTCCAAGGTATGAATTCCTTTGCCTTTTTCATATTTTATTTAATGATTTTAATGTTTTAAACCTAGATCTAGGCTTAGATACCCCTCCTTATGGAAGATCAACCATGGTTTCACCTCAAGAACCATCAAGAATCAGCAAGAACGATCCAAAAAGGTAATCTAACCCTGTTTTGGATGATTTACAGGGATTTTAATCCATTAGAATTGATTTTAATATGATTCTTTACATTATTAACCAATAAAATATATGATTTACCCTTTTTAATGGGTTAAATCTATGTTTTAAAGGTGATATCAAATTCCAGCCATTGATTCTCTGTTTTTATTTTATTTTCATGGTTTATTCATGTTTGTTTTACGTTCTATAGCATAGAAATAAGTTTTATTTACTGTTTTATGGTTTATTTTATTTATTTACATTAGTTAATGCATGATTTTTCAAGTTTCTTAAATTTCTGTGTGTTTTAGGTTTAGAACAGTAAAGATAATGTTATTTAGGATTGAAGTTCTCATTGTTTATTTCTGATTTTTTTATATGTGATGCATGCATGAGTTATTGAGTTACTGTAGAAAAATCATAGGTTTTGAATCTCGGGAACTCTGTCAAAAAAATCAGACATCAAATCGGGTTTTTAAAGCTTTAAAATCGTGGTTAAAATCAAGAAGGTAACTTGCTGTGATGATATTTCTCTCATCTTATATCCGATTTTAGATCTGTAAAGTGCTATGGATTCACATTGAGTAGATATGTCTGCTGTAAAATTTTCGGATTTTTTGATCACTGGTTAGTATTTTTCCCCTTTTAGAGAATCTGTTTTTAAATTTAAAACTCGTTAGGGTTTACCAAAACCCTAATCAGACTTGTGTTAGTCATAAATCCCAAATCACAGATCCGATTCTAGATCTGTAAAAAGTGAGTATTATTATTTTTCTGTCTACTATTCACCACTAAAATTTCAGAGATGTTTGTTTAGGAGTGCTATTTATGTCTGTATTTTCAATCTGGAATAGCTGTTTTAATCCCTGTTAAGAGTGATATATTTTAGCTCAGATTGCCGGAAGGGTTTCTCCCTAACCAGAGATGATGTTTCCGTTCTGTAAATTGGGAAATCTCTGTTTTTCTTCTTAGTTAGTATCTGTAAAATTTCATAAATTTCCATGGAGATTTGACCCCTGGTTCAGGTCTTGGACTGAGACTGGTTGGTGAATTAGGTCAAAAATAGCATATTTTTAGGGTTTAATGCAATTTTCGGATTAATTTAATGTCAAAAAATTATTTTTATGATTCCAATTCTACATTAGGGTTATAACAAGTGCAGGTACCAATTTTTATGGATTTTGGAATCCATTTGATGGCTGAATTAAGCAAATTGCAAAACCGGGTTCCTGAAAGATCCAAAAACACTGCTAAAATCACAGTTTTTGTGATATTATTGGATTTTCGTGCATAAGCATATATTTTTAGGGTTTAATCATGTTCATAATCATATTAGGATGCTTTTGGTTTAATTTTGTGCTCATTTGATTTCATTTAGTGCATAAAACCTAAGTTTTTACCAAAATCTATTTCTAAAAACCCTGATTTCAAGGCCATAGTCTTGCTATCGGGGGCAATTTGGTCATTTGACCTAAATTTCGAAATTCCTAACCCTAATTTCATATTTTTAATCATGTCATAGCATATTTGGTTTGAGTTTATTTCATTCAAATTTCAAAACTTGCATTTTATCAAAATATCTTTCTAAAAACCCTAATTTCAAGGCCATAGTCTTGTTATTAGGGGTATTTTGGTCATTTTGACCCCAATTTTGAAATTTCATATCTTATCTTCCTTATTTATTCAATTTTATTTTATACTTTATCATTTTTATTTAAGGGAATCATGGAAAAGGCTTATATCTAGCAAAATCCAACAATTTCCTGATATTGTTGGATAAATCTAGAAAAGCCAACATATTTTCATTAACAAAGTTTTCTAGTTTTGCAGGTACATTGAAGACTTTATTTTTCATGTATTTAAATTTCAATAGTGATGTAACTTGTAATTAAACTTTGGAATAAGAATTTACATTTCCTGCTTAGCTTAGGCAACATTGCATATAGTTTATTTTTTTTATAATGTTAATGTGTGATGGATGATGATTCATGCATATTTTTACAAATTCACCATGGTCTACACGAATGGCACATGCACTAGCTTCTATGAAGTTTATAAACTTGGTGGAATTTGTATTTATGGCCATAGTCAGAATACGAATGATACTTAGATTTATGATCTTCACATTAGCCACATTCAGCCTACACTCTTAGGCTAACTTCAAAAATGCACTGCATTTCTCAAAATACAAAAAAGTATTTCTCAATTCCTCAAATCCATATTCATTCATTTCATGCATTTGCCAATTCCAATTCAAATTCTAAGTCAAGGAAATTGAATTCCTCAAAATCTCCTAATTCTTATAGCAAAATCGATTTTCCCAAAAGCATTGAATTTCAAAGAATATTTCAAGTATTTCCCAAGTTCCAAATTCAAATTTTCTAAGTTAGAATTTCAATTTCAAAGTTTGAATTCAGAGAAACCAAGTCTCTCAGAATCGATTTTCACTAAATGTCAAGGATTTCTCAAAATCAATTTTTATTTCTCTCAGAAGTATATTTGAAATCCCAATTCACGATTTCCCAAGATTTACATTTTATATTTCAATCGTTCAAAGCAAACATCATGTTTTCAAATGTGCATTTTCTGAAAATTCATAGCACATGCTGTAAACACCCCAAATTTTCACTCACCTCCCTGACATTTTCACCAAACATCATCATTCAGCCTTTGAAATCGCCGGAGGGCAAAATGGTCATTTTCTGAGTTCAAACCTTGTAAAAGTCCAAATTTTATCTGGAACTCTCAAAGTCTCCCTATTTTAGCTCAGATGTTCAAAATTTTATTTCTGACAGGAGACAGACATCTCCAAGTCTTGGTTCCAGATTATATTGCATAAGACATGTCATTGTATAGCATTGCATGAGCATTTCATATCACTGCACTGCACAACATGTCATTTCGAGGTCCAAAACTCTCGATTTCAAAATTTTCAATCCAGATTAGAATTTCAACTCTTTTCAAAATTGATTTCAAAACCCTGGGTCTTCAAAATTATCAGTTCTTCCCATTTTACCCCCAGGGCTCTGAATTTTAAAATATTTCCTCAGGAAAATGATCTGGATAGTTTTAATATGGATTTCAGCCACCTTATCTCAGATTTTGCCCTTTTGACAATTTCAAATATCTTCCTTTTACAAAATTGCCCTACAGGGGCCAACTCTTTCCAAAATTTCCTGTTTTACCAATTACCCCAGATTTTATGAAAATTCCAAAAAGAGGTTGTTGTCTTGTTCTTATTTCAATAAAGAAGCAATGTGGGACCCACACTGAGGTGGTGTCACATAGACTTTTCTTTTGAAAAACCTGAACTTTGAAAAACCCAAAAATAAAGGAGCCTTGTCCCCTGGATTGGTGCCACTTGTCCTTTCTCTCTCCTCTCATTTACCTGCCATGTGTCAGCATAGGGTTCACCTAGAGTTGGCGCCACATGTCACCTTCTCTCTTCTGCCATCCTTTGACACGTGTCAGTGTGGGGCCACCTTAAGATGCCGCCACATGTCATTAGTCATCCTCTTCATTTTATGCCACGTGTCAATGTCTACCATCTTCACCCTGTGCCATGTGTCATTCCAAGGTCACCATGAGATGCCACGTGTCATGTGTTGTCCTGTTCAGAAAAAGTAGAACTTGTCTCCTCTAAGGTGGCACCATTTGAATTATGTCTCCTGCAAGGGACACATGTCACTCTCTCCTTTCCTCAGGAAAAGCAAGCGACACGTGTCAATCTCTGCTCCTTTCAGAAAAAGCAGAGGACACATGTCTCCCTCCTATTTTTCTCAGAAAAGTAGATGACACATGTCATCTCCAGCTTCCTTTAGAAAAAGTAGAAGACACATGTCACTCCCTGCTTTTCTCAGAAAAAGCAAGTGACACATGTCACCCTCTGCTCTTCTCAGAAAAAGCAAGAGACACGTGTCTCTCTCTGCTTTCTTCAGAAAAAGCAAGTGACACATGTCACTTTCTGCCTCCTTCAAAGAAAACTAGAATTCAAATGTTCAAACTCCAGTCTGAGGTGGCGCAAATCCTGAACTTCACCTTTTCTATTTTGTGTGAGATGGTGCCACGTGTCCCTTTTCCTCCCTCTTGCCACATGTCATTGTAGGAGCCACCCTGAGGTGGTGCCACATGGCAGTCTCTCCTTTCCTCTAGAAAAAGCAGAAATTTAAATTTCAAACTCTCTCTGAGGTGGCACCATCTGAATCCTCTGCCTTTCCTTCTGACACATGTCAATGAAGATGCTCTGAGGTGGTGCCACATGGCAGTCTCTCCTTTCATCAGAAAAAGTAGAATTCAAACCCCTCTGAGGTGGCGTCTTCTGCTTCCTCTGCTCCTACCTTCTGACACATGGCAATGTGGATGCTCTGAGATGGCGCCACATGGAAGTCTCTCCTTCTTTCAGAATAAAGCAGAATTTGAATTTCAAACTCCAAGACAACACCCTCTGAGATGGCGCCACATGGAGGGCTCAGATTAAGCTTCTTTGAATTTCAAAATTTTCCAAAAATCTCTATAAATACAAGGCCCCATGCCCAGCCTAGAGGAGCTTCTTTTGGATTTAGCATTTTCACTCTGAGAGCCCTGTTTGAGAATTGAACTTCAGAATTCCATTTTCATTCTTTCTTGGTTTCCTCTGGATTCACGCCTCTCTGGAGCCCATTATCAAGGTAGCCACTCATTTTGGGAGTTCCAAAACCGCTGGAAAACACAAGGTATGCTTCCATTCCTATTGATTTCACTATGATAATTCTTTTGGTTTGATTCGTGTTGTCGTTTGAAGAAAGAGCTCATCCGAGGGATGGATTGAGCTATTCTCATAAAACGACATATATAAAAATACATAATTATACTTCCTTGATGATTTTTAACATTCATATAGTTAGCTAGGTTTAATTAGCATTTTATTTCATTCATTTAGCATATTTCATGAATTAATTAGGATTAATTTGGCCTTTATTTCAATTCTGCTTATTTTCAGTAGGTCTCTGTTTTTGTCAGTCAGTCCACACGTTATTTCATGCATTTATTTTTTATTAAAAATCCCAAAAAAATCACGGAATGCGCCCTTAGGTGTCCCTAAAATTTTGCCAAAAATTCTGAGCCATTTGAATTTGTTTACAGCGGTAAACATTCAAAATGGCAAGTCGGGTTTTGTTACCCGGGATACATTTTGAAAATCATTTGCCGACTTGTAAAATCGAGATATCCCTTATGGGAGATCCGATTTTCAATCCGAAAGCTGTTCTGAACTCGGGAGAATGTCTAGTGTTTAATATGATTTTTTCAGATTTTTCTGATTTTTTTTTTATTTCTGACAAAAATCCGAGAGTTTGGGACACGTGTGAGAGCCTAATTTGAGCCTCTGAGATCTTGGATCGACTTAGGGCTATGGTTTCTCTTTGTGTGTTGCTTCAAATCTGAAACTGTAAAAATTGAAAGTAGTGTCTGAGATGTCCTCTGTTTGAATCTGAAAGCCTGTAATTTTTAGAACAGTGTTGACCCCTGATTCGGATTTTTCTTGTCAGCCCCCTGTTTTGCTACATTTGTCTGTTCTGTTAGTTTAGGCAGGAATAGTTATATTTTTATCTGTGTTTCCGTTGATCAAATGCCGAAGTCATAAACATGAAAGTTGTTCATGTAGATGTCGTGCATAACTCTGATTAATTTCATAAATTTCCATGGCCGTTTTGTATTTCTTTAGCATTTTCATCAGATTAGTGTGATTTTTACCTTTATCCGAACTAAATCTCTGTTATTGAACTCACCATGGCTCAAATCCCGAGACTGTAAAAACCAAAAATGTTCCATTTCGGGTCTTTTAGCAGTCTACAAAATATCAGAAGTTTCCATGGTGTAAATTTTGCATTATCATATTAGGCATTGCATTTGGTTCGGATCCATAGGCAAAATCCATCATTTTAGGACTTTCCTTGAATTTTAGCATTTAAATCATATCATTTCGTGATTTTTAGCATTCTAGGTTGTTTATCAGAGTGTTTAGATGCTTAATACCGAATTTGGTGCAATTTGGAATCCATTTGAGGTTCGGATCATCCATAATACCAAAACAGGGTCCCGCAGGATCCCGATCCAAGCGAAAAACAAGCGAAAATCGCTATTTTTGATAAATTGCAAAATACCAAATTCTGATTTTACAGTCTTAATGTGTCTAGCAGCATGTCATCATATCTCTTACTGCATTCCATCATCATTTGATTCAATTTGAATTTCAAAATCTCAATTTTACCAAGTTTTCCTTCAAAAAACCCTGATTTTAAAGATGTAACTTTAATTTTAGGGGTATTTTGGTCATTTTAACCTCAATTCCGAATTTCAAATTGTTTTTCACTGAATTTCTAGCATTTTCATCATTTCAAAATATCAAGGAAGCATGAGAATAGGGTTTATATCCAATTAAATCCAATAGTTTCATAATATTATTGGAAAATCTTGGAAAAACCCACATATTTGAGCTAACTTTATTTCAAGCTTGGCAGGGACATTCCAAAGAAGGAGCTGAAGTCTGCAAATTTCTTTTATTTCCTTTATTTAGTGATGTAATAATGTAAATTTTGGAATAAGAGATTTAATTTTCTGCTTAGACTAGGATGCATATCATATAGTTTGAATTTATGCAATATCCTGATTATATGATTAATGCATTTTATTTCAAAAGCACTATGGATGTTCACGAATGGCACGTGCACCAACTCTTAGGGAGTTGATGGACTCGGTGGGATCCATATTTACGGCCCTAGTCGGAATATGGACGAGACCCAGATCCATCATCTTTCTACTAGTCACATTGAGCCTACACTCTTAGGCTATCTTAAAATGCACATCATATTTCCAAAGTTTTCAAAATCATGTGCATCAAATCAACTAAATTCTGAACATATTCATGGCCACAGTCAGGATATGTGAAGGATTTATCTTGACTTAATGTACATTTTCCAACAAATCCCTTAGAAAATCTTTTCAAAGTGCATTCATTCACTCATGACATTTACATCATGAAATCATTGATTTTCTCAAGATTTTCTCAAGAAAACTTCATTCTTAAGAAATCGATTTCTCAAGAAATTCTAAGGATTTTTCAAAATCGGTTTTCCAAAGACAAGTTTTTCCACAGTTTTCCCAGGAAAATGATATTTTCTTAAGATATTCAAAAGAGTTTTCCAATCTTTCTTCAAGATCCAAAATCGATTTCCAAGTATTTAAAAAGGTAAAATTCCCAGGATTTCGATTCTCCAAGTTTTGAATTTCCTTCTCCAATGAGTTTTCCTATAAATTTTCCATCATTTTCCTAAGAAAACTCTCAAAGTCCAAGTTTTCCTAAGAAGTGCTTCCCTTTTCAAAAAGTCCATCTTTTCTCAAGAATCACTTCCATTTTCCCAAGATTTTCAACTATTTCTGAATTTTCCACATCTTTATAAGCTTTCTCATGTTTTCAAAAACCCCTTTTTATCTGAGTTTCCTGAGAAATTGACCTCTTTCCTGAGAGATTCTTTCCAACTCCAAATGTTTTCTAAGCATACATCATGTTTTCCAACTGGCATTTTCCAAAATCTCATAGCACATGCCTGAATTCTCTATGCATTTAGGATAGAACATAACTTTGATAATTTCGCTAAGTCAAGCATAGTTTTGGTCCTTGGTTCGATTACCCCTGTTAAAGGCGGCAGGAACGGTCGAACCTCGTACCGACAGGTCGAGCCCCATCCCATGGATTTTCCCGCAATTTACAAAAACGGAGGCGAGTATTTCAAAACATTTTCCAAAATCCGGTCAAAGTTTGAATCGCAAAAGCGTTTCCTCTTTCTCTCTTCCGCAAGGAAGGGAAGACGGGGGAAAAATTTCGCGACGATAACACATGCCTGATTCTTTGTGCATTTAGAAATTAGAATATGATTCAGACAAGTTGAATAGAGTAGAGCATAAGATTGATCCTTGGTTCAATTACCCCTGTTAAAGGTGGCAGGAACGGTTGAACCTCGTACGGACAGGCGAGTCCCATTCTTCGGAATTTTCCCGCATTTTAAAAACGGAGGCGAGTTATTTTCAAAAACTTTTTCAAAGGTCAGTTTGATTTGCAAAAGTAAAAAAATTTTGCGATGATAACAGGTTTGGCGACCGAGATGGGACCTGTCTTTGCCTGATCAATCTAATGCTCTACTTAGTTCAAATTGTCAAAATCGATTTTCATGGAATGTCAGCCTTGCTTTATGATATCATGTGAACTTAGGAGCCTAGACTTGAACCCAGCTGACATGGAATGCATATAGACTAGGTATGGTTTGGTAGGACCATATTGAGGAGAATTATTCATGCTCACATAGACTTAGGTCTAATACAACACTCCTCAATTTAGGAATTGTATGAAAACAATGTTTGCTTCTTCAAATATTTCATAGTTTTGGTCCTTGGTTCGATTACCCCTATTAAAGGCGGCAGGAACGGTCGAACCTCGTACCGACAGGTCGAGCCCCATCCCATGGATTTTCCCGCAATTTTAAAAAACGGAGGCGAGTATTTCAAAACATTTTCCAAAATCCGGTCAAAGTTTGAATCGCGAAAGCGTTTCCTCTTTCTCTCTTCCGCAAGGAAGGGAAGACGGGGGAAAAATTTCGCGACGATAACAGGTTTGGCGACCGTGATGGGACCTGTCCTTGTCTGACCTAAATTATGCTTGACTTAGTTCAATTATCAAAATTATGTTCATAAAATGTCAGCTCTTTTACTTTCAATATCATGTGAGCCTAGGAGCCTAGATTCTAACCCAACTGACATTGAATGCATATAGCTTAGGCATGGTTTGGTAGGACCATATTGAGGAGATATTTTCATGCTCACATAGACTTAGGTCTAAATACAATCCTCCTCAATTTAGGATCTGAATGCAAACAATGTATGCTTCTTCAAAGTTTTCAAAATCTATCTCTCTAGGACTTAGAGCCCTCTATTTCTTGCATGTGATCATTTTTTCAAAACCTCAATTACCTATCATTACCCGGTCTTCACGTTGCTGGGCTCTCTTCCAGAACCATAGTTCGGGACAGAGCCTCACAACTGGGCCAACTATTTGGGTTAACACCCCCCTACCGCGTACCGCGGGCCACAGTCCGAAGTATATCGGTAGGCGCTCAAGGATGTTGGAAAACCTTACCTTAGAACCGGAGTTGAAATTCTATGCCACGTACCTCGGATTTCGATTCGGGTATATCGGCATAACTGCATTGGACAAAGATGATCTGAACCTAGAGTTAGGATTAAGGTCCTACAACTGTTTTCAAATTGATGCATCTAGAGTCAGCCTTTTAGGGAGTGCTGAATGTGCATAAATATTTGTGCAGGATGTGATTGTATGTGTATGATTTCCTCAAATTTTTACATTTCCCAATATTTTCCAACTTATTAGGCCTTTTTCAAAACATCCTTATTTTCCACAAGATCTTTTTTCAAACTCTGGATGATTTTCTCAAATATCCCATTTCTTTCAAAACTCCAGGTGATTTTCCATTCTCTCGTTCTACTGGATCTCGGATTTCCAGCCTTATTCCAATCCTGCCTGCAAATTTTTGAAATTTCAAATTTTGCTTCAAAAACTTTTCCATATCTCCCAGTATATCTTCCAAATTTTATCCAAATTTTTGACATGTCTTTCCAATTCCATCATTTGTTTTTCCCTCAAGAGTGTTGGTTTCAAAATTCTTTTTTTCCATCATGCTAAACATCCCATGTGGTTCTGCAGAGGGCATTGGCATAGTTGTGTGATCCTGACAAGATCAAAGACCGTGCATGCTACTTCAGCACATTAGTTACAGACAGTGAGTGAGAAATGGATTCCATAAAGTCTGTCAAAGAGGGAGCTCAGACCATCAAGGAGGAGATTGATCCCGCCATATATCGGTTGTTCAAAAGAATGATGATTGAGATATTATCCGAGCAAGCTGCAGCCAATTTCGGAAAAGTTCCTGTTAAAGAAGGGGCATCGATCACCATCCCTATGAGCATCATTGGAGACCACAACAGGGCAACCAGTTCTAAACCCAGCAACAACAAAAACAGAGGCAGTCAAAGCAGCAAGTTAGAAGAGTCTAAAGATTTGAAAGGAAAGTATTCTAGAATCCAGAATAGACCTTTTCAATCCAGCCCTCAGCAAAAGGAAAAAAATCAAGGAAAACCAAAGCGCAGAAACTGGAGCGGCGATCGAGATTTCACTCCTATAGACAAGCCACTCGACGAAGTCCTTGAATACATGTTGATTAAGGGATTAGTGAAGCTCTCAAAGGCCACAACTCCTCCCACCATCATGGGAAGGTTCAAGAATCAGTTTTGCAAGTTCCATCGGGCAGTAGCGCATGACACTGATCATTGTTTTGTCCTCAAAAATATTGTACAAGACTGTATTGATAAGAACCTCTTTGTTGAAGGCAGAGAAAAAGAACATCCAGTAGCCCTAACCAAGAAAGAAGTCAAAGAAGTCAACATTCAACAGAAATCCAACAATCCGAAGAAGATAAAGCGTGATGGTTGGAGTTATGATCGCGAGTTTACTCCTTTAGGTGAGCCCATCGAAGAAATTCTTGGATATCTGCTCGCGAAGGATATGATCAAACTTCCAAGGATTGTGGATCCTCCCGTCTCCATGGGGAAATGGAAAGATTGTTTCTGCGAGTTCCATCGGGCAATGGGGCACGATACTGAACGTTGCTTCGTTCTAAAAAATATTGTACAGGACTACATCGATAAAGAGCTTTTGGTGCCGGAAGAAAGGAAGGGACGAGTTGCAGTCCTGACCAAGCCTCTCCCAGATCACTCTGAAGAATGACAATGCCAATGCCAATGCCTTCTCATTTTGTCAGGACGATATAGTCCTAGTGGTTTTCCTTTTTCAAGTCGTCATCCTTTTTAAGGCATCAATAAAATCATCAACTTTTCTCATTTAATTATGACATTCTTCTTGTGGTTGTTCTGTTTTTGTTATTATCTCTCCCCCATTACACTGGGACATCTTTTTGAAAATTTGTTTTCAAGCATTCTATATGCAGGCAGGATAAACAAATTCCTCATTTCATGCACTTGTGCATTCATATGCATCAACTCATATTCATTTGCATTCAATTGCATTAATAACAATCTGGTCGGTATTGGGATTTCAACAAACAGTCCCATCACAATTCCTAATGATCCAAAGATCATCACCAATACTGAACCAAAACCCAGCACTTGAACTGGTATTATTTCAAAACCCAGTATTCAAGCTGGTACATTTTCAACTTTTTGGAAAACCGAGTTCCGACTCGGGTTTTTATTCAAATCATTTTCCTTTGTTGATCCGGGTTCCGACTCGTGATCTCTCTACTTTATTCGAGCCTTGACTCGAACTCCTCATTTTCCTTTGTTGATCCGGGTTCCGACTCGTGATCTCTCTACTTTATTCGAGCCTTGACTCGAACAAATCATTTTTCTTTGTTGATCCGGGTTCCGACTCGTGATCTCTCTACTTTATTCGAGCCTTGACTCGAACTCTTCATTTTCCTTTGTTGATCCGGGTTCCGACTCGTGATCTCTCTACTTTACTCGAGCCTTGACTCGAACAAATCATTTTCCTTTGTTGATCCGGGTTCCGACTCGAGATCTTTTCGAGCTTGTCATTCTCTTTTGTTGATCCGGGTTCTGACTCGTGATCTCATTACCTTACTCGAACCCTGATTCGAGTTCTTCATTTTCTTTTGTTGATTCGGGTTCCGACTCGAGATCTCCTTATCTTATCCAAGCTCTAATTCAAGTCTTTCATTTTCCTTTGTTGATCCGGGTTCCGACTCGTGATCTCATTATCTTATTTGAGCTCTGATTCAAGCCTTCCATTTTCTTTTGTTGATCCGGGTTCCGACTCGAGATCTCTTTAGTTACTCGAGCCTTGACTCGAGCTCTTCATTTTCTTTTGTTGATCCGGGTTCCGACTCGAGATTTCTCTATTCATTTGAGCTCAGATGCGAGCTCTTCATTTTCTTTTGTTGATTCGGGTTCCGACTCGTGATCTCTCTATTCATTTGAGCTCAGATGCAAGCTCTTCATTTTCTCTTGTTGATCAGGGTTCCGACTCGTGATCTCTATTTTATTCGAGCTCTGACTCGAACTCATCATTCTCCTTTGATTAATCCAAGTCATTTCAATCATCAAAGTCTGTCAATTGCTCAAGTCTGACATTTTGCCCTCCAAATTTCAATTTAAATCCTCAAATCAGGCAATTCTCCAATTTCGACCTTCGGGTCACCCATTTTCCAATTCTCAATTTCAATTTTCGATCAATTGCCAAATTTTCGACCTTCGGGTCAATCAATTTTCAATTCTCGACCTTCGGGTCAATCAATTTCCAATTCTCAATTCCAATTTCCAATTTCCAATTTTCGACCTTCGGGTCAATCAATTTCCAAATTTCGACCTTCGAGTCACCCAATTTCGACCTTTTGGTCAATCATTTCTCAATTTTGACCTTTTTGGTCAAATCAATTTCCAAATTTCGACCTTCGGGTCACACAATTTCGACCTTTCGGTCAACCAATTCTCAATTTCGACCTTTGTGGTCAAATCAATTCTCAATTCCAACCATCAGGTCATCCAATTTCGACCTTTGGGTCATTCAATTTTCAGCAACCAATTTTTCCAATTTTCAATTTCGACCTTCAGGTCAATCAATCTCAATATCCAATTTCAATCATTTTCTCTTGCGAGAGACCCTTTTTAGGGAGAGTTCGAGGGAGCTCGTTCTTTTCGCATGCTATCTAATTCGTTCACTTAGCCCCTTTTCAGGGAGAGTTTGAAGGGACTCGCGTCTTTGTGAACCGTTTGCAAAACAATTTCCAATTTCACACGAAGAACCCTTTTCAAAGGGAGAGGCTCGACGGAGACTCGTTTTTCTTGTGACCCCCCAATTTCATACTAGGCCATCTTCGTCATGAAAGACCCTCTTCGCAGGGAGAGTGTGATGGACTCATTCCTTTCATGACCCAATTTTCAGACCTCACTATTATCGGCCCCCTTTCCATAAGAGAAGCCTAATATTAGGGAGCTTTGACGAAAGCTCAATTTCTCTTCGAAAGTTCGTTTTGCAAACACCTCCTCTTTGGGGAAGAGAGGAGTATTTCCCATTTCCCATTCAGGTAAGGGCTAAGCCTGAGTCTCTCTTTTTGGGGAAAAAGAGAGGAGAATTTTCGTCACGGATGCGTTGAGCCGGATTTCAAATACTCACTTTCACTAAGGATTTCAAGAAAATTTTGTCAATTTGTCAAATTATTTGCTGATTTCAGAATCTTTATTGCACTAGTCAGTTTACCCTTAGCATCACTTCCAAAAGAGTGAAGCTTTTGCGAAAAGGGATTCAAAATTCAAATTCTTTCTATTGGCCAACCAAAAGGATGAAGGATAAATCCTCGATATGGCCAGAAAAGAAGATTCAAGGTTATTGAAAAGCCGTAGATGATCGATATTGATCGCAGCCAATGGCGCATCGTTAAAGGCTATTCTTGTAAGGACGAGACAGTGGAAATATCCTGAGCGCTAGAAAAGAGAGCGTTTACCCAAGCCCCGTTTCCTCAAAATCACCTAAGCTGCAATTAAATATCCGCAAAAGGGAGCTCTCACCTGTCGTCAAGATGAAGGCGAATTAGGCGAGTAGACCCCTGGGGCCAAAGAAGATTCGAAACATCTCCAAGATGACGGAGTTTGTGACGGATCCTTCCAGGGAAAGTCCAAAGCACTGTCGAGATGAAGGCAGATGCGATGAACCTCTCGACAATCCCTAAAAGATATTTAATTTCAGCTATCGCCCAAAGATCTCCAAACCCATCATCCAAGAAGGATCGAAACATCTCCAAGTTGAAGGAGTTTGTGACATACCCTTCCCAAAAGAGAGAAAGAGAGGAAAAAGAAAGAGAGAAAAAGTCAGAACATCTCCAAAATAAAGGAGAATGTAGCAAAAAAAAAAACCCAGAGAGTCAAAAGAGTGCAGAAAGATTGTCAAGAGAGAAGCTCTCAGGATATCAAACTACCAAATTTATCAAGAATCCTCTTTAACTTTGTGAAATTCTATTATGAATATTCTTTCATCAATTGCTTTCATAATATCAAATTCTCTTTCCTGCTCATATCAAGGAAATTGATAGCTTCCTTGAAGAAGGCCAATTGCGAACAATTTGGATTTCAAGTCTCGATTCTACAAAGTGAACCTTGTTTGGAGGTAATGCTTTGGGTAGAAAAGAAAGAATATCTTTGCAACAATGTGCAACATTTTCAAAAACTATGAATCAACAGCAAAATTTCCAACATTTTGGCAATATTTTCTAGCTATCCTGACATGAAGTGAGAGCTTGATGTCCGTCTTCGATGCATCCTGACACCAATTTTAAATCCCTCCTAAGGACTTGATTCCTTCCCTTCTTTGAGAGCATGAACTCTCAAATTTGCACACTTCCCTGTGTCCCCACTGTCCCACCATAGACAGTCCCATTTCGGTTCGAGGTCGAACCACCAATCATTTCCCGCAAAAGGCAATTTCAAAAGCTGATTTTAGTCTCAGCAATGAGACGCCCAAAACCAATCCCTTTTCAAGCTTTAGGGACCCCATTTTCCTTCCTTTTGCAAAAACCCTATTGGATTTATTGTGCAAAATTCAAAGGTTCCATCATGGTCTCTTCCTTCGAGGATTCCATTTCATTTTCCGCCCGATCAGGATAAGGGTACAAACCTGAGACTCAATCAAAGAGGTATTTCATTTTCCGCCCGATCAGGATAAGGGTACAAACCTGAGCCTCAATCAAAGAGGTATTTCATTTTCCGCCCGATCAGGATAAGGGTACAAACCTGAGCCTAAACCAAAGAGGTACTTCATTTTCCGCCCGATCAGGATAAGGGTACAAACCTGAGTCTCATTTCGATGAGATATTCCATTCCCCAATCAGGTTAAGGGTAAAAAACCTGAGCTTCGCTCCATGCGAGGTATTTCTGTCCCATCCAGGTTAAGGGCAAAAACCTGAGCTTCGCTCTCATAGAGCAAATCTTTCCTCTTCATTCTTCGCTTCATATCTACCATCTTCCTCGGGCTAATTTCTTCACACTCAGTCAGATCCTTCTAACTGAGGCATTTTTTATGTATGGCCCAAATTTGGTGTGTTTTTCTTTGCCACTAAGCTCGGCCATGAGCCGGCTTAGTAGCAAAGAGGGGCATCTGTAAACACCCCAAATTTTCACTCACCTCCCTGACATTTTCACCAAACATCATCATTCAGCCTTTGAAATCGCCGGAGGGCAAAATGGTCATTTTCTGAGTTCAAACCTTGTAAAAGTCCAAATTTTATCTGGAACTCTCAAAGTCTCCCTATTTTAGCTCAGATGTTCAAAATTTTATTTCTGACAGGAGACAGACATCTCCAAGTCTTGGTTCAAGATTATATTGCATAAGACATGTCATTGTATAGCATTGCATGAGCATTTCATATCACTGCACTGCACAACATGTCATTTCGAGGTCCAAAACTCTCGATTTCAAAATTTTCAATCCAGATTAGAATTTCAACTCTTTTCAAAATTGATTTCAAAACCCTGGGTCTTCAAAATTATCAGTTCTTCCCATTTTACCCCCAGGGCTCTGAATTTTAAAATATTTCCTCAGGAAAATGATCTGGATAGTTTTAATATGGATTTCAGCCACCTTATCTCAGATTTTGCCCTTTTGACAATTTCAAATATCTTCCTTTTACAAAATTGCCCTACAGGGGCCAACTCTTTCCAAAATTTCCTGTTTTACCAATTACCCCAGATTTTATGAAAATTCCAAAAAGAGGTTGTTGTCTTGTTCTTATTTCAATAAAGAAGCAATGTGGGACCCACACTGAGGTGGTGTCACATAGACTTTTCTTTTGAAAAACCTGAACTTTGAAAAACCCAAAAATAAAGGAGCCTTGTCCCCTGGATTGGTGCCACTTGTCCTTTCTCTCTCCTCTCATTTACCTGCCATGTGTCAGCATAGGGTTCACCTAGAGTTGGCGCCACATGTCACCTTCTCTCTTCTGCCATCCTTTGACACGTGTCAGTGTGGGGCCACCTTAAGATGCCGCCACATGTCATTAGTCATCCTCTTCATTTTATGCCACGTGTCAATGTCTACCATCTTCACCCTGTGCCATGTGTCATTCCAAGGTCACCATGAGATGCCACGTGTCATGTGTTGTCCTGTTCAGAAAAAGTAGAACTTGTCTCCTCTAAGGTGGCACCATTTGAATTATGTCTCCTGCAAGGGACACATGTCACTCTCTCCTTTCCTCAAGAAAAGCAAGCGACACGTGTCAATCTCTGCTCCTTTCAGAAAAAGCAGAGGACACATGTCTCCCTCCTATTTTTCTCAGAAAAGTAGATGACACATGTCATCTCCAGCTTCCTTTAGAAAAAGTAGAAGACACATGTCACTCCCTGCTTTTCTCAGAAAAAGCAAGTGACACATGTCACCCTCTGCTCTTCTCAGAAAAAGCAAGAGACACGTGTCTCTCTCTGCTTTCTTCAGAAAAAGCAAGTGACACATGTCACTTTCTGCCTCCTTCAAAGAAAACTAGAATTCAAATGTTCAAACTCCAGTCTGAGGTGGCGCAAATCCTGAACTTCACCTTTTCTATTTTGTGTGAGATGGTGCCACGTGTCCCTTTTCCTCCCTCTTGCCACATGTCATTGTAGGAGCCACCCTGAGGTGGTGCCACATGGCAGTCTCTCCTTTCCTCTAGAAAAAGCAGAAATTTAAATTTCAAACTCTCTCTGAGGTGGCACCATCTGAATCCTCTGCCTTTCCTTCTGACACATGTCAATGAAGATGCTCTGAGGTGGTGCCACATGGCAGTCTCTCCTTTCATCAGAAAAAGTAGAATTCAAACCCCTCTGAGGTGGCGTCTTCTGCTTCCTCTGCTCCTACCTTCTGACACATGGCAATGTGGATGCTCTGAGATGGCGCCACATGGAAGTCTCTCCTTCTTTCAGAATAAAGCAGAATTTGAATTTCAAACTCCAAGACAACACCCTCTGAGATGGCGCCACATGGAGGGCTCAGATTAAGCTTCTTTGAATTTCAAAATTTTCCAAAAATCTCTATAAATACAAGGCCCCATGCCCAGCCTAGAGGAGCTTCTTTTGGATTTAGCATTTTCACTCTGAGAGCCCTGTTTGAGAATTGAACTTCAGAATTCCATTTTCATTCTTTCTTGGTTTCCTCTGGATTCACGCCTCTCTGGAGCCCATTATCAAGGTAGCCACTCATTTTGGGAGTTCCAAAACCGCTGGAAAACACAAGGTATGCTTCCATTCCTATTGATTTCACTATGATAATTCTTTTGGTTTGATTCGTGTTGTCGTTTGAAGAAAGAGCTCATCCGAGGGATGGATTGAGCTATTCTCATAAAACGACATATATAAAAATACATAATTATACTTCCTTGATGATTTTTAACATTCATATAGTTAGCTAGGTTTAATTAGCATTTTATTTCATTCATTTAGCATATTTCATGAATTAATTAGGATTAATTTGGCCTTTATTTCAATTCTGCTTATTTTCAGTAGGTCTCTGTTTTTGTCAGTCAGTCCACACGTTATTTCATGCATTTATTTTTTATTAAAAATCCCAAAAAAATCACGAAATGCGCCCTTAGGTGTCCCTAAAATTTTGCCAAAAATTCTGAGCCATTTGAATTTGTTTACTGCGGTAAACATTCAAAATGGCAAGTCGGGTTTTGTTACCCAGGATACATTTTGAAAATCATTTGCCGACTTGTAAAATCGAGATATCCCTTATGGGAGATCCGATTTTCAATCCGAAAGCTGTTCTGAACTCGGGAGAATGTCTAGTGTTTAATATGATTTTTTCAGATTTTTCTGATTTTTTTTTTATTTCTGACAAAAATCCGAGAGTTTGGGACACGTGTGAGAGCCTAATTTGAGCCTCTGAGATCTTGGATCGACTTAGGGCTATGGTTTCTCTTTGTGTGTTGCTTCAAATCCGAAACTGTAAAAATTGAAAGTAGTGTCTGAGATGTCCTCTGTTTGAATCTGAAAGCCTGTAATTTTTAGAACAGTGTTGACCCCTGATTCGGATTTTTCTTGTCAGCCCCCTGTTTTGCTACATTTGTCTGTTCTGTTAGTTTAGGCAGGAATAGTTATATTTTTATCTGTGTTTCCGTTGATCAAATGCCGAAGTCATAAACATGAAAGTTGTTCATGTAGATGTCGTGCATAACTCTGATTAATTTCATAAATTTCCATGGCCGTTTTGTATTTCTTTAGCATTTTCATCAGATTAGTGTGATTTTTACCTTTATCCGAACTAAATCTCTGTTATTGAACTCACCATGGCTCAAATCCCGAGACTGTAAAAACCAAAAATGTTCCATTTCGGGTCTTTTAGCAGTCTACAAAATATCAGAAGTTTCCATGGTGTAAATTTTGCATTATCATATTAGGCATTGCATTTGGTTCGGATCCATAGGCAAAATCCATCATTTTAGGACTTTCCTTGAATTTTAGCATTTAAATCATATCATTTCGTGATTTTTAGCATTCTAGGTTGTTTATCAGAGTGTTTAGATGCTTAATACCGAATTTGGTGCAATTTGGAATCCATTTGAGGTTCGGATCATCCATAATACCAAAACAGGGTCCCGCAGGATCCCGATCCAAGCGAAAAACAAGCGAAAATCGCTATTTTTGATAAATTGCAAAATACCAAATTCTGATTTTACAGTCTTAATGTGTCTAGCAGCATGTCATCATATCTCTTACTGCATTCCATCATCATTTGATTCAATTTGAATTTCAAAATCTCAATTTTACCAAGTTTTCCTTCAAAAAACCCTGATTTTAAAGATGTAACTTTAATTTTAGGGGTATTTTGGTCATTTTAACCTCAATTCCGAATTTCAAATTGTTTTTCACTGAATTTCTAGCATTTTCATCATTTCAAAATATCAAGGAAGCATGAGAATAGGGTTTATATCCAATTAAATCCAATAGTTTCATAATATTATTGGAAAATCTTGGAAAAACCCACATATTTGAGCTAACTTTATTTCAAGCTTGGCAGGGACATTCCAAAGAAGGAGCTGAAGTCTGCAAATTTCTTTTATTTCCTTTATTTAGTGATGTAATAATGTAAATTTTGGAATAAGAGATTTAATTTTCTGCTTAGACTAGGATGCATATCATATAGTTTGAATTTATGCAATATCCTGATTATATGATTAATGCATTTTATTTCAAAAGCACTATGGATGTTCACGAATGGCACGTGCACCAACTCTTAGGGAGTTGATGGACTCGGTGGGATCCATATTTACGGCCCTAGTCGGAATATGGACGAGACCCAGATCCATCATCTTTCTACTAGTCACATTGAGCCTACACTCTTAGGCTATCTTAAAATGCACATCATATTTCCAAAGTTTTCAAAATCATGTGCATCAAATCAACTAAATTCTGAACATATTCATGGCCACAGTCAGGATATGTGAAGGATTTATCTTGACTTAATGTACATTTTCCAACAAATCCCTTAGAAAATCTTTTCAAAGTGCATTCATTCACTCATGACATTTACATCATGAAATCATTGATTTTCTCAAGATTTTCTCAAGAAAACTTCATTCTTAAGAAATCGATTTCTCAAGAAATTCTAAGGATTTTTCAAAATCGGTTTTCCAAAGACAAGTTTTTCCACAGTTTTCCCAGGAAAATGATATTTTCTTAAGATATTCAAAAGAGTTTTCCAATCTTTCTTCAAGATCCAAAATCGATTTCCAAGTATTTAAAAAGGTAAAATTCCCAGGATTTCGATTCTCCAAGTTTTGAATTTCCTTCTCCAATGAGTTTTCCTATAAATTTTCCATCATTTTCCTAAGAAAACTCTCAAAGTCCAAGTTTTCCTAAGAAGTGCTTCCCTTTTCAAAAAGTCCATCTTTTCTCAAGAATCACTTCCATTTTCCCAAGATTTTCAACTATTTCTGAATTTTCCACATCTTTATAAGCTTTCTCATGTTTTCAAAAACCCCTTTTTATCTGAGTTTCCTGAGAAATTGACCTCTTTCCTGAGAGATTCTTTCCAACTCCAAATGTTTTCTAAGCATACATCATGTTTTCCAACTGGCATTTTCCAAAATCTCATAGCACATGCCTGAATTCTCTATGCATTTAGGATAGAACATAACTTTGATAATTTCGCTAAGTCAAGCATAGTTTTGGTCCTTGGTTCGATTACCCCTGTTAAAGGCGGCAGGAACGGTCGAACCTCGTACCGACAGGTCGAGCCCCATCCCATGGATTTTCCCGCAATTTACAAAAACGGAGGCGAGTATTTCAAAACATTTTCCAAAATCCGGTCAAAGTTTGAATCGCAAAAGCGTTTCCTCTTTCTCTCTTCCGCAAGGAAGGGAAGACGGGGGAAAAATTTCGCGACGATAACACATGCCTGATTCTTTGTGCATTTAGAAATTAGAATATGATTCAGACAAGTTGAATAGAGTAGAGCATAAGATTGATCCTTGGTTCAATTACCCCTGTTAAAGGTGGCAGGAACGGTTGAACCTCGTACGGACAGGCGAGTCCCATTCTTCGGAATTTTCCCGCATTTTAAAAACGGAGGCGAGTTATTTTCAAAAACTTTTTCAAAGGTCAGTTTGATTTGCAAAAGTAAAAAAATTTTGCGATGATAACAGGTTTGGCGACCGAGATGGGACCTGTCTTTGCCTGATCAATCTAATGCTCTACTTAGTTCAAATTGTCAAAATCGATTTTCATGGAATGTCAGCCTTGCTTTATGATATCATGTGAACTTAGGAGCCTAGACTTGAACCCAGCTGACATGGAATGCATATAGACTAGGTATGGTTTGGTAGGACCATATTGAGGAGAATTATTCATGCTCACATAGACTTAGGTCTAATACAACACTCCTCAATTTAGGAATTGTATGAAAACAATGTTTGCTTCTTCAAATATTTCAAAATTCTATCTCTTTAGGACTTAGAGCCCTCTGTTTTCTTGCATGTGCTCATATTTCAAAAACCACCCCCACCTATATTGTCCCGGTCTTCACGTTGCTGGGCTCTCTTCCAGAACCATAGTTCGGGACAGAGCCTCACAACTGGGCCACCTATTTGGGTTAACACCCCCCTGCCACGTACCAAGGGCCATAGTCCAACGTATATCGGCAGGTGCTCAAGGATATTGGAAAACTTGAACCTAGAACCGGAGGAATTGATTTTATGCCACGTACATTGAGCCTTGGCTCGAGTATATAGGCATAACTGAATTGGATACAGTTGATCTGAACCCTAGAGTTAGGATTAAGGTCCTACAGCTATTTCAAAATTTGTGCATCTAGAGTCAGCTTTTAGGGAATGCTGTATGTGCATACTTGTTTGTGCAGAATGTGATTGAATATGTTATAGTCATTTCCTTTTATTTTCCATATTTTCCCAATTTTCTAAAAATACTGGACGATTTTCTCAAAATTCCCCAATCTATGTCCATGTACTGTCCATGTTTTAAACCTTGGGCGATTTTTCAAATACTTCATTTTTCATTTATTTCTTCATATTTCATCAAACCCTGGACGATTTTCCAAATTTCCCTTAATTTCCTTCAAAACTCCAGGTGATTTTCCATCCTCACTTTTTTCTGGATCTCGAATTTCTGCTTCATTTTATCCTGCCTGCATTTTCCTCAAATTTCCTGTATTTTCCCAAGTTTTATTCCAATTTCCATGTCTTCCAGTCCGATGGCATCCAGTCAGCTTGATTCAGTCTTCCCCGAGGGTCACATCTCCTACGAGGTGCGACAAAGTCTTCCCGAACATCGAGTCCTCAGCACCGGATCCTTCTTTCCCCGGTGGTACTATTCATGGTTCAAGAACTTCTCTCGTATGTTTCCGGACCATCTGGACGAGTGTGGATTGGAACTGGCGTCCGCAGTGAGAAAGCAGACAGTCAACGACAACTTGATCCATGCACTAGCAGAGCGGTGGAATCCGAGCACTTCTACCTTCTGGTTCCCGTGGGGCGAGATGACAATACTGATGGATGAATTTTCAGAGATTATGGGATTGCCCGAGCCAGCCGGTCAGCCCGGAGATCCATTGGAGAAACAGTTTCTGATTAATGTCAAGGGTCTGGACCCAAAAGATGCCTTAGCTCGCATGACGGAACACAAGTCTTGGCCTCTGATTGAAGAAGATGGGAATGAATATGTGGACCTGCTCGAAATCTACAGACAGCATGGGACATTTGTGGAAGTCAGCTCACTGTCCAGAACAGCTCGAGAGAGAATTCAGCGTGCGATGGTTCTGTGCACGGTGGGATTAGCTTTCTTTCCCGATGGACGGAATTACATGGATATCAGAATAGTTCAGCTTCTAAGGAGATGGGGAAGTCGACAGACCAGCCGCCTCTCCATAGCCATGGCCGCACTCGCTTTTCTATACCGAGGGTTGACTCATTTCGCACTCGGAGAATCGATTCTAGTCGAAGGGTGCACCTATGCCTTGCAGCCTTGGTTCCTCCAGCATGTGCCAGTCCGAGCCAGTTCATTCAGATACAATGGAGAGAAGCTTCTTCCAGTTGCGCGATACCGGTTCTCGATCGACAACCTTCAGGAGGAAGAAGTCGTATGGGACTACTTTGATCATCAGGAATCACCTCCCAGATACACTTATGCTTACGGCAAGCGATTCAGACTACTTGGCCCATTTTTCTGCGCATACTATCATCCAGAGCGGTGTGTCAGACAGTTCTCTCAGAGGCAGAAGCACGTAGAGATTCGTCCACTAGCCGGGGTTCTGCCAGAATTCGATCTCACATCAGATCAGTGGTCCAGAGCATACCATTCTGCCAGACATGGCTGGGATTCCTTTGTCAGTCTTACTATTTTTCCTGGTCCTCGTGTGTCTTCTGATTTTGTAGAGTGGTGGAAAATTGTCTGTCCCCCTCCCTTCTGTCAAGTGTATTATTGATAAAATCGTGTTTTTCTCCTCAATAAAATTCCTTTATTTTACATTTCACTTTGGTTTGACGACCTCGCCTAGGTAACAAGGCATATTTTCAGTTGTTTATCTTGCAAAGAATAGCAACACAATTGTCGTAATCCCAGCGACGACTCAATCCCTAGTAATGGGATATTATTTCAATTGTCTACCAAAATTCTCAACAAATATTTTCCTCCAAACCAAATTTCCTTCAGAAGCCTAACCATCAGTTCTGCCCTGCAGAGAGCACCAGCAACATCCAAGAGAACATTTGTGATACCCGATGGTTCATACAAGATCCAGAAAGAAAACCACATCAGTTGAAGGCGTCACGTATTCAGTAGCTTCAGAAGAAGAGATGGACTCACCTCGATCAATCCAGAGTCAGGATCAGCAAGCAGAGGATGATGTTGATCCTCAGATATATGCTATGTTCAAAGAGATGATGACCAAAATGTTGACAGAACAAGCTGAAGCTAGTACAGAAAAGATCCAGGTCAAGCAGAGGGCAAAATGCTGGTCAGCCAAGAAAGTCTTGAAACTATCCAAGAAACATATCCAACAGGAAGATACATCGGATGAATCAGGATCGGTAGGTAACACCGATGAAGAGTATGAAGTTCAGCAAGCATTTCAAAGATCCCCTCATAGACAAGGGACAACCTATAAATTGAAAAATCAAGCAATGGATGATCCAATCCAAATACAACTGAAGGAAATGGCAAAGAAGATTAAAGATTTGGAAGCCCGCGACAGGGGCAAGAAGGTCTTCACGGGCAAAGATTTCTACAAGAGCATCACTCCCGTCAGGAATAATCAAGATTCAAAAAAGACAAATTCTGTCAAAGCCCACCGCGAGGGGTGCAAGGATAACAAAGGCAATCACACAAGTCAGAAAGAGAAATCTTTAAAGCAGAGTGGAAAATTGAGTCAACAGAAAGAAAAGATAAAGCGGGACGGCTGGGATTGCGATCGCCAGTTTACTCCTCTCGAGCAGTCCCTCGATGAAATCCTTGAATATATGTTGGCTAAGGAATTGGTAAAGCTTCCAAGAGTCTCAAATCCTCCCACAGTCATGGGAAGATTCACAGACCAGTTCTGCAAATTCCATTGCGCAGTAGGGCATGACACCGACCACTGTTTCGTCTTCAAAAACATTGTCCAAGATCATATCGACAAGAATCTCTTCATTGAAAATGAGAAAGAGTACTGGTCAACTATCATATCCAAGTCTCAACAAAAATCAAGTACTCGACAAGAGATGCAGCGTGATGATCCAAACCAGGACCACAAGATGGCCCCGTTAGATCAAATACTCGGGAGTTTCTTGGAATACATGCACACAAAAGATACAGTCGGGTCTCTGAAGGCTCACTCCACGCTTTCTACCAACTCCACCAAGAATGACAATGGACAAAACGAAAGAGGAGGTAGGAAAAATCATACTGGAGGCTCAGGAAATCCAAACCCAGAGATAAATGACCTCGCAAGTCGGAAGGATAAAATGGACAAGCAAGATGACAAGTCTTCCTCAAGTGTCCAATTCGAATTAAAATTCCAAGGAAAACCAAAGCATGATGGTTGGGGATACGATCGTAATTTTACTCCCTTAGAACAGCCACTGGAGCAAGTTTTGGGATGCATGATAACCAAAGGGAAGGTTAGACTCCCCAAGATAGCAAATCCTCCTGTGACCATGGGAAGGTTTAAAGATCAGTTCTGCAAATTTCATCGGGCAATGGGTCACGATACCGAGCATTGTTTTGTCCTTAAGAATATTGTCCAAGACAACATTGACAAGGATCTCCTCGCTGAAGATAAAAAGGAGGACCATTCATCTTGATCATGTTTCTCCCCAATCATTAAAAAAAAAAAAAAATTGATAACACTAGCGCTTTCTCAATTTCTCATCTTGCTTTTATTATTTCAAAGGGATGATGTAATCCTGTCTGTCTTTCCCTTATTTGTTACCTTTCCTTCAATACATCAATAAAGTTGTTAATTTTTCTCGCAAGCTCGGTGCCATTTTTTTTTATTCTCCTTGGCAAAATGTTCTTTTATGAGGAATAACCACTTCCGAGTCTCTTCTGAATCAATCAAAAGCCAGTTGTCGTGTCACCTTCAGAGAGCGCTCTTCGAACATCAATCATTTATCCTTTTGTTCAAATTCTTCTTTCCCAGTTACACTGGGGCATTTTTAAATTTTCATTTTATCTTCAAAACTTTTTGTATGCAGGCAGGATCAAACAAATCTCTCATTTTGCACACATGTGCACCCATTTACATTCATTTGTATTCATCCGCATTCATCTGCATCGATTTGCGTTTGCATCGAATTCCCCATTCAGGATAAGGGATAAATCCTGAGACCCTGACAGTTGTCCAAGTCATCGTGAGGGTGAAGACTGAAAATTTTCCATCAAAATCAATTAGTAATTCTTCAGAATCCAGTGTTGTGCTGGTAACCTTCCAAAATCCAGTGTTCGTGCTGGTAAATTTCCAAAACCCAGTGCTCGTACCGGTAACCATTTAAAATCCAGCGCTCGTACTGGTAACCTTTTAAAATCCAGTGCTCGTACTGGTAACCTTCCAAAATCCAGTGCTCGTACTGGTAATCTTCCAAAACCCGGTATTCGTATTGGTAATTTTTCAAAACATAATGCTTGTATTGGCACATTTTCAAAATACGGTATTTGCACTGGTACACTTTAAAATTCAGTGTCCACTAATTTAGTTTTCCTTTGGGATTCGAGTTCCAACTCGAATTTCCTTTCCTTATAATTGATCTAGTTTTTCGTCAGGAATTCGAGTTCCGACTCGAATTTCTTTTCCATTCTAACCGGTTTAAGTTTGCCTTTGGGATTCGAGTTCCGACTCGAATCTTCTTTCCTTCTGGTTAACCTAGTTTTCCTTCGGAGATTCGAGTTCCGACTCGAATTTCCTTTCCTTCCACACCGGTTTAAGTTTGCCTTTGGGATTCGAGTTCCGACTCGAATCTTCTTTCCTTCTGATTAACCTAGTTTTCCTTCGGAGATTCGAGTTCCGACTCGAATTTCCTTTCCTTCCACACCGGTTTAAATTTGCATTTGGGATTCGAGTTCCGACTCGAATCTTCTTTCCTTTTGGTTAACCTAGTTTTCCTTTGGGATTCGAGTTCCGACTCGATTTTCCTTTCCTTCTAATTGATCTAGTTTTCCTCAGGAATTCGAGTTCCGACTCAAATTTCTTTTCCTTCTGACCGGTTTAGTTTTCCTTTGGGATTCGAGTTTCGACTCGAATCTTCTTTCCTTCTAATTGATCTAGTTTTCCTTCAGGAATTCGAGTTCTGACTCGAATTTCTTTTCCTTCTGACCGGTTTAGTTTTCCTTTGGGATTCGAGTTCCGACTCGAATCTTCTTCCCTTCTAGTTGATGTAGTTTTCCTTCGAAATTCGAGTTCCGACTCGAATTTCTTTTCCTTTTAACCAGTTTATTTTTCCTTTGGGATTCGAGTTCCGACTCAAATTTCCTTTCCTTCTAATTGATCTAGTTTTCCTTCAGGAATTCGAGTTCCGACTCAAATTTCTTTTCCTTCCAACCGGTCTAGTTTTCCTTCAGGATCCGAGTTCCGACTCGAATCTTCTTTCCTTCTAGTTAATCTAGTTTTCTTCAGGATTCGGGTTCCGACTCGAATTTCTTCTCCTTCCAAATTGATTTACCTTTCCTTCAGGATTCGAATTCCGAATCGGATTTCTTTTTCTTCCATAATGGACCTGGTTTTCCTTTGAAGATTCGGGTTCCGACTCGAGTTTTCTTTTCCTTCAGAGTTGGTCTAGAAAATCCAAGTTCCGACTTAAATTTTCTTTCAAAATCCAATTCATCTAGTTTTCCTTGAAGAGTTGAATTCTGATTCGAATCTTCCCTCAAAAAATAGTTTAGCACCTGGTCCATTCAAAAGCTCACAAGTTGGAATCATTCCTTCTTGGGCTATGATCCTTAGGTTAAATCCCTATGGAATAGATAGTTCGTAGGTCGAATCCCTATAGAACCCATGTCATTCTCAGTAAACCAATTCACAATTTCAACCTTTTTAGCCAATCAATTTCCAATTTCCAATTTTTAAATTTCCAATTTTCAAATTCCAAATTCCAAACTTCCAATTTCTAATTTCAAATATCAAAATTCCAATTTCAAAAATTCAAAATTCAAAATTCAAAATTCCAAATTTCGACCTTTTGGTCACTCAATACCAATTCCAAAAATTTTCTCTTGCGAGAGACCCTTTGTATAAGGAGAGTTCGAGGGAGCTCGCTCTTTTCGCATGCTATCCAATTCGTTCACTTAGCCCCTTTTTAGGGAAAGTTTGAAGGGACTCGTGCCTTTGTGAACCGTTTGCAAAACAAAATTCCAATTTTCACACAAGGAACCCTTTTTATAGAGAGAGACTCGACGGAGACTTGCTTTCCTTGTGGCCCCCATAATTTCAGACTAGGCCATTTCATCATGAAGGACCCTCTTTTCAGGGAGAGTGTGATGAACTCGTTCCTTCATGACCAATTTACCAACCTCACCAATTCCGGCCCCCTTTCCATAAGAGAAGCCTAATGTTAGAAAGTTTTGACGAAAGCTTAATTTCTCTTCGAAAGTTCGTTTTGCAAACACCTCCTCTTTAGGGAAGAGAGGAGTAATTCCCAATTCCAATTTCTGAATCTTCTCCTTTGGGGAAAGGAGAAGAGAATTTTTGTCATGGATGTGTTGCGTTGTGCTTCAAATGCTCGCTTTCACAAAAGGATTTCAAGAAAGTTTTGCCAATTTGTCATTAAATATTTGTTGATTTCAAAAATCTTTATTGCACAAAATTATTACTTCAGAATACCCCAAGTATTACTTCCGAAAGGACAAAGTTTTCGCGAAAAAGGATTCAAAATTCAAAATCTTTCTATTGGCCAACCAAAAGGATGAAGAATAAATCCTCGATATGGCCAGCAAAGAGAATTCAATGTTGTTGCAAAGCCATGAGTGATTGATATTGATCGCAGTCAATGGCACATTTTTAAAGACCATTCTTGAAAAATAAAGCAGTCGAAATATCCTGGGTGATACAGAAAAATCCACTCAATCTCCATATCTCCTCAATCACCTAAGCTGCAATTAAATATCTGCAAAAGGGATCTCTCAATTGTCGTCAAGATGAAGGCGAATTAAGCGAGTCGACCCCCGGGGCCAAAGAAGATTTGGATCATCTCCAAGATGACGGAGTTTGTGACGGATCCTTCCAGGGAAAGTTTAGATCACCGTCGAGATAAAGGCGAGTGTGATGAGCCTACCGACAAACCATAAAAGATATTTAATTCCAGCTCTCATCAAGAAATTTCCTACCAAAGAGCCAATAATCATCATGATAACCCCTGAGAGAAAAGAAGGATCAGAACATCTCTGAGATGAAGGAGTTTGTGACATACCCTTCCAAAAAAAAAAGAGAGAGACAAGTCAGGACATCTCCGAAATGAAGGATGATGTAATTCCCGAAAAATCCAAGAGAGCCCCAATCTGCTAAAAAAAAAAAGAGTGCAGAAAGATCATCATGAGAAAAGAATCCCAGGATATCAGACTGCCAAATCTATCAAGAATCTTCTTTAATTTTGTGAAATTCTTTTATCAATGTTCTTTCACCAATAGCCCTCGCAATATCAAGAATACTTTCTTTTCCGTCCATATCAAGGAAATTGATAGCTTCCTTGAAAGAAAGTCAATCGCAAGCAATTTGAATTCGAATCTAGATTCTACGGAGTTAAGCCCAGTTGGAGGTAATACTTCAGGTAGAAAAGAGGGAATACTTTCAAAACAATGTGCATCATTTTCAATTATTTTGAATCAACAACAATTTTCAACATTTTGACAATATTTTCTAGCTATCCTGGCGTGAAGCGAGAGCTTGAGGTTCATCTTTGGCACATCCTGACATTAGTTGTTATCTCTTTTAGGACTTGATAACGGGAGTTTTCAAGATTCCTTCCCTTCTTTGGTATAATCTGAGCGCACGGGCTCTCAGATTCGCACACTTCCCTGTGTCCCCACTGTCCCACCATAGACAGTCCAATTTCGGCTTGAGGTTAAGCCACCAATTTCAGCAAAAGGCAATTTCAAAAGTTAATTAGTCTCAGCAATGAGGCGCCCAAAATCAATCCCTTTTCAAACTTTAGGGACCCCAATTTCCTTCCTTTTGCAAAACCCCTATCGGACTCATTGTGCGGAAATCCGAAGGTTCCATCACGGTCTCTTCTTTCGAGGATTCTGTCCATTTTCTGCCCAATCAGGTTAAGGGTATAAACCTGAGCCTCCTTTGATGAGGTATTCCATTTTCTGCCCAATCAGGTTAAGGGTATAAACCTGAGCCTCCTTTGATGAGGTATTCCATTTTCTGCCCAATCAGGTTAAGGGTATAAACCTGAGCCTCCTTTGATGAGGTATTCCATTTTCTGCCCAATCAGGTTAAGGGTATAAACCTGGGCTTCATTCTGATGAAGTATTCCATTTTCTGCCCAATCAGGTTAAGGGTATAAACCTGGGCCTCCTTTGATGAGGTATTTTATTTTCCTCCCAATCAGGATAAGGGTACAAACCTGAGCTTCCTTTGATGAGGTATTCCATTTTCATTTCCCGGTCAGGTTAAGGGTCAAACCTGAGCTTCGTTTCTACACGAGGTATTTTCTGTCCCATCCAGGTTAAGGGCAAAACCTCAATCTCACTTCTTTTCGAAGTAAAATTTTCTCCTTATTCTTTATTTCATATCTACCATCATCACTTGAACTAATTCTTTCATACCCAGTCAGATTCATCTAACTGGGGCATTTTTATAATCCAAATTTGGTGTGTTTTCTTTGCCACTAAGCTCGGTTTTCAACCGGCTTAGCAACAAAGAGGGGCATCTGTAAACACCCCAAATTTTCACCCTCATCCAGTACTTACATTTCATGTGTCATTGCATATCATTGCATGCATTTTTGCATATAATTTCATCGCATTGCATAGCATTGCATGTCATCCCATCTCATTTTCGAGATCCAGCACTCTTGTTTTCAAAACATTCAATCCAGATTTGAATTTTAAAGCTTTATTTCAAAATCAATTTAAAAACCTGGGTTTTTATTCAATACTCTGTCATTTTCTAACCCCAGGACTTTATATTTCGAAATATTTTCTCAGAAAACAATCTGGATTCATTTCAAATTCAAATTTTTATCGATTTCAATTCATAGATGAGACCCATTGAGATGGTGTCGCTTCTGAATTCCTCTATTCATCAAATTTCTCAAATCTTTGAAAGTTTCAGTCCGATCAGGACTCTGTCTCAGAGTCCTAATCCGGTCAGGAGTCTGGTTTTTAAGTCCGTTTTACTTCCATTTTCAGTCTTTTTCGATTATTTTCAAAATTTAGGTCATTTTACATAGTCCAGTTAGTTCAGGATTCTATTTTTGAGTTCGGTTGAGTTAGGAGTCTAACCCTGACTGTGTTTTCTGACTTATTTCATCATTTCTTGATAAAATCTTTTGAAAATTCTTTCATGTGGCTTTTAAAATCTAAAATCTCAGAGTCCTAAGAGTTTAGGACTCTAACCCGGAGTTCCAGTTCGCTTGAGACCCTATTTTCAAAGATCTTGAATTTCAAATATCAATTTTAACCCCTTTTCAAAGTCATTTTCAGTGTTTATTTCAAAATTTCTAAAACTCGATATGGGCCCACTCAGTTGGCACCATATCCAGAGGAATTTTAATTCAGTTAGAACCCTATGCCATTTCAAAAATCCTAATTTTAAGATTACTTTTGAAAATCCTTTTGAAAACTCCTTCAATTTCAAGTTTTAAATCATCTTTTTGTAAAAACTCAAGTAGGGCCCACTCGGGGTGGCGCCATATTCGAGTCAGTCAGGGCTAGACTAGGGTTAGTTGATGTCTTGGTTAGTGTTAGAGGTTTAGAAGAGTCAAAACCATTTTGAAAAACTCATTTTTAAAAGTTAGTTTTAAAACTAGTGTTTTTAAAGGTTTTTAAAGGTGTTTTAAAATTCAAATGTTAAAAATGCCAAGTGGCATTACATTTGGGGATTTTTTAGGAGAGTCTAGGGGTTAATTAGGTATTAAATAGGATAATTTAGGTTAGGGGTAGGATAGTCCTTACACCCCAAAATCGCCCCCCTTAGAAGAGTCCAATTTTTTTAAAACATTTGATTTTTAACCTAAATTTTTTTTATAAATAGAAAGCCATAGGGGGGTCGATTTTTCCAATTCACTTACCTTCAATTCTTGGAGCTTCTCTCTCCTCTCCAGCCCTTCCTCCATTGCTGCAACTCCAAGGTATGAATTCCTTTGCCTTTTTCATATTTTATTTAATGATTTTAATGTTTTAAACCTAGATCTAGGCTTAGATACCCCTCCTTATGGAAGATCAACCATGGTTTCACCTCAAGAACCATCAAGAATTAGCAAGAACGATCCAAAAAGGTAATCTAACCCTGTTTTGGATGATTTACAGGGATTTTAATCCATTAGAATTGATTTTAATATGATTCTTTACATTATTAACCAATAAAATATATGATTTACCCTTTTTAATGGGTTAAACTATGTTTTAAAGGTGATATCAAATTCCAGCCATTGATTCCCTGTTTTTATTTTATTTTCATGGTTTATTCATGTTTGTTTTACGTTATACAACATAGAAATAAGTTTTATTTACTGTTTTATGGTTTATTTTATTTATTTACATTAGTTAATGCATGGTTTTTCAAGTTTCTTAAATTTCTGTGTGTTTTAGGTTTAGAACAGTAAAGATAATGTTATTTAGGATTGAAGTTCTCATTGTTTATTTCTGATTTTTTTATATGTGATGCATGCATGAGTTATTGAGTTACTGTAGAAAAATCAGAGGTTTTGGATCTCGGGAACCCTGTCAAAAAAATCAGACATCAAATCGGGTTTTTAAAGCTTTAAAATCGTGGTTAAAATCAAGAAGGTAACTTGCTGTGATGATATTTCTCTCATCTTATATCCGATTTTAGATCTGTAAAGTGCTATGGATTCACATTGAGTAGATATGTCTGCTGTAAAATTTTCGGATTTTTTGATCACTGGTTAGTATTTTTCCCCTTTTAGAGAATCTGTTTTTAAATTTAAAACTCGTTAGGGTTTACCAAAACCCTAATCAGACTTGTGTTAGTCATAAATCCCAAATCACAGATCCGATTCTAGATCTGTAAAAAGTGAGTATTGTTATTTTTCTGTCTACTATTCACCACTAAAATTTTAGAGATGTTTGTTTAGGAGTGCTAGTTATGTCTGTATTTTCAATCTGGAATAGCTGTTTTAATCCCTGTTAAGAGTGATATATTTTAGCTCAGATTGCCGGAAGGGTTTCTCCCTAACCAGAGATGATGTTTCCGATCTGTAAATTGAGAAATCTATGTTTTTCTTCTTAGTTAGTCTCTGTAAAAGTTCATAAATTTCCATAGAGATTTGACCCCTGGTTCAGGTCTTGGACTGAGACTGGTTGGTGAATTAGGTCAAAAATAGCATATTTTTAGGGTTTAATGGAATTTTCGGATTAATTTAATGTCAAAAAATTATTTTTATGATTCCAATTCTACATTAGGGTTATAACAAGTGCAGGTACCAATTTTTATGGATTTTGGAATCCATTTGATGGCTGAATTAAGCAAATTGCAAAACCGGGTTCCTGAAAGATCCAAAAACACTGCTAAAATCACAGTTTTTGTGATATTATTGGATTTTCGTGCATAAGCATATATTTTTAGGGTTTAATCATGTTCATAATCATATTAGGATGCTTTTGGTTTAATTTTGTGCTCATTTGATTTCATTTAGTGCATAAAACCTAAGTTTTTACCAAAATCTATTTCTAAAAACCCTGATTTCAAGGCCATAATCTTGCTATTGGGGGCAATTTGGTCATTTGACCTAAATTTCGAAATTCCTAACCCTAATTTCATATTTTTAATCATGTCATAGCATATTTGGTTTGAGTTTATTTCATTCAAATTTCAAAACTTGCATTTTATCAAAATATCTTTCTAAAAACCCTAATTTCAAGGCCATAGTCTTGTTATTAGGGGTATTTTGGTCATTTTGACCCCAATTTTGAAATTTCATATCTTATCTTCCTTATTTATTCAATTTTATTTTATACTTTATCATTTTTATTTAAGGGAATCATGGAAAAGGCTTATATCTAGCAAAATCCAACAATTTCCTGATATTGTTGGATAAATCTAGAAAAGCCAACATATTTTCATTAACAAAGTTTTCTAGTTTTGCAGGTACATTGAAGACTTTATTTTTCATGTATTTAAATTTCAATAGTGATGTAACTTGTAATTAAACTTTGGAATAAGAATTTACATTTCCTGCTTAGCTTAGGCAACATTGCATATAGTTTATTTTTTTTATAATGTTAATGTGTGATGGATGATGATTCATGCATATTTTTACAAATTCACCATGGTCTACACGAATGGCACATGCACTAGCTTCTATGAAGTTTATAAACTTGGTGGAATTTGTATTTATGGCCATAGTCAGAATACGAATGATACTTAGATTTATGATCTTCACATTAGCCACATTCAGCCTACACTCTTAGGCTAACTTCAAAAATGCACTGCATTTCTCAAAATACAAAAAAGTATTTCTCAATTCCTCAAATCCATATTCATTCATTTCATGCATTTGCCAATTCCAATTCAAATTCTAAGTCAAGGAAATTGAATTCCTCAAAATCTCCTAAGTCTTATAGCAAAATCGATTTTCCCAAAAGCATTGAATTTCAAAGAATATTTCAAGTATTTCCCAAGTTCCAAATTCAAATTTTCTAAGTTAGAATTTCAATTTCAAAGTTTGAATTCAGAGAAACCAAGTCTCTCAGAATCGATTTTCACTAAATGTCAAGGATTTCTCAAAATCGATTTTTATTTCTCTCAAAAGTATATTTGAAATCCCAATTCACGATTTTCCAAGATTTACATTTTATATTTCAATCGTTAAAAGCAAAGATCATGTTTTCAAATGTGCATTTTCTGAAAATTCATAGCACATGCCTGATTCTTTGTGCATTTAGAAATTAGAATATGATTCAGACAAGTTGAATAGAGTAGAGCATAAGATTGATCCTTGGTTCAATTACCCCTGTTAAAGGTGGCAGGAACGGTTGAACCTCGTACCGACAGGCGAGTCCCATTCTTCGGAATTTTCCCGCATTTTAAAAACGAAGGCGAGTTATTTTCAAAAACTTTTTCAAAGGTCAGTTTGATTTGCAAAAGTAAAAAAATTTTGCGATGATAACACTTTGGTATTTAACAAGAAGCATTTACTACCAAAAATTTTGAAATATGAGATATTTGGTATACGATCATAATACAATTCAAAACATGTTTTATGTAAGAATGGTCGAATAAGAACCCGATTTAAAACATAACATGCTGTATTTATTGCTTCAGCCCAAAAGTATTTTGGTAAATTTTTATCTTGAAGCATGGTTCTAGCATATTCTTGCAAAGTTCTATTTTTTCTTTCAACAACTCCATTTTATAGAGCCGCTCTAGGAAAAGCAAAGTTGTCAGATATACCATGTAAATTGA
The DNA here is from genome assembly GCF_984573655.1 of Nuphar pumila. Classification (NCBI taxonomy): domain Eukaryota; kingdom Viridiplantae; phylum Streptophyta; class Magnoliopsida; order Nymphaeales; family Nymphaeaceae; genus Nuphar; species Nuphar pumila. The sequence goes on along the minus strand of NC_143257.1, from coordinate 88,318,660 downwards.
TCATGCATAGATTTAGGTACATTTTACATAAAAACAAGCATGATTTCATATTAAAATCAATTAAAAAACCCATGTATATGCTAGGATAGAGCATTTTAATAAAAAAATAAAAAAATAGAGAAAATAGAGAAAAATAGATTTATTTTGCAATTTAGTATACATTTACTAAAATTGTTTTAGTCTTCTTTAAAGAAAAAAGAATTATGAAAATAGTAGAGTAGTTATATTTTTAAATCAAATGAGTCTTTTAGCAAATAATTTTTCTTGAAGCTCTTCTTTTAATTTTTGAAAAAAAAAATAACAAACCGGTTTAACAAACCGGTTTGCTCTTTAAAAACCCACGAAGGGGGATTTTCAAATCCGTCTTCCTCTGTGCGCCTTCTCCCTCTCTCCTAACCTCTTTCCTCTACCTCTTCTTATCTCCTTCTTCTCCTTCTCCCTGTTTCTCTCTTCTCTTTTCAGGTGGAGGTTTTTCTCATTCCGGTGGCGGCGTATGGAAGGAGTCTGATCTCTTCTAACCCCTCTCAAGTCACGGTGAGTTGTTCTGTAACTTCTTCCTCTTCTTCTTCTTCTTCTTCATCTTCTTTCTGAACTTCAATCTACGGTTTGAATCTTGATGTTGAGAATATAAAAAAAAAAACAAGAAAACATAAAAAGAAAAAAAACAATGTCTGAAGGCACATTCCGGCGATGGACAGGGATCTACCGGAATAATGTTTCAGATGAATAATTCTTGATAACTTCTTGCATCAATTTTTGATTGAAAAATTTGATCAGAATCTCTGGAGCAATGTCCGTATGATGACAATCTGAATCAACATTAGAAGAAGACAACTTTTCTATTCAAAATTTTGTTGATAGTCATGAATGGAAGAGGAATTCCGGCGAGTGAAGCTGAGCATGAATGAACCTTCCGGTGCTTGATTGCTGGAATTTGATTAAATTTAGTCTGTCAAGATTATGTAATGTCTGGTTTAAATGAAGATTTGTGAACTTTAGAGTGATTAATCTCCAATAATCAACTATCTGAATGTTGATCAATTGTTGATTAATGTTTTCCGGCAACGATCTGAATCAATTGAACATCCGGCGATTGTTTTGTTTAAAGTCCATCGGCTGGATTATTTTTCTGTAGCAATCATAGAGATGGATACAGTCCAGCCGATTGAAATCTTCTGATTCACTGCACACAAAGAAGAAACAGGAATTTCATTTTTGAATCACCGTGAAATTCGGTTCACGGTTTAGTGTTTCTTTAGATTTTTGAGTTCTAGTAACTCTGGTGGCTGTTGGAAGTTTCCAGTGTAATTTTTTGGTTATTTGAAATTCCAGCAAGTATTTTTGAAAAAATTTTATAGTCGATCGGATGTCTGAATCCGATATGAATATTGATAGCAACTGACTGTTGAAGCAGTGATCTACTGCTTTTTGATAAAAAATTTTCTGTTGAATTTTTCTGTTGAAGCTCTTCTGTTTAAGCAGTGATCTACTGTTGAAATATAAAAATTTTCTGAATGAATTGCTACACGGTTGCTGGATATTAAATTTTTTGATCAATTAAGTGTTGATTTACCTAATACAAGAGATTGATTTGCTGAAGCTCCAGAGGATTTCAATGTTGTTGAATATGCTATCTGAAATTGATTCATTGTCTACCGAATTTGTGTAACAGTTTAATCAACCATGTGTAACACTGAAATTGGAGTAATGCTATTAGTTAAATAAGCTGTTAGATATTAGCTCAGTAGTTAGTTAGTGGTGATTTGCATTATAATTAGAAGATTTAATTAGTGTTCCATTAGTAGATACTTCGTTCTTCTTGCATAATTGTTTTTGTAATTAGCATTTATCTAGTTTAGTATAGCTTTAGTTTCTATATTTCTCTTGTGCTGCTCGTGTTCCTTTGAATTGTGCAGGATAGCACAGGACTGGAGCATAAGTGATTACGTGACACGAAGTACGAAGATAAAAGTTTTTTTTTCTTTTCAGTTTAGAATTAGGAATTTAATTGGGTTTGTAAATATTGCACTTTACGCCCTCTGCGAAGGGTATTCATTTGTTGTAATAGTTAGTTGATTTTACATTTCTTGAACATTTTATATTTCAAATAATTTGGCAATAAAGATTAGTTTAGATTTGTGTACTTGAATACGATATATTCCCGTTCCCTGAGTTCGACCCGGTCTCATCCACTAGTGAGAACCGGTTTTTATTATTTGATGTCTGGTTTTCACATGTTTTTCATATAAAAATCTTTTCAAAATTACAACGATTAAAAAGAAGATATCATAAATCACAAAACTTTAGAAAAGATTCATTTTCAAATTCACCACCATGATCACTACAAATGGTAATAATAGATGTAGATTTTTTATTTGTTATTCTTCTACAAAGTTAAGACAATTAAGAAAAAGCATCATTTTTGCTTTTTAGAAAAATCACCCAAGTAAATCGTGAATAATCATCTACTATAACAAAAAAATATTTACTACCATTCAAACTTTGAATTCTAGATGGTCCAAATAGATCTAAATGTAAACGTTCAAGAGGACACTTTGTTGAAATTATATCTTTTGCTTTGAAAAAACTCTTGATTTGTTTACCCATTTGGCAAGCATCACATAATTGATCCTTCTTATATGGTATTCTAGGTAGGCCTCTAACACGATCATTCTTGGATAACTTAGAAATTAATTTAAAGTTAACATGTCCAAGTCTCTTGTGCCATAACCATTTAGTTTCATTTGAAGCGATAAAACATTTTCTATTAAAAGTGGGTAACCCATCTAGATAAAGTTCATATACAATATTCCTTCTTTTACCTTTAAAAATGATCTTTTTAGAACGAAAATAAAAAATTAAGCATAAATCATATTCAAAAGAAACTAGAAAACCTCGATCACATAATTGACTAATGAATAATAAATTATGTATTAAACCATCTACTAAAAGAACATTTTCTATCAAGAGAAATTTTGGATTAACAATGTTACCAATACCGATTACTTTTCCCTTGTTATTGTCACCAAAGGTGACTGTTCCTCCATCCTTACTTTGGAGGGTGAAAAATAACTCCGTCCTTTCAGTGACATGTTTGGAACAACCGTTGTCCAAGATCCATTTGCTCCTTATTTTGTGTACCTACAACAAAATTGTAAGACAAAGCATTTGACCCCTTTTTATTTTCGGGTCTATGAGCATTAGTCTTAGGAACCCATATCCATTTGATTTTTGGTTTTCTTTGAGAATAAATATTCTTTCTATAAAAAGATTTAGCATTTCAAGAATAATCATGTCTAGGCTTATAAGCTTTATAAGTACCATGATTAGATGCATTTCTATTATGACTAGAAAATTGAGTTCTTTGAACCATTGATTGAGAATTTTGACTTTGATTCTTTACCACATAATTTGGTCTATTTTGAGTATCAAAGAAACTATATCCCAATTCGGTTTTGTTAACCGAGCATCTTTGAGAACCAAGAAGTCTTTCTAGATTTTTTTGTCTATTAGTAAACTTGGTCACTATAGAAAGAAGATCATTTGATTTTTCTTTTAGACTTGATATTTCTTCTTGTAAGAGATTGGTTCTAATTCCAATTTCTTTTATCTCAGATGCTTGACAAGAGTTTTTCTTCTTGAGATCTTTCATCTCTTGAAGTAACACTTTGTTCGTAGAGTCAAAAGTTGAATTTTCAGTTTTTAACTCTTTGTTTTGAAAACTTAGACTCTTAAATTTAGCATATAAATCATTAAAAACTTCTAATAAATCATCATACTCAATTTGACTTACCGATTCTTCTTGTGTTACAAAGCACATGTTGGCGATTTCTTCATTTGATTCTTCATCGAAAGAGAAATCACTTTCATCCCAACTTTCTTGAAACACCTTTTTCTTCTTGAATTGGTCTTTAGTCTTGATTTTGAGAAGAGGACAATCTTTCTTGATGTGTCCTGCCTTTTTGCAGTTAAAGCACTTGACTTCATTAGGATTGGAAGAATCAAATTTTTTTACCTTCCTTTGAAATCTTCTCTTTTTGATGAATCTTTTGAATTGCCTAGTGATGAGGGCAATATCTTTATCTTCTTCTGAATCTTCAGAGTCAGAAGTAGCCTTAAAAGCAAGAGATTTCTTTTTGGGTTCTTCTTCTTGTCTATCTTGAAGTTGGTCTTCATATGCCATTAAGTTGCAAACCAAATCTTCAAGAGAAAGAGTGTTTAAATCATTTGCTTCCTCTATTGTTGTGGTTTTTCTTTTCCATTCAGGAGTTAAACGCCTTAAGATTTTTCTAACTAAATCCACTTGCGAATATTCTTTTTCAAGGGATTTTAGAGTGTTAGTAATATCAGTCATTCTTGTTACCATGTCAGATATAGACTCATTTTGCTTCATTTTAAACAATTCAAATTTATGAAGTAAAGAAGCAATCTTAGATTTATTTACCTTTGACGTACCTTCATGAGTAACAAGAAGAGTGTGCCAAATTTCATTTGTTGTAGAACATTGAGATATGCGATTGAACTCTACCTTGTTAACAACACAATATAATGCATTCATAGCTTTGGCATTGAGTGAAACAGTCTTCTTTGCTTCATCAGTCCATAGGCTGAAATCAGTTGATGGTGCTTGATACTTTTCTGAAACAACTCTTCAAATTTCAAGATCTATAAATTGTAAGAATATTATCATTCTTACTTTCCAATAGCCATAATTTATTTTGTCAAAGAGAGGAGGACGAACTGAGGAGCATCCTTCTTTGTGCTGAGAAGACAATGTTATTGGCATGCTAGATGATGGTAAAATCACGATATAGCAAACCTTGCTTTGATAACAAATGAAAGTGTTGTAGGATCGAGACAACGAGCACTAGAGAGGGGGTGAATAGTGCTTTTAAATAATGTCTATAGAATTTTAAAGGATTTTGAAATTCACAAAGCAATCACACAAAGAACACAAGAATTTATCCTGGTTTGGTCTTTCTGACCTACATTCAGTTCCCAAGCAAAATCCGCTTGAGATTTTCACTATCAACCTTATGTTACTACAAGAACATACAGACCAAATTTGGTCCCACTTTTAGTAACAACCCTACTGAAAGCAAACAACTCCTTTAAACCAAGGAGTCCTTTCTTTTTACAGAAAAAATATAAGTAAGCAAACTTACAATCAACCTACGAGCCTTTCTTACAAATACAGATGAAATACAAATGGAGTGGAATAGTGTTATCGTCGCAAAATTTTTCCCGTCTTCCCTTCCTTGCGGAAGAGAGAGAGAGAGGGAAACGCTTTCGCGCTTCAAACTTGATCGGATTTTGGAAATTGTTTTGAAATACTCGCCTCCATTTTGAAAATTGTGGGAAAATCCACGGGATGGGGCTCGACCTGTCGGTACGAGGTTCGACCGTTCCTGCCGCCTTTAACAGAGGTAATCGAACCAAGGACCAAAATTGTGCTTGACTTAGTGAAATTATCGAAATTATGTTCTATTCTAAATGCACAGAGAATTCAGGCATGTGCTATGAGACTTTGGAAAATGTAAGTTGGAAAACATGATGTATGCTCAGAAAACCTTTGGAGTTGAAAGATATTTCTCAAGGAAAAGGTCAATTTCTCAAGAAACTCAGATGAAAAGGGGGTTTTTGAAATCACGAGAAAGCTCATGAAGATGTGGGAAAGTCATGAATAATTGAAAATCCTGGGAAAATAGAAGTGATTCTTGAGAAAAAGGTGAACATTTGAAAAAGGAAACACTTCTCGGGAAAATTCGGACCTTGAGAATTTTCTTAGGAAAATGATGGAAAATTTATAGGAAAACTCATTGGAAAAAAAAACTGAAACTAGGGAAATTGAAATCCTAGGAATCTTACCTTTGAAATACTTGGAAATCAATTTTTGATTCTTGAGGAAGATTGGAAAACTCTTTTTGAAGATCTTAAGAAAATAATATTTTCCAAGGAAAATCGAGGGAAACTTTGATCTTGGAAATCCAACTTAGAAGTTTCTTGAGAGACTGGTTTCCATGGAAAACTTGACTTGGGAAAACCAATTTTGGAAAATCCTCAGAGTTTCTTGAGAAATCAATTTCTTTGAGAAGGAAGTTTTCTTAAGAAAATCATGGGAAAATCAATGATTTCATGATGCAAATGATATGAGTGAATGAATGCACTTTGAAAGATTTTCTAAGAAATTTGTTGGAAAATGTGTATTAAGTCAAAATAAATCCTTCACATATTCTGACTGTGGCCATGAATATGTTCAGAGTTTAGTTGATTTAATGCACAATACTTTGAAAATTTAGAAATATGATGTGCAGTTTTAAGATAGCATAAGAGTGTAGGCTCAATGTGACTAGTAGAAAGATGATGGATCTGGGTCTCGTCCATATTCCGACTAGGGCCGTAAATATGGATTCCACCGAGTTCATCAACTCCTTAAGAGTTGGTGCGTATGCCATTTGTGAACATCCATAGTGCTTTTGAAATAAAAAGCATGAATCACATAAACATGATATTGCAGGAATTTAAACTATATGATATGCATCCTAGTCTAAGCAGAAAATTAAATCTCTTATTCCAAAATTTACATTATTACATCACTAAATAAATGAAATAAAAGAAGTTGCAGACTTCAGCTCCTTCATTTGAATGTCCCTGCCAAACTTGAAATAGAGTTAGCTCAAATATGTGGGTTTTTCCAAGATTTTCCAATAATATTATGAAATTATTGGATTTAATTGGATATAAACCCTATTATCATGCTTCCTTGATATTTGAAATGATGAAAATGCAAGAAATTCAGTGGAAAACAGTTTGAAATTCGAAATGGTGGTCAAAATGACCAAAATATCCCTAATTATAAAGTTATACCTTTAAAATCATGGTTTTTTGAAGGAAAACTTGGTAAAATTGAGATTTCGAAATTCAAATTGAACCAAATGATGATGAAATGCAGTATGAGGCATGATAACATGCTGCTAAACACATTAGGACTGTAAAATCAGAATTTGACATTTTGCAATTTATCCAAAATAACGAATTTTGCTTGTTTTCGCTTAAAACTGGGTCCCGCGGGGCCTTGTTTTGAAGATATGGCTAAATCAAACCTCAAATGAATTATAAATTACACAAAATTCGGTATGAAGCATCTACATACTCTGATAAACAGCCTAGAATTCTAAAATTTACGAAATGATATGATTTGAATGCTAAAAGTTAAAAAAAGTCCTAAAAATGGTGGATTTCACCTACGGACCCGAACCAAATGCAATGCTTAATATGATAATGCAAAATTTGCACCATAAAAACTTCTGATATTTTACAGACTACTAAAGGATTCGAAATGGAACATTTTTTGTTTTTACAGCCTCGGGATTTGAGCCATGGTGAGTTCGGTAGCAGGGATTTGGTTCTGACGAAGGTAAAATCAACCTAATCTAATATAAAATGCTAAAAAAAAATAGAAAACAGCCATGGAAATTTTTGATATTTAACAGAGCTACTCATGACACCTACAGGAACAAATTTCATGTTCATGACTTCGACATTTGATCAACAGAAACACAGATAAAAATATAACTTTTCATTCCTGAATCGACAGAACAGACAAATGTGACCAAACAGGTGACTGACAAGAAAAACCTGAAACAGATATCACAACTATTCTAAAAATCACAGGCTTTCAGATGCAAACAGAGGACATTTTGGACAACATTCATCTTTTACAGATTTGGATTTGGATCAATACTCAAAGAGAACCCGTCGACCTAAGTCGATCCAAAGTCTCAGAGGCCCAAATCAGGCTCTGACACGTGTCCCGAACTCTCGGATTTTTGTCAGACATTAAAAAAAATCAGAAAAATCTGAGAAAATCATGTTAAAAACTAGACATCCTTTCGAGCTAATAACATCTTTCAGATCGAAAATCGGATCTCTCATGAGGGAGATCTCGATTTTATAAGTCAGAAATGACATTTTAAAATGCATCCCGGGTTATAAAATCCGACTCACCCTTTTGAACGTTTACCATAATAAACGAATTCAAATCTCTCCAAATTTTTGGCACATTTTTAGAGACACATAAGGGCGCATTCCATGATTTATTTGGAATTTTTAAAGAAAAATAAATGCATGAAATGATGTGTGGACTGACTGACAAAAACAGAGAGCTACTAAAATTGAGCAGAATTGAAATAAATGCTTAATTAAACCTAATTAACCTATAAAACATGCTAAATTAATGAAATAAAATGCGAATTAAATTTAGCTAAATGCATAAATGCTAAAAATCATCAAGGAAGCATAATTGTGTATTTTTATATATGTCATTTTATGAGAATAGCTCAATTCATCCCTCGAATGAGCTCTTTCTTCAAACGACACCCGAATCAAATCATGATATGAAATCAAGAGGAAAAGAGGTGCACCTTGCTTCGTTGCGCAGCTTTGAAACTCTTGAAAGGGACTGCTACCAAGGGATTCGTTCGTTCTTTGATCCAGGCTTCGGATGATTCACCAAGATCGACCCACGCTTGAATCGAATTGGCCACAGCACGAGCAATGTAGGTACTTCACTGCACCTTCTCCATTGAGCCCAAGGGGGGCGTGAATTGCAAAGTTCAAAATAGTGTTCTGAAGAAAGTCTAGGTTGAATTTCAAAGTCCAAAAGAAGCTCCCTTAGGCTGGGCGTGGAGCCTTGTTTTTATAGAATTTTTCTGAAAATTTTGAATTTCAAACAGGCTCAATCTGAGCCCTCCATGTGGCGCCATCTCAGGGGGTGCTATTTTGATTTTTTTGAGAAAATAAATTGGGAAAATTTGTGGGTGAGACACCTCAGCAGAATTTGAAAATTTTCAAAATTTGGGGTCTGTTTGATTTTCTCTGCAGGAGGCTCCCAAATTGCGCCACCTCAGGGGGTGCTATCTGGGAGTTTGAAATTCAAAATTTGGCTTTTCTGAAGCTTCTCAAATGGCGCCACCTCAGGGGCTACTTTTATTAAAAAAACATAAAATAAATATCAAAATAGAGCCAAGTGGGGTTCTGGAATGCCGCCACCTCAAAAGGTGTTCTGAGGTGTAAAGTTGAAAACAGTAGGAGCATGCCATGTGGCGCTACCTCTGGAAGCTCTTGACACATGTCAGAAGGACAGGAGTGGAAGAAGCAGACTGTGCCACCTCAGAGGAATTCAAATTCTACTTTTTCTGCAGGAAAGGAGAGGCTGACATGTGGCGCCACCTTAGGGTGGTTCCACACTGCCATGTGGCAGAAGAACAAAACTGGAAGAAGCAGAATGCGCCACCTTAGAGGGGGGATTTTCTACTTTTTCTGATGCAGGGAGGTCTGAACATGTGGCAGACAAGTGTCAGCTTTCTGGAGGAGTTTTCTCAAATGGCGCCACCTCAGAAGGAGATTTGAATTTCAAATGGGGGTTGGCTCTGGAGGAATGGAGGATGGACATGTGGCAGTTCCTCAGAGTGGCTCCTACAATGCCATGTGGCAGGAGGGAGGAGCAATTAACATGTGGCGCCCTCATATTCAAAGTAGAAAAAGCAGAATCCAAGATTTGCGCCACCTAGGCCTTGTCTAAAAATTTTTGAATGGTTGCTTTTTCTGAAGAAAGCCAAGAGTGACACGTGTCCTCTACTTTTTCTGAAGGAAGCTAGAAATGACATGTGTCATCTACTTTTCAGAGAAAAAGTAGGGGAAGACATGTGTCATCCTACTTTTTTTGAAAGAAGCAGAGATTGACACGTGGCATTTACTTTTTCTGAGTAAATGAGAGATTGACATGTGTCATTTTCTTTTTCTAAGAAGAGCAGAGAATGACATGTGTCATTTGCTTTTTCTAAGAAGAGCAGAGAATGACATGTGTCAGTCTGCTTTTTTTGAGAAGAGCAGAGAATGACATGTGTCATTTGCTTTTTCTAAGAAGAGCAAAGAATGACACGTGTCACCTGCTGCAGGAGAGAATACCTCAGATGGCGCCACCTCAGAAGGAGACAACTCTACTTTTTCTGGAGAAAGCTAAAAGTGACACGTATCTCCTACTTTTCTGAGAAAAGTAGGGAGAGACATGTGTCAGGCTACTTTTCTGAAGGAGGAAGAAGTTGACACGTGTCCTCTGCAGGAGACACACTTCAAATGGCGCCACCTCAGAGGAGACAAGCTTTACTTTTTCTGGACAGGACAACACATGACACTTGGCATCTCATGGTGACTTTGAATGACACATGGCACAGGGTGGAGACTGACACATGGTGTGGAATGACATGTGGCGGCTTCTTAAGGTAGCCCCACACTGACACTTGGCAGATAAATGGGAGGAGAGAGAAAAGACAAGTGGCGCCAATCCAGGGGACAAGGCTCCTATATTTTTGGGTTTTTCAAAATTTAGGTTTTTCAAAAGAAAAGCTTGTGTGACGCCATCTCAGTGTGGGTCCCACATTGCTTCTTTATTGAAATGAGAACAAGACAACAACCTCTTTTTGGAATTTTCATAAAATTTGGGCTAATTGGTAAAACATGAATTTTTGGAAAGAGTTGGCCCCTGTAGGGTAATTTTGTAAAAGGAAGATATTTGAAATTGTCAAAAGGGCAAAATCTGAGATAAGGTGGCTGAAATCCATATTAAAACTATCCAGATCATTTTCCTGAGAAAATATTTGGAAATTCAGAGTCCTGGGGGTAAAATGGGAAGAATTGATAATTTTGAAGACGTTTTGAAATCGATTTTAAAAATAGTTGAAATTCTAATCTGGATTGAAAATTTTGAAATCAAGAGTTCTGGACCTCGAAATGATATGCTGTGCAGTGTAGTGATATGAGATGCTCATGCAATGATATGCAATGTCATGTCTTATGCAATATAATCTTGAACCAAGACTTGGAGATTCCTGTCTTCTGTCAGGAATAAAATTTTGAACATCTGAGCTAAAGATAGAGAAATTTTGAGAGTTCCAGATGAAATTTAGACTTTTGCAAGGTTCGGGCTCAGAAAATGACCATTTTGCCCTCCGGCGATTTCAGAGACTGGATGCTGATGCTTGGTGGAAATGTTGGAGAGGTGAATAAAAATTTGGGGTGTTTACAAATGCCCCTCTTTGCTACTAAGCCGACTTGTGGCCAAGCTCAGTGGCAAAGAAAAACACACCAAATTTGGGCTATACATAAAAAAAATTTCCTAATTAAAAGGATCTGACTGGGTGTGAAGAAATTAGCCCGAGGAAGATGGTAGATATGAAATGGAGAATGAAGAGGAAAGATTCACTCTGTGAGAGTGAAATTCAGGTTTTTGCCCTTATCCTGGATGGGACAAAAATACCTCGTATGGAACGAAGCTCAGATTTGACCCTTGACCTGATTGGGGAACGAAATATCTCATAAAATGAGACTCAGGTTTGTACCCTTACCTTATCGGGTGGAAGATGGAATACCTCTTTGAATGAGACTCAGGTTTGTACCCTTAACCTAATCGGGCGGAAAATGAAATACCTCTTTGAATGAGGCTCAGGTTTGTACCCTTAACCTGATCGGGCGGAAAATGGAATACCTTTTTAAATGAGGCTCAGGTTTGTACCCTTATCCTGATCGGGCGGAAAATGGAATACCTCTTTGAATGAGGCTCAGGTTTGTACCCTTATCCTGATCGGGCGGAAAATAGAATACCTCTTTGAATGAGGCTCAGGTTTGTACCCTTGTCCTGATCGGGCGGAAAATGAAATACCTCTTTGAATGAGGCTCAGGTTTGTACCCTTATCCTGATCGGACGGAAAATGGAATACCTCTTTGAATGAGGCTCAGGTTTGTACCCTTATCCTGATCAAGCGGAAAATGTAATACCTCTTTGAATGAGGCTCAGGTTTGTACCCTTATCCTGATTGAGCGGAAAATGGAATACCTCTTTGAATGAGGCTCAGGTTTGTACCCTTATCCTGATCGGGCGAAAAATGAAATACCTCTTTGAATGAGGAGACCATGATGGAACCTTCGGATTTTGCACAGTAAATCCGACAGGGGTTTTGCAAAAGGAAGGAAAATGGGGTCCCTAAAGCTTGAAAAAGGGGTTGATTTTGGGCGTCTCATTGCTGAGACTAAATAGCTTTTGAAATTGCCTTTTGCGGGAAATGATTGGTGGTTCAACCTCGAACCGAAATGGGACTGTCTATGGTTGGACAGTGGGGACACAGGGAAGTGTGCAAATCTAAGACTTCATGCTCTCAAAGAAGGAAATGAATCAAGTCCTTAAGAGGGATTTAAAATTGGTGTCTAGATGTATTAAAGACGGACTTCAAGCTCTCACTTCATGACAGGATAGCTAGAAAATATTGTCAAAATGTTGAGAATTCTGTTGTTGATTCAAAGTTTTTGAAAATGTTGCACATTGTTGCAAAGATATTCTTTCTCTTCTACCAAAAGTATTACCTCCAAACAAGGTTCACTTCGTAGAATCGAGATTGGAAATCCAAATTACTTGCGATTGACCTTCTTTAAGGAAGCTATCAATTTCCTTGATATGAACAAGAAAGAGAATTTGATATTATGAAAGAAATTGATGAAAGAGTATTGATAATAGAATTTCACAAATTTAAAGAGGATTCTTGATAGATTTGGCAGTTTGATATTCTGGGAGCTTCTCTCATGATAATCTTTCTGTACTCTTTTGACTCTCTGGTGTTTTGGCTACATTCTTCTTCATTTTGGAGATGTTGTGACTTTTTTTGTCTTTCTTTTTCCTCTCTTCCTCTCTTTTGGAAGGGTACGCCACAAACTCCTTCAACTTAGAGATGTTTCGATCCTTCTTGGACGATGTTGGCTCATGGGTTTAGAAATCTTTGGATGATAGCTGAAATTAAATATCTTTTAGGGATTGTCGGGAGGTTCATCGCATCTGCCTTCATCTCGACAGTGCTTTGGACTTTCCCTGGAAGGATTCGTCACAAACTCCGTCATCTTGGAGATGTTTCAAATCTTCTTTGGCCCCGGGGGTCTACTCGCTTAATTCGCCTTCATCTTGACGACAAGTGAGAGATCCCTTTTGCAGATATTTAATTGCAGCTTAGGTGATTCTGAGGAGACAGAGCTTGGGTAAATGCTCTCTTTTCCTAGCGCTCAGGATATTTCTACTGCCTCATTTTACCAGAATAATCTTTAAAGATGTGCCATTGACTGCGATCAATATCAATCATCTATGGCTTTTTAATAACATTGAATCTTTTTTTTTTCTGGCCATATCGAGGATTTATCCTTTTGGTTGGCCAACAGAGAGAATTCGAATTTTGAATCTCTTTTCGCAAAAGCTTCACTCTTTTGGAAGTAATGCTGAAGGTAAACTTGAGATAGAGATTAGTGCAATAAAGATTCTGAAATCAATAAATAAATTGACAGATTGACAAAATTTCTCGAAATCCTTGGTGAAAGTGAGTATTTGAAGTCCGGCTCAACACATCCGTGATGAAAATTCTCCTCTCTTTTTCCCCAAAAAGAGAGACTCAGGCTTATCCCTTACCTGAATGAGAAATGGGAAATACTCCTCTCTTCCCTGAAGAGGAGGTGTTTGCAAAACGAACTTTCGAAGAGAAATTGAGCTTTCGTCAAAGCTCTCTAATATTAGGCTTCTCTTATGGAAAAGGGGCCGATAATAGTGAGGTCTGAAAATTGGGTCATGAAAGGAACAAGTCCATCACACTCTCTCTGCAAAGAGGGTCCTTCATGACGAAAATGACCTAGTATGAAATTGGGGGGTCACAAGAAAAGCGAGTCTCCGTCGAGCCTCTCCCTTTAAAAGGGTTCCTTGTGTGAAATTGGAAATTGTTTTGCAAACGGTTCACAAAAAATGCGAGTCCCTTCAAACTCTCCCTGAAAAGGGGCTAAGTGAACGAATTGGATAGCATGCGAAAAGAATGAGCTCCCTCAAACTCTCCCTAAAAAGGGTCTCTCGCAAGAGAAAATGATTGAAATTGGATATTGAGATTGATTGACCCAAAGGTCGAAATTGGAAATTGGAAAATTGGTTGCTGGAAATTGAATGACCCGAATGTCGAAATTGGATGACCTGACGATCGAAATTGAGAATTGGTTGACCAAAAGGTCGAAATTGTGTGACTCAAAAGTCGAAATTGAGAATTGAGTGACCTAAAGGTTGAAATTGAGAATTGAGTGACCCGAAGGCCGAAATTTGGAAATTGAGTGACCCGAAGGTCAAAGATTGGAAATTGATTGACCCGAAGGTCGAAAATCGGAAATTGATTGACCCGAAGGTCGAAAATTGAAAATTGATTGACCCGAAGGTCGAAAATTGGAAATTGATTGACCCGAAGGTCGAAAATTGGAAATTGGTTGACCCGAAGGAAGAAAATTGGAAATTGGTTGACCCGAAGGTTGAAAATTGGGGAATTGGTAATTGAAATTGAGAATAGGAAATTGGGTGACCCAGAGGTCGGAATTGGAGAATTGCCTGATTTGAAGTTTTAAATTGGAATTTGGAGGGCAAAATATCAAATTTGAGCAATTGACAGACCCTGATGATTGGAAATGACTTGAATCAAAAAAAGAGAATGATGAGTTCGAGTCAGAGCTCGAATAAAATACAAAGATCGCGAGTCAGAACCTGGATCAACACAAGAAAATAAAAAGCTTGAATCAGAGCTCGAATGATGTAGAGAGATCACGCGTTGGAACCCGGATCAACAAAAGAAAATGAAAAGCTTGAATCTGAGTTCGAATGAATAAAGAGATCTCGAGTCAGAACCCGGATCAACAAAGAAATGAAGAGCTCGAATCTGAGCTCGAATGATGTAGAGAGATCACGAGTCGGAACCCGGATCAACAAAAGAAAATGAAATGCTTGAATCTGAGTTCAAATGAATAGAGAGATCTCGAGTCGGAACCCGGATCAACAAAAAAAAATGAAGTGCTCGGGTCAGAGCTTGAGTAAAGAGATCTCGAGTCGGAACTCGGATCAACAAATGAAAATGAAGAGCTCGAATATGAGCTTGAATGAATAAAGAGATCTCGAGTCGGAACCCGGATCAACAAAAGGAAATGACAAGCTCGAATCTGAGCTTGACTGAATAAAGAGATCTTGAGTTGGAACCCAGATCAACAAAAGGAAATGACAAGCTCGAATCTGAGCTTGACTGAATAAAGAGATCTCGAGTCGGAACCCGGATCAACAAAAGGAAATGATTTGAACAAAAACCCGAGTCGGAACTCGGTTTTCCAAAAAGCTGGGATTTTGAAAATGTACCAGTTTGGACATTGGATTTTGAAATAATACCAGTTCGAGTGCTGGGTTTTGGTTCAGTATTGGCGATTATCTTTCCATTTTGAATCATTAGGAATTGTGATGGGACTGTTTGTTGAAATCCCAATACTGACCGGATTGCTATTAATGCAGTTGAATGCAAATGAATATGAATTGATGCATATGAATGCACAAGTGCGTGAAATGAGGAATTTGTTTATCTTGCCTGCATACAGATTTTTTTTTTAAAAAATGCCCCAGTGTAACTGGGAAAGAAAGTTTGATCATTATTTGAAGAAAATAGGAAGGATTACAAGAGGAGAATAAATGTTTCAAGTATAAAACTTTTTCAAGTGTCGAGCAATAATGGGATCTGGTAATTCTACCCCATCGGCATTGATGAGCCGATATGAGTTGCGGGGTAATGCTTCTTTGACAACATAGGGACCTTCCCAATTTGGCGACCATTTGCCGCCGGGACGATGCTTGAGATAAGCTGTGGATCGAAGTACTAAATCATTGACTTTGAATCTTCTTTCGATGATAGACTTCACATATTGCCTGGCTACTCTCTGGCGATAGGATTGAGCATGCTCTGCTGCTTTTAGCCTTCTCTCGTTGAGTAACTCTAGCTTCACTAGTCGCTGCTGTTGGTATTGACCAAGAGGTAATTTTAGAAGCGACGCGAATTTCAAAGCATGCTTTTGAACATGTAGCAGCAATACTACTTCTGTTCCATATACCAATTCTGATGGAGTAGCATTCGTTGGAGTGCGAATGGTGATCCGGTAGGCCCATAAGGCATCATGGATCTTCTCATGCCAGTCACGGTCTGTTTCCACAGTTCGCTCCAAGATACGAATTAAAATTTTGTTGGTGGCCTCTGCCTGACCATTCCCTTGAGGATAGTAGGGAGCAGAAAAATGATGATAGATCTTAAACTTTGAGCAGAATGTCTTCATCTTTTCATTCTTAAAATGACTGCCATTGTCTGACACGATGTCATGTGGGATGCCGAAATGGCAAAGGATGCTCTTGTGAATGAAAGAGACCACGTGTCGGCCTTCTACTGTGCGAAGAGTGATAGCTTCTACCCACTTGGTGAAATATTCTGTTGCGGCAAGGAAGTATTTGTGGTCATTTGAAGCTGAAGGAGTGATGGGACCTACGACATCGAAGGCCCACATGGAGAACGGCCATGGAGAAACAACAAATTGTAAATATGTTGCTGGAGCATGAATAGAAGGTGCATGTATTTGACATTGCACACACTTCTTCACATAATGATAACAGTCTTGTTGCATAGTCTTCCAGTAGTAACCTGCTCTGATGATCTGCTTGACAAGAGTTTGGTAGCCGACGTGGCCACCACAAATGCCTTCGTGTGCTTCTCGCACGACTTCTTTGGCTTCGTCTTCATCTAAACATCTGAAATACTCGGAACTAAATCCTCGACGATATAGGACGTTCGCCAGAATGAAGTATCGAGTAGACATACACTAGATTGATCGTTGCTCTTTCTTTGAGAGTTCCAGAGAAAATTTACCGCTTTCTATAAAAGTTTTGATATTGTAATACCAAGGCTTCTTCCTTTGCTCAGCTTGATTAACTTGTTCTGTTGGAAGTAAAGCAAGTTGGTCAAGTCTGCCAATTTCGAAGGAACGACAAGATTCTCCATTCTTGAATGCCATAATGGAACCTAAACTGGCTAGGCTATCGACCACTTGATTAAAATCTCTCTTGATATGGAATAGCTGAAATTCTTCAAACTTGCTGACAAGAGCTGAAACGATTTTTTGATAAGGAAATAACTTTTGATCTTTGACCTGCCATTCGGCTTGAACTTGATTGACAACCAGTAATGAGTCACCGTAGGCATGCACTCTCTTAACATTGAATTCTAGTAGAATCTTCAGACCTTGAATCAGGGCTTCATACTCAGTCATGTTATGGGTGCATTGAAAATCTAACTTGAGAGAAAATGGAATCATCTCTTTCTCAGGAGTGATTAATAGGATTCCAATGCCTATTCCGGCCATGTTCTTGGAACCATCGAAAAACAAATTCCAGATCGGGTATCGCTGGATGTTGCATATTTGCTTATCTGGGAAATCATCTTCGGCTTTCACCTCTTCTGCCAAAGGAAAATTTGCCAATTGATCTGCAATTGCTTGGCCTTTGATTGATTGCTGCGAGACATATGCTAAGTCATATTGCATTAGTAAGACTTGCCATTTTGCGACTCATCCGCTGAGGAAAGGTTGCTCCAAAATGTATTTGAGAGGATTGAGTTTGGACAAAATTTTGACTTCTGATGCTAGCAGGTAGTGTCTTAGCTTCTAACACATCCATACCAGAGCTAGGCAGGTCTTCTCTATTTGAGAGTATCTCTTTTCATAGTCTATGAAAGTCTTGCTCACATAATAAATGGCATGTTCTATCAAGCTGCCTTCTTTGTACTGCGCCAAGAATCCGCCGCATGCGACTTGATTGACTGAGATGTATAATAAAAGAGGTTTTCCCAATTCTGGCGGCTTCAAGATGGGAGGATTGAGAAGATACTTCTTGATTCGATCGAACGATTGCTGGCACTCTGGTCCCCATTCGAACTTTACTCCTTTTCTGAGCAAGTGATTGAAAGGTTCGCATCTCATCGCCAAGTTGGAAATAAATCGCCGGATTGATTGCATACGTCCTTGAAGGCTACACAATTCTTGGAGATTTTTCGGGGGTGGCATATCAATGATAGCCTTTGCTTTGGCTGGGTCAACTTCAATTCCCTTTTTGCTGACCAGAAAACCCAACAGTTTGCCTGATTCGACTCCAAAGACACACTTTTGCGGGTTAAGCCTTAACTTATAAAGAATGAGTCACTTAAAGACTTGATCAAGAGCTTCAAGGTGATCTTCTTCCTCTCTGGATTTCATGAGAATATCGTCAACATACACATCCATGATTTTGCGCATCTGATCGTGAAAGATGACAGCCATTGCTCGTTGATATGTTGCTCCGGCATTCTTGAGCCCAAAAGGCATAACTGTATAGCAAAAAGTGCCCCAAGGCGTAGTGAAGGAAGTTTTTGATTGGTCGTGGGCGGCTAACTTAATCTGATTGTAGCCGTAATATTCATCCATGAACGAGAACATGGCATGTCCTGCCGTGTTGTCAACTAGAAGATCGATGCTTGGAAGTGGATAGTCATCCTTCGGAGTTGCCTTATTGAGGTCTCGGAAGTCTATGCAGATCCTCACTTTGCCACTTTTCTTTGGGACAACGACGATATTGGCTAACCAATCTGGGTAGTCAATAGCTCGGATAAATCCTGCTTTGAGCAAATCTTCAAGTCCTTCTTTGACTTGTTGTTCTATTCTGGGATCCATTTTTCTCAGCTTCTGCTTGACTGGCTTAGCATCTGGCTTGAAGACGAGACGGTGTTCGACTAATTTTGGGTCTAAGCCCGGCATATCTTTATACGTCCATGCGAACACTTCCTCATGTTGCTTGAGAAAATTAGTGAGCCTTTCCTTTTCTTCCAGACTCAAACTGGTTTCGATCTGGAGAATTTTGGGATTTTCCTCTGAACCGATATTGACCTCTTCAGTCGGATCTTATACTAGAAGAGATGGTTCATCTTGTTTCTGAATTGCGGCGAACTCTGGTAATTCCTGAAGAGACTGATTGTATTCTGCACAATCATCTGATCGCTTTGCAATCTTGCCATCTTCGGTGCTTGCCTTGACTCTGTGAATTGCTGCCGACTTTTGAAAAGCCTTGGGATTGAGAATGAGCTTCTTGATTGTTCGAGAAGTCATTATGAAATTTTGGATAAGAAATTTGGTTTAGATAAATCGGCCTATCGTGAGATAAGCAATCATTTGAAGAGAACTATGCATAAAATGACATTGAATTATAAAATTAGGAGATAGGGAAGGAAGATAGATGGCATTCGGATAGTCAAAGAAATTTGGAATTTTATTGATTTTGAATTGATTGAAGACATTGATAAAATAAGACATTTATTTTGAAAGAATAAAAAATAACAAATGGTCTTTAATGTTCCCCTTTGACAAAAACAGTCTTCTTTGGCGCGCTTCCGCCAGAGAACCCCAGTCCTGCCCTGTGGGGACGATGCTTCTGGATCACTGGCTCGATGCGGCCATCTTTGTTCTTGCCCAGCCCCTTGAAGGGTTGATAACCATGCTTCATAAGTAACTCAAATCCCTTTCTTGACTTCATGAATTGTGGAAACAATGGGTGATCCTTAATGGTATTGTAGTTGATTCGACCTCCAACCTTGAAGAATTGAGGACCTCTCCATCGGGTCATGGCTACGGTGTGCAGAGATGGTTCTGATGATGCCTTGAGTATTTCTCGATTTTCTCCGTGACTGATCTCTTCACTTTCCCTGATGCTGGGAATATCCGCATTGAATGAGGGCCGATGAATCATTGGCTGCGAGAGCCTTTCTTCTGGGTCTTCTCCCAGTATTGTGGTAATCATTCCACCTTTTGACCACTTCACGCATTGATGGAGGGTGGAAGGCACTGCATTTGTATTATGAATCCACGTCCTTCCGAGCAACAAGTTGTAGGTGGGTGGCACATTGACCACATGGAAAAGGACAGAGTGCACCGAATAGTTGATGAACACTTCCAGAAATATTTTGCCTTTGGCCGTTTGACCATGGTTGTCAAATCCGTAGATAGTGATGGGATCTGGAATATATTCTTCATCCTTGATCCCTAATGCCTTCGCCGTCATCTCGGGACAAATATTGAGGCTACTGCCTCCATCGACCAGCACATGCAGTACTGTCATTCCCCTGACTCGAACGACGATGTACAAAGCATTATTATGAAAGGAATGAGGCTTTGGAAGGTCCTCATCCGAGAAAGTGATCGACGCATTGGTCATGGCAGAGTTCACAATCTGTGCCATGTCTTCAGGAGTGGTACTGGGCTTAACTTTGATTTTCCTGAGTAAATCATCCAGGACTCGCTGGTGCTTGCTAGAATTCTTGGCCAAGTCAAAGATAGAAACATTAGATAGAGCGGTTAGAGGCTTCTGAGTTGAAGTTTCCAGCCTAGGTTTGATGATTTGCTTGAAGAGGTCAGGAGTTCCCTTTGACATGGGGGCTGACTTTACAGGTGCTTCAGAAACTTTCATCTTGCCGAATGCTGAAATTAGGTCCATCTTCTTCGAACCAGGAGCTGCTTGTCGTAGAACTGACACCTGATGCTGAACTTGTAGATCTTGTGCAAAACACGGCTTGATGTGTTCATGCGGCAGGAATGGCTGTGCGAACACCACTGCCGTGGTGTGCGAAGGGAAGGGGTGATTGAGAATGTCCATTTTCTCTTCTTCTTCTCCTTCCACTAGAAGATTTTTTTCAATGAGATCTTGTATAATATTTTTGAGAACAAAGCAGTTCTCAGTGTTGTATCCCACTGTCCTGTGGAACTTGTAAAATTGATCTTTCCACTTCCCCATAGGCACAGGGGGATTAGCCAATCTGGGCAACTTAACCATCTCTTTTGATAGCATATACTCGAGCACATCCTCGAGTGTTTGGTCTAAAGGAATAAATTTTCTATCATAACTCCATCCTTCATGTCTAGTCTTCTCACGCAGTTTCGGCCCTTGATCCTGCTGAGGAGGCTTGCTGTATTGAGGGGCAGGCTTTGCTTTTTGATCTTTGTTGTTTAAGCTGCCTACACTGTAGCAGTAATCCCTTTTCTGCCCTTTGTGCTGATTTCGGCCTTTGTTGTTGTTGTTGGCAGAATAAGTAAAGTGAGCTTTCTTCTTCTCCTCACCTTGGGAGTTGCTTTTGGAAAAGGTTAAGCCTTCGTAGACTCCATTTTCCACACTCAGTTCGAGCCATTCGGCTCGTTCAGTCAACTTGATGAAAGTTCTGGATGGTGCTGTGGAGATCAATCCTCTTAACAACTGTGAAAAGTTGTTGAGAATTAAGGACAGGGCGTGCCTTTCTGAGATATGATCTTTCATTTTGTTGCAGGCTGACCTCCATCTGTGAATGAAGTCCCGTGCTTTTTCATTTTCATTATGCCTGAGATTGCAGAGATGACTCAATGTAGGCAGCGCTTCTGTGTTGAACAAGAAGCGTTCAATAAACAGATTTACAACTTTGTCGAACTCCTTGAGCTCGATGGGGTTGATATGCTCAGCATACCACTTAGCTGCAACTCCTTCCAAGCTGTGGGGAAAGCATAAGAACAATGCTCTGTTGTCCCTTTTGAACCGAGAGCATTCTGCAAAGAAAGTGGCGAGATGAGCTTTTGGGTCGCCAGAACCGTCGAATTTGATGAATTTTCGGCGAAGATTTTCCATATCATCATCCCCTTCTAAGCCGTCATAGAAGTCCTCACTGGTGAAGACTTTCTTGCCCTTGTCGCGGGCTTGCAGATCCTTGACAACTCGGGCCATTTCCCTGAACTGTGCTTGCAAGGGCTCTTCTGCATCTCGGCTTTTTGATCTGCGGCTTTTTCTCTGTTCTCGGCCCCGTTTCTGAAATACCGGAGGCACTTCATACTCTTCATCTGTGTTTTCAGTTGAGTTTGTTCCATCTGAGATTTCTTCCAGCTGGACCTACTTTCTGGAAGTCTTTTTGTCCTTTTGGCCATGGAACTTTTCCCTGAATGGGTTTCTTTCCGAGCTGGTCCCGGGCTGCTCATTCATAATTTTGTTCATCATCTTTCGAAACATGGCATACATTTGAGGGTCTATGTCATCGTCTTCTTGTTGCTGCTCTTAACTCCTCTCAGATCGGGGGGAACCCATCTCTTCTTCTGAGGCTGACGAGTACTGCGGTGTTGTTGTTCTTTTGTCTGACCTTGTTTGAACCATCAATAGTTGTAAAAATCTCTCTGCAGAGCAAAGACCTGATTAGATTCTGTAAAACTTGGTTTTTGGAAGAATTATTTGCTGAAAATATGGTAGACAATTTGAAAAAGATATCCCATTACTAGGGACTGAGTCGTCGCGAGAATCATGACAATTGTGTTGTCATTCCTTTTGCAAGAGAAATAAACAATGAAAATATGCCTTGTTACCTAGGCGAGGTCGTCAAACCACAATAGAAAAAGAGAAAATTTTATAGAAATGAGAAAGCATGATTTTATTGATCTTGACAAAGAGGTGGAGGACAAACAATTTTCCACCATTCATGATAGTCGGCAGACACTCTTGGACCAGGAAAGATTTTGAGAGAAACAAAAGAATCCCAACTGTAGCGGGCAGAATGATATGCCCCGGACCATTGTGCGGATGTGAGATCGAACTCTGCCATAGCTCCTGATAATAGTCGGGCTTCGACGTGCTGCTGCCTCTGGAAGAACTGTCAAACACATCTCTCTGGTTGATAGTAAGTGCAGAAGAAAGGTCCCAGCAACTTCAACCGCTTGCCATAAGCGTATGTATATCTGGGAGGGGATAATTGCCGATCAAAATAGTCCCAAACTATGTCATCTTCTTGAATGTTGTTGATCATGGTTCGGTACTGCGACACTGGGAGAAGTTCTTGACCATTGTATCTGAAAGAGCTTGCTCGGACTGGAACATGTTGGAAGAACCAGGACTGAAGTGCGTAGATGCATCCTTCAACTAAAATGGATTCCCCAAGTGAGAATTGAGTTAGTCCTCGATATAGGAAGGCGAGCGCTGCCATGGCTATGGAGAGGCGATTGGTTTGCCGACTTCCCCATCTTCTCATAAGCTGGATTATTCTGATGTCCATGTAGTTTTGTCCATCTGAAAAGAGGGATAATCCTACAGTGCACAGAACCATTGCATTCTGAATCCTTTCTTTGGCTGTCCTTGATAACGAGCTGACTTCAATGAAGGTCCCGTACTGGCGGTACAACTCGAGCAGGTCAACATATTCATTTCCCTCCAACTGGATCAGGGGCCAGGATCGGCGGCCTGTCATACGCGCAAATGAGTCTCGGGGGTCCAAACCCTTGAAATTGATCAGGAATTAATGTTCTAATGGATCTCCTGGTTGACCGACTGGTTCTGGTAACCCCATGATTTCTGAAAATTCATCCATTAAAACAGTCATTTCTCCCCATGGGAACCAGAAGGTGCACGTCCGAGGATTCCATCGCTCCGCCATTGCGTGAATTAGGTTGTCGTTGATGGTCTGCTTTCCGACTGCTGACGCCAGTTCTAATCCGCACTCGCTCAAATGGTCCGGGAACATTCGGGAAAAGCTTTTGAGCCAAGAATAGTACCACCGGGGAATGGAAGTTCCGGTGCTAAGGGCTCGATGTTCAGGATGACCTTGCCGCACCTCGTCGGAGATGTGACCTTCAGGAAAGATGGGATCGACTTGACTGGATGCCATCGAACTGAAAACAGAGAAAGACTCGGAATGAGACTTAGGAAAATGTGGGAAATTTTGAAAATTTTTTGCAGGCAGGATATAAAATGCAGCTGGAATTTTGAGATCCAGTAGAAAGGTAGAATGGAAAATCGCCTGGAGTTTTTGAGAGAAATTGGATATTTGGAAAAGTCATCCAGGGTTTGAGAAAATAAAGGGAAAGGATGAGAATATGGAAATTTGAAAATATTTTGGGAAAATGTAAGAAAATAGAGGTAATATATGAACAATCACATCCTGCACAAACATTCATGCACATACAACACTCTCTAAAAGGCTGACTCTAGATGCATTATTTTGAAAACAGCTGTAGGACCCTAATCCTAACTCTAAGTTCAGATCATCTTTGTCCAATCCGGTTATGCCGATATACCCGAATTGAAATCCGAGGTACGTGGCATATAATCTCAACTCCGGTTCTAAGGTAAGGTTTTTCAACATCCTTGAGCGCCTACCGATATACTTCGGACTGTGGCCCGCGGTACGTGGTAGGGGGGTGTTGACCCAAATAGTTGGCTCAGTTGTGAGGCTCTGTCCCGAACTAGGGTTCTGGAAGAGAGCCCAGTAACGTGAAGACCGGGTAATGATAGGTAAGGGAGATTTTGAAAAATGATCACATGCAAGAAATAGAGGGCTCTAAATCCTAGAGAGATAGATTTTGAAAACTTTGAAGAAGCATACATAGTTTGCATTCAGATCCTAAATTAAGGAGAGTTGTGTTTAGACCTAAGTCTATGTGAGCATGAAAGTATCTCCTCAATCTGGTCCAACCAAACCATGCCTAGTCTACATACTGTCAATGTCAGCTAGGTCAGAATCTAGGCTCCTAGGTTCGAATGATAGCAAAAGTAAAGGAGCTGACATTTTGTGAACATAATTTTGATAATTGAACTAAGTCAAGCACAATTTTGACCAGACAAGGACAGGTCCCATCACGGTCGCCAAACCTGTTATCGTCGCAAAATTTTTCCCGTCTTCCCTTCCTTGCGGAAGAGAGAGAGGGAAACACTTTCGCGCTTCAAACTTGACCGGATTTTGGAAATTGTTTTGAAATACTCGCCTCCGTTTTGAAAATTATGGGAAAATCCATGGGATGGGGCTCGACCTGTCGGTACGAGGTTCGACCGTTCCTGCCGCCTTTAACAGGGGTAATCGAACCAAGGACCAGAATTGTGCTTGACTTAGTGAAATTATCGAAATTATGTTCTATCCTAAATGCACAGAGAATTCAGGCATGTGCTATGAGACTTTGGAAAATGTAAGTTGGAAAACATGATGTATGCTCAGAAAACCTTTGGAGTTGAAAGATATTTCTTAAGGAAAAGGTCAATTTCTCAGGAAACTCAGATGAAAAAGAGGGTTTTTGAAATCACGAGAAAGCTCATGAAGATGTGGGAAAGTCATGAATAATTGAAAATCCTGGGCAAATAGAAGTGATTCTTGAGAAAAAGGTGAACATTTGAAAAATGAAACACTTCTCGGGAAAATTCGGACCTTGAGAATTTTCTTAGGAAAATGATGGAAAATTTATAGGAAAACTCATTGGAAAAAAAAACTGAAACTAGGGAAATTGAAATCCTGGGAATCTTACCTTTGAAATACTTGGAAATCAATTTTTGATTCTTGAGGAAGATTGGAAAACTCTTTTTGAAGATCTTAAGAAAATAATATTTTCCAAGGAAAATCGAGGGAAACTTTGATCTTGGAAATCCAACTTAGAAGTTTCTTGAGAGACTGGTTTCCATGGAAAACTGTGAAAACTTGACTTGGGAAAACCGATTTTGGAAAATCCTCAGAGTTTCTTGAGAAATCGATTTCTTTGAGAAGGAAGTTTTCTTAAGAAAATCATGGAAAAATCAATGATTTCATGATGCAAATGATATGAGTGAATGAATGCACTTTGAAAGATTTTCTAAGAAATTTGTTGGAAAATGTGTATTAAGTCAAAATAAATCCTTCACATATTCTGACTGTGGCCATGAATATGTTTAGAGTTTAGTTGATTTAATGCATAATACTTTGAAAATATTAGAAATATGATATGCATTTTTAAGATAGCCTAAGAGTGTAGGCTCAATGTGAGTAGTAGAAAGATGATGGATCTGGGTCTCGTCCATATTCCGACTAGGGCCGTAAATATGGATTCCACCGAGTTCATCAACTCCTTAAGAGTTGGTGCGTATGCCATTCGTGAACATCCATAGTGCTTTTGAAATAAAAAGCATGAATCACATAAACATGATATTGCAGGAATTTAAACTATATGATATGCATCCTAGTCTAAGCAGAAAATTAAATCTCTTATTCCAAAATTTACATTATTACATCACTAAATAAATGAAATAAAAGAAATTGCAGACTTCAGCACCTTCATTTGAATGTCCCTGTCAAACTTGAAATAGGGTTAGCTCAAATATGTGGGGTTTTCCAAGATTTTCCAATAATATTATGAAATTATTGGATTTAATTGGATATAAACCCTATTATCATGCTTCCTTGATATTTGAAATGATGAAAACACAAGAAATTCAGTGGAAAATAGTTTGAAATTCGAAATGGTGGTCAAAATGACCAAAATACCCCTAATTATAAAGTTATACCTTTAAAATCATGGTTTTTTGAAGGAAAACTTGGTAAAATTGAGATTTCGAAATTCAAATTGAACCAAATGATGATGAAATGCAGTATGAGGCATGATGACATGCTGCTAAACACATTAGGACTGTAAAATCAGAATTTGACATTTTGCAATTTATCCAAAATAACGAATTTCGCTTGTTTTTCGCTTAAAACTGGGTCCCGCGGGGCCTTATTTTGATGATATGGCTAAATCAAACCTCAAATGAATTCCAAATTACACAAAATTCGGTATGAAGCATCTACATGCTCTGATAAACAGCCTAGAATGCTAAAATTTACGAAATGATATGATTTGAATGCTAAAAGTTAAAAAAAGTCCTAAAAATGGTGGATTTCACCTACGGACCCGAACCAAATGCAATGCTTAATATGATAATGCAAAATTTGCACCATAAAAACTTCTGATATTTTACAGACTACTAAAGGATTCGAAATGGAACATTTTTTGTTTTTACAGCCTCGGGATTTGAGCCATGGTGAGTTCGGTAGCAGGGATTTGGTTCTGACGAAGGTAAAATCAACCTAATCTAATATAAAATGCTAAAAAAAAATAGAAAACAGCCATGGAAATTTCTGATATTTAACAGAGCTACTCATGACACCTACAGGAACAAATTTCATGTTCATGACTTCGACATTTGATCAACAGAAACACAGATAAAAATATAACTTTTCATTCCTGAATCGACAGAACAGACAAATGTGACCAAACAGGTGACTGACAAGAAAAATCCGAAACAGATATCACAACTATTCTAAAAATCACAGGCTTTCAGATGCAAACAGAGGACATTTTGGACAACATTCATCTTTTACAGATTTGGATTTGGATCAATACTCAAAGAGAACCCGTCGACCTAAGTCGATCCAAAGTCTCAGAGGCCCAAATCAGGCTCTGACACGTGTCCTGAACTCTCAAATTTTTGTTAGACATTCAAAAAAATCAGAAAAATCTAAGAAAATCATGTTAAACTAGACATCCTCCAGAGCGCAAGACATTTTTCGAATCGAAAATCGGATCTCCCATGAGGGAGATCTCGATTTTATAAGTAGGAAATGACATTTTAAAATGCATCCCGGGTAATAAAACCCGACTCACCCTTTTGAACGTTTACCACAGTAAACGAATTCAAATCTCTCCGAATTTTTGGCACATTTTTAGGGACACCAAAGGGCGCATTCCATGATTTGTTTGGAATTTTTAAAGAAAAATAAATGCATGAAATGACGTGTGGACTGACTAACAAAAACAGAGAGCTACTGAAATTGAGCAGAATTGAAATAAATGCTTAATTAAACCTAATTATCCTATAAAATATGCTAAATTAATGAAATAAAATGCGAATTAAATTTAGCTAAATGCATGAATACTAAAAATCATCAAGGAATCATAATTGTGTATTTTTATATATGTTGTTTTATGAGAATAGCACAATCCATCCCTCAGATGAACTCTTTCTTCAAACGACACCCGAATCAAATCATGATATGAAATCAAGAGGAAAAGAGGTGCACCTTGCTTCGTTATGCAGATTTGAAACTCTTGAAAGGGACTGCTACCAAGGGCTTTGTTCGTCCTTTGATCTGGGCTTCAGATGATTCACCAAGATCGACCCACGCTTGAATCGAATTGGCCACAACACGAGCAATGTAGGTACTTCACTGCACCTTTTCCATTGAGCCCAAGGGGGGCGTGAATTCCAAAGTTCAAAATCGTGTTATGAAGAAAGTCTAGGTTGAATTTCAAAGTCCAAAAGAAGCTCCCTTAGGCTGGGCGTGGAGCCTTGTTTTTATAGAATTTTTCTGAAAATTTTGAATTTCAAACAGGCTCAATCTGAGCCCTCCATGTGGCGCCATCTCAAGGGGTGCTATTTTGATTTTTTTGAGAAAATAAATTAGGAAAATTTGTGGGTGAGACACCTCAGCAGAATTTGAAAATTTTCAAAATTTGGGGTCTGCTTGATTTTCTCTGCAGGAGGCTCCCAAATTGCGCCACCTCAGGGGGTGCTATCTGGGAGTTTGAAATTCAAAATTTGGCTTTTCTAAAGCTTCTCAAATGGTGCCACCTCAAAAGGTGTTCTGAGGTATAAAGTTAAAAACAGTAGGAGCATGCCATGTGGCGCTACCTCTGGAAGCTCTTGACACATGTCAGAAGGACAGGAGTGGAAGAAGCAGACTGTGCCACCTCAGAGGAATTCAAATTCTACTTTTTCTGCAGGAAAGGAGAGGCTGACATGTGGCGCCACCTTAGGGTGGTTCCACACTGCCATGTGGCAGAAGAACAAGACTGGAAGAAGTAGAATGCGCCACCTCAGAGGAGGGATTTTCTACTTTTTATGATGCAGGGAGGTCTGAACATGTGGCAGACAAGTGTCAGCTGTCTGGAGGAGTTTTCTCAAATGGCGTCACCTCAGAAGGAGATTTGAATTTCAAATGGGGGTTGGCTCTGGAGGAATGGAGGATGGACATGTGGCAGTTCCTCAGAGTGGCTCCTACAATGCCATGTGGCAGGAGGGAGGAGCAATTAACATGTGGCGCCCTCATATTCAAAGTAGAAAAAGCAGAATCCAGGATTTGCGCCACCTAGGCCTTGTCTGAAAATTTTTGAATGGTTGCTTTTTTTGAAGAAAGCCAAGAGTGACACGTGTCCTCTACTTTTTCTGAAGGAAGCTAGAAATGACATGTGTCATCTACTTTTCAGAGAAAAAGTAGGGGAAGACATGTGTCATCCTGTTTTTTCTGAAAGAAGCAGAGATTGGCACGTGGCATTTACTTTTTCTGAGGAAATGAGAGATTGACATGTGTCATTTGCTTTTTCTAAGAAGAGCAGAGAATGACATGTGTCATTTGCTTTTTCTAAGAAGAGCAGAGAATGACATGTGTCAGTTTGCTTTTTCTGAGAAGAGCAGAGAATGACATGTGTCATTTGCTTTTTCTAAGAAGAGTAGAGAATGACACGTGTCACCTGCTGCAGAAGAGAATACCTCAGATGGCGCCACCTCAGAAGGAGACAACTCTACTTTTTCTGGAGGAAGCTAAGAGTGACACGTGTCTCCTACTTTTCTGAGAAAAGTAGGGAGAGACATGTGTCAGGCTACTTTTATGAAGGAGGAAGAAGTTGACACGTGTCCTCTGCAGGAGACACACTTCAAATGGCGCCACCTTAGAGGAGACAAGCTTTACTTTTTCTGGACAGGACAACACATGACACTTGGCATCTCATGGTGACTTTGAATGACACATGGCACAGGGTGGAGACTGACACATGGTGTGGAATGACATGTGGCGGCTTCTTAAGGTAGCCCCACACTGACACTTGGCAGATAAATGGGAGGAGAGAGAAAAGACAAGTGGCGCCAATCCAGGGGACAAGGCTCCTATATTTTTGGGTTTTTCAAAATTCAGGTTTTTCAAAAGAAAAGCCTGTGTGACGCCATCTCAGTGTGGGTCCCACATTGCTTCTTTATTGAAATGAGAACAAGACAACAACCTCTTTTTGGAATTTTCATAAAATTTGGGCTAATTGGTAAAACAAGAATTTTTGGAAAGAGTTGGCCCCTGTAGGGCAATTTTGTGAAAGGAAGATATTTGAAATTGTTAAAAGGGCAAAATCTGAGATAAGGTGGTTGAAATCCATATTAAAACTATCCAGATCGTTTTCCTGAGAAAATATTTGGAAATTCAGAGTATTGGGGGTAAAATGGGAAGAATTGATAATTTTGAAGACCCAGGGTTTTGAAATCGATTTTAAAAATAGTTGAAATTCTAATCTGGATTGAAAATTTTGAAATCAAGAGTTCTGGACCTCGAAATGACATGCTGTGCAGTGCATTGATATGAGATGCTCATGCAATGATATGCAATGTCATGTCTTATGCAATATAATCTTGAACCAAGACTTGGAGATTCCTGTCTTCTGTCAGGAATAAAATTTTGATCTGAGCTAAAGATAGAGAAAATTTGAGAGTTCCAGATGAAATTTAGACTTTTGCAAGGTCCGGGCTCAGAAAATGACCATTTTGCCCTCCGGCGATTTCACAGACTGGATGCTGATGCTTGGTGGAAATGTTGGAGAGGTGAATGAAAATTTGGAGTGTTTACAAATAGGCTTCTATGGTTGTTGCAATACTCAACTCATGAATTCACTATCTCTCAAAAGAATTTGAGTGAAAAACTAGAGTGAAAATATCAAGTGAGTGAGAAAACGAATACTTGAATAAATATGAGTGAAAAACAAAGATATCGTTTTTTGTAATTAAATGTATTTTAATTGGATTCGATGTTTTTGAGTGCAGAATTTACTCATATTTATAGTTGAAAGATTCCATATGTTAAGGGTATGAAGGGGTGTCAAAACCATCACTTTTGAATGGTCAATTCATTTGAAAAATAAAAAGACAAACCTTTTAAAAGTTACAGGAAAACGACAATATTAGTCGACTGGAACAATAGTTAGTCGACTGAAATCAAATGTTACCAAACTGACAGTTATCGTCAGTCAACTGTTGTGTTTAACAGAGCCATTTTAAAATCTGGAGTTTTGAAACTTAGTCGACTAAAGAAAAGTTAGTCGGCTGATAAAATCATCAGTAGACTGAAAAACCTTTAAGTCGACTCCTGTTAATTTTTTTTGAAAACAAACATTCTATCCGGTCGACTAAGAAAACCTTCAGTCGACTGTTGGTAAATTTTCCAGAAATCAAACATTCTGTCTGGTCGACTAATTCAGAAAGTTGACATTTTTGCTTTAAAAAATTTGCGTGAAAAAGTTAGTCAACTGATGAGTCTGTTGGTCGACTAATAAACATGAAAAATTAAGTAAAGAGTTTTCTAAAACGATTTTCATAAAGGGTTCTTTTAGAAAAGTTTTTCTAAAATCTTTTTAGATGAAATGCAATTGAAATATGCACTCTAAGTAAGGCTCTTACAAGAATCTAAGGCATTTAATGAAATTTACATTTGCACATTTGTCTTCAGAGATTCTTTATTGAATTCTTCAATTCTTGTCATTTTTCTTTATTGTCTTAGCTGAAATGAAGTTGATTCACTTGTTCATCATCAAAACCTAGTTCTGGAAATGTCATATATAGCTTCGTTGTCGTAACATCTTATACCTGTCTATCGACCAAAAGTGGTTTGTAAAGCAGGACGACCTAAGTCGAATAGATGAAAAATATAACACAAATATGTTGTGTCATACAAGTGCAGTGTATATGGTGAGGTTGGCCACAACAGACGAAAGCACAAATAACAATATAAGATTTCTTAAGAGTTGTTTAACGAAATAAGTGTTGAATATGCTTACACACTAAATGGTTTTTTTAAGAAAGAGTGAGGCATAAAACATCAAAAATTTTATTATAAAGATTGCCCACTTGAGAGGTCTAAGCCAGATGAGCCTTGTAAGGGACATTTAATCAGGAGGTTTATTAAGAAGTGCTGGAGTAAATGTGGCTACAATAAACAATGTGAGAATCAAGTCGTGCAAAGAAGCATAACAACTAACTTGTAGGTATGACTTACTTTCTTTCGTGTCATGGATATCCTCCATTTTCTCAATCTGAAAATATCATTTGGATGCCATGGTTCATGGAAATGATATATGTTGATACTGAATCCAAAAACCAGCCCTCATTTGAATAATTGGAGATAGATGCATGATATGTCATGAGCGACGACTTAGATGTAAGCTCTCTCTGAAGAAGTCTCTATTTTCAATGCTTGTAGCAATATTGCAACCCTTGAATATGGTAAAGGAATTCATAGATATATATTAAAGTGGGGATTTGAATCTCAAGTCTTTGTGAGTAGTGCACTTATTTATATGAATGCAAAATATGACAGTGTTCATGATGCATGAAAGTGGGTTGAGGTGTTAGATATGGTTTTGCGGACCTCGATGGTTAGCGGGTATGTTCCAAATGATATAAATGACTGGGGTATTGTTAAGGGTAGAGGGGATGCCTAGGTTTTGGAGGAGTTTTCTTTGAATATTAGTACAACTTATCTTTCCAAAATTATATTTAAATTGTCACATTCCCGCATAGTTGTCTCCCTTCGTGGTCCAGCCCATATTCGTCGTCGTTAGTTTGATGAATCTTGGATAAAGGGCAAATCTTTTTCAGCCCACACTGAAGGCAAATAATTCATTTGAGGAATTGAAATTTAAATCGTATTCTACTTTTGTTTTAGTACTTTCTATTTTTGAATATGCATTAGAATTATAATGTGATGTTTTAGCAAAAAATCATTTCTTTTATTAGACATGTTCGTTGATAAACTCCTTTCATTACCTGTGGGTGAATCAATTTTTTCTAAGGTTATGTTAGCATTATCTAAATGTACATTGGATAAATATTTACTTCTCGATAAAATTTTATGTAAGGAAAATCTTCTATATATTCTAGATTGTCCTTTACATGTTAGTCTTTTTGTAGAAGTGAATGGTCAAGGTCATTTATGCTAGAACAAACTCTACTTTAGCTATTTCTTGTACCTGTACAAAAAAATCCATGGGTCTTATGAAAGTATAAAAAATAAAGAGCAGGCTTTGAGGATGAAGCCTTTTGACCCCGGGGGGGGGGGGGACTGATACATTGCATTTGGGAGAGTTCAAGAAGAAAGCACATTCAAGAAAAATGAGTCATCAAACCCAAATGCGAAGGTTAAGCTCACACCAAGCTTGAGGAGTCCAGAATTCAATTTTGAACATGCAAGGTCAGATTTGTCCAAAAATAGATTTTGAATTAGTTAGATTTTTTTTATTTGTACATTTGTAAAATTTTTTTTCATAGGTTTAGCTCTGATCGCCCGTTGGGATCTATTTTGAGCCATCGATGGATGTAAGAGGGTTTTTTGGATAGTCTTTACTTTTTTTTTTTGAGTTAAAACCAAGCCAAATTAGACCCATCTTTGGACGGGTCGGGTCCCAACCCATCTAGTTTGAGTCCAGACCAAACCCGAACCCAAGAGTTCAACTTGGGTCTCAGCCAGGTCCGGATCCTACTTATGGGGACTCATGAAGGGAAGAAATGAGGAAGAGTGAGAGAGCCTGATTCTCTCTCTCCCTCTTTCTTTTCTATCTTTTCCCCTTTCTTTCTTTTTCTTTTCGTTAAGACCACTGCCCTCCTCCCTCATTAGGACGACCTACCTCCCTTCTCCTCACTGGACTGGTCTCCCCCATGCTGCCCTGCTGCCCACCACACTCCTTCCCTACACCTCTCTCTCTTCCCCTTCTTTCTTTCCTCTTCTCCTTCTATCATTCTCCATGCCGCCCATTACCCTTCTCTCTGCCGCCCAATACCTTTTCTCCCTACCATTAGAACACTGAGAAGGCTCTATAGAGGCTGGTGTAGGGTGGCTATACCTCCATTAAGGGGGTGCAGTTGCGGTGGAAGATTCTGGTCGGTGAATACAATTTAGGAGTCTTTTGGTAGATTCAATATTTTTAAGGTAGGTACACCATAACTTTGTATGTGTGTATCATGCTAAGATACATGAGCATACCGTGGGATGATCCCCAGATACGTATCAATCTATTTATCAGCCTAAAATCACATATGCACTGATATGGTTTTGAGCATGAAGGTTTTAAAAACCCGGTTTGAGAAAAAACATATTCACGTTAGTAAAATGATTTATTTAAGATGTTGATTCATGATATGTATTGTATTTCTATATTTACGACATGATTAAATATTTGTTTGCATGAATTTAATATGTTCTTGATGAATCAAAATTGTTGATATATTTTCTTGATGTTTTTGATAAAAATCATAAAGTTCTTGTTTGCCTTTTGAAAAACTGTATCTTGTTCCGTGTTTTTTGATTTGACTAGTTATAAAGATAAATTTGGTTCTTCCAAACCGGCAATTGTAAGGCATATAAATTTTTAGCAACTTTTTGAATAAATTCATGAGACATTTTCATGTGAAAATAGTATCTGAACCCAAAATACAAATCAAATCAATTTCTATGAACCAGTTATACTTAGAATATTCATATCTTTGCAAATATATGCTCAAACCGTCAGAGAGTCATAACTTCCTCCTTGAGTAAAATCAAAAGATTTATACGAGCCAACTTTTTTAGTTACGTCAATACGAAGAGAATGACGTACTCAGAAATTTAAAAAAAAATCACAAAAAACCCAAAAATTTTTGCGGGACTCACAAAAATGTTGGTGGGACCCACAAAAATATTCCTCAGAAAATATATTGTGGGACCCACAAAATATTTTATAGAATATTCTATGTGGGCCCCACACCAAAGGAACCTCCAATCTTTATCCAAAAAGCCAGGGGCAAAAAGGAAAAAAGGTAACTTAGAAGGTAAGTTACCTTGAGCTAGCCCTCCTCCCCTCTCTCTCCTTTCATAAAAATCGACCCCCTCTCTCTTGTTCTTCTTCTCTCTTCTAAACCTCCCCTACCTAGCCTACTTGGTCTAAGTTTGCCTGACTTGGTCTAAGCGTGCCTGACCTGGTCTGAACCTAACTGACCTGGTCCAAACCCACTTTACCTGGATTAAACCTAGTTGGGTTTAGTCAAAGTCAAAGTCCCTTTTGGTCTCAAACCCAAGTTTGATTCACTTGACCCAGACCCAACTTACTTGGGCTAAGTCTAAACCTGCCTGACTCAGTTGACTTGGACCAAACCCAGTTTGGTTCAAACCACTTGGGTTTATCAACTTGACCTACTCTTCCTCTTTCTCAACTAGGTCAAACTCATCTGACCTAGTCTGACCTCTCAAAAGAAGGTTCAAACCTAGTTCAAAGCAGTCAGAGCATTCCGGAGTTGTTCTTCACTGATTGGAAGAAAGTTTGTTTCACTGATCAATCTCTTTTAAGTATTTTCTATGTTATATATATTGTATACATTCTAAAGTAGTATCCGACCCTAGTCATTGGTTTATGCCTTCTAGGACACTTTGGTGTTCACGCGCATGCCTTGTGACTATCGTCGGATATATACATTGATTTACGCAGTATATGTGTTCTTAAAAATGGTAACTAGCCCTAGTCCTTGATTTATGCCCTCTAGGACACTATGGTGTTCACGCGCACGCCTTGTGACTATCGTTGGATATTGATTTCTGTGTATATACGTATTTAAAGATTCACCGTTGTGTTGAATGATGCCAAGGCTACTGCTTTCTGCAATTTAAATTAAGCATTTAATATTGACATCGCGTCGAATGATGTCAAGACTCTTGCTTTTCGTAATTTAAATTATGCATTTAGTATTGCCATTGCATCGAATGATGCCAAAGCTTATACTTTCCGCAATTTAAATTATGCATTTAGTATTGCCATCACATCGAACGATGTCAAGGCTCCTGCTTTCTGCAAATTTATATGTAAGATATTTAGTTCGATTTTCCCCACCGAATAATAAATATGCACTCATTTACGCTATCGCCTTATAAAGCACAAACTTCTGCTTATATTATATATAGTGTGCATAAATGAGCGTGCAACTGGATGATCAATCGCTAATGCGATTCCATTGTTGCTACTCGATCAAGATTTTGCTTGACGAATAAAGCCTCTATTGGAAAGACCACTTTTGCGCAAAACTGTTTTTTCGTAACAACCTAGGTCACTTGCACACGGCCTGGTTAAGGCCTAAGGTTCTAATAAACCATGATAGATGCAAAGTATGCACAACGGTGCACATCCATCCTCGAGTTAAACATAATAATTTCTCCGTCAAAGAGGGAAAATGCTGTTGAAATTTCTAAAGAAGCTCAACAAAGCTCATAAAGAACATAGCATGTTACTCCATCATACAGAGGAGGTGCTGCCAAAGTTCTGAATGGTACTTTCTATAAAGTAGAAATGATCGACTCACTCCTGCCATCAAAGCAGGGGAAGTGCTATCAAAATGGTCGGCAAAAAAGTTGCCTGAACTAGTTGAATGGCACAAGGATGCTCTGTTGTTAAAATGCTGCCAGAATGACTCATTTCCATGTTCGCCTATGAGGGCACTTTACTCGTAAGGGCTAAGGAGCCAGAGTAGTTGTTGCGCCTTGACAAGGCCAAGTGCTGGTTGCGAGGATATACGTCGAGCAATTGATCTGTTGAGATCATGTCATATGCATGCTCATTGAGATACTGTTACACAACTAGACTCGTAAGGGCCATCGTGCTGGAGTACGTTGTTCACCTGAAAGAGGTGAGGTGCTTGTGATGGCCATTGATGCCGAGAATAGAGTCAAGCATGCATATGAATAAGACTTAAGGTCTCAAAACCTCACGGTTGATGACCGTGTTAGGGAAAATACTGAATGGGGTCAGGTGCATATTCCTCAGTGCGAGATGCACTGGCTTGCCTGAAGGGCGTTCGAATATCCGATAAGTAATCGTAAGACCGACATACCCCTTCAGAACTAATACTCATCGTGGAAGATGATGCTGGTACAATCACAAGTGACTTGTATTTGATTATGAACCTGATACAGTCACTTAGGAGGTATGAAGATTGTGGTTATCCTTATATATCTAAGGATTGAACCCGACTATTGTAGTAGAGGATGCATCCGAACCGGCCTGTTAGGGTTATCTCAGTATAAGTTCTACTACCCTAATATGGATTGGGTCAACTGGCCTCTGAGGTATCTAAAATACATGGAATAATCAACCCCCAGAACGCCACGTTGATGCCTAAACAAAACTTCTCCCGTAAAATGCATTAGCTCTAGGTTCAGTGATGTATGAATGTATGCATGAATGAATATTGTTGTGTCAAGTCCTGCATAACCTTAATTAAGGTATCATGATCGGTATACTACTGGACCGATAGGGCAAAGACCCGTATTGTATCTGCACGACTAAACGAAGCTCGAAGAGCTTGCATTTAGGTTCGTGTGATACAGATGTGCCAAGTATGGAGACTTGAGCTTAACATCCCAAAGGAGAGCTTGAGGAGGTCTACGCTAAGTTATGGAGACTTAAGCGAGATGTTCAAATCACAACCCTGAAAAATCTCACGCCAAGTCATGAAGACTTGAGCGAAGTGTTTAACTTGTAGCCCTAAGGAGGCTCTCGTAATATACGCCAACTCGTGGAGACTTGAGCGTCAATGTTATGAACTGTGCCCCTGAGTGGTCTTTTGCATGAGTTGATGCTTGAATGATTCCATGGATGAACACTTTCTTATCAGACCAACAGTGGTTCTGACCCCATTTTATATGGATTTCAGGTGTTGAACCTACATTGCGATATGCCAAGTAAGGCAACATCGAGTTCCAGGGTTTCTCTAGACATTGTTGTACTGATTCTTTTAGTAAAACTAAGTACTGCTTTTTTTAAGCAGCGATGTTTGTAATAAATAAGATGTTTTGATAAATGAAACACTTTGATGGTCAATGAGAGCTTGGTCACATACCTGTGACTTGCCTTGAGTTTTTTAAAATCGACGACTCATTATCGTCCATTTCTACTGCTAAAACCTTTTCTAAGTTCCGCTGCAAAAAAAAAGGAAATTCATGAAATTTTCAACTTAGCTTTGTTTTGAAAATCTGAGGCATTACAAAATTGGTATAAGAGCCTATGTCTGAGAAACCTGGTTCAAGATCTGTCCTGTTCGCAGTATCGCACTGTAAGTATAAATTTTATACTTTTTATAATTTTGGTCCATCTTTGTATAGATGACAACTTATGACTCATGAGGCTAATGATATCAGTGTAAATTCATGCACGATGAGTGGATATGCCCATTGCAAGTCCAAGACTACCAGTATTGTGGCGAAGATGGGCATTCCGCCAATGAATGCCAAAGGAGATATACTGTCGATATGGGTCGACGAGAATCACTTAGTCTTAAGGATGAGACCTCGCACATCAGTAGACCACATCACTCAAGTGTTGGGAGTAGCAATACCCCATCGACTTCAGATGAATTGCCACATCTGATAAACTTTGACTTAAACTCTCTTGCGGAATTCAATCGCTCTCCAAACTATGAACAGACATCATGTACACCATGTTGCCCAGCCTGGATGAGGGACACAACTCATGGCATTCACCCATCTTGATTTTGGACTCTCCGAGTCATGATGCTATTGTATAGGAGAGTGGACTGGCCTCACTGGTCTATCCACAGGATTTGCTTAAGAGTGCAAAAGTGCCGCCCGAGCCAACTCCAATTGCGCCCAAGCCAAGGAGATGTGGCAATCAACAAACCTATTTTAGGTCATTTATGTAAAAAAAAAAACTCAGTTCCTAAGAAACTAGTTATGTTTGGAGTCGATAGACTCATATGTATGATTTCCCACCGCCAATGTTTGCTAGCATGGCGTGATGCTTGTATATAATGGCAACGTATGTGTAATGAAATGTATATAAGTAAATAAATATTTTACTTCCCTATATACATTGAGAAACTAAAACACGTGCTTGTGTGTGAATAGATAAATGGCTCCTACGATGAGGAGAACCATGCCGAGCGAAGAGTCCCATACGCAAAAGTTCCTGCTAGAGACACTCAACAACCAGGTAATTACCATTCGTGAAACAAGGCAAAAATCAGCGTCACAATGAGAACCTGGAAGGAATAACTTATGAAAAGTTTCTCAAACTCGACCCACCGGTTTTCGTCGGCAGAGCTTGCAGAAAGCTGGATCAAGAAAATAGAGTGTGCATTCCTGGTATTGGAAGTACTAGAGGACAAAAAAACTAACTTCAGCACATATAGGTTGAAGGGCAATGCACGAAAGTGGTGGGATACCACTAAGAACATCTAGTTCTCACAACTTGAAGTTATCCCTTAGGATGACTTTCAGAGAACTTTTATAGATAACTACTTTCCGTTGTACTCTAGAAATAAGAAAAATATAGAGTTTCTAGAATTGGAGCAAGGTGGTATGAGTCTGATCGACTATACCACCAAATTTCAAAATCTTGAGTGGTACTGCTCTCAGTTGTTCGAAACAGACCAGAAGAGGGCCGACAAGTACGTCAACGGACTACGGGAAGGGTTGCGGTCTCGAGTCATAACAAGCATGCCCCAGACTTTTCAAGCTGCTATAGCAGTAACTTCGAAAATTCAAGTTGACTGGGAGTGATCAAAAGTGATCGTAGTAAAGAGATCAGTAGCGAATAGTGAGAACCGCAAGAGGATGTTTCTAGGTGGACATGGATCACAACCACCCTTTCACAAGAGAGAGTTTCAGAGAAAGAACTCTACTAAGCAGGTTGTGAAGCTACCACTAAAGCAAGATACGACTCAAAATAGTCGACAATTCAACTCCAACTGCTAGAAGTGTCGTCTGAACCACCCAGGAAGACCGTGTCCTCGCAACACAGGTGGTTGCCTTTATTATGAAAAAATGGGCCACTTTATGAGGGAGTGTACCAAGAATGTTGCAGATGAATAGAGGAGGAACACCGGATCAGTTAGACCCTCTTGACAAGCATAACAATGCCCTCACTTTCAACGACCGCCACCTAAAGTAGATTAAAGACCTGCAACAGGTCGTGTGTATGTTGTAATGACTGAACAAGTAAAAAATGGTGACCTGATTGAAGGCATCATACATGTGAATGGACATGTTACTTTTGTCTTATTTGATTATGGTGCTACTCATACCTTTATCTTCGATGATTTCACCGAGCAACTCCATGCTTCAATATAATTGGTTGATAAAATGATTAAAGTATAAAATCTATTAGGTTCATGCACCAAATGTATCAGGTGTGTGAAAAACCTAGATATAGAGATAGCAGGGCAACATTTGCATACTGATGCCATCCTAATCGACATGCTGCAGTACGACGTTGATGTCTTCTTTTAAATCGTTGTAATTTTGAAAAGATTTTTATATGTAAAACATGTGAAAACCAGACATCAAATAATAAAAACTGGTTCTCACTAGTTGATGAGACCGGGTCGAACTCAGGGAACGGGAATATTTCGTATTCAAACACACAAATCTAAACTATTCTTTATTGCCGAATTATTAAATGGAAAATATACGAGTAAAGTAAAAACAACTATCTATTACAACAAATGAATACCCTTCGCAGAGGGCGTAAAGTGCAATATTTACAAACCCAAAATCAAATTCCTAATTCTAAATTGAAAATAACAACTTCTACTCTTGTGCTTCCTGTGTCACACATGCGCTTCAGCTCCAATCCTGTGCTATCCTGCACAAATCAAAAGAACACGAGCAGTACCAGAGATAGAAGTAGCGAATATACTAAACCAACTATACTATCAAAAATATTGTGAAAGATATCATACAAAGTGTCTAATGCCAATTAAAACTATCTTGAACTAATGGCAATTCACTAAGTAAATCTAAGACTACAATTGCTATATATGAAAAAACAACAACTAAGTAATCAATCACAATTACGGAAAATGATTGAACTAAAACAACAAGAAAATGAACTTATAAAAAAAATACAAGAAAATGAATGATTGAAACAAACAGGAATTTAAATGACAAGAAAAACTAGAAAACAAAATACAAATGTTTAACAGGAAAGAAATGCATTATTTGAAATACTGAAAAACAAGAAACAACATACACTGAAATGAAATGAAACTTAATTGAAAGACAGGGCATCAAAGACAGGAATTAAAAATAAAAAAAACTGAAACAGAAATCGGAAATGAAAGCATAGAATGAATGTAAAAGCAAAAACAGGAAATTACAGATTTATGGAAAATGAGAACATGCTGCAAACAGGAAATTCAAAACAGGAAATTTTAGAAACAATTAAACAAATCAGGAATTGAAATGTATTGAAAACAAGAATTGAAAAGGTTGAAAAACAGGAAATCAAGTTAAACAAAACTGGAAAATGAAATAATAGGAAACAAATGTTAAAAAGCTAGAAAATGAAATGAATTAAACAAGAAACTCAGAAGAACATGAAAGCAGGAAATGATTAAATTGAACTATGTAAGAACATGAAATTATATGGAAAACAAATACAAAAATTCAAGAATTAACAAACAGGAAAACATGAATTAAAGAAACAGGAAATTACAGAGGAAAACAAATGAAATCAAATGATGAACAACAGCAGATGAGATAAAAAAATAAGAAATATGATGTTGTAGAAACACACACACAAAAAACTAAAGAGAGATCAAGAAATCAGAAAATCAAAACAGGGAAATCGAAGTGAAAGAAAACAAGAAATGAAGATAACAAAACGTCAAAACGAAATGATGAATGAAAATATAGTAAACAGAATTACGAATGAATGAATCGATTAAACAACTAATGAATCGACTAATCAAACAACTAATGAACGAATTTAGATAAAAAAAAATTCAGAAACAACAATGATCGAGAGTTTTTTTTTTTTCGTTTTCGTTTTTCCTCTTTTTGTTTTTCTGAAACAAATGCAGAATGACAGAATCGATTGAACAGGAAGAAGAAGAAGAATAATCTGAAGAAGAAAAAGATGAAGAAGAAGAAGAAGAAGAAGAACAAGATGCAGAGCTTACCGTGAACCGCAGCTGGAAGGGTTAGAGAAGAATGGCCTCCACTTCGTGCGCTGCTGCCGACTGAAGAAGTTCTGCCACCGGATCGAGGATGAAAAGAAAGAATGAGAAGAGAAAGGTAGGAGAAAAGAGAGGGAAAAGACTGGGAAAAGGATCCAGAAGAGCAGAGAGAGGGAAAAGATTTGAAACAGAGGGGGAAAGAGAGATAATAGCGCACAGGGTGAGAGACGAGTTTTTTTTTCTGTTTTTGGGTTTTAAAGAACCCAAACCGGCTTGAACCAGTTTCTAACCATTTTTCAGTTTTATTTTTCACAAAACTCAAACCGTGTAAACCGGTTTGTTTTTTATTTCTTTCAAAAATCTAAAAACTATTTAAAGAAATTTTAATTGCTAAAAACCTCAAAACAAAATTAGTTTACTCTAACCTAATTCTACTTATTATTTTTATTTTTATTATTATTTTTACTGAAAACTAAAACTAAAACTACTATGTTAATATCAAACATCAAAATATGTACTAAAATATACAAATAAAACTATTTTTCATACATTTTCTGTTTTAAAATCATTTTAGCTTATTTAACAAAAACTAGCATAAACTTGGGTTTTTAAAACATTTTTTCATAAAATCATGCATATTTTAATGTTAATTCACCTTGAAATATATGCATGATCAAATACCCCCATGCTTATGTTTTGCTAGTCCTTGAGCAAACTAGACAAATGCATGAAATGAAAACTATCACCTAACTCACTTTCGTAGGAATCATGGTTGCATTTAGCCCATGCAACAAGCCCTTTCAACCCTTGGGTTACCCCAGTGGACGAGTACGGTCTCGTGAGGGTTTGCAGTGATGCTACCCACAAACATCTCTGTCATGTATGCAAAATATTACACATCCTCATAAGTAGTAGGTAATCAAAGACTTTATTTTCATAAATATTTCCTGTTATTTCAAAATCAAAATATAATTAGAATCTTTTATATACCACCACAGAAAAAGAATTTCTTTCACTTTTCTAAATATCACAATTATTTATGTTTTATTCTTAGAAAATCCAATAAAAACATATTATTATTTACTTATTCTCACTCATATGTTTTCTGCACAGGTTTTCTCAATCACACTTTTAAGCACTGAACTTTTCTTTCTTTTTCAGCTCTTTTCTTTATTTTTCATTTTTCATGCTTTTTCTTTTTGCGTATTCATTCTTCTCTTATAGCTTGCGTCTGGTCTGCTTTTATGCCTTGTGCAATGTCAATATCTTCTATATTTTTTTCAATGCATACCAAAAGATATCAACTAAGACATAAAAGTGACTTCCTTTATTCACCTTTATAACGTGAGAGTCAAACATTTCAACTTGTATCTGTTCTCAGCTACTTAGGATCACGAAGTTTTCCACTCTCCTTTTCGAAATAGAATTAAAAGTTTCAACTTACATCTAAGTTCCATCTACTAAAGATTGTGGAATTATCCAAACAACCTAACGCATGCTTCTTTTTTCTCTTTTGAGCTCTTTTTTACGCTTTTGTTCATTTGCTTAGTTTTTGAAAAATAGAACTGTGCATATTCATATTTGCGATTCAAAATAAACTCTAACATGTATTTATCATCATTTCTTCGAAATCCGCATAAACAACCATAATTTTTAGATCCATGTCAGAAAAAATTTTCGTGGGGTTTAAAAATCCTCTAAAAAAATTAGATTGGAAATAACATTCATATAAGTTCAAACTCTTTATTTAAAAATCTACTTTTCATGAGAGATGTGTAAACATGTGCAAGAATGTAGACAAAAATATTCTGGTGAG
Organism: Nuphar pumila; assembly: GCF_984573655.1. NCBI lineage: Eukaryota > Viridiplantae > Streptophyta > Magnoliopsida > Nymphaeales > Nymphaeaceae > Nuphar > Nuphar pumila. Next base: position 88,275,107 of record NC_143257.1, on the reverse strand, counting down.
TGTGGTTATTATATAATATATTCAATGACCATAGTCAGGGATATATTATATCTTTAACCCCATTCTTAATTCACTCAAAGAATGAAATAGCTTTTCAAAAACCAAATTTCAAATTCTTTAAATTCATTCATCATTTAGGGTAGAATTGCATCATATTTTTCAAAATTCCTTTTTCAAAAACCCAAGTGATTGTAAATATTTCTTCTTCAAATCCCTATTTCAATTCCATCTCATTTCCAAAACTTTGAAATCAAATTCAAAGTTTAAAATTCAACTTGAATCATTTTTTTTCAAATTCAATTTCAAAGTCCAAATTGACTTTGAAATTTATTCTCAAAAAAATCAATTTTGAAACTTCAAAAATCCAAAGTTAGATCCTAACCTCAGTTTGAATCCAGATTTCCAAGTATCAAGCTCCACTTTTTGGATCTCAGACTTCAGATCCAAAAATCCATTCTAGGATCCAGAACCTACTTCTATTTTGGGTCTCAAAGATCCAAGTCCATTCTAGGATCCAGAATCCAATTCTGCTTTGGATATCAGATTTCAGATCCAAGTCCATTCTAGGATCCAGAATCAAATTCTACTTTGGATCTCAGATTTCAGATCCAAGTCGATTCTAGGATCCAGAATCAAATTCTACTTTGGATCTCAAATTTCAGATCCAAGTCCATTCTAGGATCCAGAACCCAATTCTACTTTGGATCTCAGACTTCAGATCCAAATCCATCTTAGGATCCAGAACCAATTCTACTTTGGATCTCAGACTTCAGATCCAAATCCATCTTAGGATCCAGAACCCAATTCTACTTTGGATCTCAGACTTCAGATCCAATTCCATTTTAGGATCCAGAATCCAACTTCATCTTGGATCTCAAATTGCAGATTCGAATTCCATTTAGGATCTAGAATCCAACTTTACTTTAGATCTTCGACTTCAGATCCCAATTTCATCTTGGATTCTAAATCTTGAATCCAATTCCATTCAAAATTTCAGATCCAAATTCCATCTTGGATCCCAATTCTAAAATCCAAATCCATTTCACCCCAAAATTCAAATCCAATTCCCATTTTCAAACTCTAAATCCAGAATTCAAATTTTGATCTCGATTTAAAATCCAGACTTTGGATTCAAATTCTATCTCAAATTCCCAACTTTCAAATCAATCTTACTTCTCAATTCTACTTTGATTTCTCACATTTTATTCTGATTTCAAAGCTTCAAAGCTAGAATTCAATTCAATTTTCAAACATTCATCCAAAATTCTTAATTTGAAAGTCCATTTATGACTTTGAAATTTCCTTTCTTCTCCTTTTATCTCAAACTTCAAAATCATCTCTTTCAAAGTTCAGATTTATTTTCCCAAGCTCTTGATTACTCCAAAAACTTAGAACTTTAAATCTTAGGTTCTGAATTAAAAACCATTTCTTCACTCTATCTTCATCTCAGAAACACTTTGAAAATTTCAAAATCATTTTTCAAAAGAGAGCATACATTTTTAGATTGCACAAGCATGATTCTTTGTGCATTTAGACTTAGAATAAATTCCTAGATAATTTCTTAGCAAAGCAAAAGGCATAAAATTCGATCCTTGGTTCGATTACCCCTGGTAAAGGCGCCAGGAACGGTCGAACCTCGTACCGACGAGCGGATCCCGTCTCCCAGTTTTCCCGCAAATATTTCAAAAACGGAGGCGAGATATTTTAAAAATAATTTCAAAATTAAGGTCAAGTGAGACCCCGCAAAAGAGTTCCTCTCTCTCTTCTTTTTTTTTTCTCTTCTTTTCTCTTCTCTCCTTCTTTCCGTCTTTTATTTTCTCCCTTCAAAAAGTAGGAAATAGAGGTTGGAAAGTGTGAACACCCCAAATTTTTCAAAGTTTTAAAAAAATGACCATTTTTGCCCCTAACCTCATTTTCTGAGAAAATCAAGTCATTTCTTCAGATTCTCTGAATTAAAAATTCATATTGATATATTCAAAATCAACTCCGGATCCGAATCCAGCACTTTAAATCCATATTTCCTCAAAATCCGGATCAAAACCCATTTCTGAAGAAATTTTCTCAAAATAGTTTTAAAACTCTCAAAAAAATTCTCTTTTGTAAATATTTTACAAAAACATAAAAAAAAATAGTTTTTAATCTTTGATTTCTCGTAAGGTTTTAGAATTTTATTCTAAAAGTACAAAAAAAATATATATATAGGAAAATAACATAAAAAACAAAAAAAGAACAAGACGATTTTTCAAGCTTCCAAAGCCATTTTTTCCAAGAACCTCATTACTTAACCACTTTTTAGAAAATTCTTAAAAGGGAAACCACCTTTTCGAAAATTTGGGAAAAGTTCTAACGAACTCTTCTCTTTCCATCGTTGATCTCAAAACGGTCTTCTTCGCTCTTCACCCTCGATCCTCAACTGACCTTCCTCTCGAACCTTCGTTCCTCCCCTTTAAGAGCAGCACTCGGAGAAGAACGAGGGGATCCATTTTTTTTTATCGCATCATCGATCTTCTCTAAGCAATACATCATCCACGAATTTCGTCCAGTTTTTCATCAAGACTCCTTCTGATCGACGCTTCTTCGAAAAGAGGATCCACTCTAATCCGCGATCATCGAGTCTTTCTTTTTCTGACGGACCCCGTTATCAACATCCATCTTCACCTAAGAAGGCAGTCACTACAGCGGAAGATCTACCGAGGTAAGCCTTTCTAACCCTCCCTATATTTTTCCTTTCTTATCTTCCTTTCAAGTTCGCTCTCTTATAGATTTTATGGTTTTGATTTTCGTTTTGTATTTGGGGTAAAAGCACTCCTGTAACATCGATTTGCCGATAGCAAAAATTGATTTACAGATGTGCGATAGTAATGGAATGGTAAATTCCAATATGTCTTCCATTTTACGATTTCAGTTATATTGACTCCAATCCATGGCCGATCATGCATTTGGTTTCCTGCCTTAATCCCTTGCTTGCTTCGGGATTTCCGATTCTGCTCTAATAATCGGCTTATATACGATTTATCATTCAGTTTACCATAGCTTGTATTTCTCGTCTCTCTGTACATCGTATGATGTTCATCCTCTCAGATCAGCACTTACCTCTGCATTCATCACTAGGATCCGGTCAAACAATAGGTCTGCAAACTCATTAGTTTTAGGTCTATGATATCACATTTCTTCGTATCTTGTTGGATTAATATGTCTTCTCGTTTCATAGTTAATTTTATTGTAAGCAGGGGATCATTCAGCAAGTAACGTTTACTTTGATTTTTTTTTTCTTTCCTTTTCTTTTTCTTTTCTTTTTTTTTTAGTCACCTCATGTCTCATTTCATCATATTTCAATCCGCATTAGCTATGTATAGTTAATTTATACTTATTGTTAAGCTTCTGAGATATCTGTGGGTAGCTCCTTTCGTAAGCCTCTGTCTATGGCATGAATATATCCTGAGGGTTTGAAGGATGAGAATTTATGAGGTAGGGACTCATAATAATGAAGATTTTTTTTTCTAGATGTTCAGGTGCTACAAGCAGAAGAAGCATTAGTACTGAGATTCTTTGAATTTACCTTAGATTTTCCAAGTTCTGATGACTGGTAGTTATAGAAATTGCTGCATTTTTTTTTCTCTCTTCTTTTTTAAGTTCATTACCTGTATATCAACATGTTCTGCATTTTTTTTTTTTGCTATTCATATGTTGTTTATCATAATATTCACCATCATACTTCATGGTATCACATCTTCTGCATTTTAGTTCTTTTTTTTTTGTACACTCGTCTTTCTGTTCTACTATCAGACCTGTGATTTTGATATGATTCACTCCATCTATTCATTGATATATCACTTTGATTTGAAGCTTACTTGTGGTAAGTTTGTCTATCAAGACGAAAGATTTTGAGGGAAAGCATACCAGTCGCTGGTTAGTTTAGATGAGAAGAGATGGTGCCAATTGTGTGCATGTATAATCCAATCATGGGAAGATTTTTAGAGGGAAGAATGTTAGATCTGTTGCTTCAATTGCTTAGTGACTTGAAGGTTAAGTCTAGCTGGTGTGATGGGCACGGTCGGATGGTTCTGTACTGTGCTCAATGTAAAAGAAAAGAAAAATCAAGGCTACGCAACTAACCTGCTGAAGCAGCCTATAGAAAAAGATGAATTATGGTGATGCAGCGTGTGGCATGTGGTTCGCTTCCTGGGTATAATTCAAGTCATATGTTCAAAACACCCTTTTACAGGTGAAAGCTTAGTATAGCCAACAAAAAACAAATAAAGGATTGGGATGTTCCAGTTCTGCCTTTTGTAGTTTTTTTTGGTAACAGGGTGCCAAGGGCAACCATTGCCGAGAAGCATGAATATGAAGAAGGTTCTGATGTCATTACAAGCATAATCGGGTCGAAAGCCCCGTTACTGACAATAAATTTTTTTTTTTTTTGCTTCGAGCATGACTTTGCAGAAGATGTGTCCGATTTATTGGCAGATCTGTATTTTGCATATAACATCTCTTGCACCCCTTTTATATTGCTAGCCTTAGACGTATGGATAACCTCCATTGGCGTATAGATATCAGCATCCCCACAGCTAGTTACTCCCAGCACCTCCTGCAAAATGTTCCGTTCATGCCCATGGTGCTTCCAGCTCTTACATATCTACCTGTTACCACCCCGGACTAGTACTCTACAACCCCTTTCACACTACTGTCACCACAGTGACATCATTGCAGCAACACCTTATTCGCATGTGTAATTCATTATTGAGTGTATTCTTTTGATTCAGTCCTTATTTTCATCATCATAACCCATATCTTTCGATACCCATGCTTTTATTAGTGTGCTGTGTCAATACAACACAAATATGTCTTCAACTATTATCCCTGATTCAGAATATGTCGAGGATAAACGTTCCACTTTTCCCACAGCATACACACCCTGTGTGTTCACTGATAGACTTGCTGCAACCCATCTATTATGCACTACTGTAGGTTACCTCTCCAATCCAGAAATTCATTAGTAGGGCCCCTTTAGCATTTACCCCAGCTGCACCCTTGTAGCACCACCTTATTCTGGTTCTCATCCCATATTGCACCTACTTATGTATTTACACTTTCTTTTCTGCATCCTACACCTTCATGATCATCATTATAGCATTCCGCTTGCATAGTCATGTCATTAGCTGCATCTACTACAGCCATTTGCAGTCACCACCTGCAAATGGCACTGTTCATGTCTGTCTATCTCCTGTACCAGATTCATGCATTACCCCTTGTATGCCAATTGCAAGTTAGACTTGCCAAAACCCTGTACCTGCCATATTTTTACTAAATCTGTGTAAGTTCAGTAGTATGTAGGTCCAGCATCTCACTAAAACCTATGAATCCAATTCACTGATCTTATACAACTGTGAAAGTCCCCTCTTCTCTTCTTATGAATACATGTATATAAGTATATATATATATATCAATACATGTATGAATATATGTATACATATATATATATATATATATATATATATATATATATATATATATATGCATCCGTGTCTTTAGGCATATCTCTTCATACACATTTTTCATGTACATCTAGACAGATCCACTCTTTCATGTATATGCATGGTCCTATATATTTCGTCACATTCTTCATCTTATGTACAAAGTATTATCTTTTCCTCTTCTTGTGTGTCTTCTACTGTATATTAACACTTGATTTTTGCAGGAAATGTGTAAAGGGTATCCCCCCCCCCTTTTTTTTGAGATTAAGAAATTTCATTCAAAATTTGTAATAGTTAGATACTAATGAGAATTTACATTTCCAGTTTTAGATTAGAATGAATGAGCATTGTAAAATATCATTACTTTTTTTTCTTCATGCATTTTTGTCTTTATTTCTCAAATTCTCACAAATGGCAACACGAATGGCACGTGCACCATTTCGTAAGAAGTAATTGATACTAAGTTGATGATCCACATCAATGGCCATAGTCAGGGTGTGGACAAAACTTAGCATTTTTATCTTTTACAAAATAACACTGGATCCCCACTGGATCCATTTTCAAAATTCATCATATTTTACTAAAATATTTTCTTCTTTTATCAGAATTTAACTTAAAATTAACTCAAAATATATACCAATGGCCATAGTCAGGGTATATTGAGGGTTAATTTCATTTTAAATTCTATAAAAGCACTAAAAGGGTATTTTATCCTTCATTTGAATTTAGATATGACTATTATATAATACATTCAATGACCATAGTCAGGAGTGTATTATATCATTAGTCTTGTTTAAATTCATTTGAAGAATGAAATATGATTTTTTTTAAAATCCAATTTTAAACCTATTCAAATTCATTCATCATATAGGATAGAATTACATCATATTTTCAAAATTTACTTTTCAAAAATTCAAAGTGATTCTTCTTCTTTATTTCTCAGATCAGATCTTATTCAAATCCAATTCTATTTTCATTTCAAGATTAAAAAAAATTCAATTTCAAAGTCCAATTTGACTTTGAAATTCCAAAATCATTTTATATTCAAAACTTCAAATTTCCAACTCAATTCAAAATTCAATTTCAAAGTTCAATTTAACTTTGAAGTTTCTGATTCATCTTCAAATTCAAAAATCAAGTTCATCTTCTTATCTTTAAATTCAAAAATCACAAGTTTGAGATTAATTTTGAATCTTGACTTTTTCTTAAATTTTAAATTCAATTTGGTTGTTCAAAAACCAGATCCATCTTCAAAAGTCCCATTTGGACTTTCAAAACCCAAAATCTAAAGTTAATCTCAGCTTGGATCCAGATTTCCAAGTATGAATCCAACTTCACTTTGGATCTCAGATTACAGATCCAAAAATTCATTCTAGGATCCAGAACCCAACTCACCTCGGATCTCAGGTTCAGATCCAAAAATCCATTCTAGGATCAAGATCCAATTCTACTTTGGATCTCAAACTTCAGATCCAAATCTATTCTAGGATCCAGAACCCAATTCTACATTGGATCTCAGATTACAGATCCAAATTCCACTTAGGATCTAGATCCCCATTCTACTTTGGATCTCAGACTTCAGATCCAATTCCATTTTAGGATCCAAAAATCCAATCTAATCTTGGATCTCAAATTGAAGATCCGAAATCCATTTAGGATCCAGAATCTAACTTTACTTTGGATCTCAGACTTCAGATCCAATTCTATCTTAGGATTCAGAGTCCAAACTCTATCTTGGATCTCAGATTTCAGATCTAAATACCTTCTTGGATTCCAAATCTTGAATCTGATTCCATTCAAAATTCCAAAACCAAATTCCACTTTAAATCCAATTCTTAAAACCAATTCCATTTCATTCCAGATTTCAAATCAAGTTTCCATTTCAGATCCTAAATTCAGAATTCAACTTTGAAACTCTATGCAGAATCCAGATATTAGATTCAGATTTCATCTTGAAAATCCAACTTTTAAATCAATTCCATTTCTCAATTTTATTCAAATTTCCCAATTCCACCTTTCCTCCTGATTCAATTCCATTTTCATTTCTATTCTGATTCAAAGTCCATTTATGACTTTGAAAATCCCTTTTATCTCAAAAATTCAAAATCATTTTCCAAAATCTAGATTTATTTTCCCAAGCTCTTGATTATTCTAAAAACTTAAAATCTAGTTACAAATCATTTCTTCACTTTATCAGATTCATCTCATAAACACTTGGGAATTCTTCAAAATATTTTCAAAAAGAGCATACATTTTTGCATTTGCACAAGCATGATTCTTTGTGCATTTAGACTTAGGATAAATTCTTAGATAATTTCTTAGCAAAGCAAAAGGCATTAATTCGACCCTTGGTTCGATTACCCCTGGTAAAGGCGACAGGAACGGTTGAACCTCGTACCGACGAGCAGATCCCGTCTCCCAGTTTTTCCTGCAAATATTTCAAAAACGGAGGTGAGTTATTTCAAAAATTTTCAAATTAAGGTCAAGTGAGACCCGCAAGATAATTCCTCTCTTCTCTTCTTTCTTTTCTCTTCTCTCTTTCTTTCTGTTTTTTATCTTTCTCCCTTCAAAAAGGAGGAAAATAAGAGGTTGGAAAGAAAAAGAGAAGGAAGAGAGAGAATATTACGAGAGGAGAAATTTTGCGATGATCACAGTTTTGGCGACCGTGATGGGACTCATCTCCGTCCGGTCGAATTATGCCTTTTCTTTTGCTTTGATATTATCTAAGTCTTTATTCAACATATGTCAGCTTCATTTTCATGCAACCCTTAGGAGCCTAGATTTTGTCCTAAGCTGACATCATTTCATATAGGATATAAGTATGGTTTGGTAGAACCATATTGAGGAGATTATTCCATGCTCACATTAGACTTAGGTCTGAAATGCAACTCTCCTCAAATTTTAAGGATTGAATGCAAAACAATGTATGCAAGTGTATGCTTCTCTTCATTTTAATCTATCTCTTTAGGACTTGCATTATAGCCTTCTGATTTTATTGCATGTTGATTATGTTTTTGAAAAACATCCCTACCTATATTGTCCCGGTCTTCACGTTGCTGGGCTGTCTCACTGAACCATAGTTTGGGAGAGAGCCTCACAACTGGACCACTTATTTGGGTTCGCGCCCCCTACCACGTACCTAAGGGCCATAGTCCGAGGTATATCGGTAGGTGCTCAAGGATGTTGGGAAGCCATTACCTTAGAACCGGAGAAACATTTTTATGCCACGTACTTCGAGCTTCAGCTTGAGTATATCGGCATACCTTGCTTGGAATCAGATGATATAAACCCTAGAGTTAGGATTAAGGTCCTACAAGCCATTTCAACTATTACATTTAGAGTCACCCTTTAGGGAGTGCTATATGCGCATCCTTGTTTGTGCAGCTTTAGTTGTGTGATATTTCTCTTTTTCTCTCATATATATGTATCAAACCCTTTTCAAAAACCCTGGGTGTATTATTCAAAACTTATCCTTATTTTCAAAACCCCAGGTGTATATTTTTATCTACCTACATTTCTTTTTCCCTTTCAGATTAAATTTTTCTTCAAAAACTTTGGAAAATTCCTTTAAAAATTTTCATCAACCTTTTCAAAATTTCCAGGATTTGGTTCTTCAAAGAGTCTATCCATAAGTCCTGCATTTTATCTAATTCTCCCTATTTTCTTCTTTTTCCCCAGTATCATTTCAATGGCGTCTGATTCTCTCAATACAGTCTTCCCCCGAGATCATGTCTTCTATCAGATTCAGGATGGACCCCCGGATCTGCGGGTCATCCAGTCTCGTCCTTTCTTCCCTCGGTGGTATTATTCTTGGTTCGCCACCTTCTCACGTATGTTTCCAGACCACTTAGATGACTGTGGGTTGGAGATGGCGTCAGCAGCAGGCAAGCGAACCATCAATGGAGCCCTGATTCAGGCTATGGCAGAACGATGGAATCCACGTACCTGCACATTCTGGTTTCCATGGGGAGAGATGACTCTACTGATGAACGAGTTCAATGACATTATGGGATTGCCCGAACTAGCTGGTCAGCCAGATGATCCTGTCGAGCAGCAGTTTTTGATCAACATCAAAGGGGTGGATGTTCGAGAAGCCTTAGCAAGAGCAACAGGGAGCAGATTCTGGCCTCTCACTGAGATTGGTGGGAATCAGTTCATCGACCTATTCGAACTATACCAGAAGTACGGAGCCTACAAAGAGGTTGACACTCTGTCTCGAGCAGCGAAAGACAGAATCCAGCATGCCATGATCCTGTGCACAGTGGGGTTAGCTTTTTTCCAAGATGGTCAGAATTTCATAGATATCAGAGTTGCCCAGCTCTTTCGAAGATGGGGAAGCAAGCAGACCCGTCAGCTTTCAGTCTCCATGGCCGCATTAGCCTTTCTTTACAGAGGCTTGGCTCAATTTGCCCTCTGAGAGACCATTCTAGTAGAAGGGTGCACTTACGCCCTGCAGTCGTGGTTCCTGCGACACGTTCCCTCGAAGGCCAGTTCTTTCAGGTTCAACAGTAAGCAGTCGAAGACAGTCATCCAATGCCGAGCTCTGATCGAGAAGCTGCATCAGGAGGAGATTACCTGGGATTTCTTTGACAGAAGAGAGACTGTTCCTCGATACACTTATGCCCGTGACAAGCGCTACAAGTTGATGGGCCCTTTCTTTTGTGTTGATTATCAGCCGGAACGATGTCTGAGGCAATTTTCGCAGCGGCAGGTTCGTGCCAACACCCATTTCCTGACAAGCAACGTGCCAGAATTCAACCTGCAGTCGTATCAGTGGTCTGGGGCATATCATGTCGCCAAATATACCTGGGATTCCTTTATTTCTCTGTCTATATTTCTTGGGCCAAATGTATCATCTGAATATCAAGAGTGGTGGCAAACTGTCTGCCCACCCTCTCTTTGTCTTTGAAAGTTAAAAATATCAATAAAAATTTACTTTTTGGCCAAAAATGTTGTTTTATGTATTTTGTTTATAGCGCAAATAAAAGTCACAAAATTTTGGGTGATGACCTAATCCTGGGTAAAAGGGATATTCCTTCCGCATTTCTTCAATATATTTTATCATGGTTGACGACCTCGCCTAGGTAACAAGGCATATTTCTTTGTTATCATCAAAATGGTAACACAATTATCACAAATCATGTGATGACCCAATCCCGGGTAATGGGATAATCTCTTGAAATTGTCTACCAAATCCCTTCATTTCTTGCTTTTCTTTTCAAAGAAATTGTGATTTTTCAAAAAGCTTCTCCATACTCTAACCATTCCCATATTCTACAGGAAAGCTTTGGCATCTGAAAATGGTTCAGACAAGGGCTGATAAGAGGGTCGCTCAACAACACAGTGACAGCGAGCCAGAGAAGACGAATTCTCCCCGATTATCCAAAAAGCATGACTCCGGAGATGAGAGTGATGTTGATCCGGCCATGTACCGGGTTTTTCAGAAAATGATGACTAAAATGATGGCCGAGCAGGCTAAGGCGGCTCCAAAGAAGGCAGCTTCCAAGGCCAAGGCTAAGAAGAAGCCCATGAAAAAGCCAATCAAGATCAGCAAGCAGAAAGTACAATGCGACAGTACTTCTGAAGGCTCCGAGTCAGCGAAAGAGATCTCCGAGGAAGAAGAGCAGCTGATCTACATCCCGAAACATCTGCGGCAATCCAAGAAGCCTGTGGAAGAGCCAGTGTCAGTGAACAAGCCCAAATATGGGGCCCTTGCAGAGGACTCGATCCAGGCACTGACCAAGATAGTCAAAGATCTGCAAGTCCGGGATAAGGGGAAAAGGTCATACACTAGACAGGATTTTTACCTCGGCTTGGAAGGGGACATCAATCTAGAGAACCTCCCCAGAAAGTTCATTAAGTTTGATGGATCCGGGGATCCTAAAGCTCATTTTTCCATGTTCTTTGCGGAATGCGCTCGGTTCAGCGAAGACAATCGTGCCCTCTTCCTCTATTTCTCCCGCAGTTTGGAGGGAATAGCTGCCAGATGGTATGCTGAGCACGTCAATCCCATTGAACTAAGGGATTTTGACAAAGTCGTCAACATGTTTGTTGAACGCTTCCTGTTCAACACGGAAGCTCTGCCCACCCTAAACCACCTGTGCAACTTGAAGCAGGAGCCCAATGAAAAGGCTAGGGATTTCATTCACAAATGGAGAAGCCTTTGCAACAAAATGAGGAACCCTATTTCTGAGGAACATGCCCTCCAAGTCATCCTCAATAACTTCTCCCAACCCCTTAAAAGTCTTCTCTTCCCATATCCCTCCAAATCATTTATTGAACTGACGGAACAAGCAAAATGGCTCGAGATGGGGGTAGAGAACGGGATGTATGAAGGTGTCGCCTTAGCCAAAAATGTGCAGGATTCAAAGAAAAAGGCACACTTCACCTACTCCGCCGAGGTTCTAGGGGATGATCAGGGCAGTAGCAGCAAGCAGGGCAGTGGCAGTGGCACAAAGCCCGAGCAGAACAAAGGAAGGAAAGGGACATTCTTCAAAAGCAGTGACAAGCCTCTTCCGGACGGTCCTCAACAAAAGGGGGACCTTCAAGAAAAGCCCAAACATATAAACTGGAGCAGGGATCGGAAGTTCACTCCCCTCGACCAGCCACTGGAGAAAATTCTGGAATACTTGCTGTCTCACGGGATGGTGAAACTTTCCAAGGTTGCAGATCCGCCAGTGCTCATGGGTAGATTTAAGGAACAGTATTGCAAGTTCCACAGGGCAATGGGCCATGAAACTGAATATTGCTTCATCCTGAAGCATCTGATCCAGGATTGCATTGATAAAAGCATCCTCATCGAGGATGAAGAAGAGGGCAAAATGGACATCCTGTCCGCCCCATTCCCAAAGCATTCAGCATCAACCATTTCGGAAGATTCTTTTCTCCCACAAAGTCACATACGTCCTTGTTCCAGCAAGGAGATGAGTTTGCAGCATCAGGTGATGATTCTACATCAGAATCAACCTGCCTTTCAGAGAGGGGATATCCTCTCATGTTTAAATATTAGAAACATGTCAGTTGAGAGTGGAAAAACCCAAGTTTTTCCAAAGAGATTTATGAAAAAGGAGACCTGCACAGAGGAAGCAGAAACCTCAGAAGCAGCAGAAGAGCGAGCCAAAAGCCTTCAAAAGCCTATTACAGTGCTCTCCAATATCTCTATTTTTGAATTAACCCATGATTCTCCTAAGCATCAAGAAAAGTTAGATGACTTATTGAGGAATATCAAAGTGAAGCCGGGCACCACGCCCGAAGACATGGCGCAGATTGTGAACCAGGCAATGACAAATGCGCCTATTACTTTCTCTGATGAGGACTTGCCCAAGCCTCATTCATTCCACAACAATGCACTGTATATCGTAGTCAGAACTAGGGGCACGACTGTCCCGCACGTACTTGTTGATGGGGGCAGCAGTTTAAATATTTGCCCAGAAATGACAGCAAAAGCCTTGGGATTGAAAGAGAAAGAATATGTGCCTGACCCTATCACCATTTACGACTTTGATAATCACAGGCAGACTGCCAAGGGCAAGATTTTCTTAGAATTTTTTATCAACTACTCAGTGCACACCGTCCTATTCCATGTCGTCAACGTGCCGCCAACTTACAATATGTTGTTGGGACGAACATGGCTCCACAATGCCAATGTCGTTCCATAAACTCTCCACCAGTGCATCAAGTGGTCCAAGGGTGGAATGATTACTACTGTTTTGGGCGAAGACCCTGAAGAAAGGCTGCCACAACCTATGATCCCTCGTCCAACATTCACGGCAGATATTCCCAGCATCCGGAAAGCGGATGAAATTAATCTCAGTGACAGTCTAGAGATGTTAAAACTAAAAGATGTCATGGAAGACGAGAATGTTGCAGCCACGGTCCAATGGCAGGGACCTTGTTTCTTCAAGCTAGGAGGACGCATTAATTACACCTCCTTTAAAGATCATCCTTTATTTCCTCAGTTTTCTAAAGCAAGAAAGGGATTCAATCTGTTGATCAAACATGGATATCAGCCATTCCGAGGCATGGGGAAAGATGAAGACGGCATGATAGAGCCCATAATTCTAGTTCGGCATGCAGACAATTCAGGGTTGGGATTCACCGGCCATGATTTCAGCAAAAAGACAGTTTTTGTCAGAGGAAGCCAATGAAGAGATGATGCCTTAGTTTTTCCTACTTTTCTATTCTCATTTCTTTGTTTAAATCTTGTAGGGACAACATAGTCCCATCTTTTGTCAGAGTCTTGTAAATACTTTACTTCAATCAATGAAAGATCAATCTTTTTCTTCATATTCGAGCATCTATCATTTCCTTCTTATACCTTGTCTATGTCGTTGTTCTTTACTTTATACAAAAAATTTGATTTGGCTCGTACTTTCTCTTAAACAACCTTTCTTACATTTTTAGGACTATTAACTCCTGAATCAATGACAAGATTTGTTATCAATCCCAAGTATCTAAAATTGGCAAGGTTTTCTGAGATGAAAGACAGAGCAGAAGTCAGTTAGGCAGCAGAGCAGACCGAAGAGCCAGCCGAATTTGATTCCACCATTCAGGATTTACCAGAATTTGCTCACATTCAGAAGCAGGATGAACCATCAGCTTTGGTTCAAGATCCAACTGAGGATATCAACATTGGGTCGGAAGATGATCCAAAAATTCTCAAAATCGGGTCGAGTCTAAGCGAAATTGAAAAAGCTAGACTCATCCAATTCCTTGAAAAGCATCAGGAAGTATTTGCCTGGACTTATGAAGATATGCCAGGATTGGATATCAAGCTGGTTGAGCATCGACTCAAGTTGAAACCAGAAGCCAGACCAATCAAGCAGAAACTGAGGAAGTTAGACCCTCGAATTGAGCAACAAGTCAAGGAAGGACTTGAAGATCTATTGAAAGCAGGCTTCATCCGGGCCATTGATTACCCAGATTGGTTAGCAAATATCGTGGCAGTCCCTAAAAAGAACGGAAAAGTTTGGATTTGCATCGATTTCTGGGATCTCAATAAGGCCACCCCGAAAGATGATTATCTGCTTCCCAATATTGACCTGTTGATCGATAGCACAGCGGGTCATGCCATGTTTTCTTTCATGGATGGATATTCAGGTTATAATCAGATCAAGTTGGCCGTTCGTGATCAGTCAAAGACTTCATTCACTACACCATGGGGTACCTTTTGCTATACAGTCATGCCATTTGGGCTTAAAAATGCCGAGGCAACCTATCAAAGGGCGATGGCCGTCATTTTCCATGATCAAATGCACAAGAATATGAATGCATATGTGGATGACATTTTGGTTAAGTCTAAAGAAGAAGAGGATCACCTTGATGCTCTTAGTCAAGTTTTTTAAAGACTTATTCTTTATAAATTGAGACTTAACCCTCAGAAATGTGTTTTTGGAGTTGAGTCCGGCAAATTACTCGGCTTCATTATCAGCAAGAAAGGGATCGAAGTAGATCCGGCTAAAGCAAAAGCCATTATTGATATGCCGCCTCCAACTAATCTCAGAGAACTGCAAAGCCTTCAAGGGCGTATTCAGTCTATTCGCAGATTCATCTCTAATTCGGCCATGAGATGTGAACCTTTCAATCATTTGCTAAGAAAAGGAGTTAAATTTGAATGGGGATCAGAATGTCAGCTCTCGTTTGAGCGCATCAAGCAGTATCTCTTTAATTCGCCAGTTTTGAAGCCACCTAAGCTGGGAAAACCTCTTCTACTATACATTTCTGTCAATCAGAATGCCTGTGGTGGATTCCTCGCGCAGTATGAAGAAGGCAGCCTGATAGAGCACGCCATCTACTACATGAGCAAAACTTTCATCGATTATGAGAAGAAGTATTCTCAGATGGAGAAGACTTGTCTAGCTCTGGTCTGGATGTGCCGGAAATTGAGACATTACTTGTTGGCTTCTGAAATCAAGTTTCTATCGAAACTTAACCCTCTCAGATACATTTTGGAACAACCATTTCTCACTGGACGGATTGCGAAGTGGCAAGTCCTTCTGATGCAATATGACTTAGAGTATGTTTCTCAGAAGTCGATTAAAGGCCAAGCGATCGCAGATCAGTTGGTAGATTTCCCTTTGACGGAAGAGATTAAAGCAGAAGATGATTTTCTTGATGAGCACATCTGTAATATCCAACAACCCCCAGTTTGGAATATGTTCTTCGATGGCTCTAAAAACATGTCTGGCATAGGGATTGGAGTTTTGCTAATCACTCCAGAAAAAGAAATGATCCCTTATTCTCTCAAGCTTGGTTTCCAATGCACTCATAATATGGCCGAGTATGAAGCTTTAATACAAGGCCTCAAAATCTTGCAAAATTTTGATGTCAAGAGAGTGCACGCCTTTGGCGATTCTTTACTTATTGTCAGCCAAGTTAACACTGAATGGCAAGTGAAAGATTCCAAATTGATTCCGTATCAGAAGATCGTCTTAGCTCTTGTGGACAGCTTCGAAGAATTTCAGCTCAGTCACATCAGAAGAGAGCATAATTAGATAGCTGATGGTTTAGCCAGTCTGAGCTCCATTCTATCCTTTAAAGATGGTGAGTCATGTCGTTCTTTCGAAGTTGGCAGACTTGAGCAACCTGCTTTCGCTTCAATTATGCAAGTAAACCAGGCCAATCAGAAGGAGAAGCCTTGGTATCAAAATATCAAGAATTTCATTAAGACTGGTGAATTTCCACCAGAGATGCTAAAAAGGGAGCAACGCGTGATTCACCGTATGTCTACCCGTTATTTCATTCTTGCCAATGTCCTCTACCGCCGTGGTTTCAGTTCTGAATATTCAAGATGCTTAGACAAAGAAGAAGCTATGGAAGTTATCCAAGAAGCACATGAAGGGATTTGTGGTGGCCATGTTGGCTATCAAACTCTCGTCAAGCAGATCGTTCGAGCAGGGTACTATTGGAATACCATGCAACAGGACTGTCATCGATTTGTGAGAAAATGCGTCAAGTGCCAATTGCACGCGCCTTATATTCATGCTCCGGCCGCATATCTACAATCAGTTGTTTCTTCTTGGCCATTTTCTATGTGGGCTTTTGACGTCGTCGGCCCAATTACTCCTTCTGCTTCTAACGGCCACAAATACTTCCTGGCTGCGACAGAGTATTTCACGAAATGGGTTGAAGTTATTACTCTACGCACAGTAGAAGGCCGCCATGTGGTTTTTTTCATTCACAAGAACA
Organism: Nuphar pumila; assembly: GCF_984573655.1. NCBI lineage: Eukaryota > Viridiplantae > Streptophyta > Magnoliopsida > Nymphaeales > Nymphaeaceae > Nuphar > Nuphar pumila. The sequence goes on along the minus strand of NC_143257.1, from coordinate 88,258,446 downwards.
TTCTTTGCCGCTTCGGCATACCACATGACATTGTTTCAGACAATGGAACCCATTTCAAAAATGAGAGGATGAAAATCTTCTGTTCTAAATTTAGAATTTCCCATCATTTCTCAGCTCCCTATTATCCTCAAGGGAATGGCCAAGCAGAAGCCACCAATAAAATCTTGATTCGTATTCTGGAAAGGACTGTGAAAACAGGTCGAGACTGACATGAGAAAATCCATGACGCACTTTGGGCATACCGGACCACCATTCGGACTCTGACTAATGCCACTCCTTCAGAACTTGTTTACGGAACTGAAGTGGTGTTACCTCTCCATATCCAGAAGCCCGCTCTCAAATTTACCTCTCTTATAGAATTACCACTTGATCAGTATCAACAGCAGAGATTGGTGCAGTTAGATTTACTGGATGAAAAGAGGCTCAAGGCAGCAGAGCATGCTCAAGCGTATCGACAGAAGATAGCTCGACACTATGCCAAGTCTGTCATTGAGAGAAAATTTCGAGTTAACGATTTGGTGCTCAGATCAACAGCTCATCTCATGCATCGACCACGGGGCAAGTGGTCACCCAATTGGGAAGGCCCTTATGTGGTTAAGGAAGCACTGCCTCGCAATTCATATCGTTTAATCAACGCAGACGGAGTGGAGATGCCAGATCCCATCAATGCTCTGCATTTGAAGAAATTTTATACTTAGAATTTTCATTCTAAAACTTTTGTACTATTCAAAGAGCCATTTCAATAAAAACAATGATCTTCTGTCAATTCTTACATTCTTCTCCATGATACTGGGGCATTTTATTTTAATCCATAATCATCTTCTCCCATCATATGCAGGCAGGATTAGACAAAAGCTCTTTTCCTCAAATTTTGTTAATTCTTAATTAGTCTTTTGGTCTTTATTTTTCATTTCATTTGATTCATTTTGGTTTAATCAAATTTACATCAAGCTAATGCTCGTTTATGTCAAGTTTTAACAAATTTTCCAATCTTATTAAAATTTCCTCTACCTTTATCTTCAAAATACCCTTTCAGGTTAAGGGATAAACCTGATGCCTCCTTTTAATGAGGTATTCTTTTTATTATTTCCCCTGTTCAGGATAAGGGGATAAATCCTGAATTATCTTCTAAAAACTCATTTTGAAAATCTAAGCTCATCTTCAAAACCCAGTTCTCGCGTCGGTTATTTTTCAAAATTGAGCTCATTTGGAAAATTCGGGTCTGACACCAGTAACCTTCTAAAATCAGTCTTCTGACCAAAGACCTTTCTCCTTCTAAATTTTAGTTCTGACTTAAATCTCCCAAAACTTCATGTATTTCCAAAGGATCCAGCATCTCGCTGGTCATGTATTTCCAAAGGATCCAACATCTCGCTGATCATGTATTTCCAAAAGATCCAGCATCTCACTGGTCATGTATTTCCAAAAAGATCCAACATCTCACTGGTCATGTATTTCCAAAAGATCCAACATTTCACTGGTCATGAATTTCCAAAGGATCCAGCATCTCGTTGGTCCTGTATTCCAAAAGATCCAGCTCCAGCTGGTCATGTATTCCACAAGATCAAACCCTTAGGGCGCGACTTCTCAATCTTATCATTTCCAAACCTTCAAGTTCTTCAACCTCTCAAATTCTATCTGTTCCCCAACCTTTGGTTACAATATCTTCAGAATCTCATCAACCCTCGGGTTATAATTTCTCAAATTCAATCACTCTTCAAACCATCAGATTAAATCCTTCATTTTCAAAATCCAGTTTTTATAACTGGTCGGGATTTTCAAATCCAGTTTTTATAACTGGTCGGGATTTTCAAAATCCAGTTTTTATAACTGGTCGGGATTTTCAAATCCAGTTTTTATAACTGGTCGGGATTTTCAAAATCCAGTTTTTATAACTGGTCAGGATTTTCAAATCCAGTGTTTTCACTGGTCGGGATTTTCAAAATCCAGTTTTATAACTGGTCAGAATTTTCAAATCCAGTTTTTATCACTGGTCGGGATTTTTCAAATCCAGTATTTTTACTGGTCGGGATTTGAAATCCAGTGTTTCCACTGGTCGGGATTATCAAAAATCCAGTTTCTCATAAACTGGTCGGGATTTCCAAAACCTAAATGTATTTCATCAGTCCAGTTTTCTAAAATCTGATTTCTTATACCATTTCTTTAAATTACAGCTAAGTGTCTCATCAAAAGCTATATTGAGTGATTATTTCACAAAGAATTCATGAAAACTTTGCCAATTTGCTAAAAGCATTTGTTGATTCTAAATATTCTTACTGCACAAAGAGAATTTTCTCAGATTACCTCATGTATTTCCTTTCAAAAGGTGAAACTTTTGCGAAAAAGAGGTAAAATTCAAATCTTTTCCTGTTGATCAACCAAAAGGATGTAAGAAATATCCTCGATATGATCAATAAAAGAAATCTCCAATGATGTTGAAAAGCCAGAAGCAAATTGATATTTATCTTGGCTATGGCGCGTGTTTTAAAATGACTTTCTGGCAATCAGGCAGTGGAAATATCTGGAGCTATAAAAGAATCCACTCAACCCATATCTTCTCATTGTCGTTTAAAAAGTTGTAATCAAATATCCGCAAAAGGGATCTCTCAATTATCGTCAAGATGAAGGCGAATTAAGCGAGTGGATCCCCAGGGCCAAAGAAGATTTGAAACACCTCCAAGATGACGGAGTTTGTGACGGATCCTTCCAGGGAAAGTCGGGATCACTGTCGAGATGAAGGCAGATGCGATGAACCTATCGACAAACCCTAAAAGTTATTTGATTTCTGCTATCATCTGAAGACCTTTTTGAGCCAATGTCATCACATATAATCCCTGAGAGAAAGAAGGATCGAAGCATCTCCAAGATGAAGGAGTTTGTGACGTACTCTTCCCTAAAAAAAAAAAAAAAAGAGAGAAAAGTCAGGACATCCAAATGAAGGATGATGAGAAAAATCGAGAAAGCCCAATGACTCAAAAAGAGTGCAAAAAGATCATTGTGGGAAAACACCCAGATATCAAACTGCCAAAGTTGCCAAAAGTCATCTTTTCTCATGCAAAATTCTTTTATCAATATCTCTTCACTTCCTGCTTTTATGAAATTAAGAATATTTCTTTTATTCTCATATCTAGGAAATAAATAGCTTCCTTGAAGAAAATCATCAGCGCTAAAATTTTGAATTTAACTCTTAAAACTGAGGAGTTAACCTCATTGGAGGAAATACTCTGGGTAAAAGAGGGAATATCTTTGCACATACGTGCACATTCTCAAGCATTTGAATCAGCTATGATTTTATCTGATTAGCAAAATTTTCTAGCTATTCCAAAGAATGAAATAAACATTCAATATCCATTTTGATGCAACCTAGCGTTGTTTATATCTTCCAGAAGAGTTGCCTCATTCAGTTGAAGTATCTCTTCCCATCCCATCGCGGTTTCTTCAGTCAAGGATTCCGTATGATTTTTCCCACTCAGAATAAGGGTTAAACCTGAACCATTTGCGAAAGATTCTTTGATTTCAAAAGCTATTTCAGTCTCAGCAATGAGACGCCCAATTTCTTCCCCTTTTCAAAGCTTTAGGGACTCTATATTTCCTCCTTTCGGAAAAACCCCTTTCGGATGTCCAAATTCCGAAGGTCCCATTATGGTTTCTCCGTTTGAGAAACCCGTATGGTAGATTTCCTGTCCAGGTTAAGAGTTAACCCGGAACCTCGCTTTGCGAGGTATCTTCCTTGCAGGTTTGGGTTAAGCCTGAGTCTCGTACCAATGAGATTCCTCGTTTTGACGAGATGATTTCTCCTAGTCTCATCATGGCTCTTCTTATCGAGGAATCCATGCTTTGTATATCCATCCAGGATAAGATTCCTACTTGAGCTTCATTTCATGAGGCATTTTTTAAAATGTCCCATCAAGGTTCGCATGTATTCCTTTCCTCATTCAATACATTTTTGATATATCTTCGTCCCATCCAGGTTAAGGGCTAAACCTGAATCATCCTAAAGAGAGTATCTTGTCTCATCCATGAGACCTGATCAAAATTCTCATTTCCCACCATTTCGGGATTTCACCCAAAGTCCCATCACGATTTCCTCATCTCTATCATTTGACCACATCATCTTCGAGGATTTCGTCTTCCCAAAACCATTCAGGATAAGGTTTCAAAGCCTGAGAAGCCATGTTTCCCAAATAAATTCTTCCACACCCAGTTTAGATCTGCTGACTGGGGCATTTTCAAAATTTGGAGTGTTATCTTTGCCACTAAGCTCGGCTTTCAACCGGCTTAGTAGCAAAGAGGGGCATCTGTGAACACCCCAAATTTTTCAAAGTTTTGAAAAAATGACCCTTTTTGCCCCTAACCTTGTTTTCTGATAAAATCAAGTCATTTCTTCAGATTCTCTGAATTAAAAATTCATATTGATATATTCAAAATCAACTCCGGATCCGAATCCAGCACTTTAAATCCATATTTCCTCAAAATCCGGATCAAAACCCATTTCTAAAGAAATTTTCTCAAAATAGTTTCAAAACTCTCAAAAAAATTCTCTTTTGTAAATATTTTACAAAAACACAAAAAATTAGTTTTTAATCTTTGATTTCTCGTAAGGTTTTAGAATTTTATTCTAAAAGTACAAAAAAAATCTATATATAGGAAAATAACATAAAAACCAAAAAAAGAACAAGACGATTTTTCAAGCTTCCAAAGCCATTTTTTCCAAGAACCTCATTACTTAACCAGTTTTTAGAAAATTCTTAAAAGGGAAACCACCTTTTTGAAAATTTGGGAAAAGTTCTAACGAACTCTTCCCGCGCCCCTCCTCTCCTCTTTCCATCGTTGATCTCAAAACGGTCTTCTTCGCTCTTCACCCTCGATCCTCAACTGACCTTCCTCTTGAACCTTCGTTCCTCCCCTTTAAGAGCAGCACTCGAGGAAGAACGAGGGGATCCATTTTTTTTATCGCATCATCGACCTTCTCTAAGCAATACATCATCCACGAATTTCGTCCAGTTTTTCATCAAGACTCCTTCTGATCGACGCTTCTTCGAAAAGAGGATCCACTCTAATCCGCGATCATCGAGTCTTTCTTTTTCTGACGGACCCCGTTATCAACATCCATCTTCACCTAAGAAGGCAGTCGCTACAGCGGAAGATCTACCGAGGTAAGCCTTTCTAACCCTCCCTATATTTTTCCTTTCTTATCTTCCTTTCAAGTTCGCTCTCTTATAGATTTTATGGTTTTGATTTTCATTTTGTATTTGGGGTAAAAGCACTCCTGTAACATCGATTTGCCGATAGCAAAAATCGATTTACAGATGTGCGATAGTAATGGAATGGTAAATTCCAATATGTCTTCCATTTTACGATTTCAGTTATATTGACTCCAATCCATGGCCGATCATGCATTTGGTTTCCTGCCTCAATCCCTTGCTTGCTTCGGGATTTCCGATTCTGCTCTAATAATCGGCTTATATACGATTTATCATTCAGTTTACCATAGCTCGTATTTCCCGTCTCTTTGTACATCGTATGATGTTCACCCTCTCAGATCAGCACTTACCTCTGCATTCATCACTAGGATCCGGTCAAACAATAGGTCTGCAAACTCATTAGTTTTAGGTCTATGATATCGCATTTCTTCGTATCTTGTTGGATTAATATGTCTTCTCGTTTCATAGTTAATTTTATTGTAAGCAGGGGATCATTCAGCAAGTAACGTTTACTTTGATTTTTCTTTTCTTTCCTTTTCTTTTTCTTTTCTTTTTTTTTTAGTCACCTCATGTCTCATTTCATCATATTTCAATCCGCATTAGCTATGTATAGTTAATTTATACTTATTGTTAAGCTTCTGAGATATCTGTGGGTAGCTCCTTTCGTAAGCCTTTGTCTACGACATGAATATATCCTGAGGGTTTGAAGGATGAGAATTTATGAGGTAGGGACTCGTAATAATGAAGATTTTTTTTCTAGATGTTCAGGTGCTACAAGCAGAAGAAGCATTAGTACTGAGATTCCCTGAAGTTACCTTAGATTTTCCAAGTTCTGATGACTGGTAGTTATAGAAATTGCTGCATTTTTTTTTCTCTCTTCTTTTTTAAGTTCATTACCTGTATATCAACATGTTCTGCATTTTTTTTTTTTGCTATTCATATGCTGTTTATCATAATATTCACCATCAAACTTCATGGTATCACATCTTCTGCATTTTAGTTCTTTTTTTTTTTTTGTACACTCGTCTTTCTGTTCTACTATCAGACCTGTGATTTTGATATGATTCACTCCATCTATTCATTGATAAATCACTTTGATTTGAAGCTTACTTGTGGTAAGTTTGTCTATCAAGATGAAAGATTTTGAGGGAAAGCATACCAGTCGCTGGTTAGTTTAGATGAGAAGAGATGGTGCCAATTGTGTGCATGTATAATCCAATCATGGGAAGATTTTTAGAGGGAAGAATGTTAGATTTGTTGCTTCAATTGCTTAGTGACTTGAGGGTTAAGTCTAGCTGGTGTGATGGGCACGGTTGGATGGTTCTGTACTGTGCTCAATGTAAAAGAAAAGAAAAATCAAGGCTATGCAACTAACCTGCTGAAGCAGCCTATAGAAAAAGATGAATTACGGTGATGCAGCGTGTGGCATGTGGTTCGCTTCCTGGGTATAATTCAAGTCATATGTTCAAAACACCCTTTTACAGGTGAAAGCTTAGTATAGCCAACCAAAAACAAATAAAGGATTGGGATGTTCCAGTTCTGCCTTTTGTAGTTTTTTTTTGGTAACAGGGTGCCAAGGGCAACCATTGCCGAGAAGCATGAATATGAAGAAGGTTCTGATGTCATTACAAGCAGAATCGGGTCGAAAGCCCCGTTACTGACAGTATTTTTTTTTTTTGCTTCGAGCATGACTTTGCAGAAGATGTGTCCGATTTATTGGCAGATCTGTATTTTACATATAACATCTCTTGCACCCCTTTTATATTGATATCCTTAGACGTATGGATAACCTCCATTGGCGTATAGATATCAGCATCCCCACAGCTAGTTACTCCCAGCACCTCCTGCAAAATGTTCCGTTCATGCCCATGGTGCTTCCAGCTCTTACATATCTACCTGTTACCACCCCGGACTAGTACTCTACAACCCCTTTCACACTACTGTCACCACAGTGACATCATTGCAGCAACACCTCATTCGCATGTGTAATTCATTATTGAGTGTATTCTTTTGATTCAGTCCTTATTTTCATCATCATAACCCATATCTTTCGATACCCATGCTTTTATTAGTGTGTTGTGTCAATACAGCACAAATATGTCTCCAACTATTATCCCCGATTCAGAATATGTCGAGGATAAACGTTCCACTTTTCCCACAGCATACACACCCTGTGTGTTCACTGATAGACTTGCTGCAACCCATCTATTATGCACTATTGTAGGTTACCTCTCCAATCCAGAAATTCATTAGTAGGGCCCCTTTAGCATTTACCCCAGCTGCACCCTTGTAGCACCACCTTATTCTGGTTCTCATCCCATATTGCACCTACTTTTGTATTTACACTTTCTTTTCTGCATCCTACACCTTCATGATCATCATTATAGCATTCCACTTGCATAGTCATGTCATTAGCTGCATCTACTACAGCCATTTGCAGTCACCACCTGCAAATGACACTGTTCATGTCTGTCTATCTCCTGTACCCGATTCATGCATTACCCCTTGTATGCCAATTGCAAGTTAGACTTGCCAAAACCCTGTACCTGCCATATTTTTACTAAATCTGTATAAGTTCAGTAGTATGTAGGTCCAGCATCTCACTAAAACCTATGAATCCAATTCACTGATCTTATACAACTGTGAAAGTCCCCTCTTCTCTTCTTATGAATACATGTATATAAGTATATATATATATATATATATATATATATCAATACATGTATGAATATATGTATATATATATATATATATATATATATATATATATATATATATATATATATATATATATATATATATATATATATATGCATCCGTGTCTTTAGGCATATCTCTTCATACACATTTTTCATGTACATCTAGACAGATCCACTCTTTCATGTATATGCATGGTCCTATATATTTTATCACATTCTTCATCTTATGTACAAAGTATTATCTTTTCCTCTTCCTGTGTGTCTTCTACTGTATATTAACACTTGATTTTTGCAGGAAATGTGTAAAGGGTATTCCCCCCCCCTTTTTTTTGAGATTAAGAAATTTCATTCAAAAATTGTAATAGTTAGATACTAATGAGAATTTACATTTCCAGTTTTAGATTAGAATGAATGAGCATTGTAAAATATCATTACTTTTTTTTCTTCATGCATTTTTGTCTTTATTTCTCAAATTCTCACAAATGGCAACACGAATGGCACATGCACCATTTCGTAAGAGGTAATTGATACTAAGTTGATGATCCACATCAATGGCCATAGTCAGGGTGTGGACAAAACTTAGCATTTTTATCTTTTACAAAATAACACTGGATCCCCACTGGATCCATTTTCAAAATTATCATATTTTACTAAAATATTTTCTTCTTTTATCAGAATTTAACTTAAAATTAACTCAAAATATATACCAATGGCCATAGTCAGGGTTTATTGAGGGTTAATTTCATTTTAAATTCTATAAAAGCACCAATAAGGTATTTTATCCTTCATTTGAATTTAGATATGACTATTATATAATACATTCAATGACCATAGTCAGGAGTGTATTATATCATTAGTCTTGTTTAAATTCATTTGAAGAATGAAATATGATTTTTTTTAAAATCCAATTTCAAACCTATTCAAATTCATTCATCATATAGGATATAATTGCATCATATTTTCAAAATTTACTTTTCAAAAATTCAAAGTGATTCTTCTTCTTCATTTCTTAGATCAGATCTTATTCAAATCCAATTCTATTTTCATTTCAAGATTCAAAAAAATTCAATTTCAAAGTCCAATTTGACTTTGAAATTCCAAAATCATTTTATATTCAAAACTTCAAATTTCCAACTCAATTCAAAATTCAATTTCAAAGTTCAATTTAACTTTGAAGTTTCTGATTCATCTTCAAATTCAAAAATCAAGTTCATCTTCTTATCTTCAAATTCAAAAATCACAAGTTTGAGATTAATTTTGAATCTTGACTTTTTCTTAAATTTTAAATTCAATCTGGTTGTTCAAAAACTAGATCCATCTTCAAAAGTCCCATTTGGACTTTCAAAACCCCAAATCCAAAGTTAATCTCAGCTTGGATCCAGATTTCCAAGTATGAATCCAACTTCACTTTGGATCTCAGATTACAGATCCAAAAATTCATTCTAGGATCCAAAACCCAACTCACCTCGGATCTCAGATTACAGATCCAAAAATTCATTCTAGGATCCAGAACCCAACTCACCTCTGATCTCAGGTTCAGATCCAAAAATCCATTCTAGGATCAAGATCCAATTCTACTTTGGATCTCAGACTTCAGATCCAAATCTATTCTAGGATCCAGAACCCAATTCTACATTGGATCTCAGATTACAGATCCAAATTCCACTTAGGATCTGGATCCCCATTCTACTTTGGATCTCAGACTTCAGATCCAATTCCATTTTAGGATCCAAAAATCCAATCTAATCTTGGATCTCAAATTGAAGATCCGAAATCCATTTAGGATCCAGAATCTAACTTTACTTTGGATCTCAGACTTCAGATCCAATTCTATTTTAGGATTCAGAGTCCAAACTCTATCTTGGATCTCAGATTTCAGATCTAAATACCTTCTTGGATTCCAAATCTTGAATCCGATTCCATTCAAAATTCCAAAACCAAATTCCACTTTAAATCCAATTCTTAAAACCAATTCCATTTCATTCCAGATTTCAAATCAAGTTTCCATTTCAGATCCTAAATTCAGAATTCAACTTTGAACTCTATGCAGAATCCAGATATTAGATTCAGATTTCATCTTGAAAATCCAACTTTTAAATCAATTCCATTTCTCAATTTTATTCAAATTTCCCAATTCCACCTTTCCTCCTGATTCAATTCCATTTTCATTTCTATTCTGATTCAAAGTCCATTTATGACTTTGAAAATTCCTTTTATCTCAAAAATTCAAAATCATTTTCCAAAATCTAGATTTATTTTCCCAAGCTCTTGATTATTCTAAAAACTTAAGAACTTTAATCTTAAGTTCTAAGTTAAAAATCATTTCTTCACTTTATCAGATTCATCTCATAAACACTTGGGAATTCTTCAAAATATTTTCAAAAAGAGCATACATTTTTGCATTTGCACAAGCATGATTCTTTGTGCATTTAGACTTAGGATAAATTCTTAGATAATTTCTTAGCAAAGCAAAAGGCATTAATTCGACCCTTGGTTTGATTACCCCTGGTAAAGGCGTCAGGAACGGTCGAACCTCGTACCGACGAGCGGATCCCGTCTCCCAGTTTTTCCCGCAAATATTTAAAAAACGGAGGTGAGTTATTTCAAAAAATTTCAAATTAAGGTCAAGTGAGACCCGCAAGATAATTCCTCTCTTCTCTTCTTTCTTTTCTCTTCTCTCTTTCTTTCTGTCTTTTATCTTTCTCCCTTCAAAAAGGAGGAAAATAAGAGGTTGGAAAGAAAAAGAGAAGGAAGAGAGAGAATATTACGAGAGGAGAAATTTTGCGATGATCACAGAAAGGAAAAGAGAAGGAAGAGAGAGAAACCACAAGAGAGGAAAAATTTTGCGATGATCACAATTTTGGTGACCGTGATGGGACTCGTCTTCGTCCGGTCGAATTTATTGCCTTTTCCTTTGCTTTGATATTTTCTAAGTCTTTATTCTTCAAATGTCAGCTTCATTTCCATGCAAACCTTAGGAGCCTAAACTTTGTCCTAAGCTGAAATCATTGCATATAGGATTTAAGTATGGTTTGGTAGGACCATATTGAGGAGATTATTCCATGCTCACATTAGACTTAGGTCTGAAATACAACTCTCCTCAATTTTAGGGATTGAATGCAAAACAATGTATGCAAGTGTATGCTTCTCTTCATTTTAATCTATCTCTTTAGGACTTGCATTAGAGCCATCTGATTTCTTGCATGTTGAGCATATTTTAAAAACCTCCTTACCTATATTGTCCCGGTCTTCACGTTGCTGGGCTGTCTCACTGAACCATAGTTTGGGAGAGAGCCTCACAATTGGACCACCTATTTGGGTTCGCGCCCCCCTACCACGTACCTAAGGGCCATAGTCCGAGGTATATCGGTAGGTGCTCAAGGATGTTGGGAAGCCATTTACCTTAGAACCGGAGAAATATTTCTATGCCACGTACTTCGAGCTTCAGCTTGGGTATATCGGCGTATCTTGATTGAAATCAGATGATCTGAACCCTAGAGTTAGGATTAAGGTCCTACAAGCCATTTCAAATATTGCATTTTAGAGTCAGCCTTTAGAGAGTGTTGTATGCGCATCCTTGTTTGTGCAGCTTTTGTGATGTTATTTATTCTCTCATATATATGTATCAAACCTTTTTCAAAACCCTGGGTGTATTATTCAAAACTTACTCGTATTTTCAAAAACCCCATATGTATATTTTTCTCTACCTACATTTCTTTTCTCTTTTAGATCAAATTTTCTTCAAAAAACCTTGGAAAATTACTTTAAAATTTCCTCGATCTTTCAAAAATTTCAAGGTTTGTATCTTCAAAGAGTCTATTCGTAAGTCCTGCATTCTATCTGATTCTCCTCATTTTCTTCTTTGCCCCAGTATCATTTCAATGGCATCTGACTCCCTCGATGCGGTCTTTCCCCGAGATCATGTCTTCTATCAGATTCAGGATGGATCCCCGGATCAACGGGTCATCCAGTCTCGTCTTTTCTTCCCTCGGTGGTATTATTCTTGGTTCGCCACCTTCTCACGTATGTTCCCGGACCACCTGGATGACTGTGGGTTGGAGATGGCATCAGCGGTAGGCAAGCGAACCATCAATTGAGCTTTAATTCAGGCCATGGCAGAACGGTGGAATCCACGTACCTGCACATTCTGGTTTCCATGGGGAGAGATGACTCTACTGATGGATGAGTTCAACGATATCATGGGATTGCCCGAACCAGCCGGTCAGCCAGATGATCCTGTCGAGCAGCAGTTTTTGATCAACATCAAAGGGGTGGATGTTCGAGAAGCCTTGGCCAGAGCAACAGGGAGCAGATCCTGGCCCCTTACTGAGATTGGCGGGAATCAATTCATCGACCTGTTCAGACTATATCACAAGTACGGGGCCTACGAGGAAGTGGACATTTTGTCTCAAGCAGCGAAAGACAAGATTCAGCATGCCATGATCCTGTGCACAGTGGGATTAGATTTCTTCCAAGATGGTCAAAATTTCATAGATGTCAGAGTCGCCCAGCTCTTTCGAAGATGGGGAAGCAAGCAGACCCGTCAGCTATCAGTTTCTACGGCCGCATTAGCCTTTCTTTACAGAGGCTTGGCTCGATTTGCTCTTGGGGAGACCATCCTGGTAGAAGGATGCACTTACGCCCTGCAGTCGTGGTTCCTGCGACACGTTCCCTCGAAGGCCAGTTCTTTCAGATTCAACAGTAAGCAGCCGAAGTCAGTCATTCAGTGCTGAGCTTTGATCGAGAAACAACATCAGAAGAAGATTGTTTGGGACTTCTTCGACAGAAGAGAGACTGTTCCTCGATACACCTATGCTCGGGACAAGCGCTACAGATTGCTTGGCCCTTTCTTTTGTGTTGATTATCAGCCAGAACGATGTCTCAGGCAGTTTTCGCAGCGACAGATTTGTGCCAACACCCGCTTCCCGACAGGCAACATGCCAGAATTCAACCTGCAGTCGGATCTGTGGTCTGAGGCATACCATGTCACTAAATATACCTGGGACTCCTTTATTTCTCTGTCTATATTTCCTGGGCCAAATGTATCATCTGAATATCGAGAGTGGTGGCAAACTGTCTGCCCACCCTCTATTTGTCTTTGAATGTTAAAATATCAATAAAAATTACTTTTGGCCAAAATTTTACTTCTTGTATTTTGCTTTATAGTGCAAATAGTCATAAATTTTGATGACGACCTTATCCCGGGTAAAAGGGACATTCCTCCCACATTTTTCTTCAATATATTTTATCATGGTTGACGACCTCGCCTAGGTAACAAGGCACATTTTTCTGTTATCATCAAATGGTAACATAATTATCACAAATCGTGTGATGACCCAATCCCGGGTAATGGGATAATCTCTTGAAATTGTCTACCGAAATCCTTCATTCTTTTTTTCTGAAAAAGTTATAATTTTCAAAAAGCTTCTCCATACTCTAACCATTCCCATATTTCTACAGGAAGACTTTGGCATCTGAAAATGGTTCAGACGAGAGCTGGCAAGCAGGCTGCTCAACGGCACAGTGGCAGCGAACCAGAGGAGATGAATTCTCCTAGATTATCCAAGAAGCATGACTCAGGGGATGAAAGCGACGTTGATTCGGCCATGTACTGGGTCTTTCAAAAAATGATGACCAAGATGATGGCCGAGCAGGCTAAGGCTGTTCCCAAGAAGGCAACTTCCAAGAGCAAAGCTAAGAAGAAGCCCATAAAGAAGCCGATCAAAATCAGCAAGCAGAAAGTACAGCGTGACAGCACCTCTGAGGATTCCGGGTCAGCAGAAGAAGTCTCTGAAGAAGAAGAGCAGCTGATCTACATCCCGAAACATCTGCGTTCATCCAAGAGGCCAGTAGAAGAGCCACTGTCAGTAAACAAGCCCAAGTATGGCCCCCCCGCAGAGGATTCAATCCAAGCATTGACAAAGATAGTCAAAGACCTACAAATTCGGGACAAAGGAAAAAGGTCATACACCAGGCAGGATTTCTACCTCGGTTTAGAAGGGGACATCAATCTGGAGAACCTCCCCAGAAAGTTCATTAAGTTTGATGGATCCGGTGACCCTAAGGCTCATCTTGCCACGTTCTTTGCAGAATGCGCCCAGTTCAGCGAAAACAACCGTGCACTATTTCTCTGTTTCCCCCGCAGTCTGGAGGGGATAGCTGCCAAGTGGTACGCTGAGCACGTCAATCCCATCGAGTTAAGGGATTTTGACAAAGTTGTCAACATGTTTGTTGAACGCTTCATGTTCAACACGGAAGCTCTGCCCACTCTGAACCACCTGTGCAACCTGAAACAGGAGCCCAATGAGAAGGCCAGGGACTTCATCCACAAGTGGAGAAGCCTTTGCAACAAAATGAGAAACCCTATTTATGAGGAACACACCCTCCAGGTCATTCTCAATAATTTCTCCCAGCCCCTAAAAAGCCTCCTTTTCCCATATCCTTCCAAGTCATTTATTGAACTGACAGAGCGAGCAGAATGGCTCGAGATGGGGGCAGAAAATGGGATGTATGAAGGTGTTGCTTTGGCCAAAAATATCCCAGACCCAAAGAAGAAAGCACACTTCACTTACTCCGCCGAGGTTCCAGGGGATGACCAGAGCAGTAGCAGCAAGCAGGGCAGTGGCACGAAGCCCGAGCAAAACAAAGGAAGGAAGGGGAAGTTCTTCAAGAACAGTGACAAGCCTCTCCCGACCGGTCCTCAACAAAAAGGTGACCTTCAAGAAAAACCCAAACATATAAACTGGAGCAGGGATCAGAAATTCACTCCCCTCAACCAGCCTCTAGAAAAAATTCTGAAATACTTGCTGTCTCACAGAATGGTGAAACTTCCCAAAGTTGCAGATCCGCCAGTGATCATGGGAAGATTTAAGGAACAATATTGCAAATTCCACAGAGCAATGGGCCATGACACTGAATACTGCTTCGTCCTGAAGCATCTGATCCAGGACTGCATTGATAAAAGCATCCTCATCGAGGATGAAGAAGAAGGCAAAATGGACATCCTGTCCGCCTCATTCCCAAAGCATTCAGCATCAACCATTTCTGAACATTCTTTCCTTCCGCAGAGTCACATACATCCATGTTTCAGCGAAGAAATAAGTTTGCAACATCAGGTGATGGTTCTACATCAGGATCAACCTGCATCTCGGAGAGGGGATATCCTCTCATTTTTAAACATCAGAAATATGTCAGTTGAAAAAGGAAGAACCCAAGTTTTTCCAAAAAGATTTTTAAAAAAGGCACCCTCCACAAAAGAAGCAGAAACCTCTAAGGCAGCAGAAGAGCGGGCCAAAAGCCTTCAGAAGCCTATTACAGCGCTCTCCAACATCTCCATTTTCGAGTTGACTCATGATTCTCCCCAGCATCGGGAAAAATTAGATGATCTACTAAGAAAGATCAAAGTGAAGCCGGGCACCACGCCCGAAGACATGGCGCAGATTGTGAACCAGACGATGACAAATGCGCCTATTATCTTCTTTGATGAGGACTTGCCTAAGCCTCATTCATTCCACAACAATGCATTGTATATTGTGGTAAGGACCCAGGGGATGACTGTCCCGCATGTGCTCGTTAATGGGAGCAGCAGTTTAAACATTTGCCCAGAAATGACGACAAAGGCTCTGGGATTAAAAGAAGAAGAGTACGTGCCTGATCCCATCATCATCTACGACTTTGATAATCACGGACAGACTACCAAGGGCAAGATCTTCCTAGAAATCTTCATTAACTATTCAGTGCACACGGTTCTATTCCATTTTGTCAATGTGCCGCCAACTTACAATCTTTTGTTGGGACGAGCATGGATCCATAATGCCAATGTCGTTCCATCAACCCTCCACCAATACATCAAGTGGTCCAAGGGCGGAATGATTACTACTATTTTGGGCGAAGATCCTGAAGAAAGGCTGCCACAGCCCATGATTCCTCGTCTGACATTTACAACAGATATTCCCAGCATCCGGGAGGCAGACAAGATCAATCTTAGTGACAGCCTAGAGATGCTGAAATTAAAAGATGTCATGGAAGAAGAAAACGTTGTGTGATCATCGCAAAATTTTTCCTCTCTTGTGGTTTCTCTCTCTTCCTTCTCTTTTCCTTTTCCAACCTCTATTTTCCTCCTTTTTGAAGGGAGAAGAATAAAAAAAAGAAAAGAGAAAGAGAAGAGAAAAGAAAAGAAAGAAAAAGAGAAGAGGAACTCTTTTGCGCGGTCTCACTTGACCTTAATTTGAAAAATATTTAGAAATTTAACTCGCCTCCGTTTTTGAAAATATTTGCAGGAAAATGGAGAGACGGGATTCGCTCGTCGGTACGAGGTTCGACCGTTCCTGGCGCCTTTACCAGGGGTAATCGAACCAAGGATCGAATCTATGCCTTTTGCTTTGCCTAAATATAATCTAACAATTTATTCTAATTCTAAATGCACAAAGAATCATGCTTGTGCCATGCAAGAATGTATGCTCCTTTTGAAAGATGTTTTTGAAAATTTCAAAGTATTCTGAGAAGAGTTTGATAAAAGAGTGAAGAAATGGTTGAATCTAACTTTAGAACTTGAGATAGATCAGAGAAGTTCTAAGTCTTTGAAGTAAATCAGGATTGGAAGAATGATTTTGAAAAAGAATGATTTGAAGCTTTGAAATGAAAATGAGATGAAGTTTCAAAGTCAGAAATGGACTTTGAATTTAATCATTGATTTAGGAGAAGAAGATGAAATTTTGAAGTGATATTAAATTTGAATTTTAGAATGGATCTGAGAAAATCAAATGGTATTTAAGAATAGAAAATGGATTTAGGGAGTTCAAATGAGATCTGGAAATGGACTTGGATTTGAAATTTAGAAATGGAATTGGATAATGGATTTAAGATCTGAGATTCAAGAAGTGACATTGGGTCTGAAGTCTGAGATCCAAAGTTGAATTGGACTCTGGACCCTAAGATGGAATTGGATCTGACATCTAAGATCCGAAGTGAAGTTTGGATTTTGGATCCTAAAGGGGAATTGGATCTGAAGTCTAAAAAGTGAAGTTGGATTCTGGATCCTAAGATGGACTTGGATCTGAAGTCTGAGATCCAAAGTGAAATTTGGATTCTGGGTCCTAAAGGGGAATTGGATCCAAAATCTGAGATCCAATTTGAGTGTTGAATCCTGGATCCTAAAATGGATTTGGGTTTGAGGTCTAAGATCCAAGATGGAATTGGGTTCTGGATCCTAGAAAGGATTTTGGATCTGAAGTCTAAGATCCAAAGTAGAATTGGGTTATGGATCCTAAGATGGATTCGGATCTGAAGTCTGAGATCCAAAAGTGGAATTGGATTCTAGATCCTAAGATGGATTTGGATCCAAGGTCTGGAATCCAAGATAGAATTTGGATCTGGAATCTAAGATCCAAAGGTAGAGTTTGTATTTAGAAAATTGGATCCAGGTTGATCTGATTTTGGATTTGGGAATCCCCAAAATTGATTTGAGAATTGAATATACAAAATGAATTTCAAAGTCAAATTGGACTTTGAATTTGAAGCTTGAATTTTGAAACTTAGAAGATGAATCAAGAATTTCTAAGTTTGTATTGAATTTGGAAAATGAATTTTAGAAATCGAATCTTGAATATACAAATGAATTTCAAAGTCAAATTAGACCTTGAATTTCGAATTTTGGAATTTAGAAGATGAATCAAGAATCTCAAAGTTAATTTTGAACTTTGAAATCTGATTTGAATTTGAATATAAAATGAATTTGAAATCTCAAAGTTAATTTTGAACTTTGAAATCTGATTTGAATTTGAATATAAAATGAATTTGAAATCTCAAAGTTAAATTTAAACTTTGAGATTGAAAAATGAAATAGAAAAGATGAAAGATGAAAGGATGAACGGGATTTTATAAGAATTGAAGATAGATTCAGGAAGATATTTACATCACTTGGAGCTTTTGAAAAAGGAATCTTGAAAATATGATGCAGTTCTATCCTAAATGATGAATGAATTTAAAGAATTTTGAAATTGGATTTTGAAAAGCTATCTTATTCTTAAACTGAATTAAAATAAGATTGAAGATATAATACATCCTTGACTATGGTCATTGGATGTATTATATAATAATCTATATTTAGATTCAAGTGAAGAATAAAATACATTTTGGTGCTTTTATAGAGTTTAAAATGAAATTAACTCTCAATATACCATGACTATGGTCATTGGTATATATATTGAATTAATTCTAAGTTAAACTCTAATAAAAGAAGAAAATATTTGAAAATATGATGATTTTTGAAGAGGATCAAGTGTGGATCCAATGTTATTTTATAAAAGATAAAAATCCTAAGTCTTGTTTACATCTCGACTATGGCCGTTGACGTAAATCCTCAACTTAGGACTAGTTTACCTCTTATGAAACGGTGCACGTGCCATTCGTGTTCCCATTTGTGAGATTTTGAGAAATAAAGGAAAAATGCATGAAGAACGAGTAATCTATGATGTTTACGATGCTCATTCATTCTATCTAAAACAGGAAATGTAAATTTTCATTAAAATCTAAATTATTACAATATCAAGTTGAATTGAATCTAAGAAATGTCAAGGCTTCAAAGAAGGAATCCTGCAAAAACAAGAGTTAGCCTAAACAAGAGATAATATATAAGAGATGTCATAATGGAAATTTAAGACAACATAATACACATATTTAAACGACATACATATACATGTTATTTAATATAATACAGTCACACCCATTGAACTGATGTGTAAGAGAAAGGTGATATTATGCATATACAGCAGGTGGTTTTGTAAGGAAAATGCAAATGACTAGGAAATGCATGGGGCTGTTGGATGGAGACTAAGTGAAATAGTAGGGCTGGAAAGGTAACTAACTACAACAACGTTCAACTCAACGGTAGGTGGCTGTGTTGGAAGATGCAAAGTGGTAAGATGGCTAGGTGATGCAATGAGTGGGATGCAATATGCAGAGAAGTGACCACGGTAAATGCATGGATGCAAGGTGATAAGATGTGACAAAATGAAGCGCAATGTGTAGTGTTATGATGACTGATGTCGGGTGTTTGGCACTGTTATATACATAAGAGGGTCACAACAGGTTTAGACACTGCTTAAAGGCGCCAAAATGGAAGCTAAATCAATGATGGCATGGCTGTGGATACATGAGAAGCACAACAGTGCTGAGCATTGTTATAGACACCCTGAAAGAACAGCCCCAACAAGGCTGAGCACTGCTATAGGCAACCGAGGGGCATAGCAGTGCTTATTACTGCTATATAAAGGCTAAAGGGAAAAGTCATGACAAGGTCTGTTGCAAACCTGTGAAGGTTACACCATGAATATATCATATGAGTGACAGACGACAACCTTGGGGTGTTTCGCTGCTACTTGTTCCCTACATTTTATTTCTGCAGTTTCGCCCGTAAATGTCTGCTTGCGTTGTCCATCAATTTAAAACACAGAAATGGGTACCGAAATAGGCAACAAATAGTCAACAACATTGGAAATAATTGTTGCAGATGTCTCAGGCCTTCGTCATACTTCCTAAATCAGCAGGTCCTCAACACGGTTACAGGAACTCCCAGGAACAAACAACCAATTTCAGTAGGGGTTGGACTGCTTAACTGATTATAGGCTGCGACCAAGTCCATCATCTGAGGGCAGCTCAGGAAGACCCTGAGAGGTATCTCTAGTAGAGCTGTAGTGGTGATATTCAGCAGTGTTGCTGAGTATACATCAGTGATGTCACGGTAATGTGGGCTGAAGATGTAAAGTGGAGATGGTATGTGTGAACCAAAGGCCTAAAGGTTTTGCATTAAAATAAAGGAGAACACAATAGACATTGGACAGTGAATACACATGAAATAAGGTGAAGTTAGTGAACAATAGTGAACAGGCAACAATGTGAAGGCAAAATATTTGAAAAGAACGTGAAGTTTAAAGATACTTCACTATGTTAGAATTCCTTTTTTTTTTTTACAAAGTAGATTGATATGATCTACAGGGTGAGATGGTATCTGTATCAGCATTACATGATAAAAAAAATGTGTGTTCAAACCTCCCAACTCATCAGCTGGAATTTGCTATTTTGTGGTAGGCCTGAACAAAAGAAAATCACATTCATTGATGTAGTCTGATTTCAAAACTTGAGGTATTGAATTCACCATTCAGATAGGTGTGTATTAACACTACCAGATCAATCTCCACTACTTGACATACCTCAGACCGACCTCTGCTACCTTCATCTTTTTATGGCAAAGGGGAACGACACAAGCCCCTACAACAACCAATCTGTACCAGGATTTTGATAGAGCCACCTTTCTTCAAGAATCAACCTTCATATTGATGTTGTGAGGCAAATATGACTCAAGCAATCCCCAATATCAGTGTAACCTCCCTGTTCCTCTTTGACTTTGAAAAGGATGAGGTGATATACGTATAAATGGGTATGGAAACGTTGAGGAAACAAAGCTTTTACCACCCACAGGGAGCATCGACCGGAATGGTTCTAAACGATGCCACAATCAATCACATTCAATAAGCACATGAAAGGCGCCATGCTATGAAATGAAAGAAACAAGTGATACAAAATGTGAGCAATGCATTGGGTCGGCTGATGACATAGAAATGAGGAGAAGGTGATGAACCACATATCCATTACAGTCGAGATGAGTTATGATGTTACGAACAAATGGGAATAATGATGGCATGTAAATGCAAATATGCAACAAGAGATCGATGGCATAAGGATACAGGGTAAGGCAAAATGCAGGCGGATTTATCAGATATAATTTAAATTTATAAAGCGTGTGGTTAGAATGGATGATCGATGTGAGAATGGAAGTGATTGACAGAAAATCAAAAAAAAAAAAAAGGAATGAAGATAAGGGAATGAAAACCAGAGGAAACAACAAATGGAAAATTCCAAAAAAAAAAAAATAAAAAAAATAAAAATAAAGATAAAACAAAGGGGATCCACACCCTGTCACCAACAAGCATATCGACGTTGATGATGAAATTGGGAATACAGTGGATAAATTATGAGAGAAATAAAGCATAATGCTAAACGACAATATCAATAAACGATGATGGATGATAAAAAAATGCTGATATAGAAACAAATTGCAATCTATGCAAAAATATCCAAAAGGAAGATCGAGGAAATTCAGGAAAGAATTATAAAGAAAAGAAAAGAATAATGTGGGAATATGGATATTCCATTGATGTCACAAGTACGTAGATCGGTTTTGCCACAAACAAACCGGTACTACGTGTGTGTTCTAATTGGGGCGATGAACAAAAACATCAAAAGAAAAACCAAAATAGCAGAGGGATGGAACACCTACCGTGGCTTGGTTTGGATTGAGAGGGAGGGAGGATGAAGAAAATTTGCAGAAGAAGAGGAAAGTATTCCGAAACGAGAAAACAATAATAAAAGAAAAACGAAATCAGAAAAAGAAAAGGGGAAAGGGAGATGATCATTCACCTGTAATTCTGCTGCGAATCTGGAATGAGAGTGAGTGATGCTGCAAGAAGGTGGATCCTCGATGGAAGGGATGAAAACGGGTCCGAGAAGCAGGATGAAGGAGAATGCTGTGGTGAAAAAAGGATCGAGGAGTGAAGAAGCAATGGAGAGGTGAAGAAGCGGTCCTGAAGAAGACCTTTCATGCCCCTTTTAAAGATTGAGAAGATGATTCGAGAGAAAAAGTGGTTGAAGATGAACGGTTTGGGGCATGGCCATGGAGGGTTCAGGCGGATGATGGAGGCGAGCTGTTGGCCATGGAAGCTTTCCGAGATCGTTGGGGATCAAGGGTTTAGAAAGGGGATGGCGATCAGAGGGTTCGGTGATGGGCGGTAGAGGAGAGAGTTCTGGAGAGTAAACCAAAAGGGGAACGGGCGAGAGATGAGGGTTTTTGTTACGGAGGGATTTTCCAAAGTTTTCCAAAAAGAGACCTCTTTAAAAAGTTCTTTTCTCAAAACGGGTTCTTAAAACCATTTTTTTTTTGTAATTTTCTTTTATTATTTGATTTTTTTGTTCTTTTTCCAGGCATTTTCTGATTTTTTTGATATTTTTGGAAGAAAATCCTAAAATTCACGAAAAAACAAAGATTTAAACTAATTTTTTTGTATTTTTGGAGAAATATTTACAAGAGAAGGTTTCTAAGGCTATTTTGAGGAAATTTCTTCAGAAGAATGGGTTTGGACCCAGGGTTTTGAGAAAAGGTTCGAGTTTTGACACTCGAATCGAGACATATAATGCAATGGATCAAAACAAATGTCGGAGGAACTGTCCGAGCTATTTAAAAACTATTTTTGGTATTTTCTGTAATTTTAGTTTAAAATTTGGACAACGAGGCTCAGATTTGGATCTGGACAATGGATCCAGACCCGAAATCAATCTAAACATATAAAATGAATTTACTTTCAATAAAGCTTGAGAAATATATTGGAATTTAGATTTAAAAGAGACTCAATTGCTCAACAAAATGATATCAGGGGCAAAAAGGGAATATTTAAAATATTTTGAAAATTTTGGGGTGTTCACAAATGCCCCTCTTTGCTACTAAGCCGGTTGAAAGCCGAGCTTAGTGGCAAAGAAAACACTCCAAATTTTGAAAAATGCCCCAGTCAGCAGATCTGAACTGGGTGTGGAAGAATTATGGCTTTTCAGGCTTAAAGCCTTGTCCTGAATGGCTTGGGGGGACGAAATCCTCGAAAGTGATATGACTGAGTAAAAAAAATGAGGAAATCGTGATGGTACTTTGGGTGATGATCCTGAAATGATGAAAGATATGAGTTTTGATCAAGTCTCATGGGTGAGATGAGATCAACTTTTCAGAATGACTCAGGTTTAGCCCTTAACCTGGATGGGACGAAGATATATCAAGATAACCTGAATGGGGAAAGGAGTATATGATGACTTTGATGGGACATTTTTGAGAAAACGCCTCATGAGATGAAGCTCA
Source organism: Nuphar pumila (assembly GCF_984573655.1). NCBI lineage: Eukaryota > Viridiplantae > Streptophyta > Magnoliopsida > Nymphaeales > Nymphaeaceae > Nuphar > Nuphar pumila. The sequence goes on along the minus strand of NC_143257.1, from coordinate 88,235,587 downwards.
AGTAGAATTTTATCCTGGATGGATATACAAAGTACGGATTCCTTGATGGGAAGAACCATGATGGGACTGGAGGAAGAAACACCTCGTCAAAACGAGACTCAGGTTTAACCCAAACCTGAAAAAGGAAAATATCTCGAGGGGCGAGCTTCAGGCTTAACCCTTAACCTGAAGAGGACGACCATATGGAATCCTCGAGTGAAGAGACCATGATGGGACATTCGGAGTTTGGACGAACAAATCCGAAAGGGGTTTGCGAAAGGAGGAAGGGAACGAGGTTCCCTAAAGCTTTGAAAAAGGGATGAACTTGGATGTCTCATTGCTGAGACTAAATCAACTTTTGAATTTAATGACCTCTCGCAGGGAGTACAGGTTTTGACCCTTAACCTGAGTGGGAACAACCATACGGATTTCTTGAAACCGTGATGGGACAGGAGAGATATTTCGACTGAATGGGGTAACTCTTCTGGGAATGTGAGAGATGGAAAATAAGGAGATGTGAGACAAAAATGGACGAGGAATAAGGTAATAGGAGGCGAATCTTTTGACAAAGTGAAAAATGAAGGGGGGCAAACACTTTTGACAGGAGAAGGCAAATGTGAAATATGAAGAAGGTGATGCTTTTGGTAAGGAGAAGGCAAAATGTAAGATATGCAGGAGGCAATACTTTTAACACGGAGAATGTAAGATATGAAATATGAAGAAGGCAATGCTTTTAACAGGGAGAATGTAAAATGTGAAATATGAAGAAGGCAATCCTTTTAACAAGGAGAAGGCAAAATATGAAATATGAAGAAGGCAATCCTTTTAACAAGGAGAAGGCAAGATGTAAGATATGAAGAAGGCAATGCTTTTAACAGGGAGAATGTAAGATATGAAATATGAAGAAGGCAATGCTTTTAACAGGGAGAATGTAAAATGTAAGATATGAAGAAGGCAATCCTTTTAACAAGGAGAAAGGCAAATCTTTTGACAACGCAAAAAGATAGGGAAGGCGATCCTTTTATCAAGGAGAAGGCGAGTCTCTCGACAAAGCGAAAGACTGAGAAGGCAATCCTTTTATCAAGGAGAAGGCAAGTCTCTCGACAAAGCAAAAGACGGGGAAGGCAATCCTTTCATCAAGGAGAAGGCGAGTCTTTCGACAGAGCGAAAAGACGAAGAAGGCAATCCTTTTTATCAAGGAGAAGGCGAGTCTTTCGACAAAGCGAAGAGACGAAGAAGGCAATCCTTTAGTCAAGGAGAAGGCGAGTCTCTCGACAAAGCGAAAGACGGAGAAGGCAATCCTTTAGTCAAAGAGAAGGCGAGTCTCTCGACAAAGCGAAAGACGGAGAAGGCAATCCTTTTATCAAGGAGAGGGCAAGTCTTTCGACAAAGCGAAAGACGAAGAAGGCAATCCTTTAGTCAAGGAGAATGCGAGTCTCTCGGCAAAGCGAAAGACGAAGAAGGCAATCCTTTTATCAAGGAGAAGGTGAGTCTCTCGACAAAGCGAAAAGACGGAGAAGGCAACACCAAGATGTATCAAAACAGATGTCAAGTTCTCATTTCTCATCAGGAAAGTGATCATGCATATAATTCAGGGTTTATTAACATTTAAATATGCATGATTTTATGAAATAATGTTTCAAAAACCCAATTTTATGTTAGTTTTTGAGGAAATGTGCTAAAATAATTTAAAATTAGAAAATGAATAAAAAAAAATAGTTTTATTTTACATTCTTATGCCTATTTTAGTTTTAGTTGGTTTTAGTTTTTATTAAAAAGAAAAAAAATTAGAAAAATAGTTTTATTCATTTTAAGTGTTGTGTTTTTTTTTTTTTTTGAGAGAGAGAAAAAATATAGTAGATTAGTTTTGAAGTTCTTTTATAAAGAGTTTTGTTTTTGAAAATTTTCAGAAAGCTGGAAAAATATTGCCAAGTTGATAAAATTGTAGTTGTTTCAAGGTAATTGAAGGTAAGTACTTTCGAAAGATGTTCCCTCTTCCACCTAGAGTATTACCCCCAACTAGGTTAACTCTATAGAATTCAGAATCAAAGCCAAATTTTGTTGTTGGTCTTTCTTCAAGGATGCTATCAATTTCCTTGATATGAAAGGAGAGGAGATATTCTTAGCTTCGTAAAAGCAATTAAATGAAAGGATATTGATAGAAGAATTTCACATAGGTAAAGGAGATTCTTTGCAGTTTGGGCAGTTTGATATCCTGGTTATTTTCCCATGATGATCTTTTTGCACTCTTTTGAGTCACGGGGCTTTTACATCATCCTTCATTTTGGAGATGTCCTGACTTTTCTCTCTTTTCAGGGAAGGGTACGTCACAAACTCTTTCATCTTGGAGATGTTCCGATCCTTCATTTTCTCAGGGATTATATATGATGGTATTGGCTCAGAAGGTCTTTTGTTGATAGCAGAAATCAAATATCTTTTAGGGTTTGTCGGTAGGTCCATCACATCCGCCTTCATCTCGACGGTGATCCGAACTTTCCCTGGAAGGATCCGTCACAAACTCCGTCATCTTGGAGATGTTTCGAATCTTCTTTGGCTCCGGGGGTCTACTCACTTAATTCGCCTTCATCTTGACGACAATTGAGAGATCCCTTTTGCAGATATTTGATTTGCAGCTTAGCTGACTTGAGGAAACATGAATTTGGGTAGGTTCTTTTCAGACTGCCCAAGATATTTCCACTGTCTTACTGCCGAAGAATAATCTTTAAGAATGTGCCATAGCTATGATCAATATCAGCTCTTTTATGGCTTTTCAGCACCATTGAATGTTTCCTTTACCGATCATGTCGAAGATTTTTCTTCATCCTCTTTGGTTGACCAACAGAAAACTTAGAGTTTGAGCCTTTTTTTACAGAAGTTTCGCCCTTTTGGAAGGAATACTAAGGAGATTTGAGGAAATTCTTTATGTAATAAAAGTTTGAGATCAACAACTATTTTATGGCAAGTTGGCAAGATATTCCTGAAATCCTTGATGACGAAACCTTTGCTTAACATCGAATTTTGATAATATCAGTGGGATTTTGGGGAAGAATCCAACATGAGGCTAAATTCTGAAGGTAAATGTAAATTTAAAGTTCTGAAGGCAAGTTTGGCATAAAATTGGGTTTTGAAGGTAAGCCTTTGAAAAGAGTATCCGAATCAGGACTCGGATTCTACAAGGAAAACAGGGAAATTTGAGTTTAAAACTCGAATTTTCAAAGGAAAACTGGGAGGTTCGAGTCAGGGCTCGAATCTCAAGGGAAAACTTGAAAATTCATTTATTGAAGGCAAGAAAACTTGAGATAAAACTCAAATTTTCGAAGGACAGCCGGAAGGTTCGAGTCAGAGCTCGAATCTCAAAGGAAAACTTGAAAGTTCATTTATTGAAGGCAAGAAAACTTGAGACAAAAACTCAAATTTTCGAAGGAAAGTAGGAAAGTTCGAGTCAGGGCTCGAATATCAAAGGAAAACTTGACAGTTCATTCATTGAAGGCAAGAAAACTTGAGACAAAAACTCAAATTTTCGAAGGAAAGTAGGAAGGTTCGAGTCAGGGCTCGGATCTCAAAGGAAAACTTGAAAGTTCATTTATTGAAGGCAAGAAAACTTGAGACAAAACCTGAATGAAGGAAAGGTAGGAAAATTCGAGTCAGGGCTCGAATCTTAAAGGAAAACTTGGAAAATTCTTTTATTGAAGAAAACTCGATATAAAACTCAAATTTTCAAAGGGAAGCGGGAAAATTCGAGTCAGGGCTCGATTCTCAAAGGAAATACTTGAAAGTTCTTTTAGATTTTTGAAGGAAAGAAGACTCGAGTTAAGACCCAAATTTTCAAAGGAAAGCTAGAAAATTCGAGTCAGGGCTCGAATCTTAGGGAAAGAGTTGGAAGTTCGAGTCGAAACTCGAATCTTAAAGGAGAATTTGATGAGAAGGGATGGGAATTAATGGAAGATTGACAGAATTTGAGGAAAATTGAGGAAAGATTGTGACCTGAGGGCTAACTGATCGGTCAGCCAAACACTAGCATGAGTGCTAGGCTTACCTGTATGAGTATTGAATTTTTCAAAAAAATGCCCCAGTGTAAGTACTGGGTTTTCTGATGGAGATTTGAAGAAAAAAAAAGGGGGACACCGACATTCTTTAAGATACTTGAGATTTGAGCGAGAATGATTGTCGGTGTTTTCAGGATTTTCCCTTATCCTGAAGGGGAAATGGAATAGACATTTGATGAGAATTTAGAAAGGAATGATTTAGGTTTATCCCTTAACCTGAAAGGGGAGAAAAATAAAATTTATAAAAATGGAGAAGAAGAAAGGAAAGAAAATTTGAAAATTTATTTTGGAAAAGAATTCTCACAGGTAGCATTGTTGCTCCTATGAGGGGTCTCAGGATTTTCCCTTATCCTGAATGGGAACAAGAATAAGATTTAAGAAAATTTAACAAAGGGAAATTGATATAAATCTAGAAACTCAATAAAGATTGATAAAACTTGAATTTACAAAAGAATCCTCATAGGTAGCATCATTGCTCCTACAAGGGGTCTCAGGATTTTCCCTTATCCTGAATGGGAGCACCTCAGACAACGAGGGTCAGGTTTATCCCTTAACCTGAGCGGGAAAAATAAGAATAAAGGAAATACCTCATGGGAAAGAGGCATCAGGTTTATCCCTTAACCTGAAAGGGTAGAAGAATTGATAAAATTTAATAGAATTGATGAAATATTGATGATAAAATTGATGTAAACTTGATAAAAATATGAATAAGATGAATGAAACAGATAAAAATACCAAAAATTTATCTGAAAATTTATAAGATTTGAGAAAAAGGAGTTTTCTGATCCCGCCTGCATATGGGATCTTTGAAAGGAAAATGTTTATTTAAAAGATAAGTGAAAAAAATCATTTTTGGGAAGGAAATCTACTGTAAGAAGAATGATCAGTGCGAGAACTGATCCTTAAAATCAAACATGAGAGATCATCATGAGAGTCAATTTTCGAAGGCAAATGGTTTGAAAATCTAATTTTTGCAAAAGAAAGATCAACAACAGATTTGATTTCTAAAAATAACAGTTCGAAATTGATAATAAGATCAATACAAGGGTTGATCTTTGAAGATAATGTTTAAAAATAAACCTTGGAAGATAAGACCAACATAGGGATTGATCTTTGAATATAATGATTTAAAACCCATTTTTGGAAGATGAGATCAATGCAAGGATTGATCTTTGAATATGACGGTTTGAAAAACCAAACTTGGAAGACAAGACCAACACAGGGGTTGATCTTTGACTATAATGATTTAAAATCAATTTTTTTGGAAGATGAGATCAATGCCAGGATTGATCTCTGAATATAACGTTTTGAAAAAAAACCACTTTTGGAAAATATGATCAACATAAGATTTGAGACCTATTTTGGAAGATAAGACCAACACAAGGGTTGATCCTTCAATGAAATGATTCAAAAACCTATTTTGGAAAACATGATCAACACGAGGGTTGATTTTTCAATGTAATGGTTCGAAAACCTATTTTTGAAAACATGATCAACATGAGGGTTGACAAAGGTTGGACCAAAGAATATTTGAACTCTTTAGTCATAACAAAGATTTTTTGAAATTTCATGATTTTTAAAAAGCCCTCATAGGTAATATCATTTCTCTCATGAATGATGCCCGAATTAGTCCCGCATTCTGAAAAGAACAGGAATTTAAATGTGATTTTAACAGAAGCTGATGAAGAGATTTTTGAAATATAGATTTTCAAAAGCAAATGCCCCTATGTGGCAGAGGAAGAAAGTATTGTGATATTTAGAGATACAAAGGAAAATTGACATTTCATTGACGAGCAAAACTGATAACAAAGAACTGAAATATTTACAAACACTTTGACCAAAAGGTCACAAAAGGACTGGGCTGACTGGCCCCCCTACAAGGTGACTTGGCAAAAAGGGAAAAAGTAGGAGAATTCTGACATCTTCAGTCTTCTGAGTAGCCGGGGAGAGACTTGGTCATGACGGCTAGGTCATCTTCCTCTTCATCTTCAGCAAAGAGATTCTTGTCGACGCAATCCTGAACAATATTTTTGAAGACGAAGCAGTGATCGGTGTCATGCCCCACTGCTCGATGGAACTTACAGAACTGATTTGTGAACCTTCCCATGACCGTGGGAGGATCCGCGACTTTTGGAAGTTTAACCAATCCTTTGGCCAGCATGAATTCAAGGGCTTCTTCGAGCGTTTGCTTCAGAGGAGTGAACTCACGATCATTACTCCAACCTTCGCGCTTTATCTTTTCTTTCTGCGGGAAGTTAGACTGAGACGACTTGTTATTCTGTTTGAAAAACTTTTCCCTTTGAGCTGCGCCGTGGTTCTGACCATTCTTGCTGTCATTTCTGTTTCTTCTGCTGCTATCAAGATTATTGCCAGAGGTATCAGCTGCATGAGTGAACTGCGCTTTCTTTTTCTGCTCTTGGATATTTTTGGTCAGAGGCATGCCCTCGTAAAGCCTGCTTTCTATTTCTTCCTCGAGCCATTCGGCTCGTTCAATCAACTTGATAAAGGATTTTGCCGGAGAAGTGGCAATGAGGCTTCTCAGGGGCTGAGAGAAATTGCTGAGGATTATTTGCAATGCATGTTCCTCTGGAATGAGAACTTTCATCTTGTTACAGGTGCTTCTCCACCTGTGGATGAATTCTCCTGCTCTTTCAGTCTCATTCTGCTTTAGGTTGTAAAGGTGATTGAGCGTAGGGGAAACCTCAGTATTGAATAGGAAGTGCTCAATAAACAAATTTACTACCTTATCGAACTCTCGTAGTTTGATAGGATTGATGTGGTCAGCATACCATCTAGCTGCTACGCCCTCTAGACTGCGGGGAAAACAGATGAACAGAGCCCTGTTATCTTTCCTGAAACGGCTGCACTCTGCATAAAATGTGGCTAGGTGGGCTTTAGGGTTGCCAGTCCCATCAAATTTGAGAAACTTGCGGGGGAGATTCTCTAAGTTATCGTCCCCATCTAGACCATCATAAAAATCTTCGCCGGTGTAGGTTTGCTTGCCCTTACCCTTGGCTTGAATATCCTTAATAGCTCGATTCATTTCCTTCATCTGCTTGCTCATCAGGTCTTCTGCTGGAGCCCCAGACTTAGGCTTGTTGACGGATTCAGGCTTTTCTATAGCTATTTTTACGGACTGCTTTGGAGGATTCTGTTTATAGACAATCTGCTCTTCCTCTTCCGATTCTTCTTCGACTGACTCTGATTCCTCAGAAGTAGTGTCTGGATGTAACTTCTTTCTAATGATTCTGATTGTCTTTTTCACAGGCTTTTTCTTCAGCTTGCTTTTAGGAACTGCCTCTTTCAGCTTGGCATCGGCTTGTTCCGACATCATCCTTGCCATCATCTTTTGGAACATATCATACATAGCGGGGTCGATGTCATCTTTCTTGTTCTGACCCTGTCCCCTAACTGATTTAGGAGAGCTCATCTCTTCCGCCTCACTGTCGCTGAGTTGAGGATCTGTTTCTTTTCCCGCTCTTGTCGTAACCATTTTCGGATATCAGTGATCTCTTTCTGTAGAGGAAAGAGGAGGTTTTTAGACCAAAAAAACTTTTCTTTTGGAAAAAAAAAATTTGACAAGAGGAAGGATTTAGGTTTGAAATCTAAACAATTGTGTCCCATTACTAGGGATTGAGTCGCCACAAAATTTGTGACAATTGCGTTGTTTACTCTACGAGGGAGAGTAACCAACTAAAAATATGAAGAAAATATTATTTTGAAAAGGAAAAGAGATTTTTATGAAAAATATAAAATCAGAAGAAAATAAAAGAATAAATGAAATTTGAGAACAAATGGTAAAGATTTAAAATTTTAAGAACTTGCAGGCAGGATCAGAAGAATTTTTTGAAGAAGGAGAAAAGGATAAAGAAAGATACACCTGGGTTTTAAAAACAAAGAGGAAATTTTGAAATATATACCCAGGGTTTTTGAAAATATAAGGAAGATATAAAATATCACACAATCACAGATATACAAGCAACGATACACAAACAACACTCCCTAAAGCTGACTCTATATGCAATATTTGAAATGGCTTGTAGGACCTTAATCCTAACTCTAAGATTTATATCATTTGTTTCCAATCATGGTACGTCAATATACTCAAGCCGAAGCTCGAAGTACGTGGCATATAAAGTATCTCTTCAGTTCTAAGGTAAAGGCTTCCCAACATCCTTGAGCACCTACCGATATACCTCGGACTATGGCCCTTAGGTACGTGGTAGGGGGGCGCGAACCCAAATAAGTGGTCCAGTTGTGAGGCTCTCTCCCGAACTATGGTTCAGTGAGACAGCCCAGCAACGTGAAGACCGGGACAATATAGGTAGGGATGTTTTCAAAATATGATCAATCATACAATAAAATTAGAAGGCTCTAATGCAAGTCCTAAAGAGATAGATTTAAATGAAAAGAAGCATACACTTGCATATATTGTCTGCATTCAATCCCTAAAATTGAGGAGAGTTGTATTTAAGACCTAAGTCTAATGTGAACATGGAATAATCTCCTCAATATGGTCCTACCAAACCATACTTAGATCCTATATGCAAATAATGTCAGCTTAGGACAGAGTCTAGGCTCCTAAGGTTTGCATGGAAATGGAGCTGACATAGAAGATTAAAGACCTAGAGAATATTAGAGCAAAGCAAAGGCATAAATTCAACCGGACGAAGACGAGTCCCATCACAGTCGCCAAAACTGTGATCATTGCAAATTTTTTCCTCTCTTGTGGTTTCTCTCTCTTCCTTCTCTTTTCCTTTTCCAACCTCTATTTTCCTCCTTTTTGAAGGGAGAAGAATAAAAGAAAGAAAAGAGAAAGAGAAGAGAAAAGAAAAGAAAGAAAAAGAGAAGAGGAACTCTTTTGCGCGGTCTCACTTGACCTTAATTTGAAAAATATTTAGAAATTTAACTCGCCTCCGTTTTTGAAAATATTTGCAGGAAAATGGAGAGACGGTATTCGCTCGTCGGTACCAGGTTCGACCGTTCCTGGCGCCTTTACCAGGGGTAATCGAACCAAGGATCGAATCTATGCCTTTTGCTTTGCCTAAATATAATCTAACAATTTATTCTAATTCTAAATGCACAAAGAATCATGCTTGTGCCATGCAAGAATGTATGCTCCTTTTGAAAGATGTTTTTGAAAATTTCCAAGTATTCTGAGAAGAGTTTGATAAAAGAGTGAAGAAATGGTTGAATCTAACTTTAGAACTTGAGATAGATCAGAGAAGTTCTAAGTCTTTAAAGTAAATCAGGATTGGAAGAATGATTTTGAAAAAGAATGATTTGAAGCTTTGAAATGAAAATGAGATGAAGTTTCAAAGTCAGAAATGGACTTTGAATTTAATCATGGATTTAGGAGAAGAAGATGAAATTTTGAAGTGATATTGAATTTGAATTTTAGAATGGATCTGAGAAAATCAAATGGTATTTAAGAATAGAAAATGGATTTAGGGAGTTCAAATGAGATCTGGAAATGGACTTGGATTTGAAATTTAGAAATGGAATTGGATAATGGATTTAAGATCTGAGATTCAAGAAGTGACATTGGGTCTGAAGTCTGAGATCCAAAGTTGAATTGGACTCTGGACCCTAAGATGGAATTGGATCTGACATCTAAGATCCGAAGTGAAGTTTGGATTTTGGATCCTAAAGGGGAATTGGATCTGAAGTCTAAAAAGTGAAGTTGGATTCAGGATCCTAAGATGGACTTGGATCTGAAGTCTGAGATCCAAAGTGAAATTTGGATTCTGGGTCCTAAAGGGGAATTGGATCCAAAATCTGAGATCCCATTTGAGTGTTGAATCCTGGATCCTAAAATGGATTTGGGTCTGAGGTCTAAGATCCAAGATGGAATTGGGTTCTGGATCCTAGAAAGGACTTTGGATCTGAAGTCTAAGATCCAAAGTAGAATTGGGTTATGGATCCTAAGATGGATTCGAATATGAAGTCTGAGATCCAAAAGTGGAATTGGATTCTAGATCCTAAGATGGATTTGGATCCAAGGTCTGGAATCCAAGATAGAATTTGGATCTGGAATCTAAGATCCAAAGGTAGAGTTTGTATTTAGAAAATTGGATCCAGGTTGATCTGATTTTGGATTTGGGAATCCCCAAAATTGATTTGAGAATTGAATATACAAAATGAATTTCAAAGTCAAATTGGACTTTGAATTTGAAGTTTGAATTTTGAAACTTAGAAGATGAATCAAGAATTTCGAAGTTTGTATTGAATTTGGAAAATGAATTTTAGAAATCGAATCTTGAATATACAAATGAATTTCAAAGTCAAATTAGACCTTGAATTTCGAATTTTGGAATTTAGAAGATGAATCAAGAATCTCAAAGTTAAATTGAACTTTGAACTTGATCGGAGTTTTTGAATATAAAATGAATTTGAAATCTCAAAGTTAATTTTGAACTTTGAAATCTGATTTGAATTTGAATATAAAATGAATTTGAAATCTCAAAGTTAATTTTGAACTTTGAAATCTGATTTGAATTTGAATATAAAATGAATTTGAAATCTCAAAGTTAAATTTAAACTTTGAGATTGAAAAATGAAATAGAAAAGATGAAAGATGAAAGGATGAACGGGATTTTATAAGAATTGAAGATAGATTCAGGAAGATATTTACATCACTTGGAGCTTTTGAAAAAGGAATCTTGAAAATATGATGCAGTTCTATCCTAAATGATGAATGAATTTAAAGAATTTTGAAATTGGATTTTGAAAAGCTATCTTATTCTTAAACTGAATTAAAATAAGATTGAAGATATAATACATCCTTGACTATGGTCATTGGATGTATTATATAATAATCTATATTTAGATTCAAGTGAAGAATAAAATACATTTTGGTGCTTTTATAGAGTTTAAAATGAAATTAACTCTCAATATACCCTGACTATGGTCATTGGTATATATATTGAATTAATTCTAAGTTAAACTCTAATAAAAGAAGGAAATATTTGAAAATATGATGATTTTTGAAGAGGATCAAGTGTGGATCCAATGTTATTTTATAAAAGATAAAAATCCTAAGTCTTGTTTACATCCCGACTATGGCCGTTGACGTAAATCCTCAACTTAGGACTAGTTTACCTCTTATGAAACGGTGCACGTGCCATTCGTGTTCCCATTTGTGAGATTTTGAGAAATAAAGGAAAAATGCATATAGAACGAGTAATCTATGATGTTTACGATGCTCATTCATTCTATCTAAAACAGGAAATGTAAATTTTCATTAAAATCTAAATTATTACAATATCAAGTTGAATTGAATCTAAGAAATGTCAAGGCTTCAAAGAAGGAATCCTGCAAAAACAAGAGTTAGCCTAAACAAGAGATAATATATAAGAGATGTCATAATGGAAATTTAAGACAACATAATACACATATTTAAACGACATACATATACATGTTATTTAATATAATACAGTCACACCCATTGAACTGATGTGTAAGAGAAAGGTGATATTATGCATATACAGCAGGTGGTTTTGTAAGGAAAATGCAAATGACTAGGAAATGCATGGGGCTGTTGGATGGATACTAAGTGAAATAGTAGGGCTGGAAAGGTAACTAACTACAACAACGTTCAACTCAACGGTAGGTGGCTGTGTTGGAAGATGCAAAGCGGTAAGATGGCTAGGTGATGCAATGAGTGGGATGCAATATGCAGAGAAGTGACCACGGTAAATGCATTGATGCAAGGTGATAAGATGTGACAAAATGAAGCGCAATGTGTAGTGTTATGATGACTGATGTCGGGTGTTTGGCACTGTTATATACATAAGAGGGTCACAGCAGGTTTAGCCACTGCTTAAAGGCGCCAAAATGGAAGCTAAATCAATGATGGCATGGCTGTGGATACATGAGAAGCACAACAGTGCTGAGCACTGTTATAGACACCCTGAAAGAACAGCCCCAACAAGGCTGAGCACTGCTATAGGCAACCGAGGGGCATAGCAGTGCTTATTACTGCTATATAAAGGCTAAAGGGAAAAGTCATGACAAGGTCTGTTGCAAACCTGTGAAGGTTACACCATGAATATATCATATGAGTGACAGACGACAACCTTGGGGTGTTTCGCTGCTACTTGTTCCCTACATTTTATTTCTGCAGTTTCGCCCGTAAATGTCTGCTTGCACTGTCCATCAATTTAAAACACAGAAATGGGTACCGAAATAGGCAACAAATAATCACCAACATTGGAAATAATTGTTGCAGATGTCTCAGGCCTTCGTCATACTTCCTAAATCAGCAGGTCCTCAACACGGTTGCAGGAACTCCCAGGAACAAACAACCAATTTCAGTAGGGGTTGGACTGCTTAACTGATTATAGGCTGCGACCAAGTCCATCATCTGAGGGCAGCTCAGGAAGACCCTGAGAGGTATCTCTAGTAGAGCTGTAGTGGTGATATTCAGCAGTGTTGCTGAGTATACATCAGTGATGTCACGGTAATGTGGGCTGAAGATGTAAAGTGGAGATGGTATGCGTGAACCAAAGGCCTAAAGGTTTTGCATTAAAATAAAGGAGAACACAGTAGACATTGGACAGTGAATACACGTGAAATAAGGTGAAGTTAGTGAACAATAGTGAACAGGCAACAATGTGAAGGCAAAATATTTGAAAAGAACGTGAAGTTTAAAGATACTTCACTATGTTAGAATTCCTTTTTTTTTTTACAAAGTAGATTGATATGATCTACAGGGTGAGATGGTATCTGTATCAGCATTACATGATAAAAAAAATGTGTGTTCAAACCTCCCAACTCATTAGCTGGAATTTGCTATTTTGTGGTAGGCCTGAACAAAAGAAAATCACATTCATTGATGTAGTCTGATTTCAAAACTTGAGGTATTGAATTCACCATTCAGATAGGTGTGTATTAACACTACCAGATCAATCTCCACTACTTGACATACCTCAGACCGACCTCTGCTACCTTCGTCTTTTTATGGTTAAAGGGGAACGACACAAGCCCCTACAACAACCAATCTGTACCAGGATTTTGATAGAGCCACCTTTCTTCAAGAATCAACCTTCATATCGATGTTGTGAGGCAAATATGACTCAAGCAATCCCCAATATTAGTGTAACCTCCCTGCTCCTCTTTGACTTTGAAAAGGATGAGGTGATATACGTATAAATGGGTATGGAAACGTTGAGGAAACAAAGCTTTTACCACCCACAGGGAGCATCGACCGGAATGGTTCTAAACGATGCCACAATCAATCACATTCAATAAGCACATGAAAGGCGCCATGCTATGAAATGAAAGAAACAAGTGATACAAAATGTGAGCAATGCATTGGGTCGGCTGATGACATAGAAATGAGGAGAAGGTGATGAACCACATATCCATTACAGTCGAGATGAGTTATGATGTTACGAACAAATGGGAATAATGATGGCATGTAAATGCAAATATGCAACAAAAGATCAATGGCATAAGGATACAGGGTAAGGCAAAATGCAGGCGGATTTATCAGATATAATTTAAATTTATAAAGCGTGTGGTTAGAATGGATGATCGATGTGAGAATGGAAGTGATTGACAGAAAATCAAAAAAAAAAAAAAAAGGGAATGAAGATAAGGGAATGAAAACCAGAGGAAACAACAAATGGAAAATTCCAAAATAAAAAAAATAAAAAAAATAAAAATAAAGATAAAACAAAGGGGATCCACACCCTGTCACCAACAAGCATATCGACGTTGATGATGAAATTGGGAATACAGTGGATAAATTATGAGAGAAATAAAGCATAATGCTAAATGACAATATCAATAAACGATGATGGATGATAAAAAAATGCTGATATAGAAACAAATTGCAATCTATGCAAAAATATCCAAAAGGAAGATCGAGGAAATTCAGGAAAGAATTATAAAGAAAAGAAAAGAATAATGTGGGAATATGGATATTCCATTGATGTCACAAGTACGTAGATCGGTTTTGCCACAAACAAACTCGTACTACGTGGGTGTTCTAATTGGGGCGATGAACAAAAACATCAAAAGAAAAACCAAAATAGCAGAGGGATGGAACACCTACCGTGGCTTGGTTTGGATTGAGAGGGAGGGAGGATGAAGAAAATTTGCAGAAGAAGAGGAAAGTATTCCGAAACGAGAAAACAATAATAAAAGAAAAACGAAATCAGAAAAAGAAAAGGGGAAAGGGAGATGATCATTCACCTGTAATTCTGCTGCGAATCTGGAATGAGAGTGAGTGATGCTGCAAGAAGGTGGATCCTCGATGGAAGGGATGAAAACGGGTCCGAGAAGCAGGATGAAGGAGAATGCTGTGGTGAAAAAAGGATCGAGGAGTGAAGAAGCAATGGAGAGGTGAAGAAGCGGTCCTGAAGAAGACCTTTCATGCCCCTTTTAAATATTGAGAAGATGATTTGAGAGAAAAAGTGGTTGAAGATGAACGGTTTGGGGCATGGCCATGGAGGGTTCGGGCGGATGATGGAGGCGAGCTGTTGGCCATGGAAGCTTCCCGAGATCGTTGGGGATCAAGGGTTTAGAAAGGGGATGGCGATCAGAGGGTTCGGTGATGGGCGGTAGAGGAGAGAGTTCTGGAGAGTAAACCAAAAGGGGAACGGGCGAGAGATGAGGTTTTTTGTTACGGAGGGATTTTCCAAAGTTTTCCAAAAAGAGACCTCTTTAAAAAGTTCTTTTCTCAAAACGGGTTCTTAAAACCATTTTTTTTTTGTAATTTTCTTTTATTATTTGATTTTTTTGTTCTTTTTCCGGGCATTTTCTGATTTTTTTTTATATTTTTGTTAGAAAATCCTAAAATTCATGGAAAAACAAAGATTTAAACTAATTTTTTTGTATTTTTGGAGAAATATTTACAAGAGAAGGTTTCTAAGGCTATTTTGAGGAAATTTCTTCAAAAGAATGGTTTTGGACCTAGGGTTTTGAGAAAAGGTTTGAGTTTTGACACTCAAATCGAGACATATAATGCAATGGATCAAAACAGATGTCGGAGGAACTGTCCGAGCTATTTAAAAACTATTTTTGGTATTTTCTGTAATTTTAGTTTAAAATTTGGACAACGAGGCTCAGATTTGGATCTGGACAATGGATCCAGACCCGAAATCAATGTAAACATATAAAATGAATTTAATTTCAATAAAGCTTGAGAAATATATTGGAATTTAGATTTAAAAGAGACTCAATTGCTCAACAAAAAGATATCAGGGGCAAAAAGGGAATATTTAAAATATTTTGAAAATTTTGGGGTGTTCACACGTTGCAGCCACGGTCCAATGGCAGGGACCTTGTTTCTTCAAATTAGGAGGCCACATCAATTACACCTCCTTCAAAGATCATCCTTTATTCCCTCAATTTTCTAAAGCAAGAAAGAGATTTGATCTTCTGATAAAACATGGGTATCAGCCATTCCAAGGCATGGGGAAGAATGAGGACGACATGGTAGAGCCTATCATTCCAGTTCGGCATGCAGACAGTTCAGGGTTGGGGTTCACCGGCCAGGATTCCAGCAAAAAGACCAGTTTTGTCAGAGGAAGCCAGTGAAAAGATGATGCCTCTGTTTTTCTGCTTTTCTGTTTTCATTTCTTGGGTAAATCTTGTAGGGACAACACAAGTCCCATCTTTTGTCGATGTCTTGTAAATACTTCATTTCCAATCAATAAAAGATCAATTTTCTCTTCACACTTAAGCATCTATCACTCCTATCTTATATTTTGTCTATGCCATTATTCCTTGCTTTGTATAAAAGGCTCACTTTTTGACTTGTATTTTCTCTTAAAAACCTCCTCTTGTCATTTTCAGGACCATTAACTCCTGAATCAATGACAAAATTCGTTATCAACCCCAAGTATCTAAAACTGACAAGGTTTCCTGAGATGAAAGACATAGCAGAGGTCAGTCAGGCAGCAGAGCGGACCGAAGAGCCAGCCGAATTTGATTCCACCATTCAGGAATTGCCAGAATTTGCTCACATTCAGAAGTAGGATGAACCATCATCTTTGGTTCAAGATCCCACTGAGGATATCAACATTGGGTCAGAAGATGATCCAAAAATTCTTAAAATCGGGTCGAGTCTAAGCGAGGTTGAAAAAGCAAGACTCATCCAATTCCTTAAGAAGCATCAGGAAGTATTTGCCTGGACTTACGAAGATATGCCAGGATTAGATCCAAAGCTGGTTGAGCATCGACTCAAGTTGAAACCAGAAGCCAGACCAATCAAGCAAAAATTGAGGAAATTAGACCCTCAAATTGAGCAACAGGTCAAGGAAGAACTTGAAGAATTATTAAAAGCAGGCTTCATCCGAGCCATTGATTATCCAGATTGGTTGGCAAATATCGTGGCAGTCCCTAAAAAGAACGGAAAAGTTCGGATTTGCATTGATTTCAGGGATCTCAATAAGGCCACCCCGAAAGATGATTATCCGCTTCCTAATATTGACCTGCTGATCGATAGCACAGCAGGTCATGCCATGTTTTTTTTCATGGATGGATATTCAGGTTATAATCAGATCAAGTTGGCCGTTCGTGATCAGTCGAAGACTTCATTTACTACCCCATGGGGAACTTTCTGCTATACAGTCATGCCATTTGGGCTCAAAAATGCCGGGGCAACTTATCAAAGGGCAATGGCCGTCATTTTCCATGATCAAATGCACAAGAATATGGATACATATGTGGATGACATTTTAGTTAAGTCAAAAGAAGAAGCGGATCACCTTGATGCTCTTAATCAAGTTTTTGAAAGACTTATTCTTTATAAATTGAGACTTAACCCTCAGAAATGTGTTTTTGGAGTTGAGTCTAGCAAATTACTTGGCTTCATTATCAGCAAGAAAGGAATCGAGGTGGATCCGGCCAAGGCAAAAGCCATTATTGATATGCCGCCTCCAACTAATCTGAGAGAACTGCGAAGCCTTCAAGGACATATTCAGTCTATTCGCAGATTCATCTCTAATTTGGCCATGAGATGCGAGCCTTTCAACCATTTGCTAAGAAAAGGAGTTAAATTTGAATGGGGATCGGAATGCCAACTCTCATTTGAGCGCATCAAACAATATCTCCTTAATCCACCAGTTTTAAAGCCGCCTAAACTGGGAAAGCCTCTCTTACTATATATTTCAGTCAATCAGAATGCCTGTGGTGGGTTCCTCGCGCAGTATGAAGAGGGAAGCCTGATAGAGCACGCCATCTACTATGTTAGCAAAACTTTCATTGATTATGAAAAGAAGTATTCTTAAATGGAGAAAACTTGTCTAGCTCTGGTTTGGATGTGCCAGAAGTTGAAACATTACTTGTTGGCTTCTGAAATCAAGTTCCTATCGAAGCTTAATCCTCTCAGATACATTTTGGAACAACCATTTCTCACTGGACGAATTGCAAAGTGGCAGGTCCTCCTAATGCAATACGACTTAGAGTATGTTTCTCAAAAGTCAATTAAAGGCCAAACGATCGCAGATCAATTGGCAAATTTTCCTTTGACAGAAGAAATTAAAGTAGAGGATGATTTTCCTGATGAGCACATCTATAATATCCAACAGCCCCCAGTTTGGAACTTGTTCTTCGATGGCTCTAAGAACATGTCTGGCATAGAGATAGGAGTCTTTTTAATCACTCCAGAAAAAGAAATGATCCCTTATTCCCTCAAGCTTGGTTTTCCAATGCACTCACAACATGGCCGAGTATGAAGCTCTAATACAAGGCCTCAAATTTCTGCAAAATTTCAATGTCAAGAGAGTGAATGCCTTTGGCGATTCATTACTTGTTGTCAGTCAAGTTAACACTGAATGGCAAGTAAAAGATTCCAAATTAATTCCGTATCAGAAGATCATCCTAGCTCTTGTAGACAGCTTCGAAGAATTTCAGCTCAGTCATATCAGAAGAGAGCATAATCAGATAGCTGATGGCTTAGCCAGTCTAGGCTCCATTTTATCATTCAAAGGCAGTGAATCTTGTCGTTCTTTCGAAATTGGCAGACTTGAGCAACCTGCTTTCGCTTCAGCTACGCAAGTAAACCAGGTCAATCAGAAGGAGAAGCCTTGGTATCAAAGCATCAAAGATTTCATTGAGAATAGTGAATTTTCACCAGAAATGTCAAAAAGGGAGCAGCATGCAATTCAGCGCATGTCTACCCGTTATTTCATTCTGGCCAATGTCCTCTACTGCCGTGGGTTCAGTTCTGAGTATTCAAGGTGCTTAGACAAAGAAGAAGCTATGGAAGTTATCCAAGAGGCACATGAAGGAATTTGTGGTGGCTATGTCGGCTATCAAACGCTCGTCAAGCAGATCGTCCGAGCAGGTTACTACTGGAATACCATGCAGCAGGACTGTCATAGATTTGTGAAGAAGTGCGTCAAGTGCCAATTGCACGCGCCTTACATTCATGCTCCGGCCACATATCTACAATCAATTGTTTCTCCTTGGCCATTTTCTATGTGGGCTTTTGACATCATGGGCCCAATTACTCCTGCTTCCAACGGCCACAAATACTTTCTGGCTGCGACAGAGTATTTCACAAAATGGGTTGAAGTTGTTACTCTACGCACAGTAGAAGGCCGCCATGTGGTTTCTTTCATTCATAAGAACATCCTTTATCGCTTCGGCATACCACATGATATTGTCTCAGACAATGGAACTCATTTTAAAAATGAAAGGATGAAAACATTTTGTTCTAAATTCAGAATTTCTCATCATTTCTCAGCTCCCTATTATCCTCAAGGGAATGGCCAAGCAGAAGCCACCAATAAGATTCTGATTCGTATTCTGGAAAGGACTGTGAAAACATGCCGAGATTGGCATGAGAAAATTCATGACGCACTTTGGACATACCGGACCACCATTCAGACTCTGACTAATGCTACTCCTTCGGAACTTGTTTACGGGACTGAAGTGGTATTGCCTCTCCATGTCCAGAAGCCCGCTCTCAAATTTGCTTCTCTTATAGAATTGCCACTTGATTAGTACCAGCAACAGAGATTGGTGCAGCTGGATCTACTAGATGAAAAAAGGCTCAAGGCAGCAGAGCATGCTCAAGCTTATCGACAGAGGATAGCTCGACACTATGCCAAGTCCGTCATTGAGAGAAAATTTCGAGTTAACAATTTGGTGCTCAGATCGACAGCTCATCTCAAGCACCGACCACGGGGAAAGTGGTCACCCAATTGGGAAGGCCCTTATGTGGTTAAGGAAGCACTTCCTCGCAATTCATATCATCTAATCAACGAAGATGGAGAGGAAATGTCAGATCTCATCAATGCTCTGCATTTGAAGAAATTTTATACTTGAAATGTTCATTCTAAGCCTTTTGTACTATTAAAAGAGCCATTTCAATAAAACAATGATCTTCTATCAATTCTTACATTCTTCTCCATGATACTGGGGCATTTTATTTTGATCTATAATCGTCTTCTTCCGTCATATGTAGGCAGGATTAGACGAAAGCTCTTTTCCTCAAATTTTGTTAATTCTTAATTAATCTTGTGGTCTTTATTTTTCATTTCATTTGATTCACTTTTGGTTTGATCAAATTTACATCAAGCTAATGCTCATTTGTGTCAAGTTTTAACAAATTTTTCAATCTTATTAAAATCTCATCTACTTTTATCTTTAAAGAATACCCTTTCAGGTTAAGGGATAAACCTGATGCCTCCTTTTCAATGAGGTATTCTTTTGTCATTTCCCCCATTCAGGATAAAGGGATAAATCCTGAAAGCCGACCACATGCAATTAAGCTATGATGGTCCACTAATTCTCACCAAGAATCTTTACTTTCTAAATCCGTTTTGCAAATCTAGCTCATCTTCAAAACCCAGTCCTCACACTGGTTATTTCTCAAGTCTTTTTTTCAAATATATATTGAGCTCATTTGGAAAATTCGGTTTCTCATACCGGTAACTTTCTAAAATCAATCTTCTGACCAAAGACCTTCCTCCTAAATTCAAGTTCTGACTTAAATCTCCCAAAACTTCATGTATTTTCAAAAGATCCAGCTTTTGCCGGTCATGTATTTCCAAATGATCCAACACTCGTTGGTCATGTATTTCCAAAGGATCCAACACTCGTTGGTCATGCATTTGCAAAAGATCCAACACTCGTTGGTCATGTATTTCCAAAGGATCCAGCATCTCGCTGGTCATGTATTTCCAAAGGATCCAGCATCTTGCTGGTAATGTATTTCCAAAAAGATCCAACACTCGTTGGTCATGTATTTCTAAAGGATCTAGCATCTCGCTGGTCATGTATTTCCAAAAGGATCCAACACTCGTTGGTCAGGATCCAGCATCTCGCTGGTCATGTATTTCCAAAAGATTAAGCATCTCACTGGTCATGTATTCCCAAAGGATCCAGCATCTCGTTGGTTCTGTATTCCAAAAGATCCAGCTCCCGCTGGTCGTGTATTCCAAAAGATCAAACCCTTAGGGTGAGACTCCTCAATTCTATCATTTCCAAGATCTTCAATCTTTCAAATTCTATCAGTTTCCCAACCTTTGGTTACAACATCTTCAAAATCTCATCATTTTCTCAACCCTTGGGTTATAATCTCCCAAATTCAATCACTTTCACAACATCAGATTAAATCCTTCATTTTCAAATCCAGTTTTTATAACTGGTCGGGATTTTCAAATCCAGTTTTATAACTGGTCGGGATTTTCAAATCCAGTTTTTATAACTGGTCGGGGTTTTCAAATCCAGTTTTTATAACTGGTCGAGATTTTCAAATCCAGTTTTTATAACTGGTCAAGATTTTCAAATCCAGTTTTTATAACTGGTCAGGATTTTCAAATCCAGCTTTATAACTGGTCGGGATTTTCAAATCCAGTTTTTATAACTGGTCGGGATTTTCAAATCCAGTTTCTATAACTGGTCGGGATTTTCAAATCCAGTTTTATAACTGGTCGGGATTTTCAAATCCAGTGTTTTCACTGGTCGGGATTTTCAAATCCAGTTTTCATAACTGGTCGGGATTTAAAATCCAGTGTTTCCACTGGTCGGGATTATCAAAATCAAGTTTCTCATAAACTGGTTGAGATTTCAAAAACCTAATGTATTTCATCAGTCCAGTTTTCTAAAGTCTGATTCTTACACCATTTCTTTAAATTACAGCTAAGTGTCTCATCAAAATCTATATTGAGTGATTATTTCACAAGGAATTCATGAAAACTTTGCCAATTTGCTAAAAGCATTGTTGATTCTAAATATTCTTACTGCACAAAAAGAATTTTCTCAGATTACCTCCAGTATTTTCTTCCAAAAAGGTAAAACTTTTCTGCGAAAAAGAGGTAAAATTCAAATCTTTTCCTGTTGATCAACCAAAAGGATATAAGAAATGTCCTTGATATGATCAATGAAAGAAATCTTCAATGACGTTGAAATGCCAGAAGCGAATCGATATTGATCTTGGCTATGGCGCATGCTTTAAATGACTTTCTGGCAATCAGGAGTGGAAATATCTCGAACTACAAAAAGAATCCACTTAATCCATATCTTCTCATTCTAAAGCTGCAATCAAATATCTGCAAAAGGGATCTCTCGATTGTCGTCAAGATGAAGGCGAATAGGCGAGCAGACCTCCGGGGCCAAAGAAGGTTTGGATCATCTACCGAGATGAAGGAGTTTGTGAAGGATCCTTCCAGAGAAAGTTTAGATTACCGTCGAGATGAAGGCGAGTGTGATGAATCTACCGACAAACCCTAAATGATATTTGATTTTTGCTATCATTTAAAAACCCTTTTGAGCCAATATCATCAATAGAATCCCTGCGATACAAGAAGGATCGAAACATCTCCAAGATAAAGGAGTTTGTGACGTACCCTTCCCTGAAAAAGAGAGAAAAGATCAAGAACATCCAAATGAAGGATGATGAGAAAAAACGAGAAAATTCAGTGACTCAAAAAGAGTGCAAAAGGATCATCATGGGAGAACACCCAGATATCAAACTGCCAAAGTTGCCAGAAGTCATCTTTTCCCATGCAAAATTCTTTTATCAATATCTTCTCACTACTTGTTTTTATGAAATTAAGAATATTTCTTCTCTTCTCATATCTGGGAAATGGATAGCTTCCTTGAAGAAAATCATCAGCGCTAAATTTTTTTTTGAATCTGACTCTTAGAACTGAGAAGTTAACCTCATTGGAGGAAATACTCTAGGTAAAAGAGGGAATATCTTCGCACATACGTGCACATTTTCAAGCATTTGAATCAGCTATAACTTTATCTTATTGGCAAAATTTTCTAGCTATTCCAAGAATAAAATAAACATTCGATATCTATTCTGATGCAACCTAGCGTTGTTTATATCTTTCAGAAGAGTTGCCTCATTCAGTTGAAGTATCTCTTCCTGTCCCATCGCGGTTTCTTCAGTCAAGGATTCCATATAGTGTTCCCACTCAGGTTAAGGGTCAAAACCTGAATTTTCTGCGAAAGGTCATTTGATTTCAAAAAGCTATTTCAGTCTCAGCAAATGAGACGCCCAAAATCATTCCTTTTTCCAAGCTTTAGGGAACCCTATCTTCCTCCTTTCGCAAACCCCTTTCGGATTTGTTCGTCCAAATTCCGAAGGTCCCATTATGGTCTCTCCATTTGAGAAACCCGTATGGTAGATTTCCTATCCAGGTTAAGAGTTAACCCGGAACCTCGCTTTGCGAGGTATCTTCCTTTCAGGTTTGGGTTAAACCTGAGTCTCATTCCAACGAGATTCCCCATTTTGACGAGATGTGTTCTCCCAGTCCCATCATGGCTCTTCCCATGGAGGAATCCATGCTTTGTATATCCATCCAATAAAGGATTTTACTTGAGCCGCATCTCACGAGGCATTTTTCAAAAATGTCCCATCAAGGTCCTCATGTATTCCTTTCCTCATTCAATACACTTTTGATATATCTTCGTCCCATCAAGGTTAATGGCTAAACCTGAATCATTCCAAAAAGAGTATCTTGTCTCACCCATGAGACCTGATCAAAATTCTCATTTCCCACCATCTCGACATTTCCATCCAAAGTCCCATCACGATTTCCTCATCCTCAATTATTCAATCATATCATTTTCGAGGATTTCTTCCCCCCAAAAACCATTCAGGATAAGGTTTTAAGCCTGAGAAGTCATGTTTCCAAAATAATCCTTCCACCCCCAGTTCAGCTCTATTGATTGGGGCATTTTCAAAATTTGGAGTGTTATCTTTGCCACTAAGCTCGGCTTTCAACCGGCTTAGTAGCAAAGAGGGGCATCTGTGAACACCCCAAATTTTTTAAAGTTTTGCAAAAATGACCTCTTTGCCCCTGGTTCCATTTTCTGAGAAAATCAAAGCAATTTCAAGGCTAAATTTCAGTCATTCTTCAGATTTTTTTATTGAATTCCATATTGATAGATTCAAAATTAATTCCGGATCCGAATCCAGTACTTTAAATCCATATTTCCTCAAAATCCGAATCCGAACCCATTTCTGAAGAAATTTTCTCAAGATAACTTTTAAATCCTCAGAAAAAATCCCTTTTATAAATATTTTACAAAAACACAAAAAAAATAGTTTTGATCTTTGGTTTCTCGTAAAACTTTAGTATTTTATTCTAAAAATGCAAAAAAAAAGGAAAAATAACATAAAAAACCAAAAAATCGGGAAAAAGCTACGAGAAAAACAAAAGATTCTCAAGCTTTTAAAGCTATTTTGCCGAAAACCTCATCTTGAACCATTTTACAAAAAAAATTCTAAAAGGGGACCTCCTTTTCGAAAAGAGGAAAAATTACAACGGCCGATTCATGCGGGCTCGCTCTCCACCCTTCGATCATTGGTTTATCTTCTCCGCCCTCAATCTTCAACGAACTTCCTCTTCTTGAACCATCCTTCACCCTTTAAGAGGAGACCCCCCATCCTTTCTGGGGCATCCATCTTCACGCAACAATCCTCCTTCAGCATATCTCGAATCCTTTCATCGAATCATCCATTTTCTTACTAACACCCATCGACTTGGCTTCAGGAGGATCGAGTTTTCTCCTAATCGTCAATTTCTTTTGATCATCTGCGAGCACTATCGATTCTTCCCTTCATCCGCCGGAGTTTCCCCCACTCTCTTGCCTCAACTCCGCAGAACCACAGAACGACTCTCCAACAACACGTATAGGAGATTCACTCCTTCGGCTTCAACTTCCGTGAATCTAAGGTAAGAAGTCCCACTTTTTTTTCCCTCTCTTTGTTCTTCATATAATCTTCCTTTCATTTCCAATTTTTGCCTATTAAACGCATGATTTGCAGGGTCGATCTGCATATAGCAAGATCGACCTGCATATTGCGATATCAATGAAATGAATGTATTCTGACATTTTTTTTTTTGCGGTTTCTCCATGAATCCCTTTTTCGTATATTCTAAAGATCTGCTTACATTCTATTTTCTGCCTTTATTTTCATCTTCTTCTTTGTACTCTAATTGCTTACGATCGTTTCGATTTCCAGTTTATATTGGATTCTCGTTCTTTTTTTTTTTTGTTTAGGATATATTGCTTTATATACTGATAATTGATGATACCCCACAGTGGCATCACCGATTCGTCGAGGCTTTAAATCCCCATCTGAGCTTATTTTAATTCCTTTTTTTTTTTTTTGATCTCCCAATTTCGCTTTGATTTCTTTTCCTCCTTTTTATCCTATCTTTGATTTTTCTACTTCTCATTTTGATTATCTTTCTTTTATTATTTTCCTGTTTATATCATCCATTTTCTGTTCTCATTTTTTTTTATATCACAATTGATTCCTGTAGTATATCTTATTTTCTTTATAGATATATCTAATCTGAAGGCACGTTTCGTGTTTCAATGGCTAACGTCTCATTCGATCCATCCTATTTCTTCCCCTTTCCTCCTCTTCTTTTTTTTTCTTTCTTCCACTTTTCTTCTGGGTTTTCTCCATCGATAGAAAGAAAATCAATCTCGTTACAGAGGTTCATCAAGAAAAAAAAAAGGTCCATCCCAACTACAATCTCAGGCCACGGTGTATTGATCCATCATGATTCCATTCATCCCCAACTGCGATTCTCAGTTTCAGCATGAGTAACTTAGTAAACATTTTGTTCATCTGGGCAATCTGGAATACGTCTGGTATATGTTAGATGCAGCAGAGCATCATAGTTCATATCATATCTCCTTCAACTGATGTTCCTGTAAGATTCGTGAAATCACTATTTGAGGTTTTCTGCTATCAAGAGAAGCTGTGTTCATGGTGAAATGTTTCTTTTCTTGCTGAGTTTATTTATTTATTTATTTATTTTTCTTTCTTTCTTTCTTTCTTATGTTATTTATTTATCAGCTGCTTGTCTTGAATATACTGGTTTAGTTACAGAATTCGGTTGATACCCTTTTTTCTCATGTTCTATGATTTTGTCACTGTAGTGAATATTTCAGATAATTTTATCTCATATTTCCACCCTGTCATCATCCGCTGAAGCACCCCCATCCCTTTTTGTTTACGTTTTTGCAATAGATTATCACTATATATGGCTCACTCGGTATTGGTAGTATACACCCTGCATTTTGTTTAGCATGTAGATTTCTGGTTCAAGGGCCTTCTTATCTCATCATGAAAAGGCTCCCAGAATTATTTAAAATCACCATAGAAATCGGAATCCCCTTTTACTATCTGATTTCCCCACCTAATTTGATTGTTGGTTTAAGGTCTTACCATTTGTGTATTTGGATGTTACGGCACGTCATCATACTGATGTTCTCTATCCAAATTGCTTCAACCAAAGAGGAGTAAAACCCAGATTACCTATAGGTAATGAGTGTTATTTTTATTTTATTATTATTTTTATACTCTCTCATGTAAATCGTGAACCAAGAAGTCCAGCACCATCAACATTAATTGTGAATTTTAACTCCTCTCTAAGAGGCACTGGGCTCTTCTTGGCAGTGGTGTTCAAGATACAATAACATGCTGGTGGGGGTTTATGTCATGAATCTCTTTCACAGGTGATATCTTTACTGCTATATTTTTGTTGATGATACTTCCTGAATAAAATTGTTGGAGCCCAAGGCTCTAAGCTCACCTAGGTCCAGTAAATTTATGATCGATGGTCTACACCATCCTGCATTTTTTTTTAATATTCTCTCAGATTGCAGATGTGCTTAATACTACTGGAAGTTGGAACCATTCTTGGTGTTATGAGTCTAAGTGTTGTTAATGCTTTTGCTGCCTCCTCACTGGTCATGTCTGCGGCATTAGGAATTTGTTCCTGTATTATTTCTTACGTTTTGCAGGAAAAGGGAAGTTCAACCAAATTTTATTCAAATGCCATCAATCATTTGTTGGATTCTCCCTTCCTTGGCCACTGAAAATTCATTCTTTGTTAAAGTCTATGACTTTATTCCTAAATATGCTTCTCCTTACAACATGCATTCTTATCACAACATTATACATGTGGATCAATTAAAATTTCACACACCTCCCCTGTTATATCCCCTGCCTACCAGTATTATTATTGTCACTGTAGTATCTCTTCCACAACACAGCACTTCATGTACCGCTGCCTCACATTCCCAGTGCACAGTATATCCCATCCATAAACACGTATCATCCTGCATTTTACAGATACAACAGTCATATGTTGGCACTAACCTACAATAAAGAAGTGCTCTGCTCAAACTCAAGATCCAATTTCAAATTAGCCCTATCTGCTGAATTAAAACTTTGAGTTTAGGTTCCATTTTTATTTGCTGCAAAATCTTGGTTCAATAGATTAAAAACCAGGTGCTTAGCTAAAAAAAAAGGAAATCTGATTTGCTGAAAAGCCCCGGGTTGCTAAGCATTGGGTTCAATTTTGTCGCCAGCTATGTTGTTCATACCTGTATATTTATGCCTCCACTTTACTGCATCAACAACCCATCCCAACAGATCATACACTGTTGTTAGAATAACATCCACCTGTGTTTCCTGCAAAACCATATTACTCTTCATCTCACCTTTCCCAGTGCCCTTCAGCCATCTAAATATTTACAACAAAGGTCTTATTGTTGTAAGCTTCTTACAGCAAGTGTTTGGTCCTGCTGTAAGCAATGGCAGCAAATACCCGATATTGTTGTAAATTCTTACAGCAAACTGCTCGGTATTGCTATAAGTGTTTATAGCAAATGTTTTGTGATGAATACTTACAACAAACACCTTAAATTGCTGTTAGTATTCACAACCTCTATGACCATGTCTTCTATTGCTGTGACATCTACAGCGATATTTGGCATCACCACAACACTTACCCATTTTGATTCCTTCTGTTAGTATAACATCTTCATGTTTTGTATATTAATGCATCAACACTCAGGCACTTTTCTACTTAGCTGTATGCACAATTCCCAGCAACTGTATGCTACCATTCACCTACATAGTCGTTTTATCATCCACCATTCGTTCTTTATATATATTTTTCATTAAAACCTTGTATATGCTTTCTTGAATGGGGATTTTTGTTTGCCTATGGCATTGTTTATATACACCTCTATATACCTATATATATACATATATATATATATATATATATATATAAGTACACCTATATGTATACATATTAATATGTATAAGTATATATGTGCACATTTCTTTCATGAACATAGAACATGCCATGTGCCTCTTTTAGTATAGCGCAGCATCTTAAGTTAGAATTGATTTCTTCCATTTTCTTTTATCTTGATGTGGTGCTAGTTCTTCTTCCTTGCAGGAATCTCTAAAGATATTGATGTCCTTCTTAGATTAGGATTTCAAATTCAGTATTAAATCAATGTAATAGTTAGATCTTAATGAGAACTTACATTTCCTGATTTAGATAGAATGAATGAGCATTGTAAATATCATGAATTGTTTGTTTTCATGCATTTTTGCCTTTATTTCTCAAATTCTCACAAATGGCAACACGAATGGCACGTGCACCATTTTATAAGAGGTAAATTAATCTTAAGTTGATTTACATCAACGGCCATAGTCCGGATGTAAACAAGACTTAGTATTTTTATCTTTTACAAAATAACACTGGATCCACACTGGATCCTTTTTCAAAATCATCATATTTTCTTTAAATATTTTCCTCTTTTATCAGAATTTAATTTAAAATTAATTCAACATATATACCAATGGCCATAGTCAGGGTATATTGAGAATAAATTTCATTTTAAATTCTATAAAAGCACCAAAAATGTATTTCATTCTTCATTTGAATTCTGGACTTAGAGTTTGAAAATGGGAATTGGATTTGAATTTTGGGGTGAAATGGATTTGGATTTTAGAATTGGGATCCAAGATGGAATTTGGATCTGAAATTTTGAATGGAATTGGATTCAAGATTTGGAATCCAAGATGAAATTGGGATCTGAAGTCGGAGATCTAAAGTAAAGTTGGATTTTGGATCCTAAATGGAATTCGGATCTGCAATTTGAGATCCAAGATGAAGTTGGATTCTGGATCCTAAAATGGAATTGGATCTGAAGTCTGAGATCCAAAGTAGAATTGGGTTCTGGATCCTAAGATGGATTTGGATCTGAAGTCTGAGATCCAAAGTAAAATTGGTTCTGGATCCTAAGATGGATTTGGATCTGAAGTCTGAGATCCAAAGTAGAATTGGGTTCTGGATTCTAGAATGGACTTGGATCTGAAATCTGAGATCCAAAGTAGAATTTGATTCTGGATCCTAGAATGGACTTGGATCTGAAATCTGAGATCCAAAGTAGAATTTGATTCTAGATCCTAGAATGGACTTGGATCTGAAATCTGAAATCCGAAGCAGAATTGGATTCTGGATCCTAGAATGGACTTGGATCTTTGAGACCCAAAATAGAAGTAGGTTCCGGATCCTAGAATGGATTTTTGGATATGAAGTCTGAGATAAAAAAAGTGGAGCTTGATACTTGGAAATCTGGATCCAAGCTGAGGTTAGGATCTAACTTTGGATTTTTGAAGTTTCAAAATTGATTTTTTTGAGAATGAATTTCAAAGTCAATTTGGACTTTGAAATTGAATTTGAAAAAAAATGATTCAAGTTGAATTTTAAACTTTGAATTTGATTTCAAAGTTTTGGAAATGAGATGGAATTGAAATAGGGATTTGAAGAAGAAATATTTACAATCACTTGGGTTTTTGAAAAAGGAATTTTGAAAAATATGATGCAATTCTACCCTAAATGATGAATGAATTTAAAGAATTTGAAATTTGGTTTTTGAAAAGCTATTTCATTCTTTGAAGCCTCGACGAATCGGTGATGCCACTGTGGGGTATCATCAATTATCAGTATATAAAGCAATATATCCTAAACAAAAAAAAGAAAAAAAGGAAGAACAAGAATCCAATATAAACTGGAAATCGAAACGATCGTAAGCAATTAGAGTACAAAGAAGAAGATGAAAATAAAGGCAGAAAATAGAATGTAAGCAGATCTTTAGAATATACGAAAAAGGGATTCATGGAGAAACCGCAAAAAAAAATTTGTCGGAATACATTCATTTCATTGATATCGCAATATGCAGGTCGATCTTGCTATATGCAGATCGACCCTGCAAATCATGCGTTTAATAGGCAAAAATTGGAAATGAAAGGAAGATTATATGGAGAACAAGGAGAAGAAAAAAAAAAGTGGGACTTCTTACCTTAGATTCACGGAAGTTGAAGCCGAAGGAGTGAATCTCCTATACGTGTTGTTGGAGAGTCGTTCTGTGGTTCTGCGGAGTTGAGGCAAGAGAGTGGGGGAAACTCCGGCGGATGAAGGGAAGAATCAATAGTGCTCGCAGATGATCAAAAGAAATTGACGATTAGGAGAAAACTCGATCCTCCTGAAGCCAAGTCGATGGGTGTTAGTAAGAAAATGGATGATTCGATGAAAGGATTCGAGATATGCTGAAGGAGGATTGTTGCCTGAAGATGGATGCCCCAGAAAGGATGGGGGGTCTCCTCTTAAAGGGTGAAGGATGGTTCAAGAAGAGGAAGTTCATTGAAGATTGAGGGCGGAGGGGATAAACCAGTGATCGAAGGGTGGAGAGCGAGCCCGCATGAATCGGCCGTTGTAATTTTTCCTCTTTTCGAAAAGGAGGTCCCCTTTTAGAAATTTTTTTGTAAAATGGTTCAAGATGAGGTTTTCGGCAAAATAGCTTTAAAAGCTTGAGAATCATTTGTTTTTCTTGTAGCTTTTTCCGATTTTTTGGTTTTTTATGTTAGTTTTCCATTTTTTTTGCATTTTTAGAATAAAATACTAAAGTTTTACGAGAAACCAAAGATCAAAACTAATTTTTTGTGTTTTTGTAAAATATTTATAAAATGGATTTTTTCTGAGGATTTAAAAGTTATCTTGAGAAAATTTCTTCAGAAATGGGTTCGGATTTTGAGGAAATATGGATTTAAAGTACTGGATTCGGATCCGGAATTAATTTTGAATCTATCAATATGGAATTCAATCCAAAAATCTGAAGAATGACTGAAATTTAGCCTTGAAATTGCTTTGATTTTCTCAGAAAATGGAACCAGGGGCAAAGAGGTCATTTTTGCAAAACTTTAAAAAAATTGGGGTGTTCACAGTGAGCTACTACACCCTCCCCCATGCTTATATGACATTGTCCCAGTGGCACTCCCCCATGCTTATATGAAACTAAGTGAATACACATGAGTCGAAATCAATGAGGGAAAGAAAGTAAACTCAATGAAATCTAAAATGTGAAAGTATGCCTACATTGAACATGATCTATGCATTATGCACATGAACTATATGAAAGCAAACTAAAAAAAATGCTTTTCTATGAATATTTACAAAATCTTAAAATATATACAAACATGTGTGAGCCCTAAACTTCTAAAAGATCAACATCCTCAATGTCTTGTCCTATCACAGTATCTGAGATATAAGGCTTCAGTTGTTGCCCATTTACTTTAAAAATGGCACCCGTGCGAGGGTCAAAAAGATCTATCGCTCCATGTGAAAACACCCTATGCACAACAAATGGACCATTCCATCTTGACTTCAACTTGCCTGGAAAAAGATGAAGACACGAATGATAAAGCCATACCTTTTGCCCAGGCTCGAACTGTTTCCTAACAATATATCGATCATGAAAATGCTTAGTTCGAGCCTTGTAAATCTTTGCACTCTCATAGGCCTCATTATGCAATTCCTCTAGCTCACTCAACTGTAATTTTCTCTTGACTCTAGTTTGGGTCATATTGAAATTGAATTTTTTAATAGCCCAATATGCTCTATGCTCTAACTCAACAGGAAGATGGCAAGGTTTCCCGAAAACTAATCGAAACAGTGACATACCAATCGGGGTCTTGAAAGCAGTCATGTAAGCCCACAAGGCATCATCAAGGCGCTGAGACCAATCCTTGCGGTCTGGCTTGACTATCTTTTCAAGAATCCTCTTGATCTCCCTGTTAGAGACCTCAACTTGGCCACTGGTCTGCGGGTGGTAAGGTGTAGCAATCCGATGATGCACAGAATATTTCCTAAGTAAGGAAGCTACTTGCATATTACGAAAATGCGTACCACCATCACTGATAATCGCTCTAGGAACTCCGAACCGACTAAAAATGTTGTGCTTGATAAATCGAAGCACCTCTTTATGATCATTGGTCCGGGTGGCCACGACCTCGACCCATTTTGAAACATAATTGACCACCACTAAAATATATGTAAATCCAAACGACGACGAAAAAGGACCCATGAAATCAATGCCCCAAACATCAAAAATCTCCACAATCAGAATAAGTAAAAGAGGCATCATGTCGCGCTTGGTAATGCGACCTGTTTGCTGACATCGCAAACACTTTCTACAGAATTCGTGAGCATCTCTATGAAGTGTGGGCCACCAAAATCTAGACTGAAGGACCTTTGCAGCAGTCTTCCGACTAGAAAAATGACCTCCACAAGCTAAAGAGTGACAAAAAGATAAAATGGAATGATACTCTTCTTCGGGCACACATCTCCGAATCATCTGGTCCGGGCATGAAATAAACAATTCTGGTTCATCCCAAAAATAATGCTTCACTTACGCAAAAAATCTGTCTCTCTCATTCCGGTTCCAATGCGCAGGATACTCTCTAGTAACCAAGAAGTTTATGATATCCGCGAACCAGGGTAGACGCTTGACATGAAATAACTGCTCATCTGGAAAAGAATCAACAATCTGTCCTTGATCAATAGATGAATCCATAGTCAGTCTGGACAGATGATCTGCTACAAGGTTCTCACATCCTCTCTTATCTCGAATCTTGAGATCAAATTCTTGTAACAGAAGAATCCAACGAATGGGACACGGTTTTGCATCCTTTTTACTCATCAAATATCTCAATGCAGCATGATCTGAGTAAATGATAACTTTGGAGCCTAACAAATATGATTGAAACTTCTCAAGTGCAAACACAACGGCTAGCAACTCCTTCTCAGTGGTAGTATAATGCATTTGTGTGTCAGAAAGAGTCCTACTAGCATAATGAATAACATGAGATCGTTTCTCAATCTTCTGACCTAAAATTGCTCCAACCGCGTAATCTGAAGCGTCACACATAATCTCAAACGACACTGACCACTCAGGAAATCTGAGAATAGGAGCAGTGGTCAGAGCTTCCTTTAGGGCTAAAAATGCCTTCAGACAGGCATCATCAAACACAAACGACTGGTCTTTCGACAACAGGTTACACAACGGTCTAGAAATCTGACTAAAATCCTTAATGAACCGTCTATAGAAATCTGCATGCCCTAAAAATGAACGCACTTGCCTCACAGAGGTCGGTGGAGCTAATCTAGCAATGGTCTCCACTTTGGCCTTATCGACCTCAATACCTTTCTCGGACACAATATATCCAAGAACAATCCCTTGTTGTACCATGAAATGACTCGTTTCCCAACTAAGCACTAGATTTGCCTCCCTACAACGTTGAAGTACACGAGATAACTTTTGAAGACAATCGTCAAATGAAGATCCATAAACCGAAAAATTGTCCATGAAAATCTCAAGGACGTCATCCATCATATCGGAGAAAATCACCATCATACATCTCTGAAATGTAGTCGGGGCATTACAAAGCCCAAACGGCATCCTTTTATATGCAAATGTATCATATGGACAGGTAAATGTCGTCTTATCCTGATCCTCGGGATGAACGGCCACCTGGTTATATCCTGAATATCTATCTAAAAAGCAATAATACTGCTGGCCTGCGAGTCTTTCTAAAATCTGGTCGATGAACGGTAACGGGAAGTAATCCTTCCTAGTTGCATTGTTCAACTTCCTATAGTCAATACATACTCGCCATCCCGTAGTAGTTCTCATGGGAACGCTCTCTCCTTTTTCATTCTTCTCCACAGTGAGCCCAGGCTTTTTGGGAACAACCTGGGTAGGACTCACCCACTGACTGTCTGAGATGGGATAAATGATCTCAGCGTCTAACCATTTAACTACTTCCTTTTTCACCACTTCTTTCATATGAGGATTTAGTCTCCTTTGTGCTTCTCTTGAAAGTTTAGCTCCCTCATCCATAATGATCCGATGCATACAAAAGGAGGGGTCAATCCCCTTCAAATCCGCAACAGACCATCCAATAGCCTCCTTGTGCTCATGCAAGACCTGTAACAACTGATGCTCCTGTGAATTTGTCAAGTCTGCAGAAATAATGACTGGGAGAGTTTGCTTTTTTCCTAGAAAAACATACTTGAGTGAAGCTGGTAAAGGCTTCAACTCCAACTCTAGGGGACTCTCTATCGATGGTTTTGCGGGCTTCTCAGCTAACTCTGGAAGTGGTTCAAAATGCCAAGTCCAACTCACATTACCTGCCTCACTATCTATCATATCAAGGTGATCCTCTTTAAGTGATTCATCCTCCTCCTGTCGAGGTGGGTCACTCAACAACCAAGCATGCTCAGCTTCTATAAGATCCTGAATGATATCAACCTCGAAAGAAGCCTCTTCAGTGTCAGACTCCAACGATGCACAAAAAATGTTCAGCCTCATTTTCCTATTTCAGAATGAAACATCCATCTCACCAGTGCGGCAATTAATGCACGCATTGGCAGTAGCTAGGAAAGGGCGACCAAGAATAATGGGGGTCTGCCTGATGCTATCAACTCCCTCCATATCTAATATCACGAAGTTGACAGGGAAATAACAATCCTCCACCTTGACTAAAACATCTTCAAGTATCCCTCTCGGGACCTTAATCGATCTATCCGCAAGCTGAAGGGTCATAGGTGTAGGTTTCATCTCTTTCAATCCAAATTTATCATAGAAGAAACTCGGCAAAATGTTAACACTTGCCCCAAGGTCGAGCAAAGCACGCTCAACAGTGATGTTTCCTATGACACATGAGATGATAGGGATCCCTGGGTCCTTGAGCTTAGGTGGGGTTTGGTGTTGCAATATTGCGCTCACCTGCTCAGTCAAATATATCTTTTTCTGCGCATGGGACCTCAAATTCTTTTTCTGCGTACAAAGCTCTTTGAGGAACTTTGCATATGCAGGGACTTGCTGGATGGCATCTAGTAAGGGGAGGTTTATCTGAACGTGCTTGAATATCTCAAGCATCTCTTGCATGTTCAATCCCGACTTACCTAGTGCTCTCGGTCTCTCTAACGCCTCAGGAAAGGGGGATTTGGGAATATGGGTTGTGGAAGGCTCAAATGGAAGAACCCTCTCTCTTTCCTGAGGTAAAACATTAGGGACAGGCTGCTTCTCACTTATCTTCTCTCTTTCTTCTGCAACCTCTCTCGAATGGTACTGCTTCCCACTTCTAAGGGTCACTACTGCTTGAGCCTGCTCTTGATGTGTATCTGTCATATGCAGACTCTGCAGAGGTTCTTTACCCCTAGGGTTAACTATAGGCTGGCTAGGCAATGCCCCCTCACTTCTCCTGTTAAGTGCCTCAGCGAGTGCCCCATTTGAGTTTCTAATTTTGCAATAGACTGGGTATGTGAGCTCAAAGCTTGAAAAATATTATCCTCAAAGGACTGACTAGGTGAAGGCTCCTGAAAATGAGATTGAGTATAAGCAGGTTGGGCTAGAGGATAACTGGATCTCTAAAATCCAGGTGCATAACCGCCTTGCCTGGGTTGACTCTGGGAAGGGTTAGGGGTTTGGGCCTGTGGGTTACGCCATGAGAAATTGGGATGGTTTCACCAGCCTGGGTTATAAGTGTTGGCAAATGGATTGGGTGCGGGCCTAGCGAAGTTTTGAGCCATCTGAGCTTGCTCTTGGACAAACTCAGGGTATTGTGGCGCAACTGGACACTGGAGGACATGATGTGCAGGACTCGCATATAACGCGCACATCTGCATGGCAGAAGAGGGACCCAACAACAACTGATTTAATTTCTGGGACAATTGGTCTACCTTGTTGCTCAACTCAAGGTTCATCCCTATCTCAAAAATACCTGCCTTCTTAGTGCTATCTTGTGCAGGT
Organism: Nuphar pumila; assembly: GCF_984573655.1. Taxonomy (NCBI): domain Eukaryota; kingdom Viridiplantae; phylum Streptophyta; class Magnoliopsida; order Nymphaeales; family Nymphaeaceae; genus Nuphar; species Nuphar pumila. Next base: position 88,200,164 of record NC_143257.1, on the reverse strand, counting down.
GCAGCTCTATCAAACCGTGAAGTTGTCGCATGGTAAATCGAATTCTCACTCAATGTCTCAAAGAGCAACCATGCTTCATCCTCACTTTTGAGCATGAAAGTGCCCCCACACGCGGCATCAACCATTTGACGATTCTTCTCAGTAAGACTGTCATAGAAATATTGCACCAGTTTCCAGCGCGGCACCTGGTGGTGGGGACACTTGCGGAGAAGATCCTGCATCCTCTCCCACGTCTCGTGGAACATTTCCCCCTCTATTTGCAAAAAACTGGTGATGGCCTTTTGATACTGGTTCGTCTTACCGATTGGAAAATATTTTTTTAAAAATTCTCTTTGCATATGTTCCCGCGTGGTAATTCAAACTGTGTCTAACGCCTCCAGCCAGTGTTTGGCTTTATCCTTCAAAGAGAAGGGAAACAGGGTCAACCTCATAGCATCGTCTCCAAAGTTGTTGATTCGCACTGTCGAGCAAATCTCTAAGAATTCGTCGAGATGACGGTATGGGTCTTCATTGCTAAGGCCATAAAATGAGGGTAGCATTTGGATTACACTGGCCTTAATCTCAAAGTGATTCGCTTCTACATCAGGTCTTGTGATGCAGGAGGCGGGAGTATAGGTATTAGGCATGAAGTACTCCCTAAGAGGGCGAGTAATATGCTGATTCTCAGCCATGGTTGCAGCTCTATGGGCTCTCTTAATGATGGACTCGGGGTCCTCAACTGGTTTTGCAAGATCAGGGTCAAGTGAGCGTCACTCCTGCATACACCTTGAAGTAGACCGGTGTAGCACACGTCCTAATTTTGAGTTTTCTACCTAACTATCGCACTAAGCGGCCAAACCACGCAAACCACAAAGCGAGTAAACTAAAAACAACAAAACTAAACAAACACTACGCAGTTACACATAACAGAGATTATGCAAAAGAAATATAAAATCTATGTGTACGGTACCAATCGTACACAGTCACCTCTAAGGGGATCCTAGTAGGTGGGTTGTGCAGAAAAGTAAGCTTGTCTCTACGATATGCACATACGTGGTTCTAAACCTAAATGCAACACCAACACTAGGCAATAAAGTGAATACTAATATTACGTCGTTCCCCGGCAACAGCGCCAAAAAATTGATGTCTTCTTTTAAATCGTTGTAATTTTGAAAAGATTTTTATATATAAAACATGTGAAAACCAGACATCAAATAATAAAAACCGGTTCTCACTAGTGGATGAGACCGGGTCGAACTCAGGGAACGGGAATATTTCGTATTCAAACACACAAATCTAAACTATTCTTTATTGCCAAATTATTAAATGGAAAATGTACGAGTAAAGTAAAAACAACTATCTATTACAACAAATGAATACCCTTCGCAGAGGGCATAAAGTGCAATATTTACAAACCCAAAATCAAATTCCTAATTCTAAATTGAAAATAACAACTTCTACTCTTGTGCTTCCCGTGTCACACATGCGCTTCAGCTCCAATCTTGTGCTATCCTGCACAAATCAAAAGAACACGAGCAGTACCAGAGATAGAAGTAGTGAATATACTAAACCAACTATACTATCAAAAATATTGTGAAAGATATCATGCAAAGAGTCTAATGCCAATTAAAACTATCTTAAACTAATGGCAATTCACTAAGTAAATCTAAGACTACAATTGCTATATATGAAACAACAACAACTAAGTAATCAATCACAATTATGGAAAATGACTAAACTAAAACAACAAGAAAATGAACTTATGAAAAAAAATACAAGAAAATGAATGATTGAAACAAACAGAAATTTAAATGACAAGAAAAACTAGAAAACAAAATACTGGAAAGTAAAATGTTTAACAGGAAAGAAATGCATTATTTGAAATACTGAAAAACAAAAAACAACATACACTGAAATGAAATGAAACTTAATTGAAAGACAGAGCATCAAAGACAGGAATTGAAAATAAAAAAAACTGAAACAAAAATCGGAAATGAAAGCATAGAATGAATGTAAAAGCAAAAACAGGAAATTACAGATTTCTAGAAAATGAGAACATGCTGCAAACAGGAAATTCAAAACAGAAAATTTTAGAAACAATTAAACAAATCAGGAATTGAAATGTATTGAAAACAAGAATTGAAAAGGTTGAAAAACAGGAAATCAAGTTAAACAAAACTGGAAAATGAAATAATAGGAAACGAATGTTAAAAAGCTAGAAAATGAAATGAATTAAACAAGAAACTCAGAAGAACATGAAAGCAGGAAATGATTAAATTGAACTATGTAGGAACAGGAAATTATTTGGAAAACAAATACAGAAATTCAAGAATTAACAAACAGGAAAACAGAAATTAAAGAAATAGGAAATTACAGAGGAAAACAAATGAAATCAAATGATGAACAACAACAGATGAGATAAAAAAATAAGAAATATGATGTTGTAGAAACACACACATAGAAAACTAAAGAAAGATCAAGAAATTAGAAAATCAAAACAGGAAAATCAAAGTGAAAGAAAACAAGAAATGAAGATAACAAAACGTCAAACAGAAAAGATGAATGAAAGTATAGTAAACAGAATTACGAATGAATGAATCGATTAAACAACTAATGAATCGACTAATCAAATAACTAATGAACGAATTACGATAAAAAAAATTCAGAAACAACAATGATCGAGAGTTTTTTTTCGTTTTCGTTTTTCCTCTTTTTGTTTTTCTGAAACAAATGCAGAATGACAGAATCGATTGAACAGGAAGAAGAAGAAGAATAATCTGAAGAAGAAAAAGATGAAGAAGAAGAAGAACAAGATGCAGAGCTTACCGTGAACCGCAACTGGAAGGGTTAGAGAAGAATGGCCTCCACTTCGTGCGCTGTTGCCGACTTAAGAAGTTCTGCCACCGGATCGAGGATGAAAAGAAAGAATGAGAAGAGAAAGGTAGGGGAAAAGAGAGGGAAAAGACTGGGAAAAGGATCAGGAAGAGCAGAGAGAGGGAAAAGATTTGAAACAGAGGGGGAAAGAGAGACAATGGCGCACAGGGTGAGAGACGAGTTTTTTTTTTCTGTTTTTGGGTTTTAAAGAACCCAAACCGGCTTGAACCGGTTTCTAACCATTTTTCAGTTTTATTTTTCACAAAACTCAAACCGTGTAAACCGTTTTTTTTTTATTTCTTTCAAAAATCTAAAAGCCATTTAAAGAAATTTTAATTGCTAAAAACCTCAAAACAAAATTAGTTTACTCTAACCTAATTCTACTTATTATTTTTATTTTTATTGAAAACTAAAACTAAAACTAAAACTACTATGTTAATATCAAACATCAAAATATGTACTAAAATATACAAATAAAGCTATTTTTCATACATTTTCTGTTTTGAAATCATTTTAGCTTATTTAACGAAAACTAACATAAACTTGGGTTTTTAAAATATTTTTTCATAAAATCATGCATATTTTAATGTTAATTCACCTTGAAATATATGCATGATCAGGCGTTATTCTGGGAATAAACTGGTTGGCCCAGAACATGTGAGGGTTTTGTGCTGCGAAGGTAGGGTTATCTTATCTCGACCGGGATTGCCTAAGGTGGAATACCGGTTATCCAAACATGTCTCATAAAAATGACTCATATCAGCTTTAAAGGCACAAAAATACCTTAGGAAGGGTTGTGTAGCCTTCCTACTAAGTCTCTCGACAGATAGCTCAACTGCCAAAACCCTTGAGAGTTTGGAAGTGGTGCAAGAGTTTTCCGATGTGTTTCCTGATGAATTTTCAAGACTGTCGCCACTTCGTGAGGTTGAATTTGGAATTCAATCTTTACTTGAAACAACACCAATATCAAAAGCTTCTTATTGTATGGCACCAACAGAGCTCAGTGATTTGAAGTGTTAGTTGGAAGAACTGATGGGACAAGGGTTCATCCGTCTAAGTGTATCACCATGGGGAGCACCGATGCTGTTTGTAAAGAAGAATGATGGATCCCTTCGGTTATGCATCGATTATTGAATGCTAAACCAGGCAACTATTAAGAATAAATACCCATTGCCTCGGATTGAGGATTTATTCGATCAACTCAAAACAACAAGAGTATTCTCCAAGATTGACCTCAGATCTGGGTATCATCAACTTAGAATTAAGGAGAAGGATATACCTAAGACTGCCTTCAGAACGAGATATGACCATTATGAGTTCGTAGTAATGCCGTTCGGACTCACGAATGCGCCAACTGCCTTCATGAACCTGATGAATCAAATATTCAGGCCCTACTTAGACACATTTGTCATCGTCTTCATCAATGACATTCTCGTTGTGAATTTTGGCTAAATAAAGTGATGTTTCTTGGCCATGTAATCTCCAAGGAAGGAATCGCAGTGAATCCTGCAAAAGTGAAAGTTGTGCCAGATTGAAAATAACCAGAGAATATCACTGATGTCCGCAGCTTCCTGGGACTTGTCGTATACTATCGAAAGTTCATACAGAACTTCTCCCGAATTGCCTTACCTATGACAAAACTATTGAAAAAGGGAGCTAAGTTCGAATGAAATGGCCAATATAAGGAATGCTTCCAGATTCTCAAACAAAGGCTTACTACATCCCCTGTCCTTACTTTATGTGATCATCGCAAAATTTTTCCTCTTGTATTCTTTCTCTTCCTTCTCTTTGCCTTTCTAGCCTCTATTTCCCTTTTTGAAGGAGAAATAAAGGACAGAAAAGAAGAGAGAAGAGAAAGAGGAACTCTTTTGCGAAGGTCTCACTTGACCTTAATTTTGAAAAGATTTTAAAAATTACTCGCCTCTGTTTTTGAAAAATTTGCGGAAAAATGGAGAGATGAGATTCGCTCGTCGGTATGAGGTTCGACCGTTCTTGGTGCCTTTACCAGGGGTAATCGAACCAAGGATCGAATTTTTGCCATTTTACTTTGCCTAAATATTATCTAAGAATTTATTCTAAGTCTAAGAATGCACAAAGAATCATACTTTGTGAAATGCGAATACAAAGATGTATGCTTTGGAGAAAAGGAATTCAAAATTTTTGGGATTTATCCAAGTGGTTTTGAAATGAATTTGAGAATATTTGTGAAGAAATGGTATTTGAAAGTTGAAGATGGACTTGGAGAAGTTAGATTTTCTAACTTGAGATTTAGAATAGATCTTGAGTTTTGAAATAATCAAAGATTGAGATGAACCTGAATTTGAGGAAGGGAGATTAGAAAATAAGAGTTGAAAAATGAATATGGACTTCAAAAATGGAGTTTAGAATTGATAGTCAAGATGGAATTTGAAAATGGAGCGGAATTCTAGATTTAAAGTTTGAAATCAGAATGAAAGTTGGATGAGATTTAAGAAATCTAGATGGGGTTTGGAATTGGGTTTTGAAAAGCATATTTCATTCTTTAAATGAATTGAAATAAGATTGAAGATATAATACATTTCTAACTATGGTCATAAAATGTATTATATAATAATCATATTTAAATTCAGATGAAGAATAAAACACTTTTTAGTGCCTTTATAGAGTTTAAAATGAAATTAATTCTCAATATATCCTGACTATGGCCATTGATATATATTTTGAGTTAATTTTAAATTAAACTCTAATAAAGAAGGAAAGTATTTAGAAAAATATGATGATTTTTTAAAAGAGATCCGGTGTGGATCCAGTGTTATTCCATAAAAGATGAAAACCATAAGTTTTGTTCACACCTTGACTATGGTCATTGATGCAAATCGTCAACTTAGGATTTAATCACCTTTTATTAGAATGGTACACGTGCCATTCATGTTTCATCATGTGAAATTTTTGAAATGAAAGAGAAAATTAATATGAAACAAGCAATATTTACATGCTCATCCATTTTATTCTAAGGCTGGAAAGAGAAAATTTTCATTAATAGCTAAGTATTACAATTTTGAATTGAATTGAAATAAAGAATCCCTGAACTAAGAAAGAAAAGCACTATTTTCTATATACTCATGCAAAACAGGGTTAGCATGAGATAAAATATGAAACATAAAAAGAAATTGAAAGGGTATATCGAGGCTAGAGTACACATGATGATGCCTAAGCATAATGCATGAGCTAGTGAGTAAATGCATCTAGATTGTTTAAATATAATGCATGTTCTAACAGAAAAATATACAGGTAATGCTTAGGCATCATGCATAACTCAATTGAAAAATATGAATATGGCATCTATATGTCACATATAAACTGATGAGAGAATGTACACAATGGAACTTATATACTATGTATAAATTTGATGGAAAATTTGCATTTATATGCTAAAGAGGCAGTGTTCAATGCTATATCAGGAAATGAGTGTGATTCATGTAGGTAATGGGAATTGTAGGGAATTACAGTTGTGCCAAGCACAACTGTATGTATGCAGGGGATATTTTGTTGTACTATGAAGACATGTAATGAAGTGGAGCATAATGAAATGATGCTAAGAGGGCGCTGTAAGTGAAGAATGATATGCTGTGTAGTGTTAGACGAGAATATTTAACAAGCAGATGGTGATAAATAGTGCACAACACAGTGAGAAGATGAGGTGCAGCGAGCGATTTGCTGCAGTAGGATTGGATGGCAGTTGTGATGTGTGGTGATACACCATGCACAAGAAAATGCAAGGGAGATGTGGCAATAGATGGGGCTATGTATATGTAACAGTGGTGATTGTAAGAAGGTTGCTGCAACGTGCATATGCAAGTGAGGTGAGGGCAGTAAAGGGTGGAAATGAATATATAGCTAATGCAGTGGAACAAAATGAACATAGTGATAGGTAGGAAATGCACAGGAGTGCAGAGAGTTAATACAACTGGGAAAAGGGTGTATGTGCAAGAGGATAAAGGTAGTGGTGATAGGTGAGTTAAGATATAAACAGGTGAAGATAGGTACAGATGCTATGTAAAAATATGATGAAGGTGGGGACATGTTTGCAACAATACTTATAAAATTGATTTGTTTATATATTGATGAGTTACCGTTTTCTTCAGGTGGCTCCCAAAAGTCCTAGATCCACCTGTGTGTAGATGGGCTTTGGGCATTTTTGCTCGATTTTGTGCAGCCTTCGTTGAGTAGTTTCGAAATGCATCCCCAGCCCACTTGCAACACATTGCATCCCAAACATCTGACCTGATAGTAGGAGGTCCATGGTCCTTCCACTACACTGGATCATCTATCCCGCCATGGATGATTGATATTGATCACAGTCAATGGCACATCTTTAAAGACTATTCTTGTAAAATGAGGCAGTGGAAATATCCTGAGCGCTGAAAAAAGAGAGAATTCATCTAAGCCCTGTCTCCTTAAAATCACCTAAGCTGCAATTAAATATCCGCAAAAGGGATCTCTCACTTGTCGTCAAGATGAAGGCGAATTAAGCGAGTAGACCCCCGGGGCCAAAGAAGATTTGAAACATCTCTAAGATCACGGAGTTTGCGATGAATTCTTCGAGGGAAAGTCCAAAAAGCACTGTCGAGATGAAGGCAGATGCGATGAACCTCCCGACAATCCCCAAAAGATATTTAATTTACGATATCATCCAAAGATCTCTAACCCAAGAGCCCATATTGTCAAAGAGCCCATATCGTCAAAGAGCCCATATCGTCAAAGAAGGATCGAAACATCTCCAAGTTGAAGGAGTTTGTGACGTACCCTTCCCAAAAGAGAGCAAGAGAGGGAAAAGAAAGAGAAAAAAAGTCAGAATATCTCCAAAATGAAGGAGACTGTAGCAAAAACCCAAAAGAGCCAAAAGAGTGCAGCAAGATTATCATAAGAGAAGCTCCCAGGATATCAAACTGCCAAATTTATCAAGAACCCTCTTTAATCTTGTGAAATTCTATTATCAGTATTCTTTCATCAATTGCTTTCATAATATCAAATTCTCTTTCCTGTTCATACCAAGGAAATTAATAGCTTCCTTGAAGAAGGTCAATTGCAAGCAATTTGGATTTCAAGTCTCGATTCTACGAAGTGAACCTTGTTTGGAAGTAATGCTTCAGGTAGAAAAGAAGGAATATCTTTACAATAATGTGCAACATCTTCAAAAACTTTGAATCAACAATAGAATTCTCAATATTTTGACAATATTTTCTAGCTATGCTGACATGAAGTAAGAACTTGATATCCGTCCTTGATACATTCTGACACCAATTTTAAAAATCCCTCTTAAGGACTTGATTCCTTTCCTTCTTTGAGAGCATGAACTCTCAGATTGCACACTTCCCTGTGTCCCCACTGTCCCACCATAGACAGTTCCATTTCGGTTTGAGGTCGAACCAACAATCATTTTCTCGCAAAAGGCAATTTCAAAAGCTGATTTTAGTCTCAGCAATGAGACGTCCAAGATCAACCCCTTTTTCAAGCTTTAGGGACCCCATTTTCCTTCCTTTTGCAAAACCCCTGTCGGATTTACTGTGCAAAATCCAAAGGTTTCATCATAGTCTCTTCCTTCGAGCATTCCACCCATTTTCCGCCCGATCAGGATAAGGGTACAAACCTGAGCCTCATTCAAAGAGGTATTCTATTTTCCGCCCGATCAGGATAAGGGTACAAACCTGAGCCTCATTCAAAGAGGTATTCCATTTTCCACCCGATCAGGATAAGGGTACAAACCTGAGCCTCCTTCAATGAGGTATTCCATTTTCTGCCCGATCAGGTTAAGGGTCAGAGCCCGAGCTTCGTTCCATACGGAGCATTTCCTGTCCCATCCATGTTAAGGGCATAAACCTGAATTTCACTCTCACAGAGTGAGTCTTTCCTCTTCATTTCTCCATTTCATATCTACCATCTTCCTCGGGCTAATTTTCTTCATACCCAGGCAGATCCTTCTAACTGGGGCATTTTTTTTATAGCCCAAATTTGGAGTGTTTTTTTTTGCCACTAAGCTCGACCACAAGTCGGCTTAGTAGCAAAGAGGGGCATCTGTAAACACCCCAAATTTTCACTCACCTTCTTGACATTTCCACCAAGCATCACATTTCGGTTCTCCGGAACCAAGGAAGGGCAAAATGGTCATTTTCCAAGATGGAACCTTACAGAGAGTCCTAAATTCCATTCTCGAGTCTCAAGACTTCTCCATTTAGACTCAGAGACAGCCTCAAATTGCAAATTCTCAAAATCTCATGCTTAACCAAAAGTTAGAATTTTCAAATTCAAGTTCAGAATGGCAACTTTGTAGGACATGTCTTTTGCATAGCATTGCACGAGCATTTCATATCATTTCAGTGCACAACATGTATTTTGAGATCCAGAACTCCTGATTTTTTGAAATTGTCAATCCAGATTTGATTTTAAAACTTTTCAAAATTGATTTCAAAACCCTGGGTTTTTAAAATTATCAATTCTTCCCATTTTACCCCCAGGACCCCGAATTACGAAAAGTTTTCTCAAGAAAACAATCTGGATGGTTTTGACATTTCAAAATCTCGCCAGTTGGAAAGAGGGGGACACAATTTCAAAATTCGTAAGATCTTATTTCAAATTTTTACAAAAAGACTCCAAATTTCCCTACTTCTTTCAAAAATTTTGCCCTGAAGAACCATTTTCTTCCAAGTTTTGAAATCAAGCCAAATTTTGCTTTATGTTTTTCCAAAACTAGCCTACTATTATGAAATTTCCAAAAATTCCACTTGGCTCTTATTTCAAATAAGTGACGTGGGACCCGCTCAAGGTGGTGTCACACTAGAATTTTCAAATATTTCTTTTATTTTCAAAACAGTGCCCATCTGGAAGTGAAATTCTTTTATTTGATTTAATTTTTAATAAAATACTTAGTGGGCCCATGTAGGTGGCACCCCACTAAGGCTTCTTGCCAAGAAAAGCAAAATTTTGTTTTCTCAAAAGGTTTTCAAATTCAGCTGAGGTGGCACCACCACAACAAAATTCATTTTTTTTTTTACTTTATTACTTTTCAGCCCCAAAAAGGAGCCACCGTGAAACCCTACCAAGATTTTAAATTTTACCTAAGTTTAGGAGCCGCCCCCTCTCAAAACGGCGAGTCCCTTGTTTTCAAAAGGATTTCAAAAAATTTCAAAAGTTAGTTTTTTTAACTTATCAAAAAAAAAATCTCTCATAACGAAGCCTGAGCTTTGGGCTGAAAGGGCGGACAATTCTTTCAAAAGTGAGGGTTAGGCCACCCGAAAAGGGGGACTTGGGATGTGTTTCTAAACCCTTCAGCGCCCTTTTTCTTTCCACGGCTCCTCCCTCTTTCTCCAGTGGCAGCCCTCCTTTTAGCCGAGATCAAGGAACTCCAGCAAAAACCTGAGAGGAAGGACCCAACAGGGCGATTCCCCTTTACCCCAGTTATCCCCTGTTCACGAAAGGGTCCAGCCTCTGTATTTTCTTCAGCACACCAGACGCAGGACATCCAGCAGAAGACGCAGGCTTCCCTTTTCTTTGGTCCACCCCGATAGGGAGCGTTCCCTCAACCCCACCGATTCCAGGTAAAGACCTTCTTCACCTCTGAGTTTTGTGAATGAGGCTTCATGTTTGCGCCATCAGCAATGCAAGTCCGTTGCTGCAGTTAATGTGGCTTGCATCTTGGTTTTTTTTTTCTCAATGTGTCTGGAATCGATGATGCCCATTCAATAACATTCTCGATTCAGCATAGTCCTAAAATCGTCATTTTCCTTAAAAAGTTTTTTTTTTTACTTACTTTTTTACCTTTCTTTTTTTTTTTCCTCTCATTTCAGCATCTAAAATGTCTTCTCTTCATTACAATTCAGGACCGCCACACCTGGATTACCCTGTTGCATATCCATGATTTATACTCATTTCTTCCAAAAAGAAAAGGCCTTTTCATTGATTTCAGTTTTTCTGTGTCCTGTAAGGGCAGCAATTTAGATTGCAGGCATTAGTAGTAGCAACCTCCTCGTTGTCTTACAACCCTCTGTTTGAAGTTGGTTTAAAGCATTCAGCACGTCACACATTTTGTTTCTCTTTTTTTTTTTTTTTTCATCGAGTTGCCTGCAAATCATGGTGTAAAGCGATAACCAATAAGGTTTATCCTACAGGAAATGGTGCTTTTAACCAGGACACTACATTTAACTTCGGTTTAATCTTGAACTCATGTTCCCTTAACATCATGTCAATGTTGACCTCTGTATGTACATTGGATAAATTCCATGAGCTGGGTTCATTAATACTGTATGGTAATTTATCATCTAATATGCACAGCTCCTGCCCCTTTTCAAAAAAAAAAATTCAGCATATGTTTTGCACCTATTAGCTTATCTTAATAGTTTTTTTTTTTTTTTGTGCTAAAGCCCATTACCTGTAGCATCCTATTCTGTTTGCCTTATAATGGAACACCCTGTTATATGTTCACGTCTTTTAACTTTACCTTTTGCCATCTGTGTAACCCTCATGCTTACTGTTCTCGTATGAATATGTAAAGAAGTATTACCAACTTTCATTAGCTGCTAGTACAGGGCAGCTATGCCGTTACAACTGTCTTTTTTTTTTTATTATACAATCCCCAGTCATTTCTTTTATCAGATTAATTGAAGCGTCAGATATGGCTGTCTCTGCAAGACTTTGAAGAAATGGGGTTGTCATTTTTTTTGTTTTTGTGTGAAACTGTGCATTAGAAGATTTGTTGTGGAAGATTTTCTGATATGGTAGTCATTTATGGAACATGGTTCTATAGATGAATGGTTTCATTTTCAGCAAGTTCACCAGGCTCCAACAAGTTAAAGAAAACCACTGTGTTCCTAAGCACGTTAAGGGTTACTCTTTTGAAGACTAATACTGACTAATGTTGGCAATGATTAAAACTTCCAGCCCTCAGACTCATGAGTATACAAATTGGTGTGGATAACGAGTTGCAAAAGGTTATTTTCTGTTTTGAAAAAGGGTTGTTCCTGTTTTGCAGAATGTCATTTTCTGGATGCATGCTCAGCAACAATCTTGCCACCTACACGGCTAAAAGAGATCCAGTGATCTCAAAGAAGCCTTTATATACCTAACATGGCAACCATATAGTGATTTTCCAATCACATCATGATATTCAGTGACATCCCCCTGTGTTAGGTAGTATTCATCTTATCCCTTTCTTGTATATTTACACTCCTGTATTTGCAGTTCCATCTGCAGTTCCCCTTTTGCTCCTTTACACTATCAATCATATTCCATGCTTAACCTGTACATAATAGAATACTTACCTTGTTATTTCCCTATACCTTGTATATCATTTCCACACATATGTTCCGCCCTCCTTTTGTGTTGTCATCAGCTGCCCGCTATGTTTTCATTGCATGTGTATCCTCTTCGCCATGCGTTATAGAGCGTATTGCATACAATGTGCACTTGTACATTTCACCTAAGCATCTCATGTACCTATCCTCGTAGCTCGCCATCTATTGTAGCTGATCTAATACCACCTTGCCATCCACAAAGACTACTTCATGGCCTTTGCCTTCATCCCATATCATAAGCTTGCCTTATATACCTATCTGCTCATAACCCGCATGTTGCCATCCATTTCGATGAACCCGTATATCATCAAATCTCGTTACATACTAGTATATTCCATGACATATCTGAGTTTAGTCCTCTATATTCCAACATATCATTACATATTGTACTTGCACATCACGTATGTAAATTTGTTCATCATATATATATTTCCGATTATAGGAACGGGTATATATTTACATATACATATACATATGCCTATTTCCTTGGGTATCTTGTATATCCATTCTTTGTACTAACCCACTTTTGCAGGAAAATCTGGAGGAGGCTGACTATTTTAATTTTGTATTTCTTTTATTCATTTTCACTTTATGTCAGAAATGTAATACTCAAACTTGGAATAATATTTACTTTTACTGCTTAGATTAGGCTGCATCTCATATAGTTGGATTTCAGTAATGTCCTGATTCCATGAAGCATATATCTCAACTTTCAAAATTCACCGTGGATGAACACGAATGGCACGTGCACCAACTCTTAGAGAGTTGACGAACTCGGTGGAGTCCATATTTACGGCCCTAGTCGGAATATGGACGAGACCCAGATCCGTCATCTTTCTACTAGTCACATTGAGCCTACACTCTTAGGATATCTTAAGAATGCCCATCATATTTCTAATGTTTTCAAAATATTGTGCATTAAATCAATTAAACTCTGAACATATTTATGGTCACAGTCAGGATATGTGAAGGAATTATTTTGACTTAATGCACATTTTTCCAACAAATCTCTTAGAAAATCTTTCAAAATGCATTCATTCACTCATATCATTTGCATCATGAAATCATTGGTTTTTCATGATTTTCTCTAGAAAGCTTCATTCTCAAGAAATCGATTTCTCAAGAAACTCTAAGGATTTTTCAAAATCAGTTTTCCCAAGTCGATTTTCCCATAGTTCTCCCTGGAAAATTTTATTTTCTTAAGATTTTCAAAGAGAGTTTTCCAATCGTCCTCAAGAATCAAAGATCAATTTCCAGATATTTCAAGGGTTTTAAGGCTAAGATTCCCAGGATTTCAATTTCCCAAGTTCAGTTTTTCTTCTCCAAGGGTTTTCCTATAAATTTTCCATCATTTTCCTAAGAAAATTCTCAAAGTCTAAGTTTTCCTGAGAAGTGTTTCCCTTTTCAAATGTTTACCTTTTCTCAAGAATCACTTCTATTTTCCCAGGATTTTCAACTAATCATGATTTTCCCACATCTTTATGAACTTTCTCAAGATCTCAAATCTTTTCATCAGAGTTTCCTGAGAAAAATGGTTTTCATCTTTTTCCTGAGAAATATTTTTTAACTTCAAAGGTTTTTCTGAGCATACATCATGTTTTCCAACTTACATTTTCCAAAGTCTCATAGCACATGCCTGAATTCTCTGTGTATTTAGGATAGAACACAATTTCGGTAATTTCACTAAGTCAAGCAAAATTTTGGTCCTTGGTTCGATTACCCCTGTTAAAGGCGGCAGGAACGGTCGAACCTCGTACCGACAGGTCGAGCCCCATCCCATGGATTTTCCCGCAATTTTTAAAACGGAGGCGAGTATTTCACAACAATTTCCAAAATCCGGTCAAGTTTGAAGCGCGAAAGCATTTTCCCTCTCTCTTCCGCAAGGAAGGGAAGACGGGAAAAATTTCGCGACGATAACAGGTTTGGCGACCGTGATGGGACCTGTACTTGTCTGACCAAAAAAGTGCTTGACTTAGTTCAATTATTGAAACCGTGTTCACAAAATGTCAGCTCTTTTACTTTCAATATCATGTGAGCCTAGGAGCCTAGATTCTGACCTAGCTGACATTGACTGCATATAGCCTAGGCATGGTTTGGTAGAACCAGATTGAGGAGAAATTTTCATGCTCACATAGACTTAGGTCTAAATACAACTCTCCTCAATTTAGGATCTCAATGCAAACAATGTATGCTTCTTCAAAGATTTTCAAAAATCTATCTCTCTAGGACTTAGAGCCCTCTATTTCTTGCATGTGATCATTTTTCAAAACCCCAATTACCTATCATTACCCGGTCTTCACGTTGCTGGGCTCTCTTCCAGAACCCTAGTTCGGGACAGAGCCTCACAACTGGGCCAATTATTTGGGTTAACACCCCCTACCACGTACTGCGGGCCACAGTCCGAAGTATATCGGTAGGCGCTCAAGGATGTTGGAAAACCTTACCTTAGTACCGAAGTTGAAATTATATGCCACGTACCTCGGATTTCGATTCGGGTATATCGGCATAACTGGATTAGACAAAGATGATCTGAACCTAGAGTTAGGATTAAGGTCCTACAACTGTTTTCAAAATGATGCATTTAGAGTCAGCCTTTTAGGGAGTGCTGTATGTGCATAAATGTTTGTGCAGGATGTGATTGTTTGTATGTTACCTCTATTTCCTTACATTTTCCCAAAATATTTTCATCTTTTCTGTTTATTTTCTCAAACCCTGGATGATTTTCTCAAATATCCCATTTCTTTCAAAACTCCAGGTGATTTTACATTCTATCTTTCCACTGGATCTCGAATTTCCAGCTGCATTTTATCCTGCCTACAAAAAAAAAAATTCAAAAATTTCCCACATTTTCCTAAGTCTCATTCTGAGTCTTTCTCTATTTTCAGTTCAATGGCATCCAGTCAAGTCGATCCTATCTTTCCTGAAGGTCACATCTCCTACGAGGTGCGACAAGGTCGTCCTGAACATCGAGCCCTTAGCACCGGAACTTTCATTCCCCGGTGGTACTATTCTTGGCTAAAAAGCTTTTCTCGAATGTTCCCGGACCATTTGAGCGAGTGCGGATTAGAACTGGCGTCAGCAGTCGGAAAGCAGACCATCAACAGCAACCTGATTCATGCGATGGCAGAGCGATGGAATCCTCGGACGTGTACCTTTTGGTTCCCGTGGGGAGAGATGACTGTTTTAATGGATGAATTTTCAGAAATCATGGGGTTTCCAGAACCAGCCGGTCAACCAGGAGACCCATTAGAACATCAATTCCTTATCAATGTCAAGGGTTTGGACCCCCGAGACTCCTTAGCTCGTATGACAGGCCGCCGAACTTGGCCTCTGATCCAGTTGGAAGGAAATGAATATGTTGACCTACTCGAGTTGTACCGCCAGTACGGAACCTTCGTCGAAGTCAGCTCGCTATCCAGAACAGCCAAAGAAAGGATTCAGAATGCAATGGTTCTATGCACTGTAGGATTATCCCTCTTTCCAGACGGACAAAACTACATGGACATCAGAATAATTCAGCTTATGAGAAGATGGAGAAGTCGGCAAACCAATCGCCTCTCCATAGCCATGGCAGCGCTCGCCTTCCTATATCGAGGACTGACTCGATTCTCACTTGGAGAATCCATTTTAGTTGAAGGTTACATCTACGCACTTCAGTCCTGGTTCTTCCAGCATGTTCTAGCCCGAGCAAGCTCTTTTAGATACAACGGACAAGAACTCCTTCCAGTGGCGCAGTACCGATCTATGATCAACAACATTCAAGAGGATGACGTAGTCTGGGACTATTTTGATCGGCAGCTATCTCCTCCCAGATATACCTACGCTTATGGCAAGCGGTTCAAGTTGCTGGGACCTTTCTTCTACACTTATTACCAACCAGAGAGATGTGTTCGGCAGTTCTCTCAAAGGCAGCAGTACGTTGAAGCCCGACTGTTATCAGGAGCTATGGCAGAGTTCGATCTCACCTCCGCGCAATGGTCCGGGGCATATCATTCTGCCCGCTACAGCTGGGATTCTTTTGTCTCTCTTAAAATCTTTCCTGGTCCTAGAGTGTCTGCTGACTATCGTGAATGGTGGCAAATTGTTTGTCCTCCACCTCTGTGTCAAGATCAATAAAAGTTTAATTTTCTCATTTCAATAAAGTTTTCTTTCTCTCTATGATGGTTTGACAACCTCGCCTAGGTAACAAGGCACATTTTTCATTGTTTATTTCTCTTTTTAAGAATAACAACACGATTGTCGTGATTTCCGCGATGACTCAGTCCCTAGTAATGGGATATCTTTTCCAAATTGTCTACCATATTTTCAGCAAATTTTTCTTCCAAAAAAAAACCAATTCCTACAGAATCTAATCAGATCTTTGCCTTCCAGAGAGCATCCATATCATTTGATGGTTGAGACAAGATCAGGCAAGAGAACAACGGCATCACAGTACTTGTCGGCCTCAGAAGAAGAGATGGGTTCCCCCCGGTCCGAAAGGAGTCAAGAACAGCAGCAAGAAGATGACGGCATAGGCCCTCAAATATATGCCATGTTCAGAAAAATGATGAATAAGATGATGAATGAACAGCCCGGGACCAGCTCAGAAAGGGATCCATTTAGAGAAAAGTTCCATGGTCGCAGGAGTAAGAAGGCGCCCAAGAAGCGGATCCAGCCAGAGGAAATCTCAGATGAATCAGACTCCATTGAAGATACAGATGAAGAATATGAAGTGCCTCCGGCATTTCAGAAACGTGGCCAAAGTAAAAGTCGCAAATCAAAGAGCCGAGATAAAGAAGAACCTTTGCAAGCGCAATTCAAGGAAATGGCCCGAGTTGTCAAGGATCTGCAAGCCCGCGACAAGGGCAAGAAAGTCTTCACCAGTGAGGACTTCTATGATGGCTTAGAAGGGGATGATGATCCGGAGAATCTTCCCCGAAAATTCATCAAATTCGACGGCTCTGGTGACCCAAAAGCTCATCTTGCCACATTCTTCGCAGAATGCTCTCGGTTCAAAAGGAACAACAAAGCACTATTTCTATGCTTCCCCCGCAGCTTGGAAGGAGTTGCAGCTAAGTGGTATGCTGATCATATCAACCCAATGGAGCTTAAGGAGTTCGACAAAGTTGTGAATCTGTTTATTGAACGCTTCTTGTTCAACACATAAGCGCTGCCTACATTAAGCCATCTCTGCAATTTGAGGCAGAACGAGAATGAAAAGACGCGGGACTTTATCCACAGATGGAGATCGGCCTGCAACAAAATGAGAGATCCTATCTCGGAAAGGCACGCCCTGTCCTTAATCCTCAACAACTTTTCGCAGCCGTTAAGAGGATTGATCTCCACAGCACCATCCAGGACTTTCATTGAGCTGACTGAACGAGCCGAATGGCTCGAACTAAGTGTGGAAAATGGAGTCTATGAAGGCTTCACCTTTTCCAAAAATAACTCCTAAGGTGAGCAGAAAAAGAAAGCTCACTTCACTTATTCTGCCAACAACAACAACAAAAGCCAAAATCGTTACAAAGGGAAGAAAAGGGATTACTGCTATGGCTCAGGCAGTTCAAACAACAAAGATCAGAAAGCAAAGCCTGCTCCTCAGTACAGCAAGCCTCCTCAGCAGGATCAAGGGTCGAAGCTGCACGAGAAAGCTAAGCATGAAGGATGGAGTTACGACAGAAAGTTTACTCCTCTTGACCAAACACTCGAGGATGTGCTCGAGTATATGCTATCAAAAGAAATGGTTAAATTGCCCAGATTGGCCGATCCCCATGTGCCCATGGGAAAATGGAAAGATCAGTTCTGCAAATTCCACAGGACAGTGGGGCACAACACTGAGAACTGCTTTGTTCTCAAAAACATCGTATAAGATCTTATTGAAAAAAATCTTTTAGTGGAAGGAGAAGAGGAGATGATGGATATTCTCAATCAGCCATTTCATCCACACACCACAGCTGTAGTGTCGGCATAGCCATTCTTACCGCATGAGCACATCAAGCTGTGTTCTGCGCAAGATCTCCAGGTTCAGCACCAAGTGTCAGTACTGCGACAAGCAGCTCCTGATTCTAAGAAGATGGATCTGATCTCGGCATTCGGCAAAATGAAAGTTTCTGAAGCACCTGTGAAGTCAATCCCCAAATCAAAAGGAACTCCTGACTTCTTTAAGCAAATCGTCAGACCAAGGCCAGAAAATTCAAGTCAGAAGCCTCTGACCGCTCTATCCAATGTCTTCATCTTTGATTTGGCCAAAAATTCTAGCAAGCACCGACAAGTACTGGATGATCTGCTCAGGAAAATCAAAGTTAAGCCCAGTACCACTCCTGAAGACATGGCACAGATTGTGAACTCTGCCATGACCAATGCGCCAATCACCTTCTCAGATGAGGACCTTCCAAAGCCTCATTCCTTTCATAATAATGCCTTGTACATTGTCGTTCGAGTCAGAGGAATGACGGTTCCCCATGTACTGGTCGATGGAGGCAGTAGCCTCAACATATGTCCCGAAATGACCGCAAAGGCATTAGGGATCAAGGATGAAGAATATATTCTGTATCCCATCACTTTCTATGGGTTTGACAATCATGGTCAAACGGCCAAGGGCAAGATATTCCTGGAGGTGTTCATCAACTATTCAGTGCATTCAGTGTTTTTTCACGTGGTTAATGTACCACCAACCTACAACTTGCTCCTCGGAAGGACGTGGATTCACAATGCTAATGCAGTACCTTCCACACTGCATCAATGCGTGAAGTGGTCAAAAGGTGGGATGATTACCACAATACTGGGAGAAGACCCCGAAGAAAGGCTCCCGCAGCCAATGATTCCTCGGCCCTCATTCAATGCAGATATTCCCAGCATCAGGGAAAGTGAAGAGATCAATCTCGGAGAGAATCGAGAAATCCTCCAGGCATCATCAGAACCATCTCTGCACACAGTAGCCATGACCAGATGGAGAGGTCCTCAATTCTTCAAGATTGGAGGCCGGATCAACTACAACACCATTAAGGATCATCCCTTGTTTCCTCAATTCATGAAGTCAAGAAAGGGATTCGATTTGCTCCTGAAACATGGTTATCAACCCTTCAAGGGACTCGGCAAAAATGAGGATGGCCGCATCCAGCCATTAATCCAGAAGCATCGTCCCCACAGAGTAGGACTGGGGTTCTCCAGCGGAAGCTCGCCAAAGAAGACGATTTTTGTCAAAGGGGCACAATAAAGACCAGTTGTTTTCTTTCCATTCTTTCCAAAATAAATGTCTCATTTTATCAAATATCATTGATCAATTCAATCAATAAAATTCCAAGTTTCTTTGTCTATCTGGATGCCATTTATTCCTTTTTTGTCTATCTCTTCATTTTATGATTCAATTTTATGCATGGTTCTCTTCAAATGATTGCTTGTCCTACTATGGGCCGATCTATCTGAACCAAATTTTTCATCCAAAAATTTCAGAATGACTTCCCGGACAATTAAGAAGCTCGTTCTCAATCCCAAGGCTTTTCAGAAGTCAGCAACAATTCACAGAGTCAAAGTAAACACCGAAGATGGCCAGATTGCAAAGCGATCAGATGATTGTGCAGAATATGACCAGTCTCTTCAGGAATTACCGGAGTTCGCTGCAGTCCAGAAGCAAGATGAACCATCTCCTCTAGTACAAGATCCGACTGAAGAGGTCAATATCGGTTCAGAGGAAGATCCCAAAATTCTCCAGATCGGAACAAGTTTGAGTCTGGAAGAAAAGGAAAGACTTACTAACTTTCTCAAGCGGCATGAAGAAGTGTTCGCATGGACATATGAAGACATGCCGGGCTTAGACCCCAAATTGGTCGAACACCGACTCATCTTGAAGCCGAATGCTAAACCAGTTAAGCAGAAGCTAAGAAAAATGGATCCAAGAATAGAACAACAAGTCAAGGAAGGACTTGAAGATTTGCTCAAAGCAGGATTTATTCGAGCTATTGACTACCCAGATTGGTTAGCCAATATCGTCATTGTCCCAAAGAAAAGCGGCAAAGTAAGGATCTGCATAGACTTCAGAGACCTCAATAAGGCAACTCCGAAGGATGACTATCCACTTCCAAGCATCGACCTTCTAGTCGATAGCATGGCAGGACATGCTATGTTCTCTTTTATGGATGGATATTCCGGCTACAATCAGATTAAGTTGGCCGCCCGCGACCAATCAAAAACTTCCTTCACTACGCCATGGGGTACATTCTGCTATACAGTCATGCCTTTTGGGCTCAAAAATGCCGGAGCAACGTATCAACGGGCAATGGCCGTTATCTTTCACGATCAGATGCGCAAAATCATGGATGTGTATGTCGACGATATCCTCGTAAAATCTAAAGAGGGAGAAGATCACCTCGAAGCGCTTGATCAAGTCTTTAAGCGACTCATCCTTTATAAGTTAAGGCTTAACCCACAAAAGTGTGTCTTTGGAGTCGAATCAGGCAAACTGTTGGGTTTTCTGGTCAGCAAAAAGGGAATTGAAGTTGACCCAGCCAAAGCAAAGGCTATCATTGATATGCCACCCCCGAAAAATCTCAAAGAACTGCGTAGCCTCCAAGGACGTATGCAGTCAATCCGGCGATTTATTTCCAACTTGGCGATGAGATGCGAACCTTTCAACCATTTGCTCAGAAAAGGAGTGAAGTTCGAATGGGGACCAGAATGTCAGAAATCGTTCGATAGAATCAAGAAGTATCTTCTCAATCCTCCAATCCTGAAGCCGCCAGAATTGAGAAAACCTCTTCTGTTATACATCTTAGTCAATCAAGTCGCATGTGGCGGATTCTTGGCACAATACAAAGAAGGCAGCCTGATAGAACACGCCATCTATTATGTGAGTAAGACTTTCATAGACTATGAAAAGAAATACTTTCACATAGAGAAGACCTGCCTAGCTCTGGTATGGATGTGTCAGAAGCTAAGACACTACCTGCTGGCATCTGAAGTCAAAATCTTGTCTAAACTCAATCCTCTCAAATACATCTTGGAGCAACCTTTTCTCAGCGGACGAGTCGCCAAATGGCAAGTCTTATTGATGCAGTATGACTTAGAATATGTCTCGCAGCAATCAATCAAAGGCCAAGCAATTGCAGATCAATTGGCAGATTTTCCTCTGGCAGAAGAAGTACAAGCCGAAGATGACTTCCCTGATGAGCAAATTTGCAATATCCAGCAATCTCCAGTCTGGAATTTATTTTTCGATGGTTCTAAGAACATAACTGGAATAGGCATTGGGATCTTATTAATCACTCCAGAGAAAGAAATGATTCCATTTTCTCTCAAGTTAGATTTTCAATGTACCCATAATATGGCTGAGTATGAAGCCCTGATTCAAGGTCTAAAAATTCTACTAGACTTTAATGTCAAGAGAGTGCACGCTTACGGTGACTCATTACTCGTCGTCAATCAAGTTCGAGCCGAATGGCAAGTGAAAGATCAGAAGTTATTCCCCTATCAGAAAATTGTTTCAGCTCTTGTCAGCAAGTTTGAAGAATTTCAGTTATTCCACATCAAGAGAGATTTTAATCAAGTGGCCGATAGTCTAGCCAGTTTAGGCTCCATTATGGCATTCAGAAATGGAGAATCTTGTCGCTCTTTTGAAATTGGCAGACTTGACCAACCTGCTTTCCTTCCAGCGGAACAAGTAAACCAGGCTGAGCAAAGGAAGAAACCTTGGTATTACAACATCAAAACTTTCATAGAAACTGGCGAATTTCCTCCAGAACTCTCAAAGAAAGAGCAGCGAGCAATTCAGCGTATGTCCACTCGATATTTCATTTTGGCCAATGTCCTCTATCGTCGTGGATTCAGCTCAGAGTACTCCAGATGTTTAGATGAAAAAGAAGCCAAAGAAGTTGTGCGAGAAGCACACGAAGGCATTTGTGGTGGCCACGTCGGCTACCAAACCCTTGTCAAGCAGATCATCAGAGCAGGTTATTATTGGAAGACTATGCAGCAAGACTGTTATCATCATGTGAAGAAGTGTGTGCAATGCCAAATACACGCACCTTCCATCCATGCTCCGGCAACTTATTTACAGTCTGTTGTCTCTCCATGGCCATTTTCTATGTGGGCCATCGATGTCGTAGGCCCCATCACTCCCTCAGCTTCAAATGGCCATAAATATTTCCTTGCCGCAACAGAATATTTCACCAAGTGAGTAGAAGCTATCACTCTTCATACAGTTGAAGGCCGACATGTGGTCTCTTTTATTCACAAGAGAATCCTTTGTCGTTTCGGCATCTCGCATGACATTGTATCAGATAATGGCAGTCATTTCAAGAATGAAAGAATGAAGACATTCTGCTCAAAGTTCAAGATCTATCATCATTTCTCTGCCCCATATTATCCTCAAGGGAATGGTCAGGCAGAGGCCACCAACAAGATCTTAATTCGTATCTTGGAGCGAACTGTAGAAACAGGTCGTGACTGGCATGAGAAGATTCACGATGCACTATGGGCCTACCGGACCACCATTCGCACTCCGACGAATGCTACTCCATTAGAATTGGTATATGGAACAGAAGTAGTATTGCCGCTACATGTTCAAAAGCCCGCTTTGAAATTTGCATCACTTCTGCAATTACCTCTTGATCAATATCAGCAGCAGCGACTGGTATAATTAGACTTACTCGACGAGAGAAGGCTAAAAGCAGCAGAACATGCTCAATCCTATCGCTAGAGAGTAGACAGGCAATACGCAAAGTCAGTCATCGAAAGAAGATTCAAAGTCAATGAGTTAGTGCTTCAATCCACAACTTATCTCAAACATCGTCCCGGCGGTAAATGGTCGCCAAATTGGGAAGGTCCATATGTCATCAAAGAAGCATTACCCCGCAATTCATATCGGCTCATCAACGCCGATGGAATGGAATTACCAGATCCCATTAATGCTCGACACTTGAAAAAGTTCTATACTTGAAGCATCTATTCTTTCTTTGTAATCTTCCTATTTTCTTTAAATAATAATCAAACTTTCTTTCCCAGTTACACTGGGGCATTTTTTTTTAAATTTCATCCTGTATGCAGGCAGGATAAACAAATTCCTCATTTCACGCACTTGTGCATTCATGTGCATCAATTTGTATTCATTTGCATTCAACTGCATTAACAGCAATCCGGTCAGTATTGGGATCTCAACAAACAGTCCCATCAGGATTCCAAATGATTCAAAATTGAAAGGCAATCACCAATACTGAACCAAAACCCAGTGCTCAAACTGGGATTCTTTCAAAATTCAGTGTTTAAACTAGTACATTTTCAAAATCCCAACTTTTTAGAAAACCGAGTTTCGACTCGGGTTTTTTATTCAAATCATTTTCTTTTGTTGATCCGAGTTCCGACTCGTGATCTCTATACCTTGTTTGAGCCCTGACTCGAGCTCTTTATTTTCCTTTGTTGATCTGAGTTCCGACTCGTGATCTCATTACCTTACTCGGACCCTGAATCGAGTTCATCATTTTCTTTGGTTGATCCGGGTTCCGACTCGAGATCTCTTTATCTTATCCAAGCTCTAATTCAAGTACTTCATTTTCCTTTGTTGATCCGGGTTCTGACTCGTGATCTCATTATCTTATTTGAGCTCTGATTCGAGCTCTTTATTTTCCTTTGTTGATCCGGGTTCCGACTCGAGATCTCTTTGAGCTTGTCATTCTCTTTTGTTGGTCCGGGTTCCGACTCGAGATCTCTTTATGCATTTAAGCTCAGATTCGAGCTCTTTATTGTCATTTGTTGATCCGGGTTCCGACTCGAGATCTCTCTATTCATTTTGAGCTCTAACTTGAGCTCTTCATCTTCATTTGTTGGTCCGAGTTCCGACTCGTGATCTCTTTACATCAGTCGAGCTCTGATTCAAGCTCTTCATTTTCTTTTGTTGATCCGGGTTCCGACTCGTGATCTCTGTATTTTATTCGAGCTTTGACTCGAACTCATTATTCTCCTTTGTTCATCCAAGTCATTTCAATCATCAGAGTCTGTCAATTGCTCAAAATTTGATATTTTGCCCTCCAAATTCCAATTTAAATCTTCAAATAAGGCAATTCTCCAATTTCGACCTTCGGATCACCTAATCTCCAATTCTCAATTTCAATTATCAATTTCCTATTTTCGACCTTCGGGTCAATCAATTTCCAATTTTCGACCTTCGGGTCAATCAATCTCCAATCTTTGACCTTCAGGTCGCCCAATTTCCAAATTTCGACCTTCGGGTCACTCAATTCTCAATTTCGACCTTTAGGTCACTCAATTCTCAATTTCGACTTTCGAGTCACATAATTTCGACCTTTCGGTCAACTAATTCTCAATTTTGACCGCCAGGTTATCCAATTTCGACCTCCGGGTCATTCAATTTCCAAACAAGCAATTTTTCAATTTCCAATTTTGACCTTTGCGTCAATCATATTTCAATATCCAATTTCAATCATTTTCTCTTGCGAGAGACCCGTTTAGGGAGAGTTCGAGGGAGCTCGTTCTTTTCGCATGCTATCCAATTCGTTCACTTAGCCCCTTTTCAGGGAGAGTTTGAAGGGACTCGCGTCTTTGTGAACCGTTTGCAAAACAATTTCCAATTTCACACAAGGAACCCTTTTAAAGGGAGAGGCTCGACGGAGACCCGCTTTTCTTGTGACCCCCCAATTTCATACTAGGGCATTTTCGTCATGAAAGACCCTCTTGGCAGGGAGAGTGTGATGGACTCGTTCCTTTCATGACCCAATTTTCAGACCTCACTATTATCGGCCCCCTTTCCATAAGAGAAGCCTAATATTAGGGAGCTTTGACGAAAGCTCAATTTCTCTTTGAAAGTTCGTTTTGCAAACACCTCCTCTTCAGGGAAGAGAGGAGTATTTCCCATTTCCCATTCAGGTAAGGGCTAAGCCTGAGTCGCTCTTTTTGGGGAAAAAGAGAGGAGAATTTTCGTCACGGATGTATTGAGCCAGACTTCATATACTCACTTTCACCAAGGATTTCAAGAAAATTTTGTCAATTTGTCAAATCAATTATTTGTTGATTTCAGAATTTTCATTGCACAAATCTCTATTTACCTTCAGCATTACTTCCAAAAGAATAAAGCTTTTGTGAGAAGAGAGTCAAACTTCAAATTCTTTCTATTTGGCCAACCAAAAGGATGAAGGATAAATCCTCGATATGGCCAGCAAAGAAAATTCAATGTTTTGCAAAGCCATGGATGATTGATATTGATCACAGTCAATGGCACATCTTTAAAGACTATTCTTGTAAAATGAGGCAGTGGAAATATACTGAGCGCTGGAAAAAGAGAGAATTCATCTAAGCCCTGTCTCCTTAAAATCACTTAAGCTGTAATTAAATATCCGCAAAAGGGATCTCTCACTTGTCGTCAAGATGAAGGCGAATTAAGCGAGTAGACCCCTGGGGCCAAAGAAGATTTGAAACATCTCCAAGATGACGGAGTTTGCGACGAATTCTTCCAGAGAAAGTCCAAAGCACTGTCGAGATGAAGGCAGATGCGATGAACCTCCCGACAATTCCCAAAAGATATTTAATTTCCGATATCATCCAAAGATCTCTAACCCAAGAGCCCATATCGTCAAAGAGCCCATATCGTCAAAGAAGGATCGAAACATCTCCAAGTTGAAGGAGTTTGTGACGTACCCTTCCCAAAAGAGAGCAAGAGAGGGAAAAGAAAGAGAAAAAAAGTCAGAATATCTCCAAAATGAAGGAGACTGTAGCAAAAACCCAAAAGAGCCAAAAGAGTGCAGCAAGATTATCATGAGAGAAGCTCCCAGGATATCAAACTGCCAAATTTATCAAGAACCCTCTTTAATCTTGTGAAATTCTATTATCAGTATTCTTTCATCAATTGCTTTCATAATATCAAATTCTCTTTCCTGTTCATACCAAGGAAATTGATAGCTTCCTTGAAGAAGGTCAATTGCAAGCAATTTGGATTTCAAGTCTCGATTCTACGAAGTGAACCTTGTTTGGAGGTAATGCTTCAGGTAGAAAAGAAGGAATATCTTTACAATAATGTGCAACATCTTCAAAAACTTTGAATCAACAATAGAATTCTCAATATTTTGACAATATTTTCTAGCTATCCTGACGTGAAGTAAGAACTTGATATCCGTCCTTGATACATCCTGACACCAATTTTAAAAATCCCTCTTAAGGACTTGATTCCTTCCCTTCTTTGAGAGCATGAACTCTCAGATTGCACACTTCCCTGTGTCCCCACTGTCCCACCATAGACAGTTCCATTTCGGTTTGAGGTCGAACCAACAATCATTTTCTCGCAAAAGGCAATTTCAAAAGTTGATTTTAGTCTCAGCAATGAGACGTCCAAGATCAACCTCTTTTTCAAGCTTTAGGGACCCCATTTTCCTTCCTTTTGCAAAACCCCTGTCGGATTTACTGTGCAAAATCCAAAGGTTCCATCATAGTCTCTTCCTTCGAGGATTCCACCCATTTTCTGCCCGATCAGGATAAGGGTACAAACCTGAGCCTCATTCAAAGAGGTATTCCATTTTCCGCCCGATTAGGATAAGGGTACAAACCTGAGCCTCATTCAAAGAGGTATTCCATTTTCCGCCCGATCAGGTTAAGGGTCAGAGCCCGAGCTTCGTTCCATACGGAGCATTTCCTGTCCCATCCAGGTTAAGGGCATAAACCTGAATTTCACTCTCACAGAGTGAGTCTTTCCTCTTCATTTCTCCATTTCATATCTACCATCTTCCTCGGGCTAATTTTCTTCATACCCAGGCAGATCCTTCTAACTGGGGCATTTTTTTTATAGCCCAAATTTGGAGTGTTTTTCTTTGCCACTAAGCTCGACCACAAGTCGGCTTAGTAGCAAAGAGGGGCATCTGTAAACACCCCAAATTTCACTCACCTTCTTGACATTTCCACCAAGCATCACATTTCGGTTCTCTGGAACCAAGGGCAAAATGGTCATTTTCCAAGATGGAACCTTACAGAGAGTCCTAAATTCCATTCTCGAGTCTCAAGACTTCTCCATTTAGACTTAGAGACACCCTCAAATTGCAAATTCCCAAAATCTCATGCTTAACCAAAAGTTAGAATTTTCAAATTCAAGTTCAGAATGGCAACTTTGTAGGACATGTCTTTTGCATAGCATTGCACGAGCATTTCATATCATTTCAGTGCACAACATGTATTTTGAGATCCAGAACTCCTGATTTTTTGAAATTGTCAATCCAGATTTGATTTTAAAACTTTTCAAAATTGATTTCAAAACCCTGGGTTTTTAAAATTATCAATTCTTCCCATTTTACCCCCAGGACCCCGAATTACGAAAAGTTTTCTCAAGAAAACAATTTGGATGGTTTTGACATTTCAAAATCTCGCCAGTTGGAAAGAGGGGGACACAATTTCAAAATTCGTAAGATCTTATTTCAAATTTTTACAAAAAGACTCCGAATTTCCCTACTTCTTTCAAAAATTTCGCCCTGAAGAACCATTTTCTTCCAAGTTTTGAAATCAAGCCAAACTTTGCTTTATGTTTTTCCAAAACTAGCCTACTATTATGAAATTTCCAAAAATTCCACTTGGCTCTTATTTCAAATAAGTGACGTGGGACCCGCTCAAGGTGGTGTCACACTAGAATTTTCAAATATTTCTTTTATTTTCAAAACAGTGCCCATCTGGAAGTGGAATTCTTTTATTTGATTTAATTTTTAATAAAATACTTAGTGGGCCCACGTAGGTGGCACCCCACTAAGGCTTCTTGCCAAGAAAAGCAAAATTTTGTTTTCTCAAAAGGTTTTCAAATTCAGCTGAGGTGGCACCACCACAACAAAATTCATTTTTTTTTTACTTTATTACTTTTCAGCCCCAAAAAGGAGCCACCGTGAAACCCTACCAAGATTTTAAATTTTACCTAAGTTTAGGAGCCGCCCCCTCTCAAAACGGCGAGTCCCTTGTTTTCAAAAGGATTTCAAAAAATTTCAAAAGTTAGTTTTTTTAACTTATCAAAAAAAAAATCTCTCATAACGAAGCCCGAGCTTTGGGCTGAAAGGGCGGACAATTCTTTCAAAAGTGAGGGTTAGGCCACCCGAAAAGGGGGACTTGGGATGTGTTTCTAAACCCTTCAGCGCCCTTTTTCTTTCCACGGCTCCTCCCTCTTTCTCCAGTGGCAGCCCTCCTTTTAGCCGAGATCAAGGAACTCCAGCAAAAACCTGAGAGGAAGGACCCAACAGGGCGATTCCCCTTTACCCCAGTTATCCCCTGTTCACGAAAGGGTCCAGCCTCTGTATTTTCTTCAGCACACCAGACGCAGGACATCCAGCAGAAGACGCAGGCTTCCCTTTTCTTTGGTCCACCCCGATAGGGAGCGTTCCCTCAACCCCACCGATTCCAGGTAAAGACCTTCTTCACCTCTGAGTTTTGTGAATGAGGCTTCATGTTTGCGCCATCAGCAATGCAAGTCCGTTGCTGCAGTTAATGTGGCTTGCATCTTGGTTTTTTTTTTCTCAATGTGTCTGGAATCGATGATGCCCATTCAATGACATTCTCGATTCAGCATAGTCCTAAAATCGTCATTTTCCTTAAAAAGTTTTTTTTTTTACTTACTTTTTTACCTTTCTTTTTTTTTTTTCCTCTCATTTCAGCATCTAAAATGTCTTCTCTTCATTACAATTCAGGACCGCCACACCTGGATTACCCTGTTGCATATCCATGATTTATACTCATTTCTTCCAAAAAGAAAAGGCCTTTTCATTGATTTCAGTTTTTCTGTGTCCTGTAAGGGCAGCAATTTAGATTGCAGGCATTAGTAGTAGCAACCTCCTCGTTGTCTTACAACCCTCTGTTTGAAGTTGGTTTAAAGCATTCAGCACGTCACACATTTTGTTTCTCTTTTTTTTTTTTTTTTCATCGAGTTGCCTGCAAATCATGGTGTAAAGCGATAACCAATAAGGTTTATCCTACAGGAAATGGTGCTTTTAACCAGGACACTACATTTAACTTCGGTTTAATCTTGAACTCATGTTCCCTTAACATCATGTCAATGTTGACCTCTGTATGTACATTGGATAAATTCCATGAGCTGGGTTCATTAATACTGTATGGTAATTTATCATCTAATATGCACAGCTCTTGCCCCTTTTCAAAAAAAAAAATTCAGCATATGTTTTGCACCTATTAGCTTATCTTAATAGTTTTTTTTTTTTTTTGTGCTAAAGCCCATTACCTGTAGCATCCTATTCTGTTTGCCTTATAATGGAACACCCTGTTATATGTTCACGTCTTTTAACTTTACCTTTTGCCATCTGTGTAACCCTCATGCTTACTGTTCTCGTATGAATATGTAAAGAAGTATTACCAACTTTCATTAGCTTCTAGTACAGGGCAGCTATGCCGTTACAACTGTCTTTTTTTTTTATTATACAATCCCCAGTCATTTCTTTTATCCGATTAATTGAAGCGTCAGATATGGCTCTCTCTTCAAGACTTTGAAGAAATGGGGTTGTCATTTTTTTTGTTGTTGTGTGAAACTGTGCATTAGAAGATTTACTGTGGAAGATTTTCTGATATGGTAGTCATTTATGGAACATGGTTCTATAGATGAATGGTTTCATTTTCAGCAAGTTCACCAGGCTCCAACAAGTTAAAGAAAACCACTGTGTTCCTAAGCACGTTAAGGGTTACTCTTTTGAAGACTAATACTGACTAATGTTGGCAATGATTAAAACTTCCAGCCCTCAGACTCATGAGTATACAAATTGGTGTGGATAACGAGTTGCAAAAGGTTATTTTCTGTTTTGAAAAAGGGTTGTTCCTGTTTTGCAGAATGTCATTTTCTGGATGCATGCTCAGCAACAATCTTGCCACCTACACGGCTAAAAGAGATCCAGTGATCTCAAAGAAGCCTTTATATACCTAACATGGCAACCATATAGTGATTTTCCAATCACATCATGATATTCAGTGGCATCCCCCTGTGTTAGGTAGTATTCATCTTATCCCTTTCTTGTATATTTACACTCCTGTATTTGCAGTTCCATCTGCAGTTCCCCTTTTGATCCTTTACACTATCAATCATATTCCATGCTTAACCTGTACATAATAGAATACTTACCTTGTTATTTCCCTATACCTTGTATATCATTTCCACACATATGTTCCGCCCTCCTTTTGTGTTGTCATCAGCTGCCCGCTATGTTTTCATTGCATGTGTATCCTCTTCGCCATGCGTTATAGAGCGTATTGCATACAATGTGCACTTGTACATTTCACCTAAGCATCTCATGTACCTATCCTCGTAGCTCGCCATCTATTGTAGCTGATCTAATACCACCTTGCCATCCACAAAGACTACTTCATGGCCTTTGGCTTCATCCCATATCATAAGCTTGCCTTATATACCTATCTGCTCATAACCCGCATGTTGCCATCCATTTCGGTGAACCCGTATATCATCAAATCTCGTTACATACTAGTATATTCCATGACATATCTGAGTTTAGTCCTCTATATTCCAGCATATCATTACATATTGTACTTGCACATCACGTATGTAAATTTGTTCATCATATATATATTTCCGATTATAGGAACGGGTATATATTTACATATACATATACATATGCCTATTTCCTTGGGTATCTTGTATATCCATTCTTTGTACTAACCCACTTTTGCAGGAAAATCTGGAGGAGGCTGACTATTTTAATTTTGTATTTCTTTTATTCATTTTCACTTTATGTCAGAAATGTAATACTCAAACTTGGAATAATATTTACTTTTACTGCTTAGATTAGGCTGCATCTCATATAGTTGGATTTCAGTAATGTCCTGATTCCATGAAGCATATATCTCAACTTTCAAAATTCACCGTGGATGAACACGAATGGCACGTGCACCAACTCTTAGAGAGTTGACGAACTCGGTGGAGTCCATATTTACGGCCCTAGTCGGAATATGGACGAGACCCAGATTCGTCATCTTTCTACTAGTCACATTGAGCCTACACTCTTAGGCTATCTTAAGAATGCCCATCATATTTCTAATGTTTTCAAAATATTGTGCATTAAATCAATTAAACTCTGAACATATTCATGGCCACAGTCAGGATATGTGAAGGAATTATTTTGACTTAATGCACATTTTTCCAACAAATCTCTTAGAAAATCTTTCAAAATGCATTCATTCACTCATATCATTTGCATCATGAAATCATTGGTTTCTCATGATTTTCTCTAGAAAGCTTCATTCTCAAGAAATTGATTTCTCAAGAAACTCTAAGGATTTTTCAAAATCAGTTTTCCCAAGTCGATTTTCCCATAGTTCTCCTTGGAAAATTTTATTTTCTTAAGATTTTCAAAGAGAGTTTTCCAATCGTCCTCAAGAATCAAAGATCAATTTCCAGATATTTCAAGGGTTTTAAGGCTAAGATTCCCAGGATTTCAATTTCCCAAGTTCAGTTTTTCTTCTCCAAGGGTTTTCCTATAAATTTTTCATCATTTTCCTAAGAAAATTCTCAAAGTCTGAGTTTTCCTGAGAAGTGTTTCCCTTTTCAAATGTTTACCTTTTCTCAAGAATCACTTCTATTTTCCCAGGATTTTCAACTATTCATGATTTTCCCACATCTTTATGAACTTTCTCAAGATCTCAAATTTTTTCATCAGAGTTTCCTGAGAAAAATGGTTTCCATCTTTTTCCTGAGAAATATTTTTTAACTCCAAAGGTTTTTCTGAGAATACATCATGTTTTCCAACTTACATTTTCCAAAGTCTCATAGCACATGCCTGAATTCTCTGTGTATTTAGGATAGAACACAATTTCGGTAATTTCACTAAATCAAGCAAAATTTTGGTCCTTGGTTCGATTACCCCTGTTAAAGGCGGCAGGAACGGTCGAACCTCGTACCGACAGGTCGAGCCCCATCCCATGGATTTTCCCGCAATTTTCAAAATGGAGGCGAGTATTTCAAAACAATTTCCAAAATCCGGTCAAGTTTGAAGCGCGAAAGCATTTTCCCTCTCTCTTATCAAGGAAGGGAAGATGGGAAAAATTTTGTGACGATAACACTGCCATAAACATGATTTTCTGCAGGTGTGCAGTCTTGAAAATGAGCCATATTCATGAATGGATATGTCCATATCCATTCATGACTTCTGAACCGTTTTAAGCATGCTTTTTTATTGATATATAGGGATGCTTCATGCTAAATTTTACTGAGAAATATGTTATAACTTGGGAATTGTGGCTTTGTGAAATCATGTACAGAAATTGTATATACCCTGTATTTTCTGATTTATATATTTACCCATTATATATGGAATTTCAATTATTATATATGTTTTCTCATTATATGTACATATACCTATGTATATATATATCTATATACATATATATAGGTATAAATAATGTATATATATCTATATCTATATATATATACTTATATATATACATATGGATCCCTTCATGTACACTTGTTTTCATATATGACCATTTATGTAGCTATTTTCTCATGTAAATACACCTTCATCGTTACATGTCACAAATTTTAGCATTTATATATCTTCGTTATACAGGTTCTATATATACCCATTTCCTTGGGTATCTTGTATATTCATTCCTTGTACTAATTCTCATTTTGCAGGAAAATCTGGAGGATGCTGATTCTTTTACACTCTGTATTTTTTTTATTTCATTTATTTTGATTTATGTCAGAGATGTAATAATCAAACTTGGAATAATATTTACTTTTACTGCTTAGATTAGGATGCATCTCATGTAGTTTGATTCATGCAATATCCTGATTCTATGATTCATATATCTCATTTTGCAAAATCACCATGGATGTACACGAATGGCACGTGCACCAAACTCTTAGAGAGTTGATGAACTCGGTGGAGTCCATATTTACGACCCTAGTCAGAATATGGATGAGACCCAGATCCCTCATCTTTCTACCAGTCACATTGAGCCTACACTCTTAGGCTATCTTAAAAATGCATATCATATTTTCAATTTTGCAAAATATTGTGAATTAAATCAATTAAACTCTGAACATGTTCATGGCCACAGTCAGAATATGTGAAGGATTTATTTTGACTTAATACACATTTTTCCAACAAATTTCTCAGAAAATCTTTTCAAAGTGCATTCATTCATTCAAATCATCTGCATCATGGCATCATCGGCTTTTCTCATGATTTTCTCAAGATAATTTCATTCCATGGAAATCGATTCCTCAATAAACTATGAAGATTTTTGAAGTTGGATTTCTCAAGTCAAAGTTTTACCGTGATTTTCCCTGAAAATGTTATTTTCTTAAGATTCATTTTCAAAAGGAATTTCTCATCTTTCTCAAGAATCAAAATTAATTTTCAGATATTTCAAGGACAATATTCTCAGGATTTCAATTTCCTAAATTTTGATTTTCCATCTCTAAAGAGTTTTCCAATGAATTTCAATCGTTTTCCAAAAAAAAAAATTCAAAGTCAGAGTTTTCCTGACAAATATTTTCCTTTTCAAATGTTCCTCTTTTCTCGAGATTTCTCTCCATTTTCTCAGGATTTTCTCACATCATAAACTTTCTGCTGATTTCCAAATACTTTCATCTGAGTTCCCTGAGAGGTTGATTTCCATCTTTTTCCTGAGAAATGCTTTTCAACTCCAAATGTTTTCTAAGCATACATCATAGTTTTCCAACTTATATTTTACAAAATCTCATAGCACATGCCTGAATTCTCTGTGCATTTAGGATAGAACACAATTTCGATAATTTAACTAAGTCAAGCACATTTTTGGTCCTTAGTTCGATTACCGTTGTTAAAGGCGGTAGGAACAGTCGAACCTCGTACCGACAGGTCGAGCCCCATCCCATGGATTTTCCCACAATTTTCAAAATGGAGGCAAGTATTTCAAAACAATTTCCAAAACTCTGGTCAAGTTTGACTCGCGAAAGCATTTTCCTCTCTCTCCCGCAAGGAAGGGAAGACGGGAAAAATTTTGCGATGATAACAGGTTTGGCGACCGTGATGGGATCTGTCCTTGTCTAATCAAAATTGTGCTTGACTTAGTTCAATTATCGAGACTGTGTTCACAAAATGTCAGCTCTTTTACTTATAATATCATGCAAACCTAGGAGCCTAGATTCTGACCTAGCTGACATTGACTGCATATAGACTAGGCATGGTTTGGTAGGACCATATTAAGGAGACATTTTCATGCTCACATAGACTTAGGTCTAAACACAACGCTCTTCAATTTAGGATCTGAATGCAAACAATGTATGTTTCCTCAAAGTTTTCAAAATCTATCTCTCTAGGATTTAGAGCTCTCTATTTCTTGCATATGATCATTTTTTTTCAAAACCTCCCTTACCTATCATTACCCGGTCTTCACATTGCTGGGCTCTCTTCCAGAACCCTAGTTCGGGACAAAGCCTCACAACTGGGGCACTTATTTGGGTTAACACCCCCCTACCACGTACCGCGGGCCACAGTCCGAAGTATATCGGTAGGCGCTCAAGGATGTTGGAAAACCTTACCTTAGAACCGGAGTTAAGATTATATGCCACGTACCTCGGATTTCGGTTCGGGTATATCGGCATAACTGGATTGGACAAAGATGATCTAAACCTAGAGTTAGGATTAGGGTCCTACAATTGTTTTTCAAAATGATGCATTTAGAGTCAGCCTTCTAGGGAGTGTTGTATGCGCATGAATGTTTGTGCAGAATGTGATTATATGTATCTTATTTCCTCAATTCTTCATATTTCCCATTTTTTTTCCCAAATTAGTAAGCCTTTTTCAAAATATATTTTTTTTCCACGAGATATTTTCTCAAGCTCTGGATGATTTTTCCTAAATATCCAATTTCTTTCAAAACTCTAGGTGATTTTCCATTCTACCTTTCTACTGGATCTCAAATTTCTAGCTGCATTTTTTTTTCCTGCCTGCATATTTTTCAAAATTTGCTATATTTTCCTAAGTCTCATTCAGAGTCTTTCTTTGTTTTCAGTCTGATGGCATCCAGTCAAGTCGATCCTATCTTTCCTGAAGGTCACATCTCCTACGAGGTGCCACAAGGTCGTTCTGAACATCGAGCCCTTAGCACCGAAACTTTCATTCTCCGGTGGTACTATTCCTGGCTCAAAAGCTTTTCTCGAATGTTCCCGGACCATTTGAGCGAGTGTGGATTAGAATTGACGTCAGCAGTGGGAAAGCAGACCATCAATGGCAACCTGATCCACGCAATGGCGGAGCGATGGAATCCACGGACATGTACCTTCTTGTTCCCATGGGGAGAAATGACCGTTTTAATGGATGAATTTTCAGAAATTATGGGATTACCAGAACCAGCCGGTCAACCAGGAGATCCATTAGAGCATCAGTTCCTGATCAACGTCAAGGGTTTGGACCCTCGAGACTCCTTAGCTCATATGACAGGTCGTCGATCCTGGCCTCTGATCCAGTTGGACGAAAATGAATATGTCAACTTGCTCGAGTTGTACCATCAATATGGGACCTTCGTTGAAATCAGCTCATTATCAAGGACAGCTAGAGAAAGAATCCAGAATGCAATGGTCCTATGCACTGTAGGATTAGCCCTCTTCCCAGATGGACAAAACTACATGGACATCAGAATAATCCAACTTATGCGAAGATGGGGAAGTCGACAAACCAATCGTCTCTCCATAGCCATGGCAGCGCTTGCTTTCCTGTATCAGGGTCTGACTCATTTCTCACTTGGTGAATCCATCTTAGTTGAAGGATGCATTTACGTGCTTCAATCCTGGTTCTTCCAACATATTCCAGCTCAAGCAAATTCTTTCAGATACAATGGCCAAGAACTTCTTCCAGTGGCTCAATACCGGTCCATGATTGACAGCATTCAAGAAGATGACGTAGTCTGGGATTACTTTGATCGACAATTGTCTCCTCCCAGATATACGTACGCTTATGGCAAGCGGTTCAAATTGCTGGGACCATTTTTCTACACTTACTACCAACCGGAGCAATGTGTTCGGCAGTTCTCCCAGAGGCAACAGTACATTGAAGCCAGACTACTATCAGGAGCTATGGCAGAATTCGATCTCACTTCCGCACAATGGTCCGGGGCATATCATTCCGCCTGCTACGGCTGGGATTCCTTTGTTTCTCTCAAAATCTTTCATGGTCCTAGAGTGTCTGGCGACTATCATGAATGGTGGCAAATTGTTTGTCCTCCACCTCTTTGTCAAGATCAATAAAAGTTCAAAATTCATCATTCCAATAAAAATTTTCTCTCTCTATTATTGTTTGACGACCTCACCTAGGTAACAAGGCATATTTTTGTTGTTCATTTCTCTTGCAAAAAGAATGACAACACAATTGTCGTGATTCCTGCGATGACTCAATCCCTATTAATGGGATATCTTTTTCAAACTGTCTACCATATTTTTAACAAATATTTCTTCAAAAAACCAATTCCTTCAGAATCTAATTCGGTCTTTGCCCTGCAGAGAGCATCCACAACATTTGATGGTTAGGACAATGTCAGGAAGAAGAACCGCATCACCACAACACTCCTCAGCCTCAGAATAAGAAATGGATCCCCCCGGGAGTCAAGATCAGCAACAAGAGGATGATGTCATAGACCCGCAAATGTATGCCATGTTCTGGAAGATGATGAACAAGATGATGAATGAGCAGCCCGGGACCAGCTCAGAAAAGAACCCATTCAGAGAGAAGTTCCACGGACACAAGAATAAGAAGGCTTCCAAGAAGCAGGTTCAGCCAGAGGAAATTTTAGATGAATCAGAATCAGCGGAAGACACTGAGGAAGAATATGAGGTGCCTCCGACAGTTCAGAAATGTGGTCGAGAACAAAGAAGAAACTGCAAACCAAAGAGTCAGGTCACAAAAGAGCCCCTGCAGACACAATTTAGAGAAATAGCCAGAGTGGTTAAAGATTTGCAAGCCCGCGACAAGGGCAAGAAAGTCTTCACCAGCGAAGACTTCTATGATGGCCTAGAAGGTGATGATGATCTGGAGAACCTTCCCCGAAAATTCATCAAGTTTGATGGTTCTGACGACCCGAAAGCTCATCTCGCCATATTCTTCGCAGAGTGCTAAAGATTCAAGAGAGATAACAAAGCACTATTCCTATGTTTTCCCCGCAGCTTGGAAGGAGTTGCAGTTAAATGGTATGCTGAGCATATCAATCCTATCGAGCTCAAGGAGTTCGATAAAGTGGTGAATTTGTTTATTGAACACTTCTTGTTCAACATAGAGGCGCTCCCAACACTAAGTCATCTCTGCAATTTAAGGCAGAACGAAAATGAAAAAGCACGGGATTTCATTTATAGATGGAGATCAGCCTGCAATAAAAGGAGGGATCCTATATCAAAAAAACATGTTTTATCACTGATCCTCAACAATTTCTCGCAACCTCTGAGAGGATTGATATCCACCGCACCATCCAGGACCTTCATTGAGCTAACTGAGCGAGCAGAATGGCTCAAGCTAAGTGTGAAAAATGGAGTCTACGAAGGCTTCACATTTTTCAAGCATAACCCTCAAGGTGAACAAAAGAAGAAAACACACTTCACCTACTCTGCCAACAACAACAACAATAGCCGAAACCATTACAAAGGGTAGAAGAAAGATTATTGCTACGGTGCAGGCAATGTAAACAACAAAGGTGATCATAAAGGAAATCCTGCTCCTTAATACAACAAGCTTCCTCAGCAGGATCAAGGGCCGAAACTGCATGAGAAGGCCAAACATGAAGGATAGAGTTACGACAGAAAATTCACTTCTCTCGATCAATCACTTGAAGATGTGCTCGAGTATATGCTATCGAAGGAAATGGTCAAGTTGCCTAGACTAGTCGATCCCCCTGTGCCCATGGGAAAGTGGAAAGATCAATTTTGCAAGTTCCACAGAACAGTGGGACACAACACTGAGAACTGTTTCGTTCTCAAGAACATTGTGCAGGATCTTATTGACAAAAATCTATTGGTAGGAGGAGAAGAAGAAGAGAAAATGAATATTCTCAATCAACCATTTCCTTCACACACCACAGCAATGATATTTGAACATCCATTCTTGCCTCATGAACACATCAAGTTGTGTTCTGTCCAAGATCTCCAAGTTCAGCATCAGGTGTCAGTGCTACGGCAAGCAGGCCCAACTTCTAAGAAAATGAACATAATCTCAACACTTGGTAAGATGAAAGTGTCTGAAGAACCTGCAAAGTCATCCCCCAAATTAAGAGGAATTCCTGATTTCCTTAATCAGTTCATCAAGCCTATGCTGGAAAAGAAAAGTCAGAAGCCTCTAACTGCTTTTTCCAATGTTTCCATCTTGGATTTAGCTAAGAGTTCCTGCAAGCATCAACTAGTACTGGATGATTTGCTCAAAAAGATTAAGGTCAAGCCCAGTACCACACCTGAAGACATGGTACAAATTGTGAATTCAACCATACTAATGCACCGATCACCTTCTCGGATGAGGACCTTCCCAAGCCTCACTCCTTTCATAACAATGCTTTATACATTGTCGTTCGAGTCAGAGGAATGACAGTACCCCATGTGCTAGTTGATGGAGGCAGCAACCTCAATATTTGTCCTGAAATGACAGAAAAAGCATTAAGGATCAAGGATGAAGAATACATTCCAGATCCTATCACCATATATGGGTTTGACAATCATGGTCAAACAGCTAAAGGCAAGATATTCCTGGAGGTGTTCATCAATTACTCCGTGCATTCAGTCCTCTTTCATGTGGTCAATGTACCACCCACCTACAATCTGCTGCTCGGAAGGGCATGGATCCATAATGCGAATGCGGTACCTTCCACTCTCCATCAATGTGTAAAATGATCAAAAGGTGGAATGATTACAACAGTATTGGGAGAGGACCCAGAAGAAAGGCTCTCGCAGCCCATGATCCCTCGACCATCATTCACTGTAGATATCCCTAGCATCAGGGAAAGTGAAGAAATCAGTCTCGGAGAAAGTCGAGAAATACTTCAGACATCCTCAGAATTAGCTTTGCACATTGTAGCCATGACCCGATAGAGAGGTCCTGAATTCTTCAAAATTGGAGGTCGGATCAACTACAACGCTATTAAAGATCATTCGTTGTTCCCGCAATTCATGAAGGCAAGAAAGGGATTTGATTTACTCCTGAAACATGGTTATCAACCCTTTAAAGGACTGGGCAAAAATGAAGATGGTCGCATCGAGCCAGTGATCCAGAAGCATCATCCTCATAGAGCAGGACTAGGATTTTCCGGTGAAAGCCAGCAAAAGAAGACTATTTTTGTAAAAGGGGAACATTAAGAAATCATTGTCGCACTTTCCTTTCTATGCCCTTCAAAATAAATGTCTCCATGTCTTTGATCAAGTCAAATCAATAAAATGTCAAGTTTCTTTGTCTATCTGGATGCCATCCATTTCTTTTCTCTCTATCTCCTAATTTCAATGTTATTTTACACATGGTTCTTTTCAAATAATTGTTTGTCTTATGATGGGTCATTTTATCTGAATCAAATTTCCCCTCCAAAATTTCAGAATGACTTCTCGAGCAATCAAGAAGCTCGTTCTCAATCCAAAGGCTTTTCAGAAGTCGATAACAATTCATCGAGTCAAAGCCAGCACAAAAGATGGCAAGGTTGCAGAACTGTCAGATGATTATGCAGAATTTGATCAGTCTCTTCAAGAATTACCAAAGTTCGCCTCAACTCAGAAGCAGGATGAACCATCTGCTCTAGTACAAGATCCGACTGAAGATGTCAATATCGTTTCAGAGGACGATCCCAAGATTCTCAAGATCGGAACCAGTCTAAGTCCGAAAGAGAAAGAAAGGCTTACAAATTTTCTCAAGCAACATGAAGAAGTGTTCGCATGGACATATGAAGATATGCCGGGTTTAGACCCCAAATTGGTCGAACACCGTCTCGTTTTAAGGCCAGATGCTAAGCCAGTCAAGCATAAATTGAGAAAAATGGATCCCAGAATAGAACAAGTCAAAGAACGACTCGAAGATCTGCTCAAAGCAGATTCATTCAAACTATTGACTACCCAGATTGGTTAGCCATTATTGTTGTCGTTCCAAAGAAAAGTGGCAAAGTGAGGATTTTCATAGACTTCAGAGACCTCAACAAGGCAACTCTGAAGGATGATTATCCACTTCCAAGCATTGATCTCTTAATCGACAACACGGCAGGACATGCCATGTTCTCTTTTATGGATGGATATTTCGGCTACAATCAGATTAAGTTAGTCGCCCGCGACCAATCAAAAACTTCCTTCACTACGCCTTGGGGCACTTTTTGCTATACAGTTATGCCTTTTGGGCTCAAGAATGCTGGAGCAACATATCAACGGGTGATGGCCGTCATCTTTCACGATCAGATTCGCAAAATCATGGATGCTTATGTTGATGATATCTTCGTGAAATCCAAAGAGGAAGAAGATCACCTCGAAGCCCTTGATCAAGTTTTTAAGCGACTCATTCTTTATAAGTTAAGGCTTAACCCTCAAAAGTGTGTTTTGGAGTCGAATCAGGCAAATTGTTGGGTTTTTTGGTCAGTAAAAAGAGAATTGAAGTTGACCCAGCCAAAGCAAAGGCTATCATTGATATGTCACCCCTGACATATCTCAAAGAATTGTGTAGCCTTCAAGGACGCATGCAATCAATTCGGCAATTTATTTCCAACTTGGCATTGAGATGTGAACCCTTTAACCACTTGCTCTGAAAAGGAGTGAAGTTCGAATGGAGACCAGAATGTCAGCAATTGTTTGATCGGATCAAGAAGTATCTTCTCAATCCTCCTATCCTGAAGCTGCTAGAATTGGGAAAACCTCTTTTACTATATATCTCAGTCAATCAAGTCGCATGCGGTGGATTCTTGGCGCAATACAAACAAGGCAGAATGATAGAGCATGCCATTTATTATGTGAGTAAGACTTTCATAGACTATGAAAAGAAATACTCTCAAATAGAGAAGACCTGCCTAGCTCTCGTATGGATGTGTCAGAAGCTAAGACACTATCTGAAGTCAAAATTTTGTCTAAACTCAATCCCCTCAAATACATTTTAAAGCAACCTTTTCTCAGCAGACGAGTCGCCAAATGGCAAGTCTTACTGATGCAGTATGACTTAGAATATGTCTCGCAGCAATCAATAAAAGGACAAGCAATTCCAGATCAATTGGCAGATTTTCCTCTGGCAGAAGAAGTAAAAGCCGAAGATGATTTCCCGGACGAGCAAATATGCAATATTCAACAATCTCCAGTCTGAAATTTATTTTTCGATGGTTCCAAGAATATGGCTGGAATAGGCATCGGGATTTTATTAATCACTCCTGAGAAGGAGATGATTCCATTTTCTCTC
The DNA here is from genome assembly GCF_984573655.1 of Nuphar pumila. NCBI lineage: Eukaryota > Viridiplantae > Streptophyta > Magnoliopsida > Nymphaeales > Nymphaeaceae > Nuphar > Nuphar pumila. The sequence goes on along the minus strand of NC_143257.1, from coordinate 88,158,661 downwards.
AAATTAGACTTTCAATGCACCCACAATATGGCTGAGTACGAAGCTCTAATTCAAGGTCTAAATATTCTACTAGACTTCAATGTTAAGAGAGTGCATGCCTACGGCGACTCATTACTCGTTGTCAATCAAGTCCGAGCCGAATGGCAAGTGAAAGATCAAAAGCTATTTCTTTATCAGAAAATTATTTCAGCTCTTGTCAACAATTTTGAAGAATTTCAGCTCTTCCATATCAAGAGAGATTTTAATCAAGTGGCTGATAGCCTAGCTAGCCTAGGATCCATTATGGCATTCAAGAATGGAGAATCTTGTCGCTCCTTTGAAATTGGCAGACTTGACCAACCTGCCTTCATTTCAACAGAACAAGTAAACCAGGCTGAGCAAAAGAAGAAGCCTTGGTATTACAACATCAAGAATTTCATAGAAATCGGGGAATTTCCCCCAGAACTCTCGAAGAAAGAGCAACGAGCAATCCAACGTATGTCTACTCGATACTTCATTCTGGCCAATGTCCTCTATCGTCGTGGATTTAGTTCAGAGTATTCCAGATGCTTAGACGAAGACGAAGCTAAAGAAGTCGTGCGAGAAGCACACGAAGGCATTTGTGATGGCCACGTCGGCTACCAAACCCTTGTCAAGCAGATCATTAGAGCAGGTTATTATTGGAAAACTATGCAGCAAGACTGTTATCACTATTTGAAAAAGTGTGTTCAATGCCAAATACACGCACCTTCTATTCATGCTCCAGCAACAGATCTGCAATCTGTTGTCTCTTCATGGTCGTTCTCTATGTGGGCCTTCGATGTCGTAGAACCCATTACTCCCACTGCTTCAAATGGTCACAAATACTTTCTTGCTGCGACAGAATATTTTATCAAGTGGGTAGAAGCTATCACTCTTCGCACAACAGAAGGCCGACACGTGGTCTCTTTTATTCACAAGAGCATCCTTTGTCGTTTCGGCATCCCGCATGACATCGTGTCAGATAATGGCAGTCATTTTAAGAATGAAAAGATAAAGACATTCTGCTCAAAGTTCAAAATCTATCATCATTTCTCTGCTTCATATTACCCTCAAGGAAATGGTCAGGCAGAGGCCACCAACAAAATTTTAATTCGTATCTTGGAGCGAACTATAGAAACAGGTCGTGACTGGCATGAGAAGATTCACGATACACTATGGGCCTACCGGACCACCATTCGCACTCCCACAAATGCTACTCCATCAGAACTGGTCTATGGAACAATAGTATTGCCGCTACATGTTCAGAAGCCCGCTTTGAAATTTGCTTCACTTCTGCAATTACCCATTGATCAATACCAACAGCAATGACTGGTGCAGTTAGACTTGCTCGACGAGAGAAGGCTAAAAGCAGCAGAGCATGCTCAATCCTATCGCCAGAGGATAGCCAAGCAGTACGCGAAGTCTGTCATCGAAAGAAGATTCAAAGTCAATGATCTAGTACTTCGATCCACAACTTATCTCAAGCATCATCCTGGCGGCAAATGGTCGCCAAATTGGGAAGGTCCCTATGTCGTCAAAGAAACACTACCCCGCAACTCATATCTGCAAATTAACACCGATGGGGTGGAATTGCCAGATCCCATTAATGCTCGACACTTGAAAAAGTTCTATACTTGAAGCATCTATTCTTCCTTTGTAATCTTCGTATTTTCTTCAAATAATGATCAAACTTTCTTTCCCAGTTACACTAGGGCATTTTTAAAATTTTGTTCTGTATACAGACAGGATAAACAAATTCCTCATTTTACCCACTTATGCATCCATATGCATCAATTTGCATTCATTTGCATTCAACTGCATTAATAACAATCTGGTCAGTATTGGGATTTCAGCAAACAGTCCCATCACAACTCCTAATTGTTATTCAAAATCGAAAAACAATCATTAATACTGAACCAAAATCCAGTGCTCGAACTAGTATTATTTCAAAATCCAGTGCTCGAACTGGTATTATTTCAAAATCCAGTGCTCAAACTGGAATTATTTTAAAATCCAATTTTCAAGTTGGTCTATATTTTCCTTTGAAAAACTGAGTTCCGACTCGAGTTTTTCTCTCAAAATTATTTTTCTTTTGAAAAACCGAGTTCTGACTTGGGTTTTCCTTTAAATTATTTTTTCTTTGAAGATCCGAGCTCCGACTCGGGTTTTCTTTCAAATCATTTTTTCCTTTGAAGATCTGAGTTTCGACTCAGGTTTTCCTTTAAATTATTTTTTTCTTTGAAGATCCGAGTTCCGACTCGAGTTTTCCTTAAAAACATTTTTTTCTTTGAAGATCTGAGTTTTGACTGAGGTTTTCCTTTAAATTATTTTTTTCTTTGAAGATCCGAGTTCCGACTCGGGTTTTCCTTCAAATCATTTTTTCCTTTGAAGATCTGAGTTCTGACTCAGGTGTTCCTTTAAATTACTTTTTCTTTTGAAGAACTGAGTTCTGGCTCGGGTTTTTCCTTAAATAATTTTCCTTTATTGATTCGGGTTCTAACTCGTAATCTCTCTACTTTATTCGAGCTCTGACTCGAGCTCTTCATTTTCTTTTGTTGATTCGGGTTCCGACTCGAGATCTCTCTACCTTATTCGAGCTAAGATTCGAGCTCTTCATTTTCTTTTGTTGAACCGGGTTCCGACTCGAGATCTTTTTATTTATTCAAGCCTTGACTCGAGCTCTTCATTCTCTTTGTTGATCTGGGTTCCGACTCATGATCTCTTTGCTCTCTTCGAGCTCTGACCTGAGCTCTTCATTCTCTTTTGTTGATCCAGGTTCCGAATCGTGATCTCTTTACTTTATTCGAGCTCTGACTCGAACTCATCATTCTCCTTTGTTGATCCAAGTCATTTCAATCCTCAGGGTCTGTCAATTTCTCAAATTTGACATTTTGCCCATCAATTCCAATTTAACCCTCGGGTCATGCAATTTCCAATTTCGACCTCCGGGTCACCCAAGTTCCAATTCTCAATTTCAATTACCAAATTTTCAATTTCGACCGTCAGGTCACTCAATTTCCAATTTTGACCTCCAGGTCATCCAATTTCCAACATTCGACCTTCGGGTCACTCAATTGCCAATTCCGACCTTCAGGTCATCCATTTCCAATTTTGACCTCTAGGTCACCTAATTTCGACCTTCGGGTCACCCAATTCTCCAATTTGGACCTCTGACTCCCCCAATTTCGACCTTTGGGTCAACCAATTCTCAATTTCGACCGTTAGGTCATCCGATTTCAAACCTTCGGGTTATCAATTCTATCTCAATCATTTTCAACCTGCGGGTCGCCTTTGCTAATCATGGTCGTGTTCATTCCGACTATTGGCTCAATATCCAATTTCAATCATTTTCTCTTGCGAGAGACCTTTTTTAGGGAGAGTTCGAGGGAGCTCATTCTTTTCGCATGCTATCTAATGCATTCACTTAGCCCCGTTTCAGGGAGAGTTTGAAGGGACTCGCGTCTTCGTGAACCATTTGCAAAACAATTTCTAATTTTACACAAGGAACCCTTTTAAAGGGAGAGGCTCGATGGAGACTCGCTTTTCTTGTGACCCCCCCCCCCCCCCCCAATTTTCCTACTACGCCATTTTCATCATGAAGGACCCTCTCTTCAGGGAGAGTGTGATGGACTTGTTTCTTTGTGACCCAATTTTTCGACCTCACTATTATCGGCCCCTTTCCATAAGAGAAGCCTAATATTAGGGAGCTTTGACAAAAGTTTAATTTCTCTTCGAAAGTTCGTTTTGCAAACATCTCCTCTTCAGGGAAGAGAGGAGTATTTAACATTTCTCATTCAAGTAAGGGCTAAGCCTGAGTCTCTCTTTTTGTGGAAAAAGAGAGGAGAATTTTCGTTACGGATGCGTTGAGCCGGACCTCAAATATTCTCTTTCACCAAGGATTTCAAGAACATTTTGTCAATTTGTCAATCAATTACCTGTTGATTTCAGAATTTTATTGCACAAATCTCTATCTCAGTTTATCTTTAGCATTACCTCCAAAAGAGTGAAGCTTTTGCGAAAAGAGATTCAAAATTGAAATTCTTTCTATTGGCCAACCAAAAGGATGAAGGATAAATCCTCGATATAGCCAGAAAAGAAGAGTCAATATTATTGCAAAGCCATAGATGATTGATATTGATCACAGTCAATGGCACATCTCTAAAGATCATTCTTATAAAGATGAGACAGTGGAAATATCCTGAGCGCCAGAAAAAAGAGAGAATTCATCCAAGCCCTGTCTCCTCAAAATTACCTAAGCTGCAATTAAATATCCGCAAAGGGGATCCCTCAATTATCGTCAAGATGAAGGCGAATTAAGCGAGTAGACCCCCGGGGCCAAAGAAGATTTGAAACATCTCCAAGATGACGGAGTTTGTGATGGATCCTTCCAGGGAAAGTCCAAAGCATTGTCGAGATGAAGGCAAATGCGATGAACCTCTCGACAATCCCTAAAAGATATTTAATTTCAGCTATCACCCAAAGACCTTCAGGCCAATGAGCCAATATCATCAACATGACCCCTAAGGCAAACAAGGATCGAAACATCTCCAAGTTGAAGAAGTTTGTGACGTACCCTTCCAAAAGAGAAAAAGAGAGAAAAAAGAAAGAGAGAAAAAGTCAGAACATCTCCAAAATGAAGGAGAATGTAACCAAAACTCAAGAGAGTCAAAAGAGTGCAGAAAGATTATCATGAGAGAAGCTCCCAGGATATCAAACTGCCAAATCTATCAAGAATCTTCTTTAAATTTGTGAAATTCTATTATCAATATTCTTTCATAATATCAAATTCTCTTTCCTGTTTATATCAAGGAAATTGATAGCTTCCTTGAAGAAGGTCAATCACAAGCAATTTGGATTCCAAATCTTGATTCTAGGAAGTCAATCTCATTTGGAGGTAATGCTTCAGGTAGAAAAGAAGGAATATTTTGCAACAATGTGCATCATTTTCAAATACTTTGAATCAACAACAAAATTCTCAAGCATTTTGACAATATTTATAGCTATCCTGACGCGAAGCGAGAAGCTTGATGTCCGTTTTTTATACATCCTGACACCCATTTTACATCCCTCTTAAGGACTTGATTCCTTCCCTTCTTTGAGAGCGTGAGCTCTCAGATTTGCACACTTCCCTGTGTCCCCACTGTCCAACCATAGACAGTCTCATTTTGGTTCGAGGTCGAACCACCAATCATTTTCTCGCAAAAGGCAATTCAAAAGCTGGTTTTAGTCTCAGCAATGAGACGCCCAAGATCAATCCCTTTTCAAGCTTTAGGGACCCCGTTTTCCTTTTGCAAAACCCCTGTCGGATTTATTGTGCAAAATCCAAAGGTTTCATCATGGTCTCTTCTTTCGAGGATTCCATTTCATTTTCCACCCGATCAGGATAAGAGTTCAAACTTGAGCCTCCTTCAATAAGGTATTTCATTTTTTGCCCAATCAACATAAGGGCACAAATCTGAGCCTCATTTGATGAGGTATTCCATTTTCCGCCCAATCAGGATAAGGGTACAAACATGAGCCTCCTTTGATGAGGTATTTCATTTTCCGCCCGATCAGGTTAAGGGTATAAACCTGAGTCTCATTTCCATGAGATATTTTCATTCTCCAATACGGTTAAGGGTCAAATCTGAGCTTCGTTCCATACGAAGCATTTTCTGTCACATCCAGGTTAAGGGCAAAACCTGAAATTCACTCTCACAGAACAAATCTTTTCTCTTTATTCTCCATTTCATATCTACCATCTTCCTCGGGCTAATTTCTTCATACCCAGTCGGATCCTTCTAACTGGGGCATTTTTTGTATATAGCCTAAATTTGGAGTGTTTTTCTTTGCCACTAAGCTCGACCACAAGCCGGCTTAGTAGCAAAGAGGGGCATATGAAAACACCCCAAATTTTTACTCACCTTCTTGACATCTCCACAAATCATCACATTTCAGTTCTCCAGAAGCAATGACGGGCAAAATGGTCATTTTCTGAGATTGAACCTTGCAGAAAGTCTAAAATTTCATTCGTGAGCCTCAAAATTTCTATATTTAGGTTCAGAAACATCTTTAAACTACAAATCTTCAAAATTCTATTATGGACAAAAAGCTAGAATTTCCAAGTCCTGGCTCAGAGTAGCATTTTTTGAAACATGTCTTTGCATAGCATTGCATGAACATTTCATATCATTTCACTGCACAGCATGTCATTTCGAGATCCAGAAACTCTCGATTTCAAAAATTCTCAATCCAGATTCGAGTTTTAACTCTTTTCAAAATTGATTTCAAAACCCTGGGTTTTCAAAATTGCCAATCTTTCCCATTTTACCCCCAGGACTTTGAATTACAAAAGTTTTTCTCAGGAAAACAATCTGGATATTTGGATATTGATTTTAAAGATTTTATCTCAAAACTTTTTGCAAAAAAAAGATTTTAAATCTCTTTACAAAATTTCTGTATTTTCTTTATCCATATTTTTGCCCTGAAAAACCATTTTTTTCCAAATTCTTGAAAACAAACAAAGTTTTATCTCGTATTATAAAAATTCCAAAAAAAGAAGTTATTTCTTATGTTTTTATTTTCAAATAAATGGTGTGGGACCCGCCTTTGAACTAGCATCACACTCAGATTCTCAGGTAAGTTTCTTATTTTCAAGCGGGACCCACCTGGAGATCGCACCAATTTGCAAATTCCTCTTTTTAATTTCTTAATGTTATTTATTTTTTTTTAAGTAGTTAGTGGGCCCACACACATGTGGCGCCCCACTTGAAAATAAAAGATTTGCCAAAACAAAATAAAACTTTATTTTCAAAAAGAATTTTAAAAAATTGGCTGAGGTGGCATCTCCCATTTAATTTTATCTTTTTTATATTTTTTTATTCACTATTCTTTTTTTTAAGAAACAACCTCAAAACGGTGCCACAGCCATACTTCCCAAAAAAAATCATCTTACCTAAAACTTAGGTAAATGAAACATTTTTTTTTGAAAAACATAAGATGCGCCCCTTTTGAAAACGGCAACATTGAAGTTTCAGTTTCAAAAATTTTCAAAAAGATGTAATGGAACCTCTGAAAGGAAGTTGCGATTTTCATTGAAAGGAGGCTCAAAATTCTTTAAAAGAGGGGGTTTTGGATGAAAGGGGGGAGGAGGAAGCCGATTGAGTGGTGGTTTTGGGTGTTCTTATTGCAGGTACCCGTATATGCGGTAGAGGCCCTTCATTTTGGAGGATTTTCATCCAGACTACAAAACTCCACAAAGAGGAGAAGATCGGCCCTCACTGAAGCTCTTGGCTACCGTGATCAAGAGGAGACCCACGACTCCATCCCTCTCATCCCTCAAAACCCCGGTTCCTCTCGACTGGCAGGAGGCCGATTGATGTTTTTTTCCACATCCTCTTTGGTTTTCGCAGAAAATTCAGCGTGTTCCTCATCTTCCTTCAGCCCAGCAGCTGCAGAATCGCTTTTCTTCTGCAGCCTACAAGTCGTTTGATGTAGGAGATCCAGCCACCAGCTCCTTCACTTTTCCTTCAACCCACCAGCAGAGGAAATCCAGCGTTTTCCCCATCCATCTTCAGCCCAGCAGCAGAGGAAATTGTGATCATCGCAAAAATTTTCCTCTCTTGTGGTTTCTCTCTCTTCCTTCTCTTTTCCTTTCTAACCTCTTATTTTCCTCCTTTTTAAAGGGAGAAAGATAAAAGACAGAAAGAAAGAGAGAAGAGAAAAGAAGGAGAGGAATTCTTTTGCGGGTCTCACTTGACCTTAATTTTGAAAATTTTTGAAATAACTCGCCTCCGTTTTTGAAATATTTGCGGGAAAACTGGGAGACGGGATCCGCTCGTTGGTACGAGGTTCAACCGTTTCTGGCGCCTTTACCAGGGGTAATCGAACCAAGGGTCGAATTTTATGCCTTTTGCTTTGCAAAGAATTTATCTAAGAAATTATTCTAAGTTTAAATGCACAAAGAATCATGCTTGTGCAAATGCGAAGATGTATGCTCTTTTTGAAATATTTTTGAAGAATTCCCAAGTGTTCCTGAGATGAATCTGATAAAGTGAAGAAATGATTTTAACTTAGAACTTAAGATTAAAGTTCTAAGTTTTAGAATAATCAAGAGCTTGGGAATATGAATCTCGATTTGGAAAATGATCTTGAAGCTGAGAGAAAAGAGAAGAAAGGAAATTTTAAAGTCATAAATGGACTTTGAATTAGAAATTTGAACTTGGATGAATATTTGGAATGGAATCGAATTCTATCTTTGAAATTTTTAGGAGGAAAATGGGGAAAATAGATTGGAGAAATAAGATAGAGTTGGAATTTCAAGATGAAATTTGAATCCAAGATCTGGATTCTAAATAGGGTTCAAAGTTGAATTTTGAATTTAGGATCTGAAATGGAAACTTGATTTGAAATCTGGAATAAAATGGAATTGGTTTTAAGAATTGGAATTAAAGTGGAATTTTGGATTTAGAATTTTGAATGGAATCGGATCCAAGATTTGGAATCCAAGATGGAATTGGATCTGAAGTTTTGAATGGAATTGGATCTGAAGTCTGAGATCCAAAGTAGAATGGGATTCTGGATCCTAAATGGAATTTGGATCTGTAATCTGAGATTCAAAGTAGAGTTGGGTTTTGGATCCTAGAATAGAATTGGATCTGAAGTCTGAGATCCAATGTAGGATTGGATTCTGGATCCTAGAATGGATTTGGATCTGAAGTGTGAGATCCAATGTAGGATTGGGTTCTGAATCCTAGAATGGATTTTTGGATCTGAATCTGAGATCCAATGAAGAATTGGATTCTGGATCCTAGAATGGATTTTTGGATCTGAATCTGAGATCCAATGAAGAATGGGGATCTAGATCCTAAGTGGAATTTTGGATCTGTAATCTGAGATCCAAAGGTGAAGTCGGATTCATACTTGGAAATCTATATCCAAGTTGAGATTAGGATCTAGCTTTGGTTTTTGGAATTTCCAAAATTGATTTGAGAATTGAATTTTGAATATACAAATGAATTTCAAAGTCAAATTGGACTTTGAATCTGAAACTAAAAAAAATGAATCAAGAATTTCAAAGTTAAATTGAACTTTGAATTTGATTGTAGTTTTGAATATAAAATGAATTTGGAATTTCAAAGTCAAATTGAACTTTGAAATCTGATTTGAATTGGAAATTTTGAAATGAATTTGAAATTTCAAAGTCAAATTTGAACTTTGAAATCTGATTTGAATTGGAATTCTTTGAATATAAAATGAATTTGAAATCTCAAAGTTAAATTGGACTTTGAGATTTTGAAAAAAATGAAATAGAATTGAAAATGAAAAGATGAATTGGATTTTACAAGAATTGAAGATTGATTGAAGAAGATATTAACATCACTTGGAGTTTTTGAGAAAGGAATTTTGGAAATATGATGCAGTTCTATCCTATATGATGAATGAGAAAAGATTTGAAATTAGATTTTGAAAAAGCTATTCCATTCTTTAAATGAATTAAAAATGAGATTGAAGACATAATACATCCTTGACTATGGTCATTGAATGTATTATATAATAACCACATTTAAATTCGAGTGAAGAATAAAATACATTTTGGTGCTTTATAGAATTTAAAATGAAATTAACCCTCAATATACCCTGACTATGGCCATTGGTATATGTGTTGACTTAATTTTAAATTATATTCTGATAAAAGAAGAAAAATATTTAAGAAAAACATGATGAATTTTGAAAATGATCCAGTGTTATTTTATAAAAGATAAGAATCCTAAGTTTTGTTTACATCCTGACTATGGCTATTGATGTAAATCATCAACTTAGTATTAATTACCTCTTACGAAATGGTGCACGTGCCATTCATGTTTCACCATTGTGAGAGTTTGAGAAATAAAAGGCAAAAAGCATGAAAATGAGATATTTACAATGCTCATTCATTCTATCTAAAACAAGAAATGTAAATTTTCATTAAGGTCTAACTATTACAATACATAAAATTGAATTTACAACTCCTAATGATGATATTTTTCACATATTTCCTGCAAAAGCATCTGGGTTAATATGAAAATAGAGGGAAATCACACATATCATATGGAAATCAATAGTGAAAGGCTCATATGCCAAGATATATATGGCAAAAAGGATAGAAAATGATATATATATATATATACATCCATATATATGTATATGGGTATATATATATAGGTACATATGTATATCAATAGCTTGTAAAAACATATGAATATATATATATATATATATATATATATATATATATATATATATATATATATATATATATATATATACATATATATGTAGACATATGTGGGTATAGACATATATACGTATATATATCTATGTCTATGTACAAAATATCTAAAAAAAAACAATGAAAAATTATATATGAAAAGGTGTTCAGAATTTTGCCTTGCTTGAATGATGAAATGTGTATTTACACATTTTATTTACTGTGTGATGAATGTCATACTATGCACCTGCATAGTAATTCAGCAAATGTGTAAAAATAATAGATGTACAAGTATTGGAAAAGGGGCCTGGGCATTGAGGGTGGATGAATTTGAGCATGCAAGTGAACATGCGGCTGTGGTGGATGCTGGTGGCAAATGTGCAGAAGTGTGTGGATAGGCAGTTTTAAATATGATGCTGTGTAGCAAAGTGTTGGATAGCAAATCATTGATGTAAGATACAAGTGATGTGAGATCTACTGCTAAAAAAAAATGCTAACAGAAGCTGCCTATGCTGAAGCTGAATTTGCGAAGGATGTAATGCCAATGATGACATATGTGAGTGTAACTATGTCCCTACTCCTAATGTTCATGATATATCAAATAACCAATGCAGCATAAATCATCAAAACAGCATCAGATTTGGCGATTTTGAGTTACATACCTGTTAACTGAAAACCTCAAAGCCTCTAGATCTTACAAGACCCTCCAGCAGCTTGACTTTCGCGATTTCGCCTTTAATGGCAGCAAATGCAACTTGACTTGTAGCACATAAATTATCCATAACTCTTCTGAATGGTATTTTTAAGGTGATTGGCCGAATCCCCTGCAAGAGAGAGTCTGCTAGAGCTGATCATTGAACTCAAGACTCATTATATCGACAGATCATTAGAACTGGTTCAACATGTTGTTGGTCAAGACAAAAATGCAGTGCGAATGAAATTACATTCCTCCCTAACGCAACGCTGCAATTGTAGATCAATGATTTTTAACAACCCAGAAATTCAGTATTGCTGGAATAATTGTGATGCTTCAATTGCCAACCACCCCACTATCTGCACCATCTCCTGGTGGTCTCATGTCAGATCCACAATGGTAGATGCCGCAAAATGATGGGTAAATGCTATGAGGATGAATACTACGAACTGATTCCTGCAAGGTGACTTCAGAGAGAGATCCTTTTAGTAATACACAGGATTATACATACAGGAAGGAAGGAAAAAGAAAGTATTTGTTTAACATTTGGAGCATAACCCAAGTGATATAGCAAGAATATGATATCCATCAGTTCCTCCTCTCTTAGACCTTCAGAGAACATATTATGAGCCTGTGTATGTTACATCGATCAATGCTCAAAACCAATATCAGATTGACTACTTGAATTAGGTTCCTGGTTCAAATTGCCATTGTCGCATTCTGATGCAGCATGCATAAATCTCCCAACAACAGAACCACAATGAGCAGCGTCTCTGCTCTTCCATAGCTCATGAATGCATATTTCCACTTTGATGACGAGTATAAGTGCGAAAGTATGAAGTTCATGTAATCACGCAGCTCATACAAAATTAAAATAAAAGAAAGCAACAGACTATCTAATCCTATAACAATGATTTTAACGCAATGATTTTGATAGTCTGATCTATGGATCGGTAGTACATCAAATCACTAGTAATTTGGCTATTCAAATTCAAAAATTAACAAAAGAAAGAAGAAAAGAAAGAAAAAAAAAAGTAAAGAATATGTGCTTACCTTGATTTCCCAGTGGTCATTCTAGACTTCTGAATCATGAACATGTATCCAGACGCAGCTTCAAGCCGTGAGACATGTGTTTCTAGTTGCAGAGATGCAGACCTGAGGGTGTACAACAATGAAAGTGTGGGTGCTATTGTAACACTGCAGCCGGGAGGTGGAGACAAGTCAAATGGCTGTTGACGCCGAACACACAGGGGAACTGTATACTGAATAAGGCAAATTCTCATTTATTGCTGATTCAGGGAATTCCCTGAACTAGCATGGCTTAGGGCTGGAAAACCCTACGGTCAGCCCTTTTCCCTGCATCGAACTTGGCATGCCATCGAAGATATGTTCCCAGGTCATAACATTCAACTTCATACCTTATATCTAGGTAAAGAAATTCCTTTAAAACATTTCAAGTCGACACCCAAAGTTTCAAAACCACTTGAGTCCTCAGATCGATTCACAACGAATCGATGGGTCACCTGTTATGCATGATGCACAGCCTCCAGAAGCCGACCCTGGTGTTTCCTCTATTATAGGAACACATTTTGCAAAAGGAATATCAGTTCCCAGCGTGATGAATCCAATGCCTATAAGCAAGATCACTCAAGGTATATTCTGTCAGGTCTTACAGCTGTTATTCCAGCACCACCGTAATGAATCGTGGTTTTGCAGAGGTTTTGAGGGGGGAGGAAATCAAAAGGAGCACATGGGAAGGTCGGAGATGGATTCGTAAAGAAAACACTAGGACAATGGATGCCCTTCGACGCTTCGAGAGAGGCGATATTCCTTCTGATGCCCAGTGAGTTGCTTTGTTTCCGTCGGTGGGAAAAAGGATCTGAGGTTTTGTGGCTTCCCAAATCGCGATCGACCTCGGGAGGCTCCAGTGAAATAGTGAAATGTAGAAATCAAAGAAAAAGAAGGAAGAAGGGATCGTGACGGAGATGGAGGATGCGAGGGCGAGAGTCTGCAGAAGGAGAGAGGGTGGAAATCAGATGGAAGAGAGGAAGGAGAAGAAACAAAAGGTGCGGGGGTGAAAGGCGGTCGAAAACCCTCTTCCCCCCTGTGTCTTTTTATGAAGAGGGGAAGAAGCATCGAGAAAACGGGTTTTGCGATAATAATCCGGAGAAATTTTGAAATTTTAGAGAAATGGCTGTTTTATAAGGAATTTTCAAAAAGAGGGTTTTGCTAAAACAGCTTTTTATAAAAGCGGGTTTACTTAACCATTTTTTCGTAATTTTTTTATAATTTTCTAGATATATATATATATATATATATTGTTTTTGAAAATAATGGAAAGAAGAAACTCTGAAATCTAAGGAAAAGAAAAAAGGTGGTTAAAACTATCCATATATTTTCTTTTTTTTCTTATTTTCTTTTTTTTTTTGCATTTTTAAGAAATAGTCTAGAAAGAGACTTTTTGAGCATTCAGACTCGGTTTGTCTCAAAGAATGGGTTCAGGGGCAAAAGGGTCATTTTTACAAAACTTTGAAAATTTTGGGGTGTTCACAGATGCCCCTCTTTGCTACTAAACCGGTGGAAAGCCGAGCTTAGTGGCAAAGATAACACTCCAAATTTTGAAAATGCCCCAGTCAGTAGGTCTGAACTGGGTGTGGAAGAATTATTTTGAAAATGTGGCTTCTTAGGCTTTGAAACCTTATCTTGAATGGTTTTGGGGGGACGAAATCCTCGAAAATGATATGATTGAGTAGAGAGGGAGGAAATCGTGATGGGACTTTGGACGAAAATCCCGAACTGGTGGAAAATCAGAATTTTGATCAGGTGTCATGGGTGAGACGAGATATTCTTTTTGGAATGATTCAGGTTTAGCCCTTAACCTGGATGGGACAAAGATATATCAAGAAATGAAATTCAAATGAGGAAAGAAATATACGAGGACCTTGATGGGACATTTTTGAAAAATGCCTCGTGAGATGAAGCTCAAGTCGGAATCCTTTCTTTGGATGGATATACAAAGCACGGATTCCTCAATGGGAAGAGCCATGATGGGACTGGGAGAAATCATTTCGTTAAAACAAGGAATTTTGCAAGAACAAGACTCAGGTTTAACCCAAACCTGCAAGGAAGATATCTCGCGAAGCGAGGTTCCGGGTTAACTTTTAGTCTTAAATAAGAAATCTACCATACAAGTTTCTCAAATGGAGAAACCATAATGGGACCTTCAAAATTTGGACGAACAAATCCGAGAGGGGTTTTTGCGAAAGGAGGAAATATAGAGTCTCTAAAGCTTTGAAAAGGGGAAGAAATTGGGCGTCTCATTGCTGAGACTGAAATAGCTTTTGAAATCAAAGAATCTTTCGCAGAAGGTTCAGGTTTGACCCTTATCCTGAGTGGGGAAATCTACCATACAGATTTCTCAAAAATGGAGAAAAACCATAATGGGACCTTCGGAATTTGGACGAACAAATCCGAGAGGGGTTTTTGCGAAAGGAGGAAATATAGGGTCCCTAAAGCTTTGAAAAGGGGAATAAATTGGGCGTCTCATTATTGAGACTAAAATAGCTTTTGAAATCAAAGAATCTTTCGCAGAAGGTTCAGGTTTGACCCTTATCCTAAGTAGGGAAATGTATCATACAGGTTTCTCAAAAATAGAGAAAAACCATAATGGGACCTTCGGAATTTCGACGAACAAATCCGAGAGGGGTTTTTGCGAAAGGAGAAAATATAGAGTCCCTAAAGCTTTGAAAAGAGGAAGAAATTGGGCGTCTCATTGCTGAGACTGAAATAGCTTTTGAAATCAAAGAATCTTTCGCAGAAGGTTCAGGTTTGACCCTTATCCTGAGTAGGGAAATCTACCATACAGGTTTCTCAAAAATGGAGAAAAACCATAATGGGACCTTCGGAATTTGGACGAACAAATCCGAGAGGGGTTTTTGCGAAAGGAGAAAATATAGGGTCCCTAAAGCTTTGAAAAGGGGAATAAATTGGGCGTCTCATTGCTGAGACTGAAATAGCTTTTGAAATCTATGATCTTTCGCAAATGGTTCAGGTTTGACCCTTATCTTGAGTGGGGAAATCTACCATACAGGTTTCTCAAAAATGGAGAAAAACCATAATGGGACCTTCAGAATTTGGACGAACAAATCCGAGAGGGATTTTTGCGAAAGGAGGAAATATAGGGTCCCTAAAGCTTTGAAAAGGGGAAGAAATCGGGCGTCTCATTGCTGAGAATGAAATAGCTTTTGAAATCAAAGAATCTTTCGCAAAAGGTTCGGCTTTGACCCTTATCCTGAGTGGGGAAAACTACCATACAGGTTTCTCAAAAATGGAGAAAAACCATAATGGGACCTTCAGAATTTGGACGAACAAATCTGAGAGGGGTTTTTGCGAAAGGAGGAAATATAGAGTCCCTAAAGCTTTGAAAAGGGGAAGAAATTGGGCGTCTCATTGCTGAGACTGAAATAGCTTTTGAAATCAAAGAATCTTTCGCATAAGGTTCAGGTTTGACCCTTATCCTAAGTGGGAAAATCTACCATACAGGTTTCTCAAAAATGGAGAAAAACCATAATGGGACCTTCGGAATTTGGACGAACAAATCCGAGAGGGGTTTTTGCGAAAGGAGAAAATATAGGGTCCCTAAAGCTTTGAAAAGGGGAAGAAATTGGGCGTCTCATTGCTGAGACTGAAATAGCTTTTGAAATCAAAGAATCTTTCGCAGAAGGTTCAGGTTTGACCCTTATCCTTAGTGGGGACATCTACCATACAGGTTTCTCAAAAATGGAGAAAAACCATAATGGGACCTTCGGAATTTGGACGAACAAATCCGAGAGGGGATTTTGCGAAAGGAGAAAATATAGGGTCCCTAAAGCTTTGAAAAGGGGAAGAAATTGGGCGTCTCTTTGCTGAGACTGAAATAGCTTTTGAAATCTATGATCTTTCGCAAATGGTTCAGGTTTGACCCTTATCCTGAGTAGGGAAATCTACCATACAGGTTTTTCAAAAATGGAGAAAAACCATAATGGGACCTTCAAAATTTGGACGAACAAATCCGAGAGGGGTTTTTGCGAAAGGAGGAAATATAGAGTCTCTAAAGCTTTGAAAAGGGGAAGAAATTGGGCGTCTCATTGCTGAGACTGAAATAGCTTTTGAAATCAAAGAATCTTTCGCAGAAGGTTCAGGTTTGACCCTTATCCTGAGTGGGGAAATCTACCATACAGGTTTCTCAAAAATGGAGAAAAACCATAATGGGACCTTCGGAATTTGGACGAACAAATCCGAGAGGGGGTTTTGCGAAAGGAGGAAATATAGGGTCCCTAAAGCTTTGAAAAGGGAAAGAAATTGGGCGTCTCATTGCTGAGACTGAAATAGCTTTTGAAATCAAAGAATCTTTCGCAGAAGGTTCAGGTTTGACCCTTATCCTGAGTGGGGACATCTACCATACAGGTTTCTCAAAAATGGAGAAAAACCATAATGGGACCTTCGGAATTTGGACGAACAAATCCGAGAGGGGATTTTGCGAAAGGAGAAAATATAGGGTCCCTAAAGCTTTGAAAAGGGGAAGAAATTGGGCGTCTTTTTGCTGAGACTGAAATAGCTTTTGAAATCTATGATCTTTCGCAAATGGTTCTGGTTTGACCCTTATCCTGAGTAGGGAAATCTACCATACAGGTTTCTCAAAAATGGAAAAAAACCATAATGGGACCTTCAAAATTTGGACGAACAAATCCGAGAGGGGTTTTTGCGAAAGGAGGAAATATAGAGTCTCTAAAGCTTTGAAAAGGGGAAGAAATTGGGCGTCTCATTGCTGAGACTGAAATAGCTTTTGAAATCAAAGAATCTTTCGCAGAAGGTTCAGGTTTGACCCTTATCCTGAGTGGGGAAATCTACCATACAGGTTTCTCAAAAGTGGAGAAAAACCATAATGGGACCTTCGGAATTTGGACGAACAAATCCGAGAGGGGTTTTTGCGAAAGGAGGAAATATAAAGTCCCTAAAGCTTTGAAAAGGGAAAGAAATTGGGCGTCTCATTGCTGAGACTGAAATAGCTTTTGAAATCAAAGAATCTTTCGCAGAAGGTTCAGGTTTGACCCTTATCCTGAGTGGGGAAATCTACCATACAGGTTTCTCAAAAATGGAGAAAAACCATAATGGGACCTTCGGAATTTGGACGAACAAATCCGAGAGGGGTTTTTGCGAAAGTAGAAAATATAGGGTCCCTAAAGCTTTGAAAAGGGGAAGAAATTGGGCGTCTCATTGCTGAGACTGAAATAGCTTTTGAAATCTATGATCTTTCGCAAATGGTTCAGGTTTGACCCTGATCCTGAGTGGGGAAATCTACCATACAGGTTTCTTAAAAATGGAGAAAAATCATAATGGGACCTTCAGAATTTGGACGAACAAATCCGAGAGGGGTTTTTGCGAAAGGAGGAAATATAGAGTCCCTAAAGCTTTGAAAAGGGGAAGAAATTGGGTGTCTCATTGCTGAGACTGAAATAGCTTTTGAAATTAAATGATCTGTCGCAAATGGTTCAGGTTTGAGCCTTATTCTGAGTGGGTCGTCCATACTGAATTCTTCAATGAGAAAACCGTGATGGGACAGGAAGAGATACTTTCTTCAGAGGCAACTCTTTTTGGGAAATATAAACAATGCTAGGTTGCATCAAAATGGATATTGAACGTTTATTTTATTCTTGGAATAGCTAGAAAATTTTGCAAATAAGATAAAATCGTAGTAGATTCAAACGCTTCTAAATGTGCACCTATGTGCAAAGATATTCCCTCTTTTACCTAGAGTATTTCCTCCAATGAGGTTAACTCCTCAGTTCTAAGAGTCAAATTCAAAATTTTAGCACTGATGATTTTCTTCAAGGAAGCTATCCATTTCCCTGATATGAGAAGTAGAAAAAATATTCTTAATTTCATAAAAGCAGGAAATGAAGAGATATTGATACAAGAATTTTGCATGAGAAAAGATGAGTTCTGGCAACTTTGGCAGTTTGATATATAGGTGTTTTCCCTACGATGATCTTTTTGCACTCTTTTTGAGTCATTTGGGATTTTACATCATCCTTCATTTGGATGGGTCCTGACTTTTCTCTCTTTTTTTTCAGGGAAGGGTACGTCACAAACTCCTTCATCTCGGAGATGCTCTGATCCTTCTTTCTCTCAGGGATTGTACATGATATTGGCTCAAAAAGGTCCTTAGATGATAGCTGGAATCAAATATCTTTTAGGGTTTGTCGGTAGGCTCATCACATCTGCCTTCATCTCGACAGTGATCCGAACTTTCCCTGGAAGGATCCGTCACAAACTCCGTCCTCTTGGAAATGTTTTGAATCTTCTTTGGCCCCAGGGGTCCACTCGCTTAATTCGCCTTCATCTTGACGACAATTGAGAGATCTCTTTTGCGGATATTTGATTGCAACTTTTAAACTAAATGAGAAGATATGGGTTGAGTGGATTCTTTCTATAGCTCGAGATATTTCCCTTGCCTGATTGCCAGAAAGTCATTTTTAAAACATGCACCATAGCCAAGATCAATATCAATTCTCTTCTGGCTTTTCAATATCATTGAAGATTTCTTTCATTGATCATATCGAGGACATTTCTTACATCCTTTTGGTTTATCAACAGGAAAAGATTTGAATTTTACCTCTTTTTTGCAAAAAGTTTCACCTTTTGGAAGGAAATATAGGAGGTAATCTAAGAAAATTCTTTTTGTGCAGTAAGAATATTTAGAATCAACAAATGCTTTTAGCAAATTGGCAAAGTTTTCATGAATTCTTTGTAAAATAATCACTCAATATAGATTTTGATGAGACCTTGAGTTGCAATCTTTTGATTTTGGAAATACATGACCAGCAAAAGCTGGAACCTTTGAAATACATGACCAGCAGAAGTTGGAACGTTTGAAATACATGACCAGCAGAAAGCTGGAACGTTTGAAATACATGACCAGCAAAATCTGCATCTTTTGGAAATACATGACCAACGAAAGTTGGATGTTTTGGAAATACATGACCAGCGAGATGCTGGATCTTTTGGAAATACATCAGATTTAAGTCAGAACTTGAATTTTGTAAAAAGGAAAGAATTTGATTAGAACACTAAATTTAGAAGGTTACCGATGCGAGGACCGGGTTTTCTAAATGAGCTCAACATATGATTGAAAAATTTGAGAAATAGCCAGTGCGAGGACTGGGTTGGGAAGATGAGCTAGGAAAGTAAAATTTTGATGAAAGATTCTGAATTCAATGGACCGTCACATCCTAACTGCGTGTGGTTTGTTTTTAGGATTTATCTTCTTATCCTGAACTGGGAAGAAAGGAAAGAAATACCTCGTTAGCAGGAGGCATCAGGTTTATCCCTTAACCTGAAGGGGAAGAAGAAATGATGAATTTCCAATGCGATGATTGGATTTAAAAGGAAGTCCTGGTCGGAACTCAGAACTTCCACTGAAAATAATATAAGAAAAACCCGAGCTGGAACTCGGATTTTCAAAGAAATGAAGGATTTCCAATGTGAGGATTGGATTTAAAAGGAAGTCCTGGTCGGAACTCAAAACTTCGACTGAAAATAATAGAAGAAAAACCCGAGCTAGAACTCGGATTTCAAAAGAGATGAAGGATTTCCAATGCGAGGATAGGATTCAAAAGGAAGTCCTGGTCAGAACTCAGAACTTCGACTGAAAATAATAGAAGAAAAACCTGAGCTGGAACTCGGATTTCCAAAGAGATGAAGGATTTCCAATGTGAGGATTGGATTAAAAAGGAAGTCCTGGTCGGAACTCAGAACTTCGACTGAAAATAATAGAAGAAAAACTCGAGCTGGAACTCGGATTTCCAAAGAGATAAAGGATTTCCAATGCGAGGATTGGATTCAAAAGGAAGTCCTGGTCGGAACTCAGAACTTCGACTAAAAATAATAGAAGAAAAACCCGAGCTGGAACTCGGATTTCCAAAGAGATGAAGGATTTCCAATGCGAGGATTGGATTAAAAAGGAAGTCCTGGTCAGAACTCAGAACTTCGACTGAAAATAATAGAAGAAAAACCCGAGCTGGAACTCGGATTTCCAAAGAGATAAAGGATTTCCAATGCGAGGATTGGATTCAAAAGGAAGTCCTGGTCGGAACTCAGAACTTCGACTGAAAATAATAGAAGAAAAACCTGAGCCGGAACTCGGATTTCTAAAGAGATGAAGGAGTTCCAATGCGAGGATTGGATTCAAAAGGATGTCCTGGTCGGAACTCAGAACTTCGATTGAAAATAATAAAAGAAAAACCCGAGCTGAAACTCAGATTTCCAAAGAAATGAAGGATTTCCAATGCGAGGATTGGATTCAAAAGGAAGTCCTGGTTGGAACTCAGAACTTCGACTGAAAATAATAGAAGAAAAACCTGAGCCGG
Source organism: Nuphar pumila (assembly GCF_984573655.1). NCBI lineage: Eukaryota > Viridiplantae > Streptophyta > Magnoliopsida > Nymphaeales > Nymphaeaceae > Nuphar > Nuphar pumila. Next base: position 88,138,332 of record NC_143257.1, on the reverse strand, counting down.
AACTCGGATTTCCAAAGAGATGAAGGATTTTCAATGCGAGGATTGGATTCAAAAGGAAGTCCTGGTCGGAACGCAGAACTTTGAACGAAAGAATAAAGGGAGAAGCCCAAGTGAAAACTCGGGTTTTTGACAAGAGATTGAGTTTTGGAAATTTGCCAGTGCGAGGACCGGACCTGGGATTGAGAATGACCATTTAGGGGACTGAATGATCTGATTGCCCCCTTATCTTGATTGGAGAGGAAATAAAATTTAAAAGAACAAATGAGAAGAGATAGAAATTGATGGGAGATTTGACGAAAGAGAAGAATCAAGGAGTTTTTATGGAAGTAATTCTCACAGGTAGCATTGTTGCTCCTATGAGGGGTTTCAGGATTATCCCTTATCATGAATGGGAAGGACCTCGTAAGATGAGGTTTCAGGTTTATCCCTTAACCTGAAGGGAAAAAAAAAGAAAAAAAAAAAAAGAAAGAAGGAAAAAGAAATACCTCATGGGAAAAGAGGCATCAGGTTTATCCCTTAACCTGAAAGGGTATTTTCGAAATAAGAATCAAGAAGAAATAAAATGGATGAATAATTAATAAAATGAATAAAATTGATAAAATTGATAAAGATTTGATAAACAAAAAGTTGATAGAAGTTGAGAAAAAGAGTTTGATCCTGCCTGCATGTGGGATCTTTTAAAATGAAGAAGATGAGAAAATCATTTTTGGAAAGAAGGATTAACCACGAGAGCTAATCTTTGAAAGGGGATCATTCATGAGAGATCATCATCAGGGTTAAAATTTTTTGAAGCAATGATTTGAAAATCAATTTATAGAAAATATGATCAACACGAGGGTTGATATTTGAATGTAATTATTTGAAATCAATTTTTTTAGAAAATATGATCAACACAAGGGTTGATCTTTGAATGCCATGGTTCGAAATCAATTTTTTAGAAAAAATATGATCAACACGCAGGTTGATCTTGGAATGTAATGATTCGAAATCAATTTTTAGAAAATATGATCAACACAAGGGTTGATCTTTGAATGTATTTATTCGAAATCAATCTTTTTAGAAAATATGATCAACACAAGGGTTGATTTTTGAATGTAATGAAATCAAATTTTTGGAAAATGAGATCAACACAAGGGATTGATCTTTGAATGAAATAAAATCAAATTTTTGGAAAATGAGATCAATACAAGGGATTGATCTTTGAATGAAATGAAATCAAATTTTTGGAAAATGAGATTAACACAAGGGATTGATCTTTGAATGTAATGATTTGAAGTCATTTTTTGGAAAATATGATCAACACAAGGGTTGATCTTTGAAATGCGATAATTCGAGATCAATTTTCCGAAAAATATGATCAACGCAAGGGTTGATTTTTGAAATGCAATGATTTGAAATCAGTTTGTTAGAAAAATATGATCAACACAAGGGTTGATCTTTTTGAAAAAGGTGGTAATAAAATATTTGAACTAAAATTTTCATGATTTTTGAAAGACCCTCATAGGTAATATCATTTCTCTCATGATTGATGTCAGGATTGTCCCGTATTTTTTAAAAAGAAATTTAATGCCCCAATGTAGTAAAAGAAGAAAGTATTGAATACCAAAGGTATAAAGAAAATCGACATTTCATTGATAAGCGAAAGTTTGATAACAAAACTGAATATTTACAAGCATTTTAACTAAAAAGAGTCACAAAGACTGGGCTGACTTGCCCCTACAAAGCGACTGACAGAAAAGGATGAAAGCGGAAAACTTTTGGTATTTTCAACTCTATGTAAATGGTTCGGCTGAAACTGTAGGCTGCTCTTCTCCTTCCTCTGGTACCAGAAGCTCTTTATCAATGTAGTCTTGCACAATGTTTTTGAGGATGAAGCAGCGCTCCATGTCATGCCCCCTTGCTCGATGAAACTTGCAAAAGCAATTCTTCCATTTCCCTTTGGTGACAGAGGGATCATCCTGCTTTGGGAGCTTGATCATTTCTTTCTCGAGCAGGTATTGGAGAACTTCTTCGATCGGCTGACCTAGAGGGGTAAGCTGACGATCATAACCCCAACCTTCATGCTTTGCTTTCTTTGGCTTGTTTGGCTTCCGCTGAGCACTGACCCCTATCTGGCAACTAGACTGAGCTTGCATGTTTAGGAGATCCGGATGCTTTTCTCTTTCATTTTGGACAAAGAGATTTTTATCAAGGCAATCCTGAACGATATTCTTGAAGATGAAGCAATGCTCAGTGTCATGCCCTGTTACTTGATGGTATCTGCAGAACTGGTCTATATATTTTCCCATGACGGTGGAAGGGATGGCGGCTTTTGGGAGCCTGAGTAATCCGTTAGACATCATGTATTCGAGGATTTTGTCAAGCGGTTCATCTAAAGGAGTGAAATCTCGATCCTTGCTCCAATCCTTACGCTTTGGTTCTTCTTGCTTCTTGCCTTTCTGTTGAGGACTGTATTGAAGAGGTCTATCATGGTTTTCACAATATTTCCCAATTTGGCCTTTATATTCTCCCAAGTTGTTGCCCTGGTAGCCTTGATTGTTGCTCCTGCTGGCTTTGGAATTTCCTTTATCGATATTGCCGTGTTCATTCATGGGGAAAGTGACGTGTGCCTTTCCTTTTGTGGGAGCTCTTCCGCAACTGGCTTCAGCTTGCTCGGATAATATCTCCAGCATCATCCTTTTGAATAACTGATATATCGCAGGATCCATCTCACTCTTGCTGTCCTGAACTCCTTCTCTGACAGATTTTTGAGAATCCATTCTTTGCTCTCTCCGCTTGTAACTGGGATGTTAGAGCAGTGTAATCTCTAAGCTTTGCCCCAAATCAACTGATAATGTCAATGCTCTCTCTGATGGCAAAAATTGGGTTTTTAGAAGAGATCTAGGAAGAAATTTTAACAATGGAAGAAATTATAATCTGAAAATGAAAACATCCCATTACGAGGGATTGGGTTGTCACCAAAATTTGCGACAACCGCATTGTTTTTCTGAAAAATGATAGACAAGTAAAATGTGAATAAAGATAAATTTTGAAAAGGACATATCCTGACAAAAGATGTTTTATTGTAAATAAGGGTAAGGAATAGAATATAGAAAAGAATTGCAGGCAGGATAAAAAAGAATTTAGAAGAAATTAAGAGAAGAAAAGGAAAATACACCTGGGTTTTAAAATAAAGAGGAAATTTTGAATAATATATACCCAGGGTTAGAAAAATATATATAGGGGAAATATAAAACATTACACAATTTACCAATAGACAAACAAGGATGCACAAATAGCACTCCCTAGAGGCTGACTCTAAATGCAATATTTGAAATGGCTTGTGGGACCTTAATCCAAACTCTAGGGTTCAGATCATCTGATTCCAATCAAGATACGCCGATATACCTAAGTCAAAGCTCGAAATAAGTGGCACAGGAATATTCCTCCGGTTCTAAGGTAACGGTTTCCCAACATCCTTGAGCACCTACCGATATTGTAAGACCCGCAATTTTTCAGAAAATATCTGAATAAAATTCATGAGGCATTTACCGGTAAAAATAGCATTTTTTCTCAGAATGCGAAACGAATCAATTCCTGCGAGCCAGTTATACTTAGGATATTCGTTGAATCGCGAATATATGCTCAAACACTCTGGAAGCCATAACTTCCTACCTGAACGAAATCAAAGGATTCCTGCGAGTCAACTTTCTTAGTTACGTCAATACGAAGGGAATGACGTACTCAGAATTTTTCGGAAAAAAATCGCCGAAAACCCAAAATTCTTGCGGGACCCACGGAAATATTGGTGGGACCCACAGAAATATTCCTCAGAAAATATCTGGTGGGACCCACAAAAATATCCCATGGAATATCCAAGTGGGCCCCACACCAAGGAACCTCTTGGAATTAAAAAGAAGCCAAGGGGTAGAAGGGGCATGAAAAAACCCAAGAGGAGGTGGGCTTGGGCTATAAATAGCCCTCCCCACTCTCTCTCTTCTCATAAAAATCGACCCCCTCTCTCTCTTGCCTTCTCTCTCTCTCTCCTAAACCTCCCCTACCTATCCTAGCCCACCTGAGCCCACCTGACCTGGTCTGAGCCTGCCTGACTTAGCCTGAGCCTGCCTGACCTGGTCCTAACCCACCTGACCTGGGTCTGAACCCACTTGACCTGGTCCAAACCCAGTTGACTTGACTTGAACCTAGTTGGGTTTAAAGTCAAAGTCAAAGTCCTTTTTGGTCCTGATTCCGGTTTGGGTTTCTGAACCCAGACTTAGCCTACTTGAGCTGAGTTCAAACCTGCTGAACCCAGTTGACTTGGATCGAACCCTGTTTGGTTCAAACCACTTAGGTTGAGTAGCTTGACCTGCTCTACCTCTTTCTCAACTAAGTCAGCTTCATCTGACTTAGTCTGACCTCTCGAAGGAAGGCTCGAAGCCAAAGAAGCAACCCGGAGCCGTTTCTTCCACGATTTGAAGTAAGTTCGCTTCGTTGATCCATCTCTCTCAAGTATTTGATTGTTTGTATATAGAATATACTTTCTGAAGTAGTATCTTGCTTTAGTTCTTGATTGAGCCCTTTTTGGACACTTTGGTGTTCACCCGCTCGTCTCGGAACTATCGTCGGATATATCTATGTTCAAATACGCAGTATATGCATTTTTAAAATGGTATCTCGCCCTAGTTCTTGGTTGAGCCCTTCAGAACACTTCGGTGTTCACCCGCTCGCCTCGTAACTATCGTTGGATACGGATCTAGGTGTATATCTGCTGATTCTGCCGACGCATCTTATATCGCACAGGCTATGTAATTTACCTTGCCGTCGCATCGTATGATGCCCAGGCTCCCTGTTTTCTGCACTTCCGATTACTGCACTTCCGATTATGCATTTATTTACGCCGTCGCGTCGAACGATGCTAAGGCTCTTGCTTTTTGCAATGTATTTACTTACGCTGTCGCATCGAACGATGCCAAGGCTTCTGTTTTGTTATATATGTAGAATATTTCGTTCAGTTACACACCCTGAACAATAGTATATGCATTTCTTTACGCCGCCGCTATATAAAGCACAGGATTCTGCTTATACTACATATATAGCGCATAAATGAGCGTTCAAATGGAGATCAAACTCCAAATCGCCAATGCGATTCCCTGACCGCTCCTCGTTCAAGATTCTGCTTGACGAATGAAGCCCCTATTGGAAAGGCTTCACTTTTTGGCAAAATGCTCTTTACGTAAAGACTAAGTCAATTACGTATGTCCAGGCTATGACCCAGGGTTCCTGCAACCTTGATGGATGCAAAGTACGCACAACGGTGCGCATCCATTTCCCCGAATTAAGCGTGGCAATTTCCTACCAAAGAGGGGAGATGCCGCTGAAATAGATAAAAGAAACGCACGCTTTCTCCGTAAAAGAGAGGAAGTGCTGTTGAAATTTCTGAAGAAGCTAAGAATAGCTCAGAAAGAACGTAGCAGGATACTCTGACATATAGCAGAGTGCTACCCGGTTCATGTATTGCCTTCTACAAACGTAGAAGGGTTCGTCGCACCGCTGCCGATAGAGCAGGGGAGGTGTTGACGAAATGGTTGGCAGAAGAGCTGCCGGAACCAGTTGAACGGCATAATGATGTCCGTTGATGGAACGATGCCAGATCGGCTCGTATCCTTGTGCCTACAAGGGCACCTTTCTCGTAAGGGCCGCTGAGCCGGAGTAGAGGTTGCGCCTTGGCTAGGTTTGTACTTATCGCGTAAAAATATGCCGAGTAGCCGATCTATTTAGATCGAGTCATATGCATGCTCATTGAGAACGGTTACACAACCAGACTCGTAAGGGCCGAAGAGCCAGAGTGTGTTGTTTCCACCCAAAGAGGTGTGATGCTTATGGTGGCCGAAGTGCCAAAGAGCGGTGTTCTGCATGCATATGAATAAGACTTAAGGTCGCACATACCCCGTGGTTGAAAATCGTGTTAGGGGTACCCCCTCAGTAATGACTGTGTTGGGGCGGACTGAATGGGGTCGGGTACACACTCCCGTAGTGCTGAAAGCACGGGCTGCCTAAATGGCATGCAGATTCTGTCTAAGTAATTGTAAGACTGGCAGACCCCTTCAGGAATTATGCTCACTGTGGAATGACAGTGATGGTACAGCCTTGAGTGACATGTATTTTACTTTGGACCTGATAGAGTCCACGATGGCCTCAGTCACTCATGGGTTTTGGGGTCGTGGTTATCCTTAAGATCTAAGGATTGAACCCAACTACTGCAAGTAGAGGATGCATCCGAATATGGGCCTAGTAGGGTTCTCCCAGTTGAAACACACTGCCCTACTATGGATAGGGTCAACAGGCCTCTAGGGTATCTAAAATACATAGAATAATCAACCCCCAGAACGTCGCGTTGATGCCCGGACAATAGCTCTACCTGCGTACCAAAGGCGGGAGCGGTTAATTATCAAACAAGGCATTAGTTCTAGGTACAACGATGCTTTAAATGTATGAGTGGATGACGTGTTGAGTCAGTCCTGCATAACCTTTGTGAAGGTGTCATGTTCGGTATACTACTGGACCGACTGGGCAAAGACCCGTGTTGTATCCGCACGACTAAGCGAAGCTCGAGGAGTTGTCCTTAGATGCGTGGGATACGGATGTGCCAAGTATGAAGACTTGAGCTAGACATCACTTGAGACCCGAAAGAGGTCATGGCTAAGTCGTGGAGACTTAAGTGGTTATTCAAATCACAACCCTGAAAAGGCTTGCTCTAAGTCATGAAGACTTGAGCGGATGTTCAACTCATAGCCCTGCGGAGGCTCTTGCGATATACGCTAGGTCTTGGAGGCTTGAACGTCGTTATTGCGTATTGCGACCCTGAGTGGTCATTATCGTACTTGAGTTGAATGGATGTATGACTGCATGCTTACCAGACAATCAGTGGTTCAGACCCCGTTTCATGGGGATTTCAGGTGTTGTACCTGCGTGGCGATATGCGGAGCAAGGCGGCATCGAGTTCCAGGGTTTCTCTAGACAGAGTTGTACTGCTTCCTTTTATTGAACATTCACTGCTTTTCTAAGCAGTAGTGTTGTAATAAACATGTGCTTTCGATAAAATGGAACACTTTGGTGGTCAATGAGTTGCTTGGCCACATACCTGCAACGTGCTCGGAGCTTTCTAAAACTGACGACTCATTATCGTCTGATTCCGCTGCTAAAAGCTTTTCTAAATTCCGCTGCAAAGAAAAAAAAAAAGAAATTCATGAAAATTTTAACTTAGCTTCGTTTTGGAAATCCGGGGCGTTACAGAATTGGTATCAGAGCATGAGTCTGAGAAACCTGGTTCAAGATCCGTCATGGTCCCGATATCGCACTGTAAGTATATGTTTTTATACTTTTGTTCTGATCTGGGTGCATCTTTGTATAGATGGCAACTCATGACTCGCGTGGATACTGCTATCGCTGCAAGGTCATGCACGATGAGTGGATATGCCCGTATGAAGTCCAAGACTGCCAATACTATGGCGAAGATGGGCATTCCGCCAACGAGTGCCAAAGGAAATATACCGCCGATATGGGTCGGCGGGCTTCAAAGGGTCTCAGGGATGAGACTTCGCGTGTCAGTGGACCGCATCACTCTAGTGTTGGGAGCAACCATACCCCAACATCTTCTGATGAATTACCAAGGTTGAGGGATTTTGATTTGAACTTCCCTGCGGAGGTCTATCACTCGCCAAGCTACCATCCGGCATCACATACGCCGAGCTTAAACGGCAGGAACAAAAGAGGGGATTCTTTCTGTTCGCCGATCATTATTCCAGACTCCTAGAGTCTTGATCTTGCTGACTGGGAAAGTGGACTGGAGTCCCTCATATATCCCCAATATTCGCTTGCTAGTGCGGAAGTGCCGCCCAAGCCAAAGCTAGTAGTGTCTGCTCCAAGGCCATGTGGCAATAGATGGACCTTTTTGAGTTCGTCTTCATCAAAGAAATCCAGGTCTTAAAGAGACTGGTGATGTTTTGGAGTCAGTAGACTCATGTATATAGTTTCTCAACGCCTAAAGTCTGCCAGTGCGGCGTGACGTTTTGTTTAAGGCAATGCTTGTGTAAATATGATGTATATTAAGTAAATAAAGCTTTTTACTTCCATATATACATTGAGAAACTAAAAACAAGTGCTTGTGTGTGCATAGATAAATGGCTCCTACGACGAGGAGAACCATACCAAGCGAGGAGTCCCATACGCAAGCATTCCTATTGGAGACACTCAACAACCTGGTTACAGCCATCCATGAAACGAGGCCAGAACCAGTCGCACCACGAAACGAGCACCTGGGAGGAGTGACTTATGAGAAGTTCCTCAAGCTTGACCCACCAGTTTTCATTGGCAGAGCCGATCCTGAGCTCGCGGAGAGTTGGATCGAAGAGACAGAACGTGCCTTCTCAGTACTGGGAGTACCAGAGGAAAAGAAGACCAACTTTGGCACGTATCGGTTGAAAGACAATGCACGGAAGTGGTGGGATACCACTAAACTTATCCAGTTCTCACAAGTCGAAGTCATTCCTTGGACTGACTTTCGGAGAACTTTTATGGATAACTACTTCCCGTTGCATTCCAGAAACAAGAAAAAGATGGAGTTTCTGGAGTTGGAACAGGGCGGTATGAGTCTAATGGACTATACCACCAAATTTCAGAATCTAGAGCGCTACTGCTCTCGATTGTTCGAAACAGACCAAGAAAGGGCCGACAAATATGTGAATGGTCTGCGCGAAGGGTTGCGATCTCGAGTGATAACAAGCATGCCTTCGACTTTTCAGGCTGCGGTAGCAGCAGCTTCAAAAATCCAAGAGGATTGGGCGCGATCTAAAGTAATCATAGCAAAGAAGCACATAGTGAATGGTGGGAATCGTAAAAGGACGTTCCCAAGTGGCCAGGGTTCACGACAACCCTTTCAAAAGAAGAAGTTCCAAGGAGGGAACAACACTCAGCAAGTCGTGAGGCCAAGACAGAACCCAACTCTGAATGGTCAGCAGTCCAACTTCAGCTGCCCAAGGTGTCGTATGAACCACCCTGGAAAGCCATGTCCTCGTGACATTGGTGGGTGCTTGTATTGTGGCAAGATGGGCCACTTTATAAGGGATTGCGCCAAGAAGGCTGCAGATGAACAGAGGAGTAATGCCGGATCTGTCGGACCCTCTCGACCAGCGCCACAACGTTCTCAGTTTCAACGACCTTCATCTAGAATAGAACAAAAGCCTGCTGCAGGTCGTGTATACGCTGTAACGACTGAACAAGTCGAAAATGGTGACCTAATTGAAGGCACCGTACCTGTTAATGGACATGCAGCTTACGTCTTGTTTGATTGTGGTGCTACTCATACGTTCATCTCTGACGATTTCACCGAACAACTCCACGCCTCGGTGCAACCGATTGATAAAATGATCGAAGTATATAACCCGTTGGGTTCACGCACCAAATGTATCCGGTGTGTGAAAAATTTGGATATTGAGATAGCAGGGCAACACTTGCCTACTGACGCCATCCTGATCGATATGATACAGTATGATGTCATTCTGGGAATGAATTGGTTGGCTCAGAATAATGCCAAGATTCTGTGCCGCGAGGGCAGAGTGATTCTATCTCGACCCGGATTGCCTAAGATTGAGTACTGGTTATCCAAACCAGTTCCACAAAAAAGGCTCATATCAGCACTTAAGGTACAAAAATACCTTAGGAAGGGTTGTGTGGCCTTCCTGTTGAGTCTCTCGGTGGAAAAATCTAACGACCAACCCCTTGAGAGTTTGGAGGTGGTGCGGGAGTTTCCCGATGTGTTTCCTGAGGAATTGCCAGGACTTCCGCCACTTCGTGAGGTTGAATTTGGAATTCAATCCTTACCTGGAACAGCGCCGATATCCAAAGCCCCGTATCGAATGGCGCCAGCTGAACTCAGTGAGTTGAAGTGTCAGTTGGAAGAACTGATGAAACAAGGGTTCATCCATCCTAGTGTGTCACCGTGGGGAGCCCCAGTGCTGTTTGTAAAGAAGAAGGATGGATCCCTTCGGTTATGCATCGATTATCGGATGCTTAACCAGGCAACTATTAAAAATAAGTACCCGTTGCCTCGGATTGAGGACTTATTCGATCAACTCAGAACAGCGAGGGTGTTCTCCAAGATCGACCTCAGGTCAGGATACCATCAACTCAGAGTAAAGGAAGAGGATATACCTAAGACTGCCTTCAGAACGAGATATGGCCATTATGAGTTCATAGTAATGCCCTTCGGACTCACTAATGCGCCTGCTGCCTTTATGGATCTAATGAACCGGATATTCAGACCATATTTGGATAGCTTTGTCATCGTCTTTATTGATGACATTCTCGTATATTCTAAGAACAAGGAACAGCACGTGGAGCACTTGAAAATCGTCTTGAAAACCCTTCAAGATAACCAACTCTATGCTAAGTTTTCAAAATGTGAATTCTGGCTAGACAAAGTGATGTTCCTTGGTCATGTGATCTCAAAAGATGGAATCGCAGTGGATCCTGCGAAGGTGGAAGCTGTGATGGACTGGAAGCAGCCAGAAAATATCATTGAGGTCCGTAGCTTCCTTGGACTTGCTGGATATTATCGGAAGTTCATACAAGACTTCTCTCGAATCGCCGTACCGATGACGAAATTACTTAAAAAGGGAGTCAAGTTTGAATGGACTGACCAGTGTAAGGAGTGCTTTGAGGTTCTCAAACAGAGGCTTACCACTGCCCCTGTCCTTACCTTACCTTCTGGTCAGGGAGGCTTCGTGGCATATACCGATGCCTCAGGAACAGGTCTGGGTTGTGTGTTGATGCAGCATGGCAAAGTAATCGCCTATGCGTCACGACAGTTGAGAGTCCATGAGAAAAATTATCCAACTCACGATCTTGAGCTTGCCGCGGTAGTGTTCGCCATTAAAATTTGGCGACACTACCTTTATGGAGAGAAATTTGAGGTCATGTCGGACCATAAAAGCCTAAAATACCTCTTTTCTCAAAAAGAACTCAATATGCGGCAACGGCGATGGCTGGAATTCCTCAAAGACTATGAATTCACGCTTTCCTATCACCCTGGAAAGGCGAATGTTGTAGCAGATGCCCTTAGTCGCAAGACTGTTGGCACTTTGGCCAGCCTAACTGGACAATGGAAGTTGATGGAGGATTTCGTCAAGTGGAAGCCATTTTTGGCTGATTCAGGTAGAATCCAAATGTCATGTTTGACGATCCACATTGAGTTCCTCGATCGCATCGTAGCCGAACAGTTCAAGGATCCCCAGTACTTGGAATTGAAAGCTCGTGCTGAAAAAGATGACACTTTCTTCCATTTGAAAGAAGATGGAGGAATATGGATGGAAGAAAGAATTTGGGTTCCAAATAACCCTGAGCTAAGACAGGAAGTACTCCAGGAGGCCCATAGTAGCAAATATACTATCCACCCTGGGGGTACGAAGATGTTTCGAGATTTACAGAGAAAGTACTGGTGGAAGGGTATGAAGTGTGATGTGGCTACGTTTGTCTCGAAGTGTTTGATCTGCCAGCAAGTTAAGATCGAACATCAGCGATCTGGTGGAAAGATGCAACGGATCGAGATTCCAGAATGGAAATGGGAAGGCATTACGATGGATTTCATCGTTGGATTGCCTCGATCCAAGAGACAACACAATTCAATGTGGGTGATCGTGGATAGACTCACCAAGTCTGCTCACTTCCTGCCAATCAACACTCGATACTCAACTGAACGATTGGCAGAGATCTACATTCGGGAAATCATTAGACTCCATGGAGTGCCGATTTCGATTATATCTGATCGTGACCCGAAGTTCAACTCTCACTTTTGGGAGCAGCTTCAGAGAGCCCTGGGGATGAAACTCAAGTTCAGTACAGCATTCCATCCCCAAACAGATGGGCAATCAGAACGAACCATACAGACTCTTGAAGATATGCTAAGAGCCTGTATGCTGGAATGGAAAGGTGATTGGGATTCCCACCTAGCGTTGGCTGAATTTGCTTATAATAATAGCCACCACGCTAGCATTGGGATGGCACCGTATGAAGCCTTGTACGGGCGACCCTGTCGATCACCAATCCATTGGGGTGAAGTGGGTGAGCGAACCTTGGACTCGCCCATTGTGTTGCAGCATTATACTGAGCAGGTCCACATGATCAGAAACAAGCTACTGACTGCTCAGAGTCGACAGAAGAGCTACGCCGATCAGCGGCGTAAGGAACTAACTTTTGTGGTTGGAGATAAGGTTTTTATCAAGGTCTCTTCAACCAAGAGTGTGTTTCGTTTTGGAAAGAAGGGGAAGCTCAGCCCCATATTCGTTGGTCCCTTCGAAGTTTTGAGCCGAATCGGAGAGACTGCCTACCGAGTAGCATTGCCACCACAATACGCGCAAATACATGATGTATTTCACGTATCAATGCTTCGTAAATACGTTCATGATCCTTCTCACGTCATTCAACATGAAGATATTGACATTCGAGAAGATATGACGGTAGAAGAAAGGCCAGTGGAGATCATAGACCGCCGGGAGCAAGTGCTAAGAACGAAGGTCATTCCACTTGTTAAAGTGAGGTGGCAGCATCATGGAATCGATGATTGCACTTGGGAGCCTGAATTGGATATGCGGGATAAATATCCTAAACTCTTCACCTTGTACTCTTAGCTGAATTTCGTGCACGAAATTCCTTTAAGGGGGTAATGATGTAAGACCCGCAATTTTTTAGAAAATATCTGAATAAAATTCATGAGGCATTTACCGGTAAAAATAGCATTTTTTCTCAGAATGCGAAACGAATCAATTCCTGCGAGCCAGTTATACTTAGGATATTCGTCGAATCGCGAATATATGCTCAAACACTCTGGAAGCCATAACTTCCTACCTGAACGAAATCAAAGGATTTCTGCGAGCCAACTTTCTTAGTTACGTCAATACGAAGGGAATGACGTACTCAGAATTTTTCGAAAAAAAATCGCCGAAAACCTGAAATTCTTGCGGTACCCACGGAAATATTGGTGGGACCCACAGAAATATTCCTCAGAAAATATCTGGTGGGACCCACAAAAATATCCCATGGAATATCCAAGTGGGCCCCACACCAAGGAACCTCTTGGAATTAAAAAGAAGCCAAGGGGGTAGAAGGGGCATGGAAAAACCCAAGAGGAGGTGGGCTTGGGCTATAAATAGCCCTCCCCACTCTCTCTCTTCTCATAAAAATCGACCCCCTCTCTCTCTTGCCTTCTCTCTCTCTCTCCTAAACCTCCCCTACCTATCCTAGCCCACCTGAGCCCACCTGACCTGGTCTGAGCCTGCCTGACTTAGCCTGAGCCTGCCTGACCTGGTCCTAACCCACCTGACCTGGGTCTGAACCCACTTGACCTGGTCCAAACCCAGTTGACTTGACTTGAACCTAGTTGGGTTTAAAGTCAAAGTCCTTTTTGGTCCTGATTCCGGTTTGGGTTTCTGAACCCAGACTTAGCCTACTTGAGCTGAGTTCGAACCTGCTGAACCCAGTTGACTTGGATCGAACCCTGTTTGGTTCAAACCACTTAGGTTGAGTAGCTTGACCTGCTCTACCTCTTTCTCAACTAAGTCAGCTTCATCTGACTTAGTCTGACCTCTCGAAGGAAGGCTCGAAGCCAAAGAAGCAACCCGGAGCCGTTTCTTCCACGATTTGAAGTAAGTTTGCTTCGTTGATCCATCTCTCTCAAGTATTTTATTGTTTGTATATAGAATATAGTTTCTGAAGTAGTATCTTACTTTAGTTCTTGATTGAGCCCTTTTTGGACACTTCGGTGTTCACCCGCTCGTCTCGGAACTATCGTCGGATATATCTATGTTCAAATACGCAGTATATGCATTTTTAAAATGGTATCTCGCCCTAGTTCTTGGTAAAGCCCTTCAGAACACTTCGGTGTTCACCCGCTCGCCTCGTAACTATCGTTGGATACGGATCTAGGTGTATATCTGCTGATTCTGCCGACGCATCTTATATCGCACAGGCTATGTAATTTACCTTGCCGTCGCATCGTATGATGCCCAGGCTCCCTGTTTTCTGCACTTCCGATTATTGCACTTCCGATTATGCATTTATTTACGCCGTCGCGTCGAACGATGCTAAGGCTCTTGCTTTCTGCAATGTATTTACTTACGCCGTCGCATCGAACGATGCCAAGGCTTCTGTTTTGTTATATATGTAGAATATTTCGTTCAGTTACACACCCTGAACAATAGTATATGCATTTCTTTACGCCGCCGCTATATAAAGCACAGGATTCTGCTTATACTACATATATAGCGCATAAATGAGCGTTCAAATGGAGATCAAACTCCAAATCGCCAATGCGATTCCCTGACCGCTCCTCGTTCAAGATTCTGCTTGACGAATGAAGCCCCTATTGGAAAGGCTTCACTTTTTGGCAAAATGCTCTTTACGTAAAGACTAAGTCAATTACGTATGTCCAGGCTATGACCCAGGGTTCCTGCAACCTTGATGGATGCAAAGTACGCACAACGGTGCGCATCCATTTCCCCGAATTAAGCGTGGCAATTTCCTACCAAAGAGGGGAGATGCCGCTGAAATGGATAAAAGAAACGCACGCTTTCTCCGTAAAAGAGAGGAAGTGCTGTTGAAATTTCTGAAGAAGCTAAGAATAGCTCAGAAAGAACGTAGCAGGATACTCTGACATATAGCAGAGTGCTACCCGGTTCATGTATTGCCTTCTACAAACGTAGAAGGGTTCGTCGCACCGCTGCCGATAGAGCAGGGGAGGTGTTGACGAAATGGTTGGCAGAAGAGCTGCCGGAACCAGTTGAACGGCATAATGATGTCCGTTGATGGAACGATGCCAGATCGGCTCGTATCCTTGTGCCTACAAGGGCACCTTGCTCGTAAGGGCCGCTGAGCCGGAGTAGAGGTTGCGCCTTGGCTAGGTTTGTACTTATCGCGTAAAAATATGCCGAGTAGCCGATCTATTTAGATCGAGTCATATGCATGCTCATTGAGAACGGTTACACAACCAGACTCGTAAGGGCCGAAGAGCCAGAGTGTGTTGTTTCCACCCAAAGAGGTGTGATGCTCGTGGTGGCCGAAGTGCCAAAGAGCGGTGTTCTGCATGCATATGAATAAGACTTAAGGTCGCACATACCCCGTGGTTGAAAATTGTGTTAGGGGTACCCCCTCAGTAATGACTGTGTTGGGGCAGACTGAATGGGGTCGGGTACACACTCCCGTAGTGCTGAAAGCACGGGCTGCCTAAATGGCATGCAGATTCTGTCTAAGTAATTGTAAGACTGGCAGACCCCTTCAGGAATTATGCTCACTGTGGAATGACAGTGATGGTACAGCCTTGAGTGACATGTATTTTACTTTGGACCTGATAGAGTCCACGATGGCCTCAGTCACTCATGGGTTTTGGGGTCGTGGTTATCCTTAAGATCTAAGGATTGAACCCAACTACTGCAAGTAGAGGATGCATCCGAATATGGGCCTAGTAGGGTTCTCCCAGTTGAAACACACTGCCCTACTATGGATAAGGTCAACAGGCCTCTAGGGTATCTAAAATACATAGAATAATCAACCCCGAGAACGTCGCGTTGATGCCCAGACAATAGCTCTACCTGCGTACCAAAGGCGGGAGCGGTTAATTATCAAATAAGGCATTAGTTCTAGGTACAACGATGCTTTAAATGTATGAGTGGATGACGTGTTGAGTCAGTCCTGCATAACCTTTGTGAAGGTGTCATGTTCGGTATACTACTGGACCGACTGGGCAAAGACCCGTGTTGTATCCGCACGACTAAGCGAAGCTCGAGGAGTTGTCCTTAGATGCGTGGGATACGGATGTGCCAAGTATGAAGACTTGAGCTAGACATCACTTGAGACCCGAAAGAGGTCATGGCTAAGTCGTGGAGACTTAAGCAGTTATTCAAATCACAGCCCTGAAAAGGCTTGCTCTAAGTCATGAAGACTTGAGCGGATGTTCAACTCATAGCCCTGCGGAGGCTCTTGCGATATACGCTAAGTCTTGGAGGCTTGAACGTCGTTATTGCGTATTGCGACCCTGAGTGGTCATTATCGTACTTGAGTTGAATGGATGTATGACTGCATGCTTACCAGACAATCAGTGGTTCAGACCCCGTTTCATGGGGATTTCAGGTGTTGTACCTGCGTGGCGATATGCGGAGCAAGGCGGCATCGAGTTCCAGGGTTTCTCTAGACAGAGTTGTACTGCTTCCTTTTATTGAACCTTCACTGCTTTTCTAAGCAGTAGTGTTGTAATAAACATGTGCTTTCGATAAAATGGAACACTTTGGTGGTCAATGAGTTGCTTGGCCACATACCTGCAACGTGCTCGGAGCTTTCTAGAACTGACGACTCATTATCGTCTGATTCCGCTGCTAAAAGCTTTTCTAAATTCCGCTGCAAAGAAAAAAAAAAAAGAAATTCATGAAAATTTTAACTTAGCTTCATTTTGGAAATCCGGGGCGTTACAGATATACCTCGGACTATGGCCCTTAGGTACGTGGTAGGGGGGCGCGAACCCAAATAAGTGGTCCAGTTGTGAGGCTCTTTCCCGAACTATGGCTTAGTGAGACAGCCCAGCAACGTGAAGACCGGGACAATATAGGTAAGAAGGTTTTTAAAATATGCTCAACATGCAAGAAATCAGATGGCTCTAATGCAAATCCTAAAGAGATAGATTAAAATGAAGAGAAGCATACACTTGCATACATTGTTTGCATTCAATCCCTAGAATTGAGGAGAGTTGTATTTCAGACCTAAGTCTAATGTGAGCATGAAATAATCTCCTCAATATGGTCCTACCAAACCATACTTAAATCCTATATGCAATGATGTCAGCTTAGGACAAAATCTAGGCTCCTAAGGGTTGCATGAAAATGTAGCTGACATTTTGAAGAATAAAGACTTAGATAATGTCAAAGCAAAGAAAAAGGCATAATTCAACCGGACGGAGACATGTCCCATCACGGTCGCCAAAACTGTGATCATCGCAAAATTTTTCCTCGCTTGTGGTTTCTCTCTCTTCCTTCTCTTTTCCTTTCTAACCTCTTATTTTCCTCCTTTTTAAAAGGAGAAAGATAAAAGACAGAAAGAAAGAGTGAAGAGAAAAGAAGGAGAGGAATTCTTTTGCGGGTCTCACTTGACCTTAATTTTGAAATTTTTTGAAATAACTCGCCGTCGTTTTTGAAATATTTGCGGAAAAACTGGGAGACGGGATCCGCTCGTCGGTACGAGGTTCGACCGTTCCTGGCGCCTTTACCAGGGGTAATCGAACCAAGGGTCGAATTTTATGCCTTTTGCTTTGCAAAGAATTTATCTAAGAAATTATTCTAAGTTTAAATGCACAAAGAATCATGCTTGTGCAAATGCAAAGATGTATGCTCTTTTTGAAATATTTTTGAAGAATTCCCAAGTGTTCCTGAGATGAATCTGATAAAGTGAAGAAATGATTTTAACTTAGAACTTAAGATTAAAGTTCTAAGTTTTAGAATAATCAAGAGCTTGGGAATATGAATCTGGATTTGAAAAATGATCTTGAAACTGAGAGAAAAGAGAAGAAAGGAAATTTCAAAGTCATAAATGGACTTTGAATTAGAAATTTGAACTTGGATGAATATTTGGAATGGAATTGAATTCTATCTTTGAAATTTTTAGGAGGAAAATGGGGAAAATAGATTGGAGAAATAAGATAGAGTTGGAATTTCAAGATGAAATTTGAATCCAAGATCTGGATTCTAAATAGGGTTCAAAGTTGAATTTTGAATTTAGGATCTGAAATGGAAACTTGATTTGAAATCTGGAATGAAATGGAATTGGTTTTAAGAATTGGAATTAAAGTGGAATTTTGGATTTAGAATTTTGAATGGAATCGGATCCAAGATTTGGAATCCAAGATGGAATTGGATCTGAAGTTTTGAATGGAATTGGATCTGAAGTCTGAGATCCAAAGTAGAATGGGATTCTGGATCCTAAATGGAATTTAGATCTGTAATCTGAGATTCAAAGTAGAGTTGGGTTTTGGATCCTAGAAAAGAATTGGATCTGAAGTCTGAGATCCAATGTAGGATTGGATTCTGGATCCTAGAATGGATTTGGATATGAAGTGTGAGATCCAATGTAGGATTGGGTTCTGGATCCTAGAATGGATTTTTGGATCTGAATCTGAGATCCAATAAAGAATTGGATTCTGGATCCTAGAATGGATTTTTGAATCTGAATCTGAGATCCAATGAAGAATGGGGATCTAGATCCTAAGTGGAATTTTGGATCTGTAATCTAAGATCCAAAGGTGAAGTCGGATTCATACTTGGAAATCTAGATCCAAGTTGAGATTAGGATCTAGCTTTGGTTTTTGGAATTTCCAAAATTGATTTAAGAATTGAATTTTGAATATACAAATGAATTTCAAAGTCAAATTGGACTTTGAATCTGAAACTAAAAAAAATGAATCAAGAATTTCAAAGTTAAATTGAACTTTGAATTTGATTGTAGTTTTGAATATAAAATGAATTTGGAATTTCAAAGTCAAATTGAACTTTGAAATCTGATTTGAATTGGAAATTTTGAAATGAATTTGAAATTTCAAAGTCAAATTTGAACTTTGAAATCTGATTTGAATTGGAATTCTTTGAATATAAAATGAATTTGAAATCTCAAAGTTAAATTGGACTTTGAGATTTTGAAAAAAATGAAATAGAATTGAAAATGAAAAGATGAATTGGATTTTACAAGAATTGAAGATTGATTGAAGAAGATATTAACATCACTTGGAGTTTTTGAGAAAGGAATTTTGGAAATATGATGCAGTTCTATCCTATATGATGAATGAGAAAAGATTTGAAATTAGATTTTGAAAAAGCTATTTCATTCTTTAAATGAATTAAAAATGAGATTGAAGACATAATACATCCTTGACTATGGTCATTGAATGTATTATATAATAACCACATTTAAATTCGAGTGAAGAATAAAATACATTTTGGTGCTTTTATAGAATTTAAAATGAAATTAACCCTCAATATACCCTGACTATGGCCATTGGTATATGTGTTGACTTAATTTTAAATTATATTCTGATAAAAGAAGAAAAATATTTAAGAAAAACATAGTGAATTTTGAAAATGATCCAGTGTGGATCCAGTGTTATTTTATAAAAGATAAGAATCCTAAGTTTTGTTTACATCCTGACTATGGCCATTGATGTAAATCATCAACTTAGTATTAATTACCTCTTACGAAATGGTGCACGTGCCATTCGTGTTTCACCATTGTGAGAGTTTGAGAAATAAAAGGCAAAAAGCATGAAAATGAGATATTTACAATGCTCATTCATTCTATCTAAAACAAGAAATGTAAATTTTCATTAAGGTCTAACTATTACAATACATAAAATTGAATTTACAACTCCTAATGATGATATTTTTCACATATTTCCTGCAAAAGCATCTGGGTTAATATGAAAATAGAGGGAAATCACACATATCATATGGAAATCAATAGTGAAAGGCTCATATGCCAAGATATATATGGCGAAAAGGATGGAAAATAATATATATATATATACATACATATATATGTAGACGGGTATATATATATATATATATATCAATAGCTTGTAAAAACATATGAATATATATATATATACATATATATGTAGACATATGTGGGTATAGACATATATACGTATATATATCTATGTCTATGTACAAAATATCTAAAAAAAACAATGAGAAATTATATATGAAAAGGTGTTCAGAATTTTGCCTTGCTTGAATGATGAAATGTGTATTTACACATTTTATTTACTGTGTGATGAATGTCATACTATGCACCTGCATAGTAATTCAGCAAATGTGTAAAAATAATAGATGTACAAGTATTGGAAAAGGGGCCTGGGCATTGAGGGTGGATGAATTTGAGCATGCAAGTGAACATGTGGCTGTGGTGGATGCTGGTAGCAAATGTGCAGAAGTGTGTGGATAGGCAGTTTTAAATATGATGCTGTGTAGCAAAGTGTTGGATAGCAAATGATTGATGTAAAATACAGGTGATGTGAGATCTACTGCTAAAAAAAAATGCTAACAGAAGCTGCCTATGCTGAAGCTGAATTTGCGAAGGATGTAATGCCAATGATGACATATGTGAGTGTAACTATGTCCCTACTCCTAATGTTCATGATATATCAAATAACCAATGCAGCAGAAATCATCAAAACAGCATCAGATTTGGCGATTTTGAGTTACATACCTGTTAACTGAAAACCTCAAAGCCTCTAGATCTTACAAGACCCTCCAGCAGCTTGACTTTCGCGATTTCGCCTTTAATGGCAGCAAATGCAACTTGACTTGTAGCACATCAATTATCCATAACTCTTCTGAATGGTATTTTTAAGGTGACTGACTGAATCCCCTGCAAGAGAGAGTCTGCTAGAGCTGATGATTGAACTCAAGACTCATTATATCGACAGATCATTAGAACTGGTTCAACATGTTGTTGGTCAAGACAAAAATGCAGTGCGAATGAAATTACATTCCACCCTAACGCAACGCTGCAATTGTAGATCAATGATTTTTAACAACCCAGAAATTCAGTATTGCTGGAATAATTGTGATGCTTCAATTGCCAACCACCCCACTATCTGCACCATCTCCTGGTGGTCTCATGTCAGATCCACAATGGTAGATGCCGCAAAATGATGGGTAAATGCTATGAGGATGAATACTACGAATTGATTCCTGCAAGGTGACTTCAGAGAGAGATCCTTTTAGTAATACACAGGATTATACATACAGGAAGGAAGGAAAAAGAAAGTATTTGTTTAACATTTGGAGCATAACCCAAGTGATATAGCAAGAATATGATATCCATCAGTTCCTCCTCTCTTAGACCTTCAGAGAACATATTATGAGCCTGTGTATGTTACACCGATCAATGCTCAAAACCAATATCAGATTGACTACTTGAATTAGGTTCCTGGTTCAAATTGCCATTGTCGCATTCTGATGCAGCATGCATAAATCTCCCAACAACAGAACCACAATGAGCAGCGTCTCTGCTCTTCCATAGCTCGTGAATGCATATTTCCACTTTGATGACGAGTATAAGTGCGAAAGTATGAAGTTCATGTAATCACGCAGCTCATACAAAATTAAAATAAAAGAAAGCAACAGACTATCTAATCCTGTAACAATGATTTTAACGCAATGATTTTGATAGTCTGATCTATGGATCGGTAGTACATCAAATCACTAGTAATTTGGCTATTCAAATTCAAAAATTAACAAAAGAAAGAAGAAAAGAAAGAAAAAAAAAGTAAAGAATATGTGCTTACCTTGATTTCCCAGTGGTCATTCTAGACTTCTGAATCATGAACATGTATACAGACGCAGCTTCAAGCCGTGAGACATGTGTTTCTAGTTGCAGAGATGCAGACCTGAGGGTGTACCGCAATGAAAGTGTGGGTGCTATTGTAACACTGCAGCCGGGAGGTGGAGACAAGTCAAATGGCTGCTGACGCCGAACACACAGGGGAACTGTGCAAATTCTCATTTATTGCTGATTCAGGGAATTCCCAGAACTAGCATGGCTTAGGGCTGGAAAACCCTACGGTCAGCCCTTTTCCCTGCATCGAACTTGGCATGCCACCGAAGATATGTTCCCAGGTCATAACATTCAACTTCATACCTTATATCTAGGTAAAGAAATTCCTTCAAAACATTTCAAGTCGACACCCAAAGTTTCAGAACCACTTGAGTCCTCAGATTGATTCACAACGAATCGATGGGTCACCTGTTATGCATGATGCACAGCCTCCAGAAGCCGACCCTGGTGTTTCCTCTATTATTGGAACACATTTTGCAAAAGGAATATCAGCTCCCAGCGTGATGAATCCAATGCCTATAAGCAAGATCACTCAAGGTATATTCTGTCAGGTCTTACAGCTGTTATTCCAGCACCACCGTAATGAATCGTGGTTTTGCAGAGGTTTTGAGGGGGGAGGAAATCAAAAGGAGCACATGGGAAGGTCGGAGATGGATTCGTAAAGAAAACACCAGGACAATGGATGCCCTTCGACGCTTCGAGAGAGGCGATATTCCTTCTGATGCCTAGTGAGTCGCTTTGTTTCCGTCGGTGGGAAAAAGGATCCGAGGTTCTGTGGCTTCCCGAATCGCGATCGACCTCGGGAGGCTCCAGTGAAATAGTGAAATGTAGAAATCAAAGAAAAAAAAGAAAGAAGGGATCGTGATGGAGATGGAGGATGCGAGGGCGAGAGTCTGCAGAAGGAGAGAGGGTGGAAATCAGATGGAAGAGAGGAAGGAGAAGAAACAAAAGGTGTGGGGTGAAAGGCGGTCGAAAACCCTCTTCCCCCCTGTGTCTTTTTATGAAGAGGGGAAGAAGCATCGAGAAAACGGGTTTTGCGATAATAATTCGGAGAAATTTTGAAATTTTAGAGAAATGGTTGTTTTATAAGGAATTTTCAAAAAGAGGGTTTTGCTAAAACAGCTTTTTATAAAAACGGGTTTACTTAACCATTTTTTCGCAATTTTTTTATAATTTTCTATATATATATATATATATATATATATATATATATATATATATATATATATATATATATATATATATATATATATATATATATATATATATATATATATATATATATATATATTGTTTTTGAAAATAATGGAAAGAAGAAACTCTGAAATCTAAGGAAAAGAAAGAAGGTGGTTAAAACTATCCATGTATTTTCTTTTTCTTTTTTTTCTTTTTTTCTTTTTTTGCATTTTTAAGAAATAGTCTAGAAAGAGACTTTTTGAGCATTCAGACTCGGTTTGTCTCAGAGAATGGGTTTAGGGGCAAAAGGGTCATTTTTACAAAACTTTAAAAAATTGGGGTGTTCACAGATGCCCCTCTTTGCTACTAAGCCGGTGGAAAGCCGAGCTTAGTGGCAAAGATAACACTCCAAATTTTGAAAATGCCCCAGTCAGCAGGTCTAAACTGGGTGTGGAAGAATTATTTTGAAAATGTGGCTTCTCAGGCTTTGAAACCTTATCTTGAATGGTTTTGGGGGGACGAAATCCTCGAAAATGATATGATTGAGTAGAGAGTGAGGAAATCGTGATGGGACTTTGGACGAAAATCCCGAAATGGTGGAAAATCAGAATTTTGATCAAGTCTCATGGGTGAGACGAGATATTCTTTTTGGAATGATTCAGGTTTAGCCCTTAACCTGGATGGGACGAAGATATATCAAGAAATGAAATTCAAATGAGGAAAGAAATATACGAGGACCTTGATGGGACATTTTTGAAAAATGCCTCGTGAGACGAAGCTCAAGTAGGAATCCTTTCTTTGGATGGATATACAAAGCACGGATTCCTCAATGGGAAGAGCCATGATGGGACTAGGAGAAATCATCTCGTTAAAACGAGGAATTTTGCAGGAACAAGACTCAGGTTTTACCCAAACCTGCAAGGAAGATATCTCGCGAAGCGAGGTTTTGAGTTAACTTTTAGTCTTGAATAGGAAATCTACCATACAAGTTTCTCAAATGGAGAAACCATAATGGGACCTTCGGAACTTGGACAAACAAATCCGAAAGGGGTTTTTGCGAAAGGAGGAAATATAGGGTTTCCTAAAGCTTCGAAAAGGGGAAGAAATTGGTCGTCTTGTTGCTGAGATTGAAATAGTTTTTGAAATCAAAGAATCTTTCGCAGAAGGTTCAGGTTCGACCCTTATCCTGAGTGGGGAAATCTACCATACAGGTTTCTCAAAAATGGAGAAAAACCATAATGGGACCTTCGGAATTTGGACGAACAAATTCGAGAGGGGTTTTTGCGAAAGGAGGAAATATAGGGTCCCTAAAGCTTTGAAAAGGGGAAGAAATTGGGCGTCTCATTGCTGAGACTGAAATAGCTTTTGAAATCAAAGAATCTTTCGCAGAAGGTTCAGGTTTGACCCTTATCCTGAGTGGGGAAATCTACCATACAGGTTTCTCAAAAATGGAGAAAAACCATAATGGGACATTCGGAAATTGGACGAACAAATATGAGAGGGGTTTTTGCGAAAGGAGAAAATATAGACTCCCTAAAGCTTTGAAAAGATGAAGAAATTGGGCGTCTCATTGCTGAGACAGAAATAGCTTTTGAAATCAAAGAATCTTTCGCAGAAGGTTCAAGTTTGACCCTTATCCTGAGTGGGGAAATCTACCATACAGGTTTCTCAAAAATGGAGAAAAACCATAATGGGACCTTCGGAATTTGGACGAACAAATCCGAGAGGGGTTTTTGCGAAAGGAGGAAATATAGGGTCCCTAAAGCTTTGAAAAGGGGAAAAAATTGGGCGTCTCATTGTTGATACTGAAATAGCTTTTGAAATCAAAGAATCTTTCGCAGAAGGTTCAGGTTTGACCCTTATCCTGAGTGGGGAAATCTACCATACAGGTTTCTCAAAAATGGAGAAAAACCATAATGGGACCTTCAGAATTTGGACGAACAAATCCGAGAGGGGTTTTTGCGAAAGGAGGAAATATAGGGTCCCTAAAGCTTTGAAAAGGGGAAGAAATTGGGCGTCTCATTGCTGAGACTGAAAAAGCTTTTGAAATCAAAGAATCTTTCGCAGAAGGTTCAGGTGTGACCCTTATCCTGAGTGGGGAAATCTACCATACAGGTTTCTCAAAAATGGAGAAAAACCATAATGGGACCTTCGGAATTTGGACAAACAAATCCGAGAGGGGTTTTTGCGAAAGGAGAAAATATAGGGTCCCTAAAGCTTTGAAAAGGGAAGAAATTGGGCGTCTCATTGCTGAGACTGAAATAGCTTTTGAAATCTATGATCTTTCGCAAATGGTTCAGGTTTGACCCTTATCCTGAGTGGGGAAATCTACCATACAGGTTTCTCAAAAATGGAGAAAAACCATAATTGAACCTTCGGAATTTGGACAAACAAATCCGAGAGGGGTTTTTGCGAAAGGAGAAAATATAGAGTCCCTAAAGCTTTGAAAAGGGGAAGAAATTGGGCGTCTTATTGCTGAGACTGAAATAGCTTTTGAAATCAAAGAATCTTTCGCAGAAGGTTCAGGTTTGACCCTTATCCTGAGTGGGGAAATCTACCATACAGGTTTCTCAAAAATGGAGAAAAACCATAATGGGACCTTCGGAATTTGGACGAACAAATCCGAGAGGGGTTTTTGTGAAAGGAGGAAATATAGGGTCCCTAAAGCTTTGAAAAGGGGAAGAAATTGGGCGTATCATTGCTGAGACTCAAATAGCTTTTGAAATCAAAGAATCTTTCGCAGAAGGTTCAGGTTTGACCCTTATCCTGAGTGGGGAAATCTACCATACAGGTTTCTCAAAAATGGAGAAAAACCATAATGGGACCTTCAAAATTTGGACGAACAAATCCGAGAGGGGTTTTTGCGAAAGGAGAAAATATAGGGTCCCTAAAGCTTTGAAAAGGGGAAGAAATTGGGCGTCCTATTGCTATGAATGAAATAGCTTTTGAAATCTATGATCTTTCGCAAATGGTTCAGGTTTGACCCTTATCCTGAGTGGGGAAATCTACCATACAGGTTTCTCAAAAATGGAGAAAAACCATAATGGGACCTTCGGAATTTGGACGAACAAATCCGATTAGGGTTTTTGCGAAAGGAGGAAATATAAAGTCCCTAAAGCTTTGGAAAGGGGAAGAAATTGGGCGTCTCATTGCTGAGACTGAAATAGCTTTTGAAATCAAAGAATTTTTCGAAGAAGGTTCAGGTTTGACCCTTATCCTGAGTGGGGAAATCTACCATACAGGTTTCTCAAAAATGGAGAAAAACCATAATGGGACCTTCGGAATTTGGACAAACAAATCCGAGAGGGGTTTTTGCGAAAGGAGGAAATATAGGGTCCCTAAAGCTTTGAAAAGGGTAAGAAATTGGGCGTCTCATTGCTGATACTGAAATAGCTTTTGAAATCAAAGAATCTTTCGCAGAAGGTTCAGGTTTGACCCTTATCCTGAGTGGGGAAATCTACCATACAGGTTTCTCAAAAATGGAGAAAAACCATAATGGGACCTTCGGAATTTGGATGAACAAATCCGAGAGGGGTTTTTGCGAAAGGAGAAAATATAGGGTCCCTAAAGCTTTGAAAAGGAGAAGCAATTGGGCGTCTCATTGCTGACACTGAAATAGCTTTTGAAATCTATGATCTTTCGCAAATGGTTCAGGTTTGACCCTGATCCTGAGTGGGGAAATCTACCATACAGGTTTCTCAAAAATGGAGAAAAACCATAATGGGACCTTCGGAATTTGGACAAACAAATCCGAGAGGGGTTTTTGCGAAAGGAGGAAATATAGAGTCCCTAAAGCTTTGAAAAGGGGAAGAAATTGGGCGTCTCATTGCTGAGACTGAAATAGCTTTTGAAATTAAATGATCTTTCGCAAATGGTTCAGGTTTGACCCTTATCCTGAGTAGGTCGTCCATATGGAATTCTTTAATGAGAAAACCGTGATGGGACAGGAAGAGATACTTTCTTCAGAGGCAACTCTTTTTGGGAAATATAAACAATGCTAGGTTGCATCAAAATGGATATTGAATGTTTATTTTATTCTTGGAATAACTAGAAAATTTTGCCAATAAGATAAAATCGTAGTAGATTCAAACGCTTCTAAATGTGCACGTATGTGCAAAGATATTCTCTCTTTTACCTAGAGTATTTCTTCCAATGAGGTTGACTCCTCAGTTCTAAGAGTCAAATTCAAAATTTTAGCACTGATGATTTTCTTCAAGGAAGCTATCCATTTCCCTGATATGAGAAGTAGAAGAAATATTCTTAATTTCATAAAAGCAGGAAATGAAGAGATATTGATACAAGAATTTTGCATGAGAAAAGATGACTTCTGGCAACTTTGGCAGTTTAATATCTGGGTGTTTTCCCTACGATGATCTTTTTGCACTCTTTTTGAGTCATTTGGGATTTTACATCATCCTTCATTTGGATGGGTCCTGACTTTTCTCTTTTTTTTTCAGGGAAGGGTACGTCACAAACTCCTTCATCTCGGAGATGCTCCGATCCTTCTTTCTCTCAGAGATTGTACATGATATTGGCTCAAAAAGGTCCTTAGATGATAGCTGGAATCAAATATCTTTTAGGGTTTGTCGGTAGGCTCATCACATCTGCCTTCATCTCGACAGTGATCCGAACTTTCCCTGGAAGGATCCGTCACAAACTCCGTCATCTTGGAGATGTTTTGAATCTTCTTTGGCCCCAGGGGTCCACTCGCTTAATTCGCCTTCATCTTGACGACAATTGAGAGATCTCTTTTGCGGATTTTTGATTGCAACTTTTAAACGAAATGAGAAGATATGGGTTGAGTGGATTCTTTCTATAGCTCGAGATATTTCCCTTGCCTGATTGACAGAAAGTCATTTTTAAAACATGCACCCTAGCCAAGATCAATATCAATTCTCTTCTGAGTTTTTAATATCATTGAAGATTTCTTTCATTGATCATATCGAGGACATTTCTTACATCCTTTTGGTTGATCAACAGGAAAAGATTTGAATTTTACCTCTTTTTCGCAAAAAGTTTCACCTTTTGGAAGGAAATACAGGAGGTAATCTAAGAAAATTCTTTTTGTGCAGTAAGAATATTTAGAATCAACAAATGCTTTTAGCAAATTGGCAAAGTTTTCATGAATTCTTTGTGAAATAATCACTCAATATAGATTTTGATGAGACCTTGAGTTGCAATCTTTTGATTTTGGAAATACATGACCAGCAAATGATAGAATCTTTGAAATACATGACCAGCAGAAGCTGGAACGTTTGAAATACATGACCAGCAGAAAGCTGGAACGTTTGAAATACATGACCAGCAAAATTTGGATCTTTTGGAAATACATGACCAACGAAAGTTGGATGTTTTGGAAATACATAACCAGCGAGATGCTGGATCTTTTGGAAATACATCAGATTTAAGTCAGAACTTGAATTTTGTAAAAAGAAAAGAATTTGATCAGAACACTGAATTTAGAAGGTTACCGATGCGAGGACCGGGTTTTCTAAATGAGCTCAACATATGATTGAAAAATTTGAAAAATAGCCAGTGTGAGGACTGGGTTGGGAAGATGAGCTAGGAAAGTAAAATTTTGATGAAAGATTCTGAATTCATATATATATTGGGTTTTTTCCGCAGTGCGAGGACTGGGTTTTTTCCGCAATTTTTTTATAATTTTCTATATATATATATATATATATATATATATATATATATATATATATATATATATATATATATTGTTTTTGAAAATAATGGAAAGAAGAAACTCTGAAATCTAAGGAAAAGAAAAAAGGTGGTTAAAACTATCCATATATTTTCTTTTTTTCCTTTTTTTCTTTTTTTTTTTGCATTTTTAAGAAATAGTCTAGAAAGAGACTTTTTGAGCATTCAGACTCGGTTTGTCTCAGAGAATGGGTTCAGGGGCAAAAGGGTCATTTTTACAAAACTTTGAAAAATTTGGGGTGTTCACAGAAATCCAGCAGAGGATTTACAAGGCTTTGTTGTCCATTCCCTTTTAGTCCAAGCAGATTGCTGCAAAAAGCCACAAGAGGCATATTTCCTCTAAACAATCAGGCTCTTTTCCCCATCTTCTTTGAATCCCGCAGCAGAGGGGTTTGCGTTTTCTCTGAGAAGGCTGTGATTTCCCAGGAGAAGGCCCACCCCTGACGGTTGTTTCCTTCTCCATCAGCAACCTCCATTGAACCAAGGTAAAGCCCCCCATACTCTCTCTCTCTCTCATATAAACTACAAAGAAAACCAGGCTCTCTTCAATACCCACAATGTGATTTCGATTTCCGACAGTACGATAGCCAAAAAATCTTGTTACCAATCTGAAGATTACGTCGTTCTTCGGTGCCTCGCCTTTTGTCGGTGATCGTGGGTATTGGTTTTTGATCACCCTCATTGACGGGTTGGTTACACAGGTTATTTGACATCTGGCTGTGTTGAAGGTTAATGAAGCTGGTGGTCATTAATCTTGGGTCTTTTTTTTAGTAGTTAGACTAAATGTTGAAGCTACAACAGTTATGCCTAAAATGTTGCAGACTATCATGGTTATTTACAGATGATGTCAGCATATTCGAGCAGATAAAAGCTACATCCAGGAATGTCGATCATCTACTGGTTGGTGTTTAATTACTTGTGTCATCAAAAGAGGGTCTTCCAGAATGGCTTTTATTTTGTGTTCCCATTTAGAAAAGTTTTGAATTTCAAAGTCCAAGCAAGTGATGGGTACTCAGTCACTAGTATCACCTGTGTAAATAGTCAATTAGAAGTTCAGTGAGGTACTGCCAATTGGGGTTGTGGAGAATTGAAGCGATGGAAAGGTATAAAGTCATTGAGGAGTTTGGAGATGGGACTTGTGGAAGTGTCTACAAGGCACTCAACCTAGAAACCAACTCCATTTTCTGCCATAAAACCCGTTTTCTACCACAGAAACTGATTTTCTGCAATATAACCAACTTGATTTTCTGTCATAAACATGATTTTCTGCAGGTGTGCAGTCTTGAAAATGAGCCATATTCATGGATGGATATGTCCATATCCATTCATGACTTCTAGACCGTTTTAAGCATGCTTTTTTATTGATATACAGGGAAGCTTCATGCTAAATTTTACTGAGAAATATGTTATAACTTGGGAATTGTGGCTTTGTGAAATCATGTACAGAAATTGTATATACCCTGTATTTTCTGATTTATATATTTACCCATTATATATGGAATTTCAATTATTATATATGTTTTCTCATTATATGTACATATACCTATGTATATATATATATATATATATATATATATATATATATATATATATATATATATATATATATATATATATATATATATATATATATATATATAGGTATAAATAATGTATATATATCTATATCTATATATATACTTATATATATACATATGGATCCCTTCATGTACACTTGTTTCCATATATGACCATTTATGTAGCTATTTTCTCATGTAAATACACCTCCATTGTTACATGTCACAAATTTTAGCATTTAGATATATATATATATCTTCGTTATACAGGTTCTATATATACACATTTTCTTGGGTAGCTTGTATATCCATTCCTTGTACTAATTCTCATTTTGCAGAAAAATCTGGAGGATGCTGATTCTTTTACACTCTGTATTTTTTTTTTTCATTTATTTTGATTTATGTCAGAGATGTAATAATCAAACTTGGAATAATATTTACTTTTACTGCTTAGATTAGGATGCATCTCTTGTAGTTTGATTCTTGCAATATCCTGATTTTATGATTCATATATCCCATTTTGCAAAATCACCATGGATGTACGTGAATGGCACGTGCACCAAACTCTTAGAGAGTTAATGAACTTGGTGGAGTCCATATTTACGACCCTAGTCGGAATATGGACGAGACCCAGATCCCTCATCTTTCTACCAGTCACATTGAGCCCACACTCTTAGGCTATCTTAAAAATGCACATCATATTTTCAATTTTGCAAAATATTGTGAATTAAATCAATTAAACTCTGAACATGTTCATGGCCAAAGTCAGAATATGTGAAGGATTTATTTTAACTTAATACACATTTTTCCAACAAATTTCTAAGAAAATCTTTTCAAAGTGCATTCATTCATTCAAATCATCTGCATCATGGCATCATCAGCTTTTCTCATGATTTTCTCAAGATAATTTCATTCCATGGAAATCGATTCCTCAAGAAACTATGAAGATTTTTGAAGTTGAATTTCCCAAGTCAAAGTTTTCCCATGATTTTCCCTGAAAATGTTATTTTCTTAAGATTCATTTTCAAAAGGAATTTCTCATCTTTCTCAGGAATCAAAATCGATTTTCAGATATTTCAAGGACAATATTCTCAGGATTTCAATTTTCTGAGTTTTGATTTTCCATCTCCAAAGAGTTTTCCAATGAATTCCAATTGTTTTCCAAAAAAAAAATATTCAAAGTCAGAGTTTTCCTGACAAATATTTTCCTTTTCAAATGTTCCTCTTTTCTCGAGATTTCTCTCCATTTTGTCACATCTTCAGAAACTTTCGGGTGATTTTTAAATACTTTCATCTGAGTTCCCTGAGAGGTTGATTTCTATCTTTTTCCTGAGAAATGCTTTTCAACTTCAAATGTTTTCTAAGCATACATCATAGTTTTCCAACTTATATTTTACAAAATCTCATAGCACATGCTTGAATTCTCTGTGCATTTAGGATAGAACACAATTTCGATAATTTAACTAAGTCAAGCACATTTTTGGTCTTTGGTTCGATTACCCTTGTTAAAGGCGGCAGGAATGGTCGAACCTCGTACCGACAGGTCGAGCCCCATCCCATGGATTTTCCCACAATTTTCAAAACGAAGGCGAGTATTTCAAAACAATTTTCAAAACTTTGGTCAAGTTTGACTCGCAAAAGCATTTTCCTCTCTCTCCCGCAAGGAAGGGAAGACGGGAAAAATTTTGCGACGATAACACCCCCTCCCCTGCCGGAAAAAAAAAAGAGGCAGTGGGGCGACCCCCTGCCAGAAAAGCAGGGGGCGACCCCCTGCTCGAATAAAACAATGAGGCAAAGGGGGCGACCCCCTGCCGGATAAAAAAAAGAGGCACGGGGTCGCCCCCCCCCCCCCCCCCTTGCCGAAAAAAAAAAGGCAGGGGGCAACCCCCCCTGCCGAAAATAAAAATGAGGCAGGCGCCCCCCTTGCCAGAAAAAAAGAACGAGGCAAGGGGGGTGGGGACCCTGTGCCAAAAAAAAATGACCCACTTACCTCGGAGACGTCGGGCGGCGGGTGGGGGGCAACGGGCGGCAGAACGGGGGGTGATGGGCCGGGGGAGGGACGGGCGGCGAACCAGAGAGCGACGGGCGGCGGGCAGGGGAGTGTGCGGGCGAGAGAGGGCGGCCGTTGGGGGAGTGCATCGGGCAAGAGAGACGAAACAAAAAAGAGAAAGAAGGGTTCTAATTAAGGATTTACGGGAAACTTAGCAACGGATTTGGCGATGACCTACTTCTGTCGCAACTCTATCGCAAATTTACATGACCAGTTAGCGACGGAATATTTTTGTCACTAACGTCATCGCTATGTCCTGACGAAAAAACCACAGTCGCTAAATGTCGCGGGTATTGCGATGAAAACCTTACTTCACTAAGTCATCGCTAATTAGTGACAGATTTGGCGGTGGAAGTTTTCCTGTCGCTATTTTTGTAAATATTACAAATTTTAGCGATGGATTTGTTTCTCTCATTAATCTACCGCAAAGTTGCGACAAAAAAAATTTGTCGCAAACTTGCGTCGCTAATGGTCATTTTTCTTGTAGTGTTAGATCATTTGTGTCCAATCATGCTATGCCGATAAACCGAGGTCGAAACCCAAAGTACGTTACATAAAACTTCATCTCTGGTTCTAGGCTTGTGTTTTCCCAACATTCTTGAGTGTTTGATGATATACGTTGGACTATGGCCCTTGGTACGTAGCAGGGGGGGCGTCAGCCCAAATAAGTGAAAGTGCACTAGGATCGAGGCAACGAGCACTAGAGGGGGGTGAATAGTGCTTTTAAAAATTGTCTGCGGAATATTGAAGGATTTTGCAAATCTCAAAGCAAACACACAAAGAACACAAGACTTTATCCTGGTTCGGTCTAACCCGACCTACATCCAGTCCCCAAGCAAAACCCGCTTGAGATTTCCACTATCAACCTTGTAAACTACAAGATCACACAGACCATAACTGGTCCCACTTTCAGTAACAACCCTACTGAAAGCAAACAACTCCTTTACACCAAGGAGTCCTTCTTTTTACAGAAAATAAGTAGCAACTTACAAAACAACCTATGAGCCTTCCTTTTGAATGCAAATGAGATGCAATTGGCTTTTGAGGTTGTTGAAATACTCTACTCACGAATTCACTATCTCTCAAAGTGATTTGAGTGAAAAACTGAAGTGAAAATATCACGTGAGTGAGAAAACAAATACTTGAATGAATAGGAGTGAAAAGCAATAAGTAAATGATTCAAATCGATTGAATTCTTGTTGTTTTTTAGTATACAATGCACTCATATTTATAGTTAAAGTTTTCCATACGTTGAGGGTATGAAAGGGTATCAAAACTGTCCATTTCGAACGATCAAAACGTTTGAAAAATAAAAAGACACGCCTTTTTGAAGTTTCAGGAAAATGGCAAAATTAGTCGACTGAAACATCAGTTAGTCGACTAATAGTTAGTTATTAGTAGACTGACAGTTATCGTCGGTCGACTGATCTGTTAATCGAGCCATTTGAAAATCTGAACTTTTGAAACTTAGTCAACTTGAGAAAAGTTAGTCGACTGATAATATCATCAGTAGACTAAAAAACCTTTTAGTCGACTGCTGCTAAAATCTTCTGAAAAACAAACATTCTGTTCGGTCGACTGATAAAAAGCATTAGTCGACTGCTGCTAAATTTTCAGAAAACACATGTTCTGTTCAGTCGACTGATAAAACCATTAGTCGACTGCTGCTAATTTTCCAGAAAACAGACATTCTGTCCAGTCGACTGATAAAACCTTCGGTCGACTAATTTGACAAAAAATGACTTTTTAGAAAATATGGCGCGAAAGGATTAGTCGACTGGTAAGTCTATTGGTCGACTAATAAACATGAAAAATTAAGAAAAGAGTTTTCTAATAAGATTTTCATGAGGGTTCTTTTTAGAAAAGTTTTTCTAAAGACTTTTAAGGTGAAATGCAACCTAAATATGCACTCTAAGTAAGGCTCTTACAAGAATCTAAGACTTTTAATGAATTAAACATTTGCACACTAGTTTTTAAAGATTCTTCATCGAATTCTTCAATTTCTTCATAGCCTTAGCTGAAATGCAGTTGATTCCACTTGCTCATCATCAAAACCTTGTACTTGAAGTATCATGTATGGCTTCATTGTCGTAACAATCTCCCCCTTTTTTATGATGACAAACTTAATCAAAGATGAAGCATTTAGATGCATAGATAGAGATTTTACTCCCCCTATCAATATGCTGCAAAACATTAAAAGTTAGCACATTTAAAGCACATATATCACATATTGATTGGTTTGCATTTCCATTCATCATTTCTTCATGCATTTATAAATACATTCATTCAAAGCATTCTGTTTCTCTTAATTTTGCATTTCTCATGCAAGATCTTTTGCAATTTCAATGTAATTGCTATCATTTTTTTCTCCCCCTTTGTCAGAATCAAAAAGAGTAAGGGCAGAAATAGCATAAGCAAAATAGAGATACAAGTTTAAAATATTACAACCCATAAAGTATGAAAGTTCAGACAACAAAGATTAGAAAATAAGTTGAGCAAATCCTTGATTGAAGTAATCTCTTTCTGAATCGAAGATAGTTGTTGAGTCACATCTTCACGAAAAGTATGTTGATGCAGCTCTAAAGCTTCCAGTCTCTGCATAACTTCATCATGGTCTTGACTTGTCGAAAATTTCTTTCTTTTTGCATGAGATGAAGGTGTCGCAGAAGGTGAAGGTTCAGAAATTGATGGTTCATTAGGATCAGATGGTTCAGTTTGATCAACATTTAAAGGAGGCAGATATTTAATTTTCATTCTTTTAAAAATTGTTTGATCAAAGAACTCTTTTTGCTCAATGTATTTTTCATTTGTTAAAGGAACTTTGAAATGTCTAAAAATACGGGTTAAAAGACAACCATAAGGAAGAAATGGTTTTTGTTTCCACAAATTTGTAAAATACACATTGGCCCAGTTGACAGAAATATTTCCAAATAAAACATAAAGAGTCGTAGATAGATCTGTGGAATAATAATCAAAAGAACCAGTTTTGGGTAGAACATTGTGGGCAAGGATTCGTCCAGCAATGCGTGCACGAGTTTGAAGATTAGTATTTTTGAAAGGAGGGCAGTGAGGTGCTCCTGGAAGAAGAATTTGTTCAAAAACTCTTTCATCATTCAATTCAATAGTGTTGAAAAGAGTGTCTGAAGGTGGAATTTCAAGAATTTCTCCAAGTAATTTCGAATCAAACTCGATTTCAACATCACGAACAAGAGAGGACAAAACTATTGAGAAACTTTGTTTTGATGTCACATAATATGATACACTGTCGTATTTGATTTTATATGATATGATAATATGTCCTCTTGAAAAATGTTATATTATGACTGAATATGTTTTGCCATAAATCTAACGAGTATTTGATGCAAGGATATCTCACCCAAAAAGGATGGAGACTTCCTGATTCAAGTACAACTATGGTGCAATCATACTCCTTGAAGAAAAAGCTTGATGAGTCATGCATTCCTAAAGTTCAAATGAAGAGATCGGCTACCTCAAAATGAAGACTTTTTTCTTCTTTAGAGTCATATGTAACAGAACCTTCAGGAACTTGCATATTTGTAAACACCCCAAATTTTCACCCTCATCCAGTGTTTGTCCATTTCATGTGTCACTGCATATCATTGCATGCATTCGGCATATCATTTCATCGCATTGCATAGCATTGCATGTCATTACATCTCATTCTCGAGATCCAGCACTCCTATTTCAAAACATTCAATCCAGATTTGAATTTTAAAGCTTTTATTTCAAAATCAATTTCAAAACCTGGGTTTTTAATCAATACACTGTCATTTTTCAACCCTAGGACTTTATATTTCGAAATATTTTCTCAAGGAAACAATCTGGATTCATTTCAAATTCAAATTTTAAGTGATTTCAATTCACAGATGAGACCCATTGAGGTGGTGTCGCTTCTGAATTCCTCTATTCATCAAATTTCTCAAAATTTTGAAAGTTTCAGTCTGATCAGGACTCTGTCTCAGAGTCCTGATCCGGTCAGGAGTCTGTTTTGAAGTCGGTTTTACTTCCATTTTCAATCGCTTTCAAAATTTAGGTCATTTTACAGAGTCCAGTTAGTTCAGGACTCTATTTTAGAGATCGGTCGAGTTAGGAGTCTAACCCTGACTGTGTTTTCTGACTTATTTCATCATTTCTTGATAAAATCTTTCGAAAATTCTTTCATTTAAATTCTAAAAATTTTAAATCTCAGAGTCTTAAGAGTTCAGGACTCTAACCCGGAGTTCAAGTTCGCTTGAGACCCTATTTTCAAAGATCTTGAAGTTCAAATATCGATTTTAACCCCTTTTTCAAAGCCATTTTCAGTGTTTATTTCACAATTTTCAAAACTCGATGTGGGCCCACTCAGTTGGCACCATATCCAGAGGAATTCTAATTCAGTTAGAACCCTATGCCATTTCAAAAATTCTAATTTTAAAATTGCTTTTGAAAATCCTTTTGAAAACTCCTTCAATTTCAAGTTTTAAAATCACTTTTTGAAAAAAATCAAGTAGGGCCCACTCAGGGTGGCGCCACATTTGAGAAAGTCAGGGTTAGCTTAGGCTTAGTCAGTGTCTTGGTTAGTTTTAGAAGTTTAGAAGAGTCAAAGTCTATTTTGAAAACTCATTTTTAAAGTTTGGTTTTTAAATTATTGTTTTTAAAAGTTTTAGTTAAAACTTTAAAAACCCAATGTGAGAAAACGCCAAGTGGCGCCACATTTGGGGGATTCTTAGGTTTAGTTAGGGGTTAATTAGGGATTAATTAGGATAATTTAGGTCAAGGGCATATAGGTAACTCCACCCAAAAATCGCCCCCCCTTAGAGAGTCCAAAGTTTTCAAAATTGTTGATTTTTAACCTAAAAATTTATTATAAAAAGAGGCTATAGGGGGGACGATTTTCACTATTCACTTACCTTCAATTCTTGGAGCTTCTCTCTCCTCTCCATCCCTTCCTCCATTGCTGCAACTCCAAGGTATGAATTCCTTTGCCTTTTTCATATTTTATTTAGTGATTTTAATGTTTTAAACCTAGATCTAGGCTTAGATACCCCTCCTTATGGAAGATCAACCATGGTTTCACCTCAAGAACCATCAAGAATCAGCAAGAACAATCCAAGAAGGTGATCTAACCCTGTTTTGGGTGATTTACAGGGATTTTAATCCATTAGAATTGATTTTAATATGATTCTTTACATTATTAACCAATAAAATATATGATTTACCCTTTTTAATGGGTTAAATATATGTTTTAAAGGTGATATCAAATTCCAGCCATTGATTCCCTGTTTTTATTTTATTTTCATGGTTTATTCATGTTTGTTTTACGTTCTACAGCATAGAAATAATTTTTATTTGCTGTTTTATGGTTTATTTTATTGATTTACATTAGTTAATGCATGGTTTTCCAAGTTTCTTAAATTTCTGTGTGTTTTAGGTTTAGAACAGTAAAGATAATGTTATTTCGGATTGAATTACTCATTGTTTATTTCTGATTTTTTTATATGTGATGAATGCATGAGTTATTGAGTTACTGTAGAAAAATCAGAGGTTTTAGACCTCGGGAACCCTGTCAAAAAAATCAGACATCAAATCGGGTTTTTAAAGCTTTAAAATCGTGGTTAAAATCAAGAAGGTAACTTGCTGTGATGATATTTCTCTCATCTTATATTCGATTTTAGATCTGTAAAGTGCTATGGATTCACATTGTTTAGATCTGTCTTCTGTGAAATTTTCGGATTTTTTGATCACTGTTTAGTATTTTTTTCCTTTTAGAGAATCTGTTTTTAAATTTAAAACTTGTTAGGGTTTACCAAAACCCTAATCAGACTTGTGTTAGTCATAAATCCCAAACCACAGATCCGATTCATGATCTGTAAAAAGCGAGTATTGTTATTTTTCTGTCTACTGTTCACCACTAAAATTTCAGATATGTTTTTTTAGTATTGCTATTTATTTCTGTATTTTAAATCTGGAATAGCTGTTTTAATCCCTGTTAAGAGTGATATATTTTAGCTCAGATTGTCAGAAGGGTTTCTCCCTAACCGGAGATGATTTTTCCGATCTATAAATTGGGAAATCTCTGTTTTTATTCTTAGTTAGTCTCTGTAAAATTTCATAAATTTCCATGGAGATTTGACCCCTGGTTCAGGTCTTGGATTGAGACTGGTTGGTGAATTAGGTCAAAAATAGCATATTTTAGTGTTTAATGCAATTTTCGGATTAATTTAATGTCAAAAAATTAATTTTATAATTCCAATTCGACATTAGGGTTATAACAAGTGCAGGTATCAATTTTTATGGATTTTGGAATCCATTTGATGGCTGAATTGAGCAAATTGCAAAACCGGGTTCCTGAAAGATCCAAAAACACTGCTAAAATCACAGTTTTTGTGATATTATTGGATTTTCGTGCATAAGCATATATTTTTAGGGTTTAATCATGTTCATAATCATATTAGGATGCTTTAGGTTTAATTTTGTGCTCATTTGATTTCATTTAGTGCATAAAACCTAAGTTTTTACCAAAATCTATTTCTAAAAACCCTGATTTCAAGGCCATAGTCTTGCTATCGGGGGCAATTTGGTCATTTGACCTAAATTTCGAAATCCCTAACCCTAATTTCATATTTTTAATCATGTCATAGCATATTTGGTTTGAGTTTATTCCATTCAAATTTCAAAACTTACATTTTATCAAAATATCTTTCTAAAAACCCTAATTTCAAGGCCATAGTCTTGTTATTAGGGGTATTTTGGTCATTTTGACCCCAATTTCGAAATTTCATATCTTATCTTCCTTATTTATTCAATTTTATTTCATACTTTATCATTTTTATTTAAGGGAATCATGGAAAAGGCTTATATCTAGCAAAATCCAATAATTTCCGTATATTGTTGGATAAATCTAGAAAAGCCAACATATTTTCATTAACAAAGTTTTCTAGTTTTGCAGGTATATTGAAGACTTTATTTTTCATGTATTTAAATTTCAATAGTGATGTAAACTAAATTAAGCTTTGGAATAAGAATTTACATTTCCTGCTTAGCTTAGGTTGCATTGCATATAGTTTATTTTTTTAAATAATGTTAATGTGTGATGGATGATGATTCATGCATATTCAAACTCACCATGGTCTACACGAATGGCACATACACTAGCTTTTATGAAGTTTATAAACTTGGTGGAATTTGTATTTATGGCCATAGTCAGAATATGAAGGATATCTAGATTTATGATCTTCACATTAGCCACATTCAGCCTACACTCTTAGGCTAACTTCAAAATGCACTGCATTTCTCAAAATACAAAAAAGTATTTCTCAATTCCTCAAATCCATATTCATTCATTTCATGCATTTGCCAATTCCAATTCAAATTCTAAGTCAAGGAAATTGAATTCCTATAAATCTCCTAAGTCTTATAGCAAAATCGATTTTCCCAAAAGCATTGAATTTCAAAAAATATTTCAAGTATTTTCCAAGTTCCAAATTCAAATTTTCTAAGTTAGAATTTCAATTTCAAAGTTTGAATTCAGAGAAACCAAGTCTCTCAGAATCGATTTTCACTAAATGTCAAGGATTTCTCAAAATCGATTTTTATTTCTCTCAGAAGTATATTTCAAATCCCATTTCACGATTTCTCATGTGATATCATCTCCAAGATTTACATTTTCTAAATATTTCAATCATTCAAAGCAAACATCATGTTTTCAAATGTGCATTTTCTGAAAATTCATAGCACATGCCTGATTCTATGTGCATTTAGAAATTAAAATATGATTTAGACAAGTTGAATAGAGTAGAGCATAAGATTGATCCTTGGTTCAATTACCCCTGTTAAAGGTGGCAGGAACGGTTGAACCTCGTACCGACAGGAGAATCCCATTCTACAGAATTTTCCCGCATTTTAAAACGGAGGCGAGTTATTTTCAAAAACTTTTCAAATGTCAGTTTGATTTGCAAAAGTAAAAATTTTGCGATGATAACAGGTTTGGCGACCGAGATGGGACCTGTCTTTGCCTGATCAATCTAATGCTCTACTTAGTTCAAATTGTCAAAACTGATTTCCATGGAATGTCAGCTTTTAATTTATGCTATCATGTGAACCTAGGAGCCTAGACTTGAACCCAGCTGACATGGAATGCATATAGACTAGGTATGGTTTGGTAGGACCATATTGATGAGAATTATTCATGCTCACATAGACTTAGGTCTAATACAACACTCCTCAATCTAGGTTTGTATGAAAACAATGTTTGCTTCTTCAAATATTTCAAAAAAATCTATCTTTTTAGGACTTAGAGCCTTCTGATTTGATTGCATGTGCTCATATTTTTCAAAAACCACCCCACCTATATTGTCTCGGTCTTCACGTTGCTGGGCTCTCTTTCAGAACCATAGTTCGGGACAAAGTCTCACAACTGGGTCACCTATTTGGGTGAAAACCCCCCTGCCACGTACCAAGGGCCATAGTCCAACGTATATCGGCAGGTGCTCAAGGATGTTGGAAAACTTGAACCTAGAACCGGAGGAATTTGATTTTATGCCACGTACATTGAGCCTTGGCTTGAGTATATAGGCATAACTGGATTGGATACAGTTGATCTGAACCTTAGAGTTAGGATTAAGGTCCTACAGCTATTTCAAAATTTGTGCATCTAGAGTCAGCTTTTAAGGAATGTTGTATGTGCATACTTGTTTATGCAGAATGTGATTGAATGTGTTATTTCCTTTTTATTTTCCATATTTTCCCAATTTTCTAAAATACTGGACGATTTTCTCAAAATTCCTCAATCTATGTCCATGTATTGTCCATGTTTTAAACCTTGGACGATTTTCCAAATACTTCATTTTCCATTTATTTCTTCATATTTCATTAAACCCTGGACGATTTTCCAAATTTCCCTTAATTTCCTTCAAAACTCCAGGTGATTTCCCTCCTTTCTTTTCTTCTGGATCTCGAATTTCCTGCTTTATTTTTATCCTGCCTGCATTTTTCTCAAATTTCCTGTATTTTCCCAAGTCTTATTCCAATTTCCATGTCTTCCAGTCCGATGGCATCCAGTCAGCTTGATTCAGTCTTCCCTGAGGGTCACATCTCCTACGAGGTGCGGCAAAGTCTTTCCGAACATCGAGTCCTCAGCACCGGATCCTTCTTTCCCCGGTGGTACTATTCATGGTTCAAGAACTTCTCTCGTATGTTTCCGGACCACTTGGACGATTGTGGGTTAGAACTAGCGTCCACAGTGGGAAAGCAGATAGTCAACGACAACTTGATCCATGCACTAGCAGAGCGGTGGAATCCGAGCACTTCTACCTTCTGGTTTCCGTGGGGTGAGATGACAATACTAATGGATGAATTTTCAGAGATTATGGGATTTTCCGAGCCAGCCGGTCAGCCTGGAGATCCATTGGAGAAACAGTTTTTTATTAATGTCAAGGGTCTGGGCCCAAAAGATGCCTTAGCTCGCATGACGGGACGCAAGTCTTGGCCTCTGATTGAAGAAGATGGGAATGAATATGTGAACCTGATCGAAATCTACAGACAGTATGGGACATTTTTAGAAGTCAACTCGTTGTCCAGGACAGCTCGAGAAAGAATTCAGCATGCGATGGTTCTGTGCACGGTGGGATTAGCTTTCTTTCCCGATGGACGGAATTACATGGATATCAGAATAGTTCAGCTTATGAGGAGATGGGGAAGTCGACAGACCAGCCACCTCTCGATAGCCATGGCCACACTCGCTTTTCTATACCGAGGGTTGACTCGTTTCGCACTCGGAGAGTCGATCCTAGTCGAAGGGTGCACCTATGCCTTGCAGTCTTGGTTCTTCCGGCATGTGCCAGTCCGAGCCAGTTCATTCAGATACAATGGTGAAAAGCTTCTTCCAGTTGCGCGATACCGGTTCTTGATCGACAACCTTCAGAAGGAAGAGGTCGTATGGGACTACTTTGATCGCCAGGAATCACCTCCCAGATACACTTATGCTTACGGCAAGCGATTCAGACTACTTGGCCCATTTTTCTGCGCATACTATCATCCAGAGCGGTGTGTTAGGCAGTTCTCTCAGAGGCAGAAGCGCGTAAAGATTCGTCCACTAGCCGGGGTTCTGCCAGAATTCGATCTCGCATCAGATCAGTGGTCCGGAGCATACCATTCTGCCAGACATGGCTGGGATTCCTTTGTCAGTCTTACTATTTTCCTGGTCCTCGTGTATCTTCTGATTATCCGGAGTGGTGGAAAATTGTCTGTCCCCCTCCCCTCTGTCAAGTGTATTATTGATAAAATCGTGTTTTTCCCCTCAATAAATTTCCTTTATTTTATATTTCACTTTGGTTTGACGACCTCGCCTAGGTAACAAGGCATATTTTCAGTTGTTTATCTTGCAAAGAATAGCAACACAATTGTCGTAATCCCAGCGACGACTCAATCCCTAGTAATGGGATATTATTTCAATTGTCTACCAAAATTCTCAACAAATATTTTCCTCCAAACCAAATTTCCTTCAGAAGCCTAACCATCAGTTCTGCCCTGCAGAGAGCACCAGCAACATCCAAGAGAACATTTGTGATACCCGATGGTTCATACAAGATCCAGAAAGAAAACCGCATCAGTTGAAGGCGTCGCGTATTCAGTAGCTTCAGAAGAAGAGATGGACTCACCTCGATCAATCCAGAGTCAGGGTCAGCAGGCGGATGATGGCATCGATCCCCAAATGTACGTCATATTCAAAAAAATGATGACCAAGATGATGGCAGAGCAAGCTGAGGCCAGTACTAAGCAAATTCAGACCAGACAGAAAGATAAGGGTCATGCCGTCAAGAATGTGAAGATCAGCAAAAAGCAGAGTCGTCATGAGGAAATATCTGATGAGTCAGAATCAGCTGACGATGCTGACAAGGAATGTGAAAATAAACATGAATTCAAACGGTCAACTCAGGGCCAGGGGTCGGCTTACAAATCCAAGAATCAGTCTGTTGACGACCCTACGCAGTCACAACTGAAAGATGTGATGAAGATGGTTAAGGATCTTCAAGCTCGTGACAAGGGCAAAAGAGTCTTTACAAGTGAAGACTTCTATGATGCACTGGATGGAGATGATGATCTCGATAACCTCCCCAAGAAATTCATTAAGTTTGATGGTTCGGGTGACCCAAAGTCACACCTCGCCCTTTTCTTTGCAGAGTGTTCCAAGTTCAGGAGGAATAACCGAGCCTTATTTCTTTGTTTCCCTCGCAGTCTGGAGGGTATTGCAGCAAAATGGTATTCAGAGCATATTAATCCCATAGAGCTGAAAGAGTTTGATAAAGTGGTCAATTTGTTTATTGAGCGCTTTTTATTCAATGTTGAAGCACTCCCGACTCTCAGTCATCTCTGCAGTTTGAGGCAGAAGGAAAACGAGAAGGCCAGAGATTTCATTCACAGATGGAGATCCGCTTGCAATAAGATGCATGAGCCAATAGCAGAAGAACACGCACTATCTTTGATCCTGAGCAACTTCTCGCAACCCCTGAGGGGACTGATTTCTACATCTCCATCGAAGAGCTTCATAGAACTGACAGAACGAGCTGAATGGATTGAGTTGAGTATGGAAAATGGATCTTATGAAGGTTTCATATTCACCAAAAGCAGCAGTCAGCAGGAATCTAACACGAAAACCCATTTTACCTACTCTACCAGCAACAACAAGAACCATTATAAGGGAAATGTGAAAGATCACAGCTCTGGCCCAGGGGGACCAAACCCCAACAAAAATGAGCAAAAAGGTGAGTCGATTCCCCAGTATGATAAGCAACCTCAGCGATCTTTTGAGCAAGGGTCGAGACCTCAAGAAAAGTCGAAGCACGACAACTGGAGTTTTAAACGTGACTTTACTCCCCTAGATCAACCGCGTGAAGAAATCCTTGAATATATGTTGGCCAAAGAGATGATTAAGCTCCCAAGAGTCGATGATCCTCCTATCACTAGGGGAAGATTTAAAGATCAATTCTGCAAGTTTCATCGGGCCATGGGGCATGATACCAAGTACTGCTTCGTTCTCAGGAATATTATTCAAGACTATATCGATAAAAATATCCTTGTGGAAGGCAAAGAAGAAGATAAAGCAACCAGCTCATTAGCCCCTTAAGAGCGACAAGGCCATCACTCTTTCATTCTTGCATTTTGCTTTCATCATTTTGTATGGATGGCATGGTCTCATCTCTTTCATCAATAAAATTATCAATCTTCCTCATAGTTTGGCATATCTTTTGTATTTCTCCTTCTTTACAAAATGTCTTTTTACAAGGAGTAACCTCTTTCAGAGTGTCTCCCGAATTCATCAAGAAGCACATCGTCAATCTTTCCACTGTTATCTTCAAAGAACATTCCTTAAATAT
Source organism: Nuphar pumila (assembly GCF_984573655.1). Taxonomy (NCBI): domain Eukaryota; kingdom Viridiplantae; phylum Streptophyta; class Magnoliopsida; order Nymphaeales; family Nymphaeaceae; genus Nuphar; species Nuphar pumila. Next base: position 88,094,062 of record NC_143257.1, on the reverse strand, counting down.
CAATTATTTATCCTTTCATCCAATATCTTACTCCCCATTACACTGGGGCATTATTTTAAAAATTGTCTTCAAAACATCCTGTATGCAGGCAGGTACAAGCAAATCTCTCATTTTGCACACATGTGTACTCATTTACATCATTTTGCATTTGCATGCATTCATTTGCGTTTTTGCATACATCAACTTGCATCAATCCAATACCCATTTAGGATAAGGGATGAATTCTGAGACTCGTGGCATTTGTCTAGGTCAGCGTGAGGGTAAAAGATTGAACATCTCACATTACAATCATCAAGCGCTTTCTAAACACCAACCTTTTTCAAGTTCGTCCTGCGGGCCGAGTTTTTATCAAAACCATTTTTACCGGTCAACCTTCGGGTGAAGCGAACTTCCTAAATCCAGTTTTCACTGGTCGAACTTCCTAAATCCAGTTTTCGCTGGTCGAACTTCTTAAATCCAGTTTTCACTGGTCGAACTTCCTAAATCCAGTTTTCGCTGGTCGAACTTCTTAAATCCAGTTTTCACTGGTCGAACTTCCTGAATCCAGTTTTCACTGGTCAAACTTCCTAAATCCGGTTTTTACTGGTCGAACTTCCTAAATCCGGTTTTTACTGGTCGAACTTCTTGAATCCAGTTTTCGCTGGTCGAACTTTCTAAATCCGGTTTTTACTGGTCGAACTTCTTAAATCCGGTTTTTACTGGTCGAACTTCCTGAATCCGGTTTTTACTGGTCGAACTTCTTGAATCCAGTTTTCGCTGGTCGAACTTTCTAAATCCGGTTTTTACTGGTCAAACTTCCTGAATCCAGTTTTCACTAGTCAAACTTCCTAAATCTGGTTTTTACTGGTCGAACTTCCTAAATCCGGTTTTTACTGGTCGAACTTCTTGGATCCAGTTTTCGCTGGTCGAACTTCCTAAATTCGGTTTTTACTGGTCGAACTTCTTGAATCCAGTTTTCGCTGGTCGAACTTCTTAAATCCAGTTTTCACTGGTCGAACTTCCTGAATCCAGTATTCACTGGTCGAACTTCCTAAATCCGGTTTTTACTGGTCGAACTTCTTGAATCCAGTTTTCGCTGGTCGAACTTCTTAAATCCAGTTTTCACTGGTCGAACTTCCTGAATCCAGTATTCACTGGTCGAACTTTCTAAATCCGGTTTTTACTGGTCGAACTTTCTGAATCCAGTATTCACTGGTCGAACTTCCTGAATCTGGTTTTTACTGGTCGAACCCTCTAAATTCAGTATTCACTGGTCAGACTTTTTCAAAGCCCAGCGTTCGTGCGGGTACTTTTTTTTTAAATCCAGTGCTCATGCTGGTATCCTTCCAAAATCCAGTGCTCGTACTGGTAGCCTTTTAAAGTCTAGTGCTTGAACTGGTATCCTTTAAAAATCCAGTGCTCGTACTGGTAATCTTTCAAAATCCAGTGCTCGTACTGGTAACCTTCCAAAATCCAGCGCTCGTACTGGTAATCTTCCAAAACCCGGTATTCGTACTGGTAATTTTTTAAAACATATTGCTTGTATTGGCACATTTTCAAAATCCGGTGTTTGCACTGGTACACTTTAAAATTCAGTGTCCACTAATTTAGTTTTCCTTCGGGATTCGAGTTCCGACTCGAATCTTCTTTCCTTTTGGTTAACCTAGTTTTCCTTTGGGATTCGAGTTCCGACTCGATTTTCCTTTCCTTCTAATTGATCTAGTTTTCCTCAGGAATTCGAGTTCTGACTCAAATTTCTTTTCCTTCTAACCGGTTTATTTTTCCTTTGGGATTCGAGTTTCGACTCGAATTTCCTTTCCTTCTAATTGATCTAGTTTTTCTTCAGGAATTCAAGTTCTGACTCGAATTTCTTTTCCTTCTGATCGGTTTAGTTTTACTTTGGGATTCGAGTTCCGACTCGAATCTTCTTTCCTTCTAGTTGATCTAGTTTTCCTTCGGAATTCGAGTTTCGACTCGAATTTCTTTTTCTTCCAACCGGTCTAGTTTTCCTTCAGGATCAGAGTTCCGACTCGAATCTTCTTTCCTTCTAGTTGATCTAGTTTTCCTTCAGAATTCGAGTTCCGACTCAAATTTCTTTTCCTTCCAACCGGTCTAGTTTTCCTTCAGAATCCGAGTTCCGACTCGAATCTTCTTTCCTTCTAGTTAATCTAGTTTCCTTCGGGATTCGGGTTCCGACTCGAATTTTTTCTCCTTCCAAATTGATCTACCTTTCCTTCAGGATTCGAGTTCCGACTCGGATTTCTTTTCCTTCCATAATGGACCTGGTTTTCCTTCGAAGATTCGGGTTCCGACTCGAGTTTTGTTTTCCTTCAGAGTTGGTCTAGAAAATCCAAGTTCCGACTTGAATTTTCTTTCAAATCCAATTCGCTTAGCTTTCCTTTACAAGTTTGAACTTCTACTCAAACTACCCTGCGAGTTGGTCTAGAAGATCTGAGTTCCGACTCGAATTTTCTTTCAAAATCCAATTTATCTAGTTTTCCTTGAAGAATTGAATTTCGATTTGAATCTTCCCTCAAAAACCCAGTTTAGCACCTGGTCCATTCAAAGCTCACAAGTTGGAATCATTCCTTCTTGAGTTATGATCCTTAGGTTGAATTCCTATGGAATTGATAGTTCGTAGGTCGAACCCTTGCGAAACCAATGTTGTTCTTAATTGAACCAATGTCGTTCTCAATTGAACCAATGTCGTTCTCAATCGAACCAATGTTGTTCTCAATTGAACCAATGTCGTTCTTAGGCTGAATCCCTATAGAACCCATGTCATTCTCAGTAAACTAATTCACAATTTCGACCTTCGGGTCAATCAATTTCCAATTATCAATTATCAATTTCCAATTTCCAATTTCCAATTTCCAATTTCCAATTTCCAATTTCCAATTTCCAATTTCCAATTTCCAATTTCCAATTTCCAATTTCCAATTTCAAATATCAAATTTCAAAATTCCAATTTCCAAAATTTGACCCTTTTGAGTCACCCAATACCCAATTTCAATTATTTTCTCTTACGAGAGACCCTTTTTATAGGGAGAGTTCGAGGGAGCTCGCTCTTTTCGCATGCTATCCAATTCGTTCACTTAGCCCCTTTTTAGGGAGAGTTTGAAGGGACTCGTGTCTTTGTGAACCGTTTGCAAAACAAAATTCCAAATTTCACACAAGGAACCCTTTTTATAGGGAGAGACTCGACGGAGACTTGCTTTCCTTGTGGCCCCCATAATTTCAGACTAGGCCATTTCATCATGAAGGACCCTCTTTTCAGGGAGAGTGTGATGAACTCGTTCCTTCATGACCAATTTACCAACCTCACCAATTCCGGCCCCCTTTCCATAAGAGAAGCCTAATGATTAGGAAGTTTTGACGAAAGCTTAATTTCTCTTCGAAAGTTCGTTTTGCAAACACCTCCTCTTCAGGAAAGAGAGGAGTAATTTCCAATTCCAATTTCTGAATCTTCTCCTTTGGGGAAAGGAGAAGAGAATTTTTGTCATGGATGTGTTGCGTTGTGCTTCAAATGCTCGATTTCACAAAAGGATTTCAAGAAAATTTTGCCAATTTGTCATTAAATATTTGTTGATTTCAAAAATCTTTATTGCACAAAATTATTACTTCAGAATACCTCCACTATTACTTCCGAAAGGGCAATGCTTTCACGAAAAAGGATTCAAAGTTCAAAATCTTTCTATTGGTTAACCAAAAGGATGAAGAATAAATCCGCGATATGGCCAGTAAAGAAAACTCAATGTTGTTGCAAAGCCATAAGTGACTGATATTGATCGCAGTCAATGGCACATTTTTAAAGACCTTTCTTGAAAAATAAAGCAGTCGAAATATCCTGGGTGATACAGAAAAATCCACTCAATTTTCATATCTCCTCAATCACCTAAGCTGCAATTAAATATCTGCAAAAGGGATCTCTCAATTGTCGTCAAGATGAAGGCGAATTAAGCGAGTCGACCCCCGGGCCAAAGAAGATTTAGATCATCTCCAAGATGACGGAGTTTGTGACGGATCCTTCCAGGGAAAGTTCAGATCACCGTCGAGATGAAGGCGAGTGTGATGAGCCTACCGACAAACCCTAAAAGATATTTGATTCCAGCTATCATCAAGAGATTTCCTACCAAAGAGCCAATAATCATCATGATAATCCCTGAGAGAAAAGAAGGATCAGAACATCTCTGAGATGAAGGAGTTTGTGACGTACCCTTCCAAAAAAAAAGAGACAGACAAGTCAGGACATCTCCAAAATGAAGGATGATGTAATTCCCGAAAAATCCAAGAGAGCTACAATCTGCTAAAAAAAAAAAAGTGTGCAGAAAGATCATCATGAGAAAAGAATCCCAGGATATCAGACTGCCAAATTTATCAAGAATTTTCTTTAATTTTGTGAAATTTTTTTATCAATATTCTTTCACCAATAGCTTTCGCAATATCAAGAATATTTTCTTTCCCGTCCATATCAAGGAAATTGATAGCTTCCTTGAAAGAAAGTCAATCGCAAGCAATTTGAATTCGAATCTTGATTCTACGGAGTTAAGCCCAGTTGGAGGTAATACTTCAGGTAGAAAAGAGGGAACATTTTCAAAACAATGTGCATCATTTTCAATTATTTTGAATCAACAACAATTTTCAACATTTTGACAATATTTTCTAGCTATCCTGGCATGAAACGAGAGCTTGAGGTTCATCTTTGGTGCATCCTGACATCAGTTGTTATCCCTTTTAGGACTTGATAACGGGAGTTTTCAAGATTCCTTCCCTTCTTTGGTATAATCTGAGCGCACGGGCTCTCAGATTCGCACACTTCCCTGTGTCCCCACTGTCCCACCATAGACAGTCCAATTTCGGCTTGAGGTGAAGCCACCAATTCCAGCAAAAGGCAATTTCAAAAGTTAATTAGTCTCAGCAATGAGACGCCCAAAATCAATCCCTTTTCAAACTTTAAGGACCCCAATTTCCTTCCTTTTGCAATACCCCTATCGGATTCATTGTGCGGAAATCCGAAGGTTTTATCACGGTCTCTTCTTTCGAGGATTCCGTCCATTTTCTGCCCGATCAGGATAAGGGTATAAACCTGAGCCTCCTTTGATGAGGTATTCCATTTTCTGCCCAATCAGGTTAAGGGTATAAACCTGGGCCTCCTTTGATGAGGTATTTCATTTTCTGCCCGATCAGGATAAGGGTATAAACCTGAGCCTCCTTTGATGAGGTATTCCATTTTCATTTCCCGATCAGGTTAAGGGTACAAACCTGAGCCTCCTTTGATGAGGTATTCCATTTCTGCCCAATCAGGTTAAGGGTATAAACCTGGGCCTCCTTTGATGAGGTATTCCCTTTTTCTGCCCAATCAGGTTAAGGGTATAAACCTGGGCCTCCTTTGATGAGGTATTCCATTTCTGCCCAATAAGGTTAAGGGTATAAACCTGGGCCTCCTTTGATGAGGTATTCCATTTTTTGCCCAATCAGGTTAAGGGTATAAACCTGAGCCTCCTTTGATGAGGTATTCCATTTTCAACCCGGTCAGGTTAAGGGTTAAGCCTGAGCTTCGTTTCTACACGAGGTATTTTCTGTCCCATCCAGGTTAAGGGCAAAACCTGAATCTCACTTCATTTTGAAATAAAATTTTCTTCTTATTCTCCATTTCATATCTATCATCATCACTTGGATTAATTCCTTCATACCCAGTCAGATTTATCTAACTGGGGCATTTTTATGGTTCAAATTTGGTATGTTTTCTTTGCCACTAAGCTCGGCTTTCAACCGGCTTAGCAGCAAAGAGGGGCATCTGTAAACACCCCAAATTTTCACCCTCATCCAGTGTTTGTCCATTTCATGTGTCATTGCATGCATTCGGCATATCATTTCATCGCATTGCATGCCATTACATCTCATTCTCGAGATCCAGCACTCTTATTTCAAAACATTCAATCCAGATTTGAATTTTAAAGCTTTTATTTTAAAATCAATTTCAAAACCTGGGTTTTTAATCAATACTCTGTCATTTTTCAACCCCAGGACTTTATATTTCGAAATATTTTCTCAAGGAAACAATCTGGATTCATTTCAAATTCAAATTTTAATCCATTTCAATTCACAGATGAGACCCATTGAGGTGGTGTCGCTTCTGAATTCCTCTATTCATCAAATTTCTCAAAATTTTGAAAGTTTCAGTCTGATCAGGACTCTGTCTCAGAGTCCTGATCCGGTCAGGAGTCTGTTTTGAAGTCGGTTTTACTTCTATTTTCAATCGCTTTCAAAATTTAGGTCATTTTACAGAGTCCAGTTAGTTCAGGACTCTATTTTAGAGTTCGGTCGAGTTAGGAGTCTAACCCTGACTGTGTTTTCTGACTTATTTCATCATTTCTTGATAAAATCTTTCAAAAATTCTTTCATTTAAATTCTAAAAATTTAAAAACTCAGAGTCTTAAGAGTTCAGGACTCTAACCCGGAGTTCAAGTTCGCTTGAGACCCTATTTTCAAAGATCTTGAAGTTCAAATATCGATCTTAACCCCTTTTTCAAAGCCATTTTCAGTGTTTATTTCAAAATTTCCAAAACTCGATGTGGGCCCACTCAGTTGGCACCATATCCAGAGGAATTCTAATTCAGTTAGAACCCTATGCCATTTCAAAAACTCTAATTTTAAAATTGCTTTTGAAAATCCTTTTGAAAACTCCTTCAATTTCAAGTTTTAAAATCACTTTTTGAAAAAAATCAAGTAGGGCCCACTCGGGGTGGCACCACATTTGAGAAAGTCAGGGTTAGCTTAGGCTTAGTCAGTGTCTTGGTTAGTTTTAGAAGTTTAGAAGAGTCAAAGTCTATTTTGAAAACTCATTTTTAAAGTTTGGTTTTTAAATTGTTGTTTTTAAAAGTTTTAGTTAAAACTTTAAAAACCCAATGTGAGAAAACGCCAAGTGGCACCACATTTGGGGGATTCTTAGGTTTAGTTAGGGGTTAATTAGGGATTAATTAGGATAATTTAGGTCAAGGGCATATAGGTAACTCCACCCAAAAATCGCCCCCCCTTAGAGAGTCCAAAGTTTTCAAAATTGTTGATTTTTAACCTAAAAATTTATTATAAAAAGAGGCTATAGGGGGGACGATTTTCACTATTCACTTACCTTCAATTCTTGGAGTTTCATAAAAACACTTGTACTCCACCCATTAGTACATTTTGTATCACCTTTTTATCTCTCTCTCTCTCTCTATTATATGAAGCTCCTTCTCATATATTTTATATCTCTCTCCAATCGAGACTCATTAAAACCTTATCCTTCATATTTTTTCCCATTAGTACCTTTAGTACTTTCTCTCTCTCTCATACGAATTGAGTCTCCATTCTTGCCAATTCTTGTTTGTGACTCCTTTACTAATTTAAAACTTAATAACTATGAACTTCCTCAAATCGAGTTTCTTTAAAAATATGTTTATCAAATAAACATTAATTCATGTCAATCATAACTTTATCTCATGTATTTCATCTCATATCAATCATGAATTTTTTATTACTTCTTATCCTACTCAAAAATCCATATATGTCATCTCACTTCTCTCTATGACTACTCACACTCCTTCCACGCATATCCACAAAAATAATTCTTATGAAAGCAATTATTACTCTTCACTCATAAATATCTTTTTGTCTCATCATCTCTCTCACCACTATTCATAGTCAAATTATGTCCCTCTCATATTTACGTATACTCATAGAAATCACAAATGTGAAGACACATTAATCATGACACATTTTTTAAGGCATTCTTTTCTTTCCAAAATGTCATATCTTTCAAACCACATATTCGTATCACCCTTCTTTATGTCTATTCATTCTTTTTTCACACATATCAAAATATATACTTATTAAATAACAAATTATTGCCTCTCACTCATACCCCATGGGTTGTCCTATTCTAAACTCTCCATTCACGAATTAAGAATACTTCCACATAAAGTAAAAAGTTGCTTGTTTTATTAGGCCATTATTTTTAAAATCATTCACTCTTTATAATTCAACTTGACACCCCATACTCTATTAATGGCTTCTCTCACTAGTCGATAAACTCACCCATAGTAAAATCTATATATTTCAAAACTATGTCCTTCTCAACCCAATATAATACACTATCTTCAAACATTGATTTGATTTGTCATTCACAAGTCTCTTAACTTACTACTCACGGATTTCCTTATTTGACTAAATTCTAAAAATCACTCACTTCCAATGTCATTCAAAACCTATCAAAATTATTTTCATTCCTCTATTTAATGGATTGGTTCATCACACACCAATTCCACTCGTTTCTCTCTATCATCCTACAAACTATTACCCACTTCAAACTCGCCCTTCTTAGTCCTCCTTTTTTTTTTCCTTAAAAACTCTTGCAATGGCCTCTTCCTCTTCCAACAATGTGATTACTGCAGCAGATCTAAGGTATCCAGATCTGTTTCACAACTACAACTTACTATGCTCTCGCCCCATTCATGAAGGTAAATTGGTTAACTTCGACGACTTCATGCTATTTGACTTAGACAACTATCTCCCTGAACTCAAACCTCTACTAGGATCTTCATCCCAAGCTGCCTATTATCCCGAACTAGTTCGACTATTCTATACCAACTTCTCTACTGATCATGAACAAACCACAATCACCACCAAAGTTCGAGGCAAGCTGATGTTTTTCGATGCTTCCGACCTAGTGTAAACACCCCAAATTTTCACTCACCTCCCCGACATTTTCACCAAACATCATCATTCAGTCTTTGAAATCGCCGGAGGGCAAAATGGTCATTTTCTGAGTTCGAACCTTGTAAAAGTCCAAATTTCATCTGAAAATCTCAAAGTCTCCCTATTTTAGCTCAGATGTTCAAAATTTTATTCCTGACAGGAGACAGGCATCTCCAAGTCTTGGTTCAAGATTATATTGCATAAGACATGTCATTGTATAGCATTGCATGAGCATTTCATATCACTGCACTGCACAACATGTCATTTCGAGGTCCAGAACTCTCGATTTCAAAATTTTCAATCCAGATTAGAATTTCAACTCTTTTCAAAACCCTGGGTCTTCAAAATTATCAGTTCTTCCCATTTTACCCCCAGGGCTCTGAATTTTAAAATATTTCCTCAGGAAAATGATCTGGATAGTTTTAATATGGATTTCAGCCACCTTATCTCAGATTTTGCCCTTTTGACAATTTCAAACATCTTCCTTTTACAAAATCGCCCTACAGGGGCCAACTCTTTTCAAAATTTCTGTTTTACCAATTAGTCCAAGTTTTTATGAAAAATCCAAAAAGAGGTTGTTGTTTTGTCCTTATTTCAATAAAAAAAGCAATGTGGGACCCACATTGAGGTGGTGTCACACAAGCTTTTCTTTTGAAAAATTTGAATTTTGAAAAACCCAAAAATATAGGAGCCTTGTCCCCTGGATTGGTGCCACTTGTCCTTTCTCTCTCCTCTCATTTACCTGCCATGTGTCAGCATAGGGTTCACCTAGAGTTGGCGCCACATGTCACCTTCTCTCTTCTGCCATCCTTTGACACGTGTCAGTGTGGGGCCACCTTAAGATGCCGCCACATGTCATTAGTCATCCTCTTCATTTTATGCCACGTGTCAATGTCTACCATCTTCATCCTGTGCCATGTGTCATTCCAAGGTCACCATGAGATGCCACGTGTCATGTGTTGTCCTGTTCAGAAAAAGTAAAACTTGTCTCCCCTGAGGTGGCACCATTTGAATTATGTCTCCTGCAAGTGACACATGTCACTCTCTCCTTTCCTCAGGAAAAGCAAGCGACACGTGTCAATCTCTGCTCCTTTCAGAAAAAACAGAGGACACATGTCTCCCTCCTATTTTTCTCAGAAAAGTAGATGACACATGTCATCTCCAGCTTCCTTTAGAAAAAGTAGAAGACACATGTCACTCCCTGCTTTTCTCAGAAAAAGCAAGTGACACATGTCACCCTCTGCTCTTCTCAGAAAAAGCAAGGGACACGTGTCTCTCTCTGCTTTCTTCAGAAAAAGCAAGTGACACATTTCACTTTCTGCCTCCTTCAGAGAAAGCTAGAATTCAAATGTTCAAACTCCAGTCTGAGGTGGCGCAAATCCTGAACTTCACCTTTTCTATTTTGTGTGAGATGGTGCCACGTGTCCCTTTTCCTCCCTCTTGCTACATGTCATTGTAGGAGCCACCCTGAGGTGGTGCCACATGGCAGTCTCTTCTTTCCTCTAGAAAAAGCAGAAATTTAAATTTCAAACTCTCTCTGAGGTGGCACCATCTGAATCCTCTGCCTTTCCTTCTGACACATGTCAATGAAGATGCTCTGAGGTGGTGCCACATGTCAGTCTCTCCTTTCATCAGAAAAAGTAGAATTCAAACCCCTCTGAGGTGGTGTCTTCTGCTTCCTCTGCTCCTACCTTCTGACACATGGTAATGTGGATGCTCTGAGATGGCGCCACATGGAAATCTCTCCTCCTTCCAGAATAAAGCAGAATTTGAATTTCAAACTCCAAGACAACACCCTCTGAGATGGCGCCACATGGAGGGCTCAGATTAAGCTTCTTTGAATTTCAAAATTTTCCAAAAATCTCTATAAATACAAGGCCCCATGCCAGCCTAGAGGAGCTTCTTTTGGATTTAGCATTTTCACTCTGAGAGCCCTGTTTGAGAATTGAACTTCAAAATTCCATTTTCATTCTTTCTTGGTTTCCTCTGGATTCACGCCCCTCTGGAGCCCATTATCAAGGTAGCCACTCATTTTGGGAGTTCCAAAACCGCTGGAGAACACAAGGTAAGCCTCCATTCCTATTGATTTCACTATGATAATTCTTTTGGTTTGATTTGTGTTGTCGTTTGAAGAAAGAGCTCATCCGAGGGATGGATTGAGCTATTCTCATAAAACGACATATATAAAAATACATAATTATACTTCCTTGATGATTTTTAACATGCATGTAGTTAGCTAGATTTAATTTGCATTTTATTTCATTCATTTAGTACATTTCATGAATTAATTAGGATTAATTTAGCATTTATTTCAATTCTGCTTATTTTCAGTAGGTCTCTGTTTTTGTCAGTCAGTCCACACATCATTTTATGCATTTATGTTTTATTAAAAATCCCAAAAAAATCACGAATTGCTCCCTTAAGTGTCCCTAAAATGTTACCAAAAATTCGGAGGCATTTGAATTTGTTTACTGCGGTAAACATTCAAAATGGCAAGTCGGGTTTTGTCACCCGGGATGCATTTTGAAAATCATTTGCCGACTTTTAAAATCGAGATATCCCTCATGGGAGATCCGATTTTTGATACGAAAAATGTTATAAATTTGGGAGAATGTTTAATTTTTAAAATGATTTTTTCAGATTTTTCTGATTTTTTTTAATGTCTGAAAAAAATCCGAGAGTTCGGGACACGTGTCAGAGCCTAATTTGGGCCTCTGAGATCTTGGATCTACTTAGGGCTATGGTTTCTCTTTGTTTATTACTCCAAATCCAAAACTGTAAAAGATGAAAGTTGTGTCCCAGATGTCCTCTGTTTTCATCTGAAATCATGTAATCTTTAGAACAGTGTTGTTCCCTGCTTTGGATTTTTCTTGTTAGTTCCCTGTTTTGCTACATTTGTCTGTTCTATTAGTTTAGGCAGGAATAGTTATATTGTTTTCTGTGTTTATGTTGATCAAATGCCAAAGTCATAAACATGAAAGTTGTTCATGTAGGTGTCTTTCATAGCTCTGATTAATTTCATAAATTTCCATGGCTGCTTTATATTCGTTTGGAATTTTACATCAGATTAGGGTGATTTTTACCTCTGTCAGAACTAAATCCCTGTTATTGAACTCACCATGGCTCAAATCCCGAGGCTGTAAAAACCAAAAATGTTCCATTTTGGGTCTTTTAGCAGTCTGCAAAATATCAGAAGTTTTCATGGTGTAAATCTTGCATTATCATGTTAAGCATTGCATTTGGTTCGGATCCATAGGCAAAATCCACCATTTTAGGAATTTCTTTGAATTGTAGCATTTAAATCATATTATTTCATGATTTTTAGCATTCTAGGATATTTATCAGAGTAAGTAGATGCTTCATACCGAATTTGGTGCAATTTAGAATCCATTTGAGGTTCGGATTAGCCACAATACCAAAACAGGGTCCCGCAGGACCCGGATCCAAGTGAAAAACAAGCGAAATTCATTATTTTGAGTAAATTGCAAAATGCCAAATTCTGATTTTACAGTCCTAATGTGTTTAGCAGCATGTCATACTGCATTTCATCATCATTGAATTCAATTTGAATTTCGAAATCCCAATTTTACTAAGTTTTCTTTCAAAAAACCCTGATTTTAAAGGTGTAACTTTAATTTTAGGGGTATTTTGGTCATTTTGACCCCAATTCCGAATTTCAAACTGTTTTTCATTGAATTCCCTGCATTTACATCATTTCAAATATCAAGGAAGCATGATCATAGGGTTTATATCCAATTAAATCCAATAATTTCATAATATTATTGGAAAATTTTGGAAAAACCCACATATTTGAGCTAACCTTATTTCAAGTTTGGCAGGGACATTCAAAAGAAGGAGCTGAAGTCTGCAAATTTCTTTTATTTCCTTTATTTAGTGATGTAATAATGTAAATTTTGGAATAAGAGAGTTAATTTCCTGCTTAGACTAGGATGCATATCATATAGTTTGAATTTATGCAAATATCCTGCTTATATGATTCATGCATTTTATTTCAAAAGCACTATGGATGTTCACGAATGGCACGTGCACCAACTCTTAGGGAGTTGATGAACTCGGTGGAATCCATATTTACGGCCCTAGTCGGAATATGGACGAGACCCAGATCCATCATCTTTCTACTAGTCACATTGAGCCTACACTCTTAGGCTATCTTAAAATGCACATCATATTTCCAAAGTTTGCAAAATATGGTGCATTAAATCAATTAAACTCTGAACATATTCATGGCCACAGTCAGGATATGGGAAGGATTTATTTTGACTTAATACACATTTTCCAACAAAATTTCTTAGAAAATTTCTCAAAGTGCATTCATACATTCATATCATTTGCATCATTGGTTTTCCCATGATTTTCTTAAGAAAACTTCATTTTCAAAGAAATCGGTTTCTCAAGAAACTCTGAGTATTTTCCAAAATCGGATTTCCCAAGTCAAGTTTTCACAGTTTTCCAGGGAAACTAGTCTCTCAAGAAACTTCTAAGTTGGATTTCCAAAAGTTTTCCACAATTTTTCTTGGAAAATGTTATTTTCTTAAGATTTTCAAAAAAGAGTTTTCCAATCTTTCTCAAGAACCAAAAATCAATTTTCCAAGTATTTCAAGGGTAAGATTCCCAGGATTTCAACTTCTCAAGTTCAGTTTTTTCTTCTCCAATGAGTTTTCTTATAAATTTTCCATCATTTTCCTAAGAAAATTCTCAAAGTCCAAGTTTTCCTAAGAAGTGTTTTCCTTTTCAAAGGTTCACCTTTTTCTCAAGAATCACTTCCATTTCCCCAGGATTTTCAATCATTCATGATTTTCCCAAGTCTTTATTTCAAATCTTTTCATCTGAGTTTCCTGAGAAATTGACCTTTTTCCTGAGAAATGTTTTCAACTCCAGAGTTTTCCAAGCATACATCATAGTTTTCCAACTTATATTTTACCAAGTCTCATAGCACATGCCTGAATTCTCTGTGCATTTAGGATAGAACATGATTTTGATGATTTAACTAAGTCAAGCCCAATTTTGGTCCTTGGTTCGATTACCCCTGTTAAAGGCGGCAGGAACGGTCGAACCTCGTACCGACAGGTCGAGCCCCATCCCATGGATTTTCCCGCAATTTTCAAAAACGGAGGCGAGTATTTCAAAACAATTCCCAAAATCCGGTCAAGTTTGAAGCGCGAAAGCGTTTCCTCTCTCTCTCTTCCGCAAGGAAGGGAAGACGGGGGAAAAATTTCGTGACAATAACAGGTTTGGCGACCGTGATGGGACCTGTCCTTGTCTGGTCAAAATTGTGCTTGACCTAGTTCAATTATTAAAACTGTGTTCACAAAATGTCAGCTCTTTACTTTTTGCTATCATGTGAACCTAGGAGCCTAGATTCTGACCTAGCTGACATTGACTGCATATAGACTAAGCATGGTTTGGTAGGACCAGATTGAGGAGAAATTTTCATGCTCACATAGACTTAGGTCTAAATACAACTCTCCTCAATTTAGGATCTGAATGCAAACAATGTATGCTTCTTCAAAGTTTTCAAAATCTATCTCTCTAGGATTTAGAGCCATCTATTTCTTGCATGTGATCATTTTTAAAATCCCAATTACCTATCATTACCCGGTCTTCACGTTGCTGGGCTCTCTTCCAGAACCTTAGTTCGGGACAGAGCCTCACAACTGGGCCAACTATTTGGGTTAACACCCCCCTACCACGTACCGCGGGCCACAGTCCAAAGTATATCGGTAGGCGCTCAAGGATGTTGGAAAACCTTACCTTAGAACCAGAGTGGAAATTCTATGCCACGTACCTCGGATTTCGATTCGGGTATATCAGCATAACTGGATTGGACAAAGATGATCTGAACTTAGAGTTAGGATTAAGGTCCTACAGCTGTTTTCAAAATGATGCATCTAGAGTCAGCTTCTTAGGGAGTGCTGAATGTGCATAAATGTTTATGCAGGATGTGAGTTTGTATGCTACTTTTATTTCTCTCATATTTTTTCCAAAAATATCTTTCCAAATATCCATATTCTCATCTTTTCCTTTATTTTCTAAAACCCTGGATGGTTTTTCCCAAATATTCAATTTCTTTCAAAACTCCAGGTGATTTTTCATTCTCCCGTTCTACTGGATCTCGAATTTCCAGCTGCATTTGTATCCTGCCTGCAATTTTTCAAAATCATATGTTTTCTTTCCTTGGATTTCAATTATTTTGTCTATTTGCCAAATTCTCCATCTTATTTTCTTCTTGAATACCTTGATTTATTGCGGTGAAAATTGTTTACCCACCTGCCTTCTCCTTATTCTAAATTCATTTGCGGATTGTTTTTTTAAGAGATATCTCTTTCCTTCGAAAATGGTGTTTTACTCGTGGTTGACGACCTCGCCTAGGTAACAAGGCACATTTTCTGTTGTTTATTTCTCTTATAAAGAATGACAACACAATTGTCATAATCCTTATGACGACTCACTCTCTAGTAATGGGATAATCTTTCAATGGTCTACCATATTTTCTTCAATATTTCCTTCCAAAAATCCAAAAAAAAAATCCTCAAAATTTGATCCTATCTTTGCCCTGCAGAGTCCTACAGAGAAAGAGAGAGAATACAAGAAAGCCTTCACAGCATTTGATGGTTCAGACAAGGTCAGGAAAGAAGACCGCACCAATTCAGCGTATCATCTACTCATCAACATCAGAAGGAGAGATGAATTCGCCAAGGTCAGACAAAGACCAAGAGCAACCAGAAGATGACAGTATCGACCCTCAGATGTACGCAATGTTTCAGAAAATGATGAAGAGGATGATGAGTGAGCATGCTGACACCAGCTCAGACAAAAATCCATTCAGTCAGAAAATTAGGGATCGTGTGGCCAAGAGGTCAACCAAGTCCTCTGAGGAGAATGTTCAAGATACTTCAGACGAAGATGATACCGATGAAGAATATGAGGTGCCTCCGGCATTTCAGAAATGTGGCCAAAGGAGGAGTCACAAATCAAAAAGTCAGGTCGCAGAAGAGCCCCTGCGAGCACAATTCAGGGAAATGGCCAGAGTGGTCAAGGATCTTCAAGCCCGCGACAAGGGCAAGAAAGTCTTCACCAGCAAGGACTTCTACGACGGTTTAGAAGGGGATGATGATCTGGAGAATCTTCCCCAAAAATTCATCAAGTTCGATGGTTCTGGCGACCCAAAAGCCCATCTCGCCATGTTCTTCGCTGAATGCTCTAGGTTCAAAAGAGACAACAGAGCATTGTTCTTATGCTTTCCCCGCAGCCTGAAAGGAGTCGCGGCCAAATGGTATGCGGAACATATCAATCCTATAGAACTGAAAGAGTTCGACAAAGTCGTGAATTTGTTTGTCGAGCGATTTCTGTTCAATACTGAAGCGCTCCCAACATTGAGTCATCTCTGCAACCTAAGGCAGAATGAAAATGAAAAGGCAAGGGACTTCATTCGCAGATGGAGAGAGACCTGCAACAAAATGAGGGATCCTATATCAGAAAGACATGCTTTATCATTGATCCTCAATAATTTTTCGCAACCTCTGAGAGGATTAATTTCTACCTCACCATCCAAATCTTTCGTTGAACTCATTGAACGAGCAGAATGGCTCGAGTTGAGTGTGGAGAATGGAGTCTATGAAGGCTTCACATTTTCCAAGAACAATCCTCAAGGTGAACAAAAGAAGAAGGCTCACTTCACTTTTGCGTCTAAATCTTTCAATAATAGCAAAGGCAACAAGAATGATCATGGCAACAATTTTCAGGGAATCAAAAAACAAAAGGGGAAGGACATCAACAGTGATAAACCTCTCCAATCCAGCCCTCAGCATCAAAAGAAAGATCAGGAAAAATCAAAGCGCAAGGACTGGAGAACTGATCGAGAATTCACCCCTCTGGATCAGACACTCGAGAGTATCCTCGAGTATATGCTTGAGAAAAACCTTGTCCGATTGCCTAAAGTTATTGATCCTCCAGCAATTATGGGCAGATTCAAAGAACAATTTTGCAAGTTTCATCGAGCAGTAGGGCATGATACAGAAAACTGCTTCGTCCTTAAGAACATTGTTCAAGACTGCATTGACAAGAAGCTCCTCGATGAAGATGAAAAGGAGGACTAGTCATCCTGACAAAGATTTTTTCTACAATCATTCAAGAAGATGACAATGCCAACAATTTCCCATTTCCCATCTTGCTTTTTCAAAAGAATAATGTAATCCCATTCTCTTTCCTTGATTTTAAAGCATCAATAAAGTCATCGAATTTTTCAATAGCTTGGTGTCGTCTTATTTACTTCCTCTTCCTTTTCATAATGTCTCTCTTGTGAAGAATATCTTGAGGACATCTATCAGTCAAGAAGCTTGTCGCCTTATTCATCAATTATCCTTCTTTTATTCAAAATTTTCTCCCTAGTTACACTGGGGCATTTTTTTTGGAAAATTTATCTTTACCTCAAAACATCCTGTATGCAGGCAGGATAAACCATTCTCTCATTTTGCATATATATGCACTCATTTGCATTCATTTGCACTTCATTTGCATTTCATGTGCATGTGCATTGCATTTGCATTCACTATGCACCCAATTTCATTTCCCCTTCAGGTTAAGGGATAAACCTGAATCATTTTCCATAATTCTTCAATTTCGACCCTCGGGTCATCCAATTCTTCAATTTCGACCTCCGGGTCACCCAATTCCCAATTTTAAAATCACCAAAATTCTCAATTTCGATCGCCAGGTCATCCAATTTTCAGTCCCCGTTCTGGATAAGGGGATAATCCTGAAACCATTCATAGAAGCAATCCAACTCTCTATAATGGTCCTCGTTCTTCATCGAACTGATAGTGTTCTAAGTGAACTGATAGTTGTTCTTCATTGAACTGATAGTGTTCAAGTGAACTGATAGTTGTTCTTCATTGAACTGATAGTGTTCCAAGTGAACTGATAGTCGTTCTTCATTGAACTGATATTGTTTCAAGTGAACTGATAGTCGTTCTTCATTGAACTGATAGTGTTCCAATTGAACTGATAGTCGTTCTTCATTGAACTGATATTGTTCCAAGTGAACTGATAGTCGTTCTTCATTGAACTGATATTGTTCCAAGTGAATTGATAGTCGTTCTTCATCAAACTGATAGTGTTCCAAGTGAACTGATAGTCGTTCTTCATTGAACTGATAGTATTCCAAGCAAACTGATAGTCGTTCTTCATTGAATTGATAGTGTTCCAAGCGAACTGATAGTCGTTCTTAATTGAACTGATATTATTCTCACCGATGGTTGTTCTTAATTGAACTGATATTGTTCCCAGCAAACCGATGGGCGTTCTTAATTGAACTGATATTGTTTCCAGCGAACCGATGGTCGTTCTTAATTGAACTGATATTGTTCCCAGTGAACTGATAGTCACCTCCTTTGAGGAAAAGAGAGGAGAATTTTCGTCACGGATGCGTTAAGCTGGACCTCATGTGCTCTCTTTCATCAAGGATTTCAAGAAAATTTTGTCAATTTGTCAATCAATTGTTGATTTCAGAATCTTTATTGCACAAATCTTTATTTCAGTTTACCTTCAGCATTACTTCCAAAAGAGTGAAGCTTCTGCGAAAAGAGATTCAAACTTTAAATTCTTTCTATTGGCTAACCAAAAGGATGAAGGATAAATCCTTGATATGGCCAAAAAAAAGAAGATTCAATATTATTGAAAATTCGTAGATGATCGATATTGATTGCAGTCAATGGCGCATCTTTAAAGACTATTCTTGTAAAATGAGGCAGTGGAAATATCCTGAGCGCTGGAAAAAGAGAGAATTCATCCAAGCCATGTCTCCTTAAAATCACCTAAGCTACAATTAAGTATCCGCAAAAGGGATCTCTCACCTGTTGTCAAGATGAAGGCGAATTAGGCGAGTAGACCCCCGAGGCCAAAGAAGATTCGAAACATCTCCAAGATGACGGAGTTTGTGACGGATCCTTCCAGAGAAAGTCCAAAGCACTGTCGAGATGAAGGCAGATGCGATGAACCTCTCAACAATCCCTAAAAGGTATTTAATTTCAACTATCATCCAAAGAATCCCCAGCCAAATAACCAATATCATCAACATGAATCTATCGTCCAAGAAGGATCGAAACATCTCCAAGTTGAAGGAGCTTGTGACGTACCCTTCCCAAAAGAGAGCAAGAGAGGAAAAAGAGAGAGAGAAAAAGTCAGAACATCTCCAAAATGAAGGAGAATGTAGCCAAAAACCCAGAGAGCCAAAAGAGTGCAGAAAGATTATCAAGAGAGAAGCTCTCAGGATATCAAGCTGCCAGATTTATCAAGAATCCTCTTTAATCTTGTGAAATTCTATTTTCAATACTCTTTCATCAATTGCTTTCATAATATCAAATTCTCTTTCTTGTTCATATCAAGGAAATTGATAACTTCCTTGAAGAAGGTCAATTGCGAGCAATTTGGGTTTCAAATCTCGATTCTACGAAGTGAACCCTGTTTGGAGGTAATGCTTTGAGTAGAAAAGAAAGAATATCTTTGCAGCCATGTGCAACATTTTCAAAAACTTGGAATCAACAACAAAATTCTCAATATTTTGACAATATTTTCTAGCTATCCTGACGTGAAGTGAGAGCTTGATATCCGTCTTTGATACATCCAGACACCAATTTTAAATCCCTCTTAAGGACTTGATTCCTTCCCTTCTTTGAGAGCATGAACTCTCAGATTTGCACACTTCCCTGTGTCCCCACAGTCCCACCATAGACAGTCCCATTTCGGTTCGAGGTCAAACCACCAATCATTTCCCGCAAAAGGCAATTTCAAAAGCTGATTTTAGTCTCAACAATGAGACGCCCAAGATCAATCCCTTTTCAAGCTTTAGGGACCCCATTTTCCTTCCTTTTGCAAAAAAAACCCTGTCGGATTTACTGTGCAAAATCCAAAGGTTCCATCATGGTCTCTTCCTTCGAGGATTCCATTCATTTTCCGCCCGATCAGGATAAGGGTACAAACCTGAGCCTCCTTTGATGAGGTATTTCATTTTACACCCAATCAGGATAAGTGTATAAACCTGAGCCTCAATCAAAGAGGTATTTCATTTTCTGCCCGATCAGGATAAGGGTACAAACCTGAGCCTCCTTTGAAGAGGCATTTCATCTTCCGCCCAATCAGGTTAAGGGTACAAACCTGAGTCTCATTTCGATGAGATATTTCATTCCCCAATCAGGTCAAGGGTCAAAACCTGAGCTTCGTTCCATGCGAGGTATTTTTGTCCCATCCAGGTTAAGGGCAAAAACCTGAACTTCGCTCTCATAGAGCAAATCTTTCCTCTTTATTCTTTGCTTCATATCTACCATCTTCCTCGGGCTAATTTCTTCACACCCAGTCAGATCCTTCTAACTGGGGCATTTTTTTTATGTATAGCCCAAATTTGGTGTGTTTTTCTTTGCCACTAAGCTCGGCCATGAGCCGGCTTAGCAGCAAAGAGGGGCATCTGTAAACACCCCAAATTTTCACTCACCTCCCCGACATTTTCACCAAACATCATCATTCAGCCTTTGAAATCGCCGGAGGGCAAAATGGTCATTTTCTGAGTTCGAACCTTGTAAAAGTCCAAATTTCATCTGAAAATCTCAAAGTCTCCCTATTTTAGCTCAGATGTTCAAAATTTTATTCCTGACAGGAGACAGGCATCTCCAAGTCTTGGTTCAAGATTATATTGCATAAGACATGTCATTGTATAGCATTGCATGAGCATTTCATATCACTGCACTGCACAACATGTCATTTCGAGGTCCAGAACTCTCGATTTCAAAATTTTCAATCCAGATTAGAATTTCAACTCTTTTCAAAATTGATTTCAAAACCCTGGGTCTTCAAAATTATCAGTTCTTCCCATTTTACCCCCAGGGCTCTGAATTTTAAAATATTTCCTCAGGAAAATGATCTGGATAGTTTTAATATGGATTTCAGCCACCTTATCTCAGATTTTGCCCTTTTGACAATTTCAAACATCTTCCTTTTACAAAATCGCCCTACAGGGGCCAACTCTTTTCAAAATTTCTGTTTTACCAATTAGTCCAAATTTTTATGAAAATTCCAAAAAGAGGTTGTTGTTTTGTCCTTATTTCAATAAAAAAAGCAATGTGGGACCCACATTGAGGTGGTGTCACACAAGCTTTTCTTTTGAAAATTTTGAATTTTGAAAAACCCAAAAATATAGGAGCCTTGTCCCCTGGATTGGTGCCACTTGTCCTTTCTCTCTCCTTTCATTTACCTGCCATGTGTCAGCATAGGGTTCACCTAGAGTTGGCGCCACATGTCACCTTCTCTCTTCTGTCATCCTTTGACACATGTCAGTGTGGGGCCACCTTAAGATGCCGCCACATGTCATTAGTCATCCTCTTCATTTTATGCCACGTGTCAATGTCTACCATCTTCATCCTGTGCCATGTGTCATTCCAAGGTCACCATGAGATGCCACGTGTCATGTGTTGTCCTGTTCAGAAAAAGTAAAACTTGTCTCCCCTGAGGTGGCACCATTTGAATTATGTCTCCTGCAAGTGACACATGTCACTCTCTCCTTTCCTCAGGAAAAGCAAGCGACACGTGTCAATCTCTGCTCCTTTCAGAAAAAGCAGAGGACACATGTCTCCCTCCTATTTTTCTCAGAAAAGTAGATGACACATGTCATCTCCAGCTTCCTTTAGAAAAAGTAGAAGACACATGTCACTCCCTGCTTTTCTCAGAAAAAGCAAGTGACACATGTCACCCTCTACTCTTCTCAGAAAAAGCAAGGGACACGTGTCTCTCTCTGCTTTCTTCAGAAAAAGCAAGTGACACATGTCACTTTCTGCCTCCTTCAGAGAAAGCTAGAATTCAAATGTTCAAACTCCAGTCTGAGGTGGCGCAAATCCTGAACTTCACCTTTTCTATTTTGTGTTAGATGGTGCCACGTGTCCCTTTTCCTCCCTCTTGCCACATGTCATTGTAGGAGCCACCCTGAGGTGGTGCCACATGGCAGTCTCTTCTTTCCTCTAGAAAAAGCAGAAATTTAAATTTCAAACTCTCTCTGAGGTGGCACCATCTGAATCCTCTGCCTTTCCTTCTGACACATGTCAATGAAGATGCTCTGAGGTGGTGCCACATGTCAGTCTCTCCTTTCATCAGAAAAAGTAGAATTCAAACCCCTCTGAGGTGGCGTCTTCTGCTTCCTCTGCTCCTACCTTCTGACACATGGTAATGTGGATGCTCTGAGAT
This sequence comes from Nuphar pumila, assembly GCF_984573655.1. Lineage (NCBI taxonomy): Eukaryota > Viridiplantae > Streptophyta > Magnoliopsida > Nymphaeales > Nymphaeaceae > Nuphar > Nuphar pumila. Next base: position 88,072,102 of record NC_143257.1, on the reverse strand, counting down.
GGCGCCACATGGAAGTCTCTCCTCCTTCCAGAATAAAGCAGAATTTGAATTTCAAACTCCAAGACAACACCCTCTGAGATGGCGCCACATGGAGGGCTCAGATTAAGCTTCTTTGAATTTCAAAATTTTCCAAAAATCTCTATAAATACAAGGCCCCATGCCAGCCTAGAGGAGCTTCTTTTGGATTTAGCATTTTCACTCTGAGAGCCCTGTTTGAGAATTGAACTTCAAAATTCCATTTTCATTCTTTCTTGGTTTCCTCTGGATTCACGCCCCTCTGGAGCCCATTATCAAGGTAGCCACTCATTTTGGGAGTTCCAAAACCGCTGGAGAACGCAAGGTAAGCCTCCATTCCTATTGATTTCACTATGATAATTCTTTTGGTTTGATTTGTGTTGTCGTTTGAAGAAAGAGCTCATCCGAGGGATGAATTGAGCTATTCTCATAAAACGACATATATAAAAATACATAATTATACTTCCTTGATGATTTTTAACATGCATGTAGTTAGCTAGATTTAATTTGCATTTTATTTCATTCATTTAGTACATTTCATGAATTAATTAGGATTAATTTAGCATTTATTTCAATTCTGCTTATTTTCAGTAGGTCTCTGTTTTTGTCAGTCAGTCCACACGTCATTTCATGCATTTATGTTTTATTAAAAATCCCAAAACAATCACGAATTGCTCCCTTAGGTGTCCCTAAAATGGTACCAAAAATTCGGAGGCATTTGAATTTGTTTACTGCGGTAAACATTCAAAATGGCAAGTCGGGTTTTGTCACCCGGGATGCATTTTGAAAATCATTTGCCGACTTTTAAAATCGAGATATCCCTCATGGAAGATCCGATTTTTGATACGAAAAATGTTATAAATTTGGGAGAATGTTTAGTTTTTAAAATGATTTTTTCAGATTTTTCTGATTTTTTTTAATGTCTGAAAAAAATCCGAGAGTTCGGGACACGTGTCAGAGCCTAATTTGGGCCTCTGAGATCTTGGATCTACTTAGGGCTATGGTTTCTCTTTGTTTATTGCTCCAAATCCAAAACTGTAAAAGGTGAAAGTTGTGTCCGAGATGTCCTCTGTTTTCATCTGAAATCATGTAATTTTTAGAACAGTGTTGTTCCCTGCTTCGGATTTTTCTTGTTAGTTCCCTGTTTTGCTACATTTGTCTGTTCTATTAGTTTAGGCAGGAATAGTTATATTGTTCTCTGTGTTTATGTTGATCAAATGCCAAAGTCATAAACATGAAAGTTGTTCATGTAGGTGTCTTTCATAGCTCTGATTAATTTCATAAATTTCCATGGCTGCTTTATATTCGTTTGGAATTTTACATCAGATTAGGGTGATTTTTACCTCTGTCAGAACTAAATCCCTGTTATTGAACTCACCATGGCTCAAATCCCGAGGCTGTAAAAACCAAAAATGTTCCATTTTGGGTCTTTTAGCAGTCTGCAAAATATCAGAAGTTTTCATGGTGTAAATCTTGCATTATCATGTTAAGCATTGCATTTGGTTCGGATCCATAGGCAAAATCCACCATTTTAGGACTTTCTTTGAATTGTAGCATTTAAATCATATCATTTCGTGATTTTTAGCATTCTAGGATGTTTATCAGAGTAATTAGATGCTTCATACCGAATTTGGTGCAATTTAGAATCCATTTGAGGTTCAGATTAGCCACAATACCAAAACAGGGTCTCGCAGGACCCGGATCCAAGTGAAAAACAAGCGAAATTCATTATTTTGAGTAAATTGCAAAATGCCAAATTCTGATTTTACAGTCTTAATGTGTTTAGCAGCATGTCATACTGCATTTCATCATCATTGAATTCAATTTGAATTTCGAAATCCCAATTTTACTAAGTTTTCCTTCAAAAAACCCTGATTTTAAAGGTGTAACTTTAATTTTAGGGGTATTTTGGTCATTTTGACCCCAATTCCGAATTTCAAACTGTTTTTCATTGAATTCCCTGCATTTACATCATTTCAAATATCAAGGAAGCATGATCATAGGGTTTATATTCAATTAAATCCAATAATTTCATAATATTATTGGAAAATTTTGGAAAAACCCACATATTTGAGCTAACCTTATTTCAAGTTTGGCAGGGACATTCAAAAGAAGGAGCTGAAGTCTGCAAATTTCTTTTATTTCCTTTATTTAGTGATGTAATAATGTAAATTTTGGAATAAGAGAGTTAATTTCCTGCTTAGACTAGGATGCATATCATATAGTTTGAATTTATGCAAATATCCTGCTTATATGATTCATGCATTTTATTTCAAAAGCACTATGGATGTTCACGAATGGCACGTGCACCAACTCTTAGGGAGTTGATGAACTCGGTGGAATCCATATTTACGGCCCTAGTCGGAATATGGACGAGACCCAGATCCATCATCTTTCTACTAGTCACATTGAGCCTACACTCTTAGGCTATCTTAAAATGCACATCATATTTCCAAAGTTTGCAAAATATGGTGCATTAAATCAATTAAACTCTGAACATATTCATGGCCACAGTCAGGATATGGGAAGGATTTATTTTGACTTAATACACATTTTCCAACAAAATTTCTTAGAAAATTTCTCAAAGTGCATTCATACATTCATATCATTTGCATCATTGGTTTTCCCATGATTTTCTTAAGAAAACTTCATTTTCAAAGAAATCGGTTTCTCAAGAAACTCTGAGTATTTTCCAAAATCGGATTTCCCAAGTCAAGTTTTCATAGTTTTCCAGGGAAACTAGTCTCTCAAGAAACTTCTAAGTTGGATTTTCAAAAGTTTTCCACAATTTTTCTTGGAAAATGTTATTTTCTTAAGATTTTCAAAAAAGAGTTTTCCAATCTTTCTCAAGAACCAAAAATCAATTTTCCAAGTATTTCAAGGGTAAGATTCCCAGGATTTCAACTTCTCAAGTTCAGTTTTTTCTTCTCCAATGAGTTTTCTTATAAATTTTCCATCATTTTCCTAAGAAAATTCTCAAAGTCCAAGTTTTCCTAAGAAGTGTTTCTCTTTTCAAAGGTTCACCTTTTTCTCAAGAATCACTTCCATTTCCCCAGGATTTTCAATCATTCATGATTTTCCCAAGTCTTTATTTCAAATCTTTTCATCTGAGTTTCCTGAGAAATTGACCTTTTTCCTGAGAAATGTTTTCAACTCCAGAGTTTTCCAAGCATACATCATAGTTTTCCAACTTATATTTTACCAAGTCTCATAGCACATGCCTGAATTCTCTGTGCATTTAGGATAGAACATGATTTTGATGATTTAACTAAGTCAAGCCCAATTTTGGTCCTTGGTTCGATTACCCCTGTTAAAGGCGGCAGGAACGGTCGAACCTCGTACCGACAGGTCGAGCTCCATCCCATGGATTTTCCCGCAATTTTCAAAAACGGAGGCGAGTATTTCAAAACAATTCCCAAAATCCGGTCAAGTTTGAAGCGCGAAAGCGTTTCCTTTTTTTGTCTTCCGCAAGGAAAGGAAGACGAGGGAAAAATTTCGCGACGATAACACCTAGGTAGAATTCTAAACCTACCTTCCACCGGCACCGACCTCAACACCATAGTACCTATCGAACGATCGGTACTTCGAAAAATTCTTCTTTGTACCAACTGCTACCAACTACCATGGCACATGAGGAATCTCCAACCTCATGCTCAATTACTTGCCCAGATTCTTCTCCACAACATCTATCCCAAGCTTCCCCGCAAGGGATTAGTCCCACAAAAAATCTCTCTCCTTATCTACGTAATTTTTTCTTCTATTCCGATAAACTGGTCCTCCATTCTTTTCGACCTTTTTATTTGTTATCAAAAATTCGAGTCTCTTCTTTTTTGGTGTTTCATAACTCCCATTCTCAAATACTTCAAAGTACCCCTTCACAACGAAGTCATCCTCCGTCCCTCTCAGGTCCTCGATGATACCACCTTCAATCTAAGGTCCCTGCACATGCCCGGCTCTGATGAAGAAGATCCAACATCCACCTTCAATTACTTCCCTGCTCTGATGGATATCGAGCGCTCTCAGGATCGTATCCTTCGCAATCAAGCCCTGTTGCAGCAGACTCGTCAAGCTCACAAGCGGAATCGTGCCGACCGAACACATCCACCTCCTCCACCTTCGGGATAAACTTGTTTTTTTTCGGTCTGTAATAACCTTTAATTCCTTTTGGTCTGTAATAACTCTCTTACTCTGATCCCTTCCTTTTTGTCCATGACAAAGGGGGAGAAAACCTGTCTCCATTATTGGAGAAATACTCTCTTTAAATTTTTTTTCAATATTTTATCATATTATTATTTCTATGCATAATGTCTTTTTGACAGGGGGAGCATATTTTGTCATCATCAAAAAGGGGGAGAATGTTGAGAAACTCTGTTTTGATGTCACATAATATGATACACTGTCGTATTTGATTTTATATGATATGATAATATGTTCTCTTGAAAAATGTTATATTATGACTGAATATGTTTTGCCATAAATCTAACGAGTATTTGATGCAAGGATATCTCACCCAATAAGGATGGAGACTTCCTGATTCAAGTACAACTATGGTGCAATCATACTCCTTGAAGAAAAAGCTTGATGAGCCATGCATTCCTAAATTTCAAATGAAGAGATCGGCTACCTCAAAATGAAGACTTTTTTCTTCTTTAGAGTCATATGTAACAGAACCTTCAGGAACTTGCATATTGCATATTACATACTCATTCATAAAAACTATATCATAAAAGTATACGATAGTTTCAAAAAGCTCCTTTTTGAAAACCAATAATTGTACCTTCTTACAACCCTTTATGAAAAAGATATTTTGTCATGTAATAATTGTACCTTACACTATATACAAGACAACATGAAAAAGAAATGTAGGAAAAAGACAAAAACATAAAATCGGCTACATAGGGAAAAACAAATATAATATGTTTTTGAAAAGACTCTAGTTACCTTCTTTAAAGAAATGTTTTTAATATAAGAAAAAGACAAAAACATAAAATCGACTGCATAGAAAAACAAATATAATATGTTTTTGAAAAGACTCTAGTTACCTTCTTTAAAGAAATGTTTTTAATATAAGAAGAATACAAAAACATAAATCGACTACACAAAAGAAAAACAAATGTAATATGTTTTTTAAAGGACTCTAGTTACCTTTTTACAAAACCATAGAATGTCGACTTACTTGAAGTCATCATTCTCTTTTGTACAAAGCATTAAATACCTCCTGTAACAAATCCTTGTTAATATCCTTCTCAAAGAATGTCGACCTTCTTTTAGTCCTCATTCTCTCTGAAGACTTTGAAAAACACAACATAAAGAAAACACTTAACATGACTATGTACAAATAAATATCTCAAAGCACTCATTGTACTTACATTCATTTAAAGTAAAGAAGTACCTATGTACCTCAAATCATTAATTAGAATAAAGACAAAACTACAACCCAACGTTCAATGTACTATTGTAAGAAATAGACTTTTTACATAAAATATGTATTACCTAAAATATTACAACGACTAGTGTACCCTATATTTTACTTTTATGGAAAAAAACATTCTCGAATTTCTCTAAAAGATATTTTTGAAATGACATAACATTTCACATTTCAAAAAGGCTACGATTTCAAAATGTAACGACTACTTTTTCATAAGCTATATAAACACACTCAAATAAACTATTCAACAACGGAATGGAATAGACGTGTGAGCTTACAACGAGAAAAATTCCTATTCGATATTTGAAAAGAGAGCCTTGAAAAAGAAAGAGAAAAAGAAAAGAAAGAAAAGAGAAAAAGTCTAGTCCAGCTCTTTGACAAAGAGCATCCTCTGAGTGACAAACAGAACATTCTGAGAATCCTTCATTCGTGCATTCATATCATTCTGAAGGTTCTATAGGAAGTATTGTAACTCTGTTATTCACTGTTTTCCTTCTTTATTGGAAGAAGTAGACCTCTGTGAAAGAGGGTGTTTCCCTTCTTTGTTGAGAGAAGAAGACCTCTGTGAAAGAGGGTGTTGTCCTTCTCTGTTGAGGGAAGAAGACCTTTGTGGAAGAGGGTGTGCCCCTTCTCTGTTGAGAGAAGAAGACCTCTGAGGAAGAGGGTGTTGTACTATTTATCCGGTGACTCGGATGTTATAGCGGAAAGCTCAAGTGGTTTGCTTGGGGACTGGATGTAGGTTTGGGTACTGACCGAACCAGTATAAATTCTGTGTTTTATGTGTTGTGCCTTATTGCCTGATTATTTTATTTTATCGATCTATATCGTATTTCACTATTCACCCCCCCTCTAGTGGAATTTCATTTGGTATCAGAGCAGGTTTGTTGGTTTCGACGTAACAAGTCTTCCAGCACAAATGGCATCTACCTCCTATGCTTGTGATATTGAAGGTCAACACGCATCTCGTCCACCTTTCTTCAATGGCTCCAACTATGGATACTGGAAGTGCAGAATGGCTATATTTCTCAAATCCATAGATTTTGCTGTATGAAAAATTGTTGAGCATCCATACACATCTTCATCCGCAGACTATAGCTTATGGTCTGATGAAGAAAAGAAAATGGCAAACCTAAATGCAAAGGCTATGAATGCCTTATATTATGCCATTGATCAGAACGAATTCAATAGAATATCTATATGTGAATCTGCATATGATATTTGGCATTCTTTGAAAGTTATTCATGAAGGAACCAACAAAGTGAAAGAAGCCAAAATCTCATCTCTTGTTAAAAAATATGAGTTGTTCAAAATGAACAAAGATGAACCCATCACAGAGATGTTTACCAGATTCACCAACATCACCAACGATCTGAAATCTCTGGGTGTAACATATTCCCAGACTGAAAAGGTGAAGAAAATCTTGAGATCTCTCACAACTGATTGGGAGAAAAAGACTACAGCTATTGAAGAAGCTCAAGATTTATCTAAACTTACTTTGGACGATTTAATAGGCAATCTTATGGCCTATGAAGTCCACATGAAAGAAAGAAGGGAAGAAGAGCAACCAGTAAAGAAAACGCTAGCTTTCCCAGCCCTATCTGAGAATGACGACTCAGATAAAAAATCAGAAATTGCGCTACTTACCAGAAAATTTCAGCGCTTCATGAGAAGGAACCAGCTTCCAAATAAGCACAAGGAAAGAAAAGATCCTAAAGAAGATCCCATGTGTTATCAGTGTAATAAGCCAGGCCACTTAAGATGTGACTGTCCCCTTCTCAAAAGAAAGTCCAAGACTGAGGAACCAAAGAAGAGGTTCTTCAAGAAAAAGGCTCTGCATGCTAAATGGGATGATTCAGAACCATCCACTAGTGAAGAGTCAAGTGATGATGAAGCCGAAACTGCAAATATGTGCTTCATGGCAAACGAAAGTTCGGTAAGTGAAATCTCTGATTTTTCCTTTGAAGAACTTCTAGATGCTTTTCAAGAACTATTTGAAGAATCTAGAAAATTGAGTTTCAAAAATAAAGATTTAAAATCTGAAAATCTAAAGCTTTCCCAAAAGAATGAAAAGCTCAGCAGTGAAAATTCTGAGTTGAAAAAGAAAAACCTTATGCTTATGTCTGAAATTTCTTCTACTAGCTCCAAAACTAAAAATCTGCAAGTAAAAATTTCAGAGCTAAAAAGTAAAACTGAGAACCTCATGAAAACGGTTTTCAAGTTTATTAAAGGTAAAGAGAACTTGGATAAACTCTTATCCTCTCAGAAAGTCTCTTTTTACAAGAATGGTATTGGCTACTCTCATTTCAAAAAGCCTTCTTGTATGAATCAAAAGACCACGTTTGTGAAAAGTTCATCTGAACCAAATAAGGAGTATTATAATGTTAATCTTTTTAACTCCTCTAAGGTTGTAGACAAACCCAAATCCAAATGGATATGGGTTCCAAGGTCTAACAAAAAGGGACCCGATTGGGTACCAAAAAGAAATTTTACTTAATGATTTGCAGGCTCCAAATAAGAAGAACAGATGGATTCTAGACAGTGGATGTTCAAAACACATGACAGGACATCCAGACCTTTTTGCTGTTCTTCATCATAAAGAAGGAGGAACCGTCACCTTTGGAGATAACAACAAAGGTTTGATAATTGGCATTGGTAATATTGGTAACATAGATAGACCTCTTATCAAAGACGTTCTCCTTGTTAAAGGCTTAAAACATAACCTACTAAGTATCAGTCAAATGTGTGACAGGTTATAATATTAGCTTTAATCATGATGCATGCCTCATAGCAGACACCAACGAAAACATCATCTTAAAAGGTATAAGAAAGAATAATATATATGAACTATACCTAGAAAACATCACAGAACATTGCCTCAGCTAATAATGACACTCAACATCTATGGCACATGAAAATGGGTCATGTCAATTCTAAATACATGTCTAAATTAGCTAAAGATAAGTTAGTACGTGGGTTACCCAAAATATTTTTTAAAAAGGATTATTTTTGTGATGCATGTCAATTAGGAAAACTGTCAAAATCATCTTTCAAATCAAAAAATATCATTTCAAGTAAAAGACCTTTAGAGCTTCTCCACCTGGATCTTTTTGGACCTTCTAGAGTAGCTAGTCTTAATCATAATAGATATGCTTTTGTCATTGTAGATGACTACTCAAGATTTACTTGGGTAATATTTTTGAAAAACAAAAGTGATACGTTTTGTCAATTTGAAATTTTATGTAAAAAATTACAAAATGAAAAATCGTGTTCTATTGTTAAAATCCGTAGTGACCATGGAGGAGAATTTGAAAATGAACTCTTTGTAAATTTTTGTAACTTGCATGGTATTTCTCATAACTTTGCCTTTCCTAGAGCTGCACCTCAAAATGGTGTAGTAGAAAGAAAGAATAGAACTCTTCAGGAATCTGCCAGGACTATGCTCCAACACAATAATCTTGCTAAATCTTTTTGGGCAGAAGCTGTTAATACTGCATGCTACATAACAAATAGAGTTCTCATTAGACCCTTATTAAATAAAACTCCCTATGAATTATTCTATGACAGAACTCCAAGAATAGACTATTTCAAAGTCTTTGGATGTAAATGCTTTATCCTAAACACAAAAGATAGCCTGGATAAATTTGATGCTAAATCTGTTGAAGGCATATTCTTAGGATATTCAAGTCATAGTAAAGCATACGGAGTTTTCAATAAGAGTTATAATACTATTGAAGAATCTATGCATGTTAGTTTTTGTGAATCTATTGATCAATCTGTTCATAAGCAAACTAATGATGATGATGTTGAAAGTACAGATTTATTTTTAGATAACACAGCTAAGTCTAATGAAGATGATCATCAAAGAACATTTGTCGATATCAAAGATCATCCTCAAAAGCAGATTTTGGGAGAACTGACGAAGGGGGTTCAGACTAGAGCTCAGTTAGAACGAATTGCAAATATGGCATTCATTTCTCAACTTGAACCAAAGAAGATTGATGAAGCCATCATTGATGAGTTCTGGATGCTAGCCATGACTGAAGAACTGAATCAATTCCAAAGAAATGAAGTTTGGGATCTTGTTCCTAGACCAAAGGATCATCCAATCATTGGGACAAGATGGATCTTCATAAACAAGCTAGACGAAACAGGTAATGTTATAAGAAACAAGGCCAGACTAGTAGCTCAAGGATACAACCAGGAGGAAGGTATTGATTTTGATGAAACATTTGCTCCTGTTGCTAGACTTGAATCTATTAGAATGTTTCTAGCATATGCAAGCTATATGGATTTCAAATTATATCAAATGGATGTTAAAAGTGCTTTCTTAAATGGTTTTATAAATGAAGAAGTTTATGTAAAACAACCTCCAGGATTTGAAAATGAACAATATTTAGATCATGTTTTCAAACTCAAACGTGCTTTGTATAGTTTAAAACAAGCACCTCGTGCTTGGTATGATAGACTTAAAACCTTTTTGTTAAAAACTAGTTTTTCTGTTGGCAAAGCAGACTCTACATTATTTGTTAAAATAGTGAATAATCATACCCTAATTGTTCAAATATATGTAGATGATATCATCTTTGGATCTTCTAATAGCACTCTTTGTGAAGAATTTTCTAAGTCCATGCAGAAAGAATTTGAAATGAGCATGATGGGAGAACTCACCTACTTTCTTGGACTGCATATTAAGCAAACCAAGGATGGAGTTTTCATCAATCAATCTAAGTATGCTCGTGAACTTCTGAAGAGGTTCAACATGAACTCAACTGCTTCAAAATCTACTCCTATGAGCACTACTACTATTTTGGACAAAGATGAAGATGGTAAGTCTGTTGATACAAAGGTATACCGAGGTATGATAGGATCACTTCTTTATCTAACTGCTAGCCGTCCAGATATTATGTTCAGTGTTTGCTTGTGTGCTAGATTTCAGTCAAATCCAAAAGAATCACATCTTAAAGCTGTAAAAAAAATAATGAGATATTTAAAAGACACAGTTGATTTTGGATTATTCTATTCAAAATCCTCTACATTTGATCTAATCTCATACAGCGATGCTGACTTTACTGGAAGTAAATCTGACAGAAAAAGCACAAGTGGAACATGTCATATGCTAGGGCACTCACTAGTATCATGGTTCAGTAAGAAACAAAACTGTGTATCCTTATCAACTACTGAAGCCGAATACATTGCTGCTAGCCTAGCCTGTACACAAGTTATCTGGATGAAACAAACCTTAAAAGATTTTGGTTTAAATTTTGAAAATACAACTATTTTCTGTGATAATACGAGTGCTATAAACTTATCTAAGAATCCTATTTTACACTCACGAACTAAGCACATTCAAATAAGACACCACTTCCTAAGAGAACAAGTCTTAAACAACATAATTAAACTAGAATTCATACCCACTAATCAACAGTTAGCAGACATATTCACTAAACCATTGAAACATGAAGACTTTACACGAATTAGAAGAGAACTAGGAATATGCAAACTAAGTGACTTATAAATTAATCACACTTATTATAATACTTCTTATAAGTTTTGTTAAAATCTTATTTTAATAGCTTTTCTTCTTATCGATTTTTGTTAGTCAAACTAGGTTTCCATATTCACGTACACTTTAAACTCTTATAAGACACATTCTTTATGTCTTTCAACTTGTCATCTTTCAAGTACACATCCATTATGACTCCTTGTCCTATCTCCTTTCACTCATATCCATAAAAACTAATTATATTAAAAGCTATCATAACATTGTTCCCATCACTCATCTCATAACTCCTTTATTATTTTTGTCCTTTTGTGAAAACTTCTCTTACGATAAATTGATTCACCTTCTACATGATAACATATTAGTTTATGAGAACTCTTGCTTTTCAAATTATTAGTTAAAATCAAATGATTTTTTTTAGTTCTTTTACCTTTTTCTAAAGATCTAGTTGCTATGTTCTCACGTAATTTTTTACTATATCATTTGATATATCATAGATTACTTAATAACTATGAACTTCCTCAAATCGAGTTTCTTTAAAAATATGTTTATCAAATAAACATTAATTCATGTCAATCATAACTTTATCTCATGTATTTCATCTCATATCAATCATGAATTTTTTATTACTTCTTATCCTACTCAAAAATCCATATATGTCATCTCACTTCTCTCTATGACTACTCACACTCCTTCCACGCATATCCACAAAAATAATTCTTATGAAAGCAATTATTACTCTTCACTCATAAATATCTTTTTGTCTCATCATCTCTCTCACCACTATTCATAGTCAAAGTATGTCCCTCTCATATTTACGTATACTCATAGAAATCACAAATGTGAAGACACATTAATCATGACACATTTTTTAAGGCATTCTTTTCTTTCCAAAATGTCATATCTTTCAAACCACATATTCGTATCACCCTTCTTTATGTCTATTCATTCTTTTTTCACACATATCAAAATATATACTTATTAAATAACAAATTATTGCCTCTCACTCATACCCCATGGGTTGTCCTATTCTAAACTCTCCATTCACGAATTAAGAATACTTCCACATAAAGTAAAAAGTTGCTTGTTTTATTAGGCCATTATTTTTAAAATCATTCACTCTTTATAATTCAACTTGACACCCCATACTCTATTAATGGCTTCTCTCACTAGTCGATAAACTCACCCATAGTAAAATCTATATATTTCAAAACTATGTCCTTCTCAACCCAATATAATACACTATCTTCAAACATTGATTTGATTTGTCATTCACAAGTCTCTTAACTTACTACTCACGGATTTCCTTATTTGACTAAATTCTAAAAATCACTCACTTCCAATGTCATTCAAAACCTATCAAAATTATTTTCATTCCTCTATTTAATGGATTGGTTCATCACACACCAATTCCACTCGTTTCTCTCTATCATCCTACAAACTATTACCCACTTCAAACTCGCCCTTCTTAGTCCTCCTTTTTTTTTTTCCTTAAAAACTCTTGCAATGGCCTCTTCCTCTTCCAACAATGTGATTACTGCAGCAGATCTAAGGTATCCAGATCTGTTTCACAACTACAACTTACTATGCTCTCGCCCCATTCATGAAGGTAAATTGGTTAACTTCGACGACTTCATGCTATTTGACTTAGACAACTATCTCCCTGAACTCAAACCTCTACTAGGATCTTCATCCCAAGCTGCCTATTATCCCGAACTAGTTCGACTATTCTATACCAACTTCTCTACTGATCATGAACAAACCACAATCACCACCAAAGTTCGAGGCAAGCTGATGTTTTTCGATGCTTCCGACCTAGGTAGAATTCTAAACCTACCTTCCACTGGCACCGACCTCAACACCATAGTACCTATCGAACGATCGGTACTTCAAAAAATTCTTCTCTGTACCAACTGCTACCAACTACCTTGGCACATGAGGAATCTCCAACCTCATGCTCAATTACTTGCCCAGATTCTTCTCCACAACATCTATCCCAAGCTTCCCCGCAAGGGATTAGTCCCACGAAAAATCTCTCTCCTTATCTACGTAATTTTTTCTTCTATTCCGATAAACTGGTCCTCCATTCTTTTCGACCTTTTTATTCGTTATCAAAAATTCGAGTCTCTTCTTTTTTGGTGTTTCATAACTCCCATTCTCAAATACTTCAAAGTACCCCTTCACAACGAAGTCATCCTCCGTCCCTCTCAGGTCCTCGATGATACCACCTTCAATCTAAGGTCCCTGCACATGCCCGGCTCTGATGAAGAAGATCCAACATCCACCTTCAATTACTTCCCTGCTCTGATGGATATCGAGCGCTCTCAGGATCGTATCCTTCGCAATCAAGCCCTGTTGCAGCAGACTCGTCAAGCTCACAAGCGGAATCGTGCCGACCGAACACATCCACCTCCTCCACCTTCGGGATAAACTTGTTTTTTTTTCGGTCTGTAATAACCTTTAATTCCTTTTGGTCTGTAATAACTCTCTTACTCTGATCCCTTCCTTTTTGTCCATGACAAAGGGGGAGAAAACCCGTCTCCATTATTGGAGAAATACTCTCTTTAAATTTTTTTCAATATTTTATCATATTATTATTTCTATGCATAATGTCTTTTTGACAGGGGGAGCATATTTTGTCATCATCAAAAAGGGGGAGAATGTTGAGAAACTCTGTTTTGATGTCACATAATATGATACACTGTCGTATTTGATTTTATATGATATGATAATAAGTCCTCTTGAAAAATGTTATATTATGACTGAATATGTTTTGCCATAAATCTAACGAGTATTTGATGCAAGGATATCTCACCCAATAAGGATGGAGACTTCCTGATTCAAGTACAACTATGGTGCAATCATACTCCTTGAAGAAAAAGCTTGATGAGCCATACATTCCTAAATTTCAAATGAAGAGATCGGCTACCTCAAAATGAAGACTTTTTTCTTCTTTATAGTCATATGTAACAGAACCTTCAGGAACTTGCATATTGCATATTACATATTCATAAAAACTATATCATAAAAGTATACGATAGTTTCAAAAAGCTCCTTTTTGAAAACCAATAATTGTACCTTCTTACAACCCTTTATGAAAAAGATATTTTGTCATGTAATAATTGTACCTTACACTATATACAAGACAACATGAAAAAGAAATGTAGGAAAAAGACAAAAACATAAAATCGGCTACATAGGGAAAAACAAATATAATATGTTTTTGAAAAGACTCTAGTTACCTTCTTCAAAGAAATGTTTTTAATATAAGAAAAAGACCAAAACATAAAATCGACTACATAGAAAAACAAATATAATATGTTTTTGAAAAGACTCTAGTTACCTTCTTTAAAGAAATGTTTTTAATATAAGAAGAATACAAAAACATAAAATCGACTACACAAAAGAAAAACAAATATAATATGTTTTTTAAAGGACTCTAGTTACCTTTTTACAAAACCATAGAATGTCGACTTACTTGAAGTCATCATTCTCTTTTGTACAAAGCATTAAATACCTCCTGTAACAAATCCTTGTTAATATCCTTCTCAAAGAATGTCGACCTTCTTTTAGTCCTCATTCTCTCTGAAGACTTTGAAAAACACAACATAAAGAAAACACTTAACATGACTATGTACAAATAAATATCTCAAAGCACTCATTGTACTTACACTCATTTAAAGTAAAGAAGTACCTATGTACCTCAAATCATTAATTAGAATAAAGACAAAACTACAACCCAACGTTCAATGTACTATTGTAAGAAATAGACTTTTTACATAAAATATGTATTACCTAAAATATTACAACGACTAGTGTACCCTATATTTTACTTTTATGGAAAAAGGCATTCTCGAATTTCTCTAAAAGATATTTTTGAAATGACATAACATTTCACATTTCAAAAAAGCTACGATTTCAAAATGTAACGACTACTTTTTCATAAGCTATATAAACACACTCAAATAAACTATTCAACAACGGAATGGAATAGACGTGTGAGCTTACAACGAGAAAAATTCCTATTCGATATTTGAAAAGAGAGCCTTGAAAAAGAAAGAGAAAAAGAAAAGAAAGAAAAGAGAAAAAGTCTAGTCCAGCTCTTTGACAAAGAGCATCCTCTGAGTGACAAACAGAACATTCTGAGAATCCTTCATTCGTGCATTCATATCATTCTGAAGGTTCTATAGAAAGTATTGTAACTCTGTTATTCACTGTTTTCCTTCTTTATTGAAAGAAGTAGACCTCTGTGAAAGAGGGTGTTTCCCTTCTCTGTTGAGAGAAGAAGACCTCTGTGAAAGAGGGTGTTGTCCTTCTCTGTTGAGGGAAGAAGACCTCTGTGGAAGAGGGTGTGCCCCTTCTCTGTTGAGAGAAGAAGACCTCTAAGGAAGAGGGTGTTGTACTATTTATCCGGTGACTTGGATGTTATAGTGGAAAGCTCAAGTGGTTTGCTTGGGGACTGGATGTAGGTCTGGGTACTGACCGAACCAGTATAAATTCTGTATTTTATGTGTTGTGCCTTATTGCCTGATTATTTTATTTTATCGATCTATATCGTATTTCACTATTCACCCCCCCTCTAGTGGAATTTCAAAAACTCCAGTTTCATGATTCATTTGTAAATTCGTGTAAAACAAGTGAATAAGAAACTGATAGTGAAGGGTATCTGCACAAGCATCAAAAAGATGTGAAATACCAGGAAATAATTCTCTTATTTTGTAACGAGAAAATAAGTGAAATAGAACATTTTGGCCTGGTAAAATAGGTAGTGCAGAAATTGATCCAAAAGTATCATAGAGAAGAGGATTGCGAAGTAATCTTAGTGAAAAACCATGTCTTGAAGTAGGTGTAGGAGGAGGAGAACCTAAACCTTTTGCAGATGCAGACTTCGTACGAGGCATGGTTAAAATAGAGTTACCAAAAACAATGACGGCTTCCAAATGATTTCCGACAGAAGTAGAACGTTGTCCGGCGATGTGAAACAGAACCAGAGGAGGATACAATGGCTGACGGCGAGTGAGAAGTCGGCCACAAGGGGATTCCGACAATGCACTGTCACACAAAAGGGTTCCGGCGTGTTTTGAAGATGCGCCTATTTCTGCAAGAGGATTCTGGCGTTTCAAGATCACGGCCAGAGGACTGCGGCGTCTCCTTGTCACGGCAAGAAAATCCCGGCAAAAATGGGATCGAACGGCACTCCGAGGGTTTTTCGGAAGAGAGAGAGGAGAAAGAGGGTTTTCGGTTTTTAAGGGTTTCGTTTTTAAGAAAAAACGAAAAGGTACGAAAACGAAGTGAAACGATGCCTTATTTAAAAAAAAACGGGTTTAAAAAAAATCCAAGGGGTGTCGGGTCCCTTCATTTAAAATATTTTAAAAAAAATTTTAGTCGACTAAAACTTTATCGGTCGACTAAAAAGTGCGACTTATTCTAAAAATATCATCAGTCGACTGGAAATATATCGGTCGACTAATATGGTGCGATACATTCCAAAATTTTAAAACAACAGTCGACTAGAATTTTATCGGTCGACTAATATGGTGCGATACATTCCAAAATTTAAAACACCAGTCGACTAGAATTTTATCGGTCGACTAATATAGTGCGATTTTGAGATTTTGTTCAAAAATCAGCATTTTTATAAATCCAAAAATGAGCAAATACCTAGTTCTCTCCTAATTCTCATAAAATCTTCATTTTTAAGAGGTTTAGTGAAGATATTGGCATGTTGTTCTTTAGTGGAAATAAAATTTAACGAAATATCTCCTTTTAACACATGATCTCTTAAAAAAATGATGTCTCACATCAATATGCTTAGTTCTTGAGTGTTGAATAGGATTTTTCGAAAGATTTATAGCACTAGTGTTATCACAATAAATAGTTGTTGTGGAGTAATTCAAACCAAAATCTTTTAAAGTTTGTTTCATCCAAAGTACTTGTGAACATGCTAAACTAGCCGCTATATATTCTGCTTCAGTTGTTGAGAGTGATACTGAATTTTGCTTTTTACTAAACCAAGAGACTAAGGAATTTCCTAAGAAATGACAAGTTCCACTTGTACTCTTGCGATCAGATTTACTTCCTGCAAAATCTGCATCACTATATGAAACTAAATCAAAAGAAGATGATTTTGGGTAAAACAAACCGAAATCTGAAGTATCTTTCAAATAACGAAGAATTTGTTTTACTGCAGTTAAATGAGATTCCTTTAGATTAGCTTGAAATCTTGCACATATACAAACACTAAACATAATATCAGGTCGACTAGCAGTTAAGTATAATAGAGATCCAGTCATATCTCTATAGAGTTTAGTATCTACACTTTTACCATTTTCATCTTTATCAAGAGAAGTAGTTGTACTCATAGGATTCCTTCTTGATTTCGATGAGTCCATCCCAAATCTCTTGAGAAGTTCTTTTGTATACTTAGCCTGATTGATGAAGATTCCTTCTTCAGTTTGCTTTATTTGAAGTCCAAGGAAGTAGTTTAATTCGCCCATCAAGCTCATTTCAAACTCTTCTTGCATAGCTTTAGCAAATTCTTTACAGAGAGAATCATTAGTAGAACCAAATATTATGTCATCAACATAAATTTGCACAATAAGAATATCTGAATTAAGATTTTTAATAAATAAAGTGGAGTCTACCCGACCAATGGAAAAACCAGATTGTTCTAGAAAATTTCGTAGTCTTTCATACCACGCTCTTGGTGCTTGTTTGAGTCCATACAAAGCTCTTTTCAATTTGTAGACTTTTTTTGGATATTTCTCATTTTCAAAGCCTGGAGGTTGCTCTACATAAACTTCTTCATTGATGTGTCCATTTAAGAATGCACTCTTAACATGAATTTGATATAACTTGAAGTTCATGTAACTAGCAAAAGCAAGCATCATTCGAATTGACTCTAATCGAGCCACTGGTGCATAGGTTTCATCAAAATCTATGCCTTCTTCTTGATTATAACCTTGTGCCACTAGCCTTGCTTTGTTACGAATGACTTCACCATTTTCATCCAACTTATTTCGGAAGACCCATCTTGTTCCAATTATCGGATGATCCTTTGGTCTATCAACTAGATCTCAAACATCATTCCTAGTAAATTGGTTAAGTTCTTCAGACATGGCCAAAAGCCAAAATTCATCAACACAAGCCTCATTGATATTATTTGGTTCTATTTTAGATATGAAAGCAACATTTGCAATATATTTTTCTAACTGCCTTCTAGTTTGGACACCACTCTTTATTTTACCAATAACTTGTTCATGTGGATGATTAGGAACTTCTTTCCAAACCGGTTGAAGAGGAATATTTTCTTGAGAAGTACTCTCTATCAAGGGTTCTTCTTGAAGTATTACTTCTTCTCCTTCGCTTAGAGGTATAACCTGCTCACAATTCTCATCAAATGCAACATGTAAAGATTCTTCAATACAAGATGTTCTTTTATTGAAAATACGATAAGCTTTACTTCTAGAAGAATATCCAAGAAATATTGATTCGTCTGATTTTGAATCAAACTTATCAAGATTATCTTTGGTATTTAACAAGAAACATTTACCACCAAAAATTTTGAAATATGAGATCTTTGGTATACGATCATAATACAATTCAAAACATGTTTTATGTAAAATTGGTCGAATAAGAACACGATTTAAGACATAACATGTTGTATTAATTGCTTCAGCCCAAAAGTATTTTGGTAAATTTTTATCTTGAAGCATGGTTCTAGCACATTCTTGCTAAGTTCTATTCTTTCTTTCAACAACTTCATTTTGTGGAGTCGCTCTAGGAAAAGCAAAGTTGTGAGATATACCATGTAAATCACAAAACTTTAGAAAAGATTCATTTTCAAATTCACCACCATGATCACTACGAATTTTAATAATAGATGTAGATTTTTCATTTGTAATTCTTCTACAAAGTTTAGAAAATTCTGAAAAAGCATAATTTTTGCTTTTTAGAAAAATCACCCATGTAAACCGAGAATAATCATCTACTATGACAAAAGCATACTTCCTACCATTCAAACTTTGAATTCTAGATGGTCCAAATAGATCTAAATGTAAAAGTTCAAGAGGATGTTTTGTTGAAACTATATCTTTTGCTTTAAAAGAACTCTTGATTTGTTTACCCCTTTGACAAGCATCACATAAGTGATCCTTTTTATATGGTATTCTAGGTAGGCCTCTTACAATATCATTCTTGGATAACTTTGAAATAATTTTAAAGTTAACATGTCCAAGTCTCTTGTGCCATAACCATTGAATTTCATTTGAAACAATAAGACATTTTTCATTAAAAAAGGGTAATTCATGTAGATATAGTTCATACACATTGTTTCTTCTTTTACCTTTAAAAATGATCTTTTTAGATTGAAAATCAGAAATTAAGCATAAATCATTTTCAAAAGAAACATGAAAACCTTTATCACATAATTGACTGATAGATATTAAATTATGCATTAAACCATCTACTAAAAGAACATTTTCTATCAAGGGAAATTTTGGATTACCAATATTACCAATACCTATCACTTTTCCCTTGTTATTGTCACCAAAGGTGACGGTTCCTCCATCCTTATTTTGGAGGGTGGAAAATAACTCTGGCCTTCCAGTCATATGTTTGGAACAGCCGTTGTCCAATATCCATTTGCTCCTTATGTTGTGTACCTACAACAAAATCAGAAAACATAGCATTTGACCCCTTTCTATTTTCGGGTCCATGAGAGTTAGTCTTAGGAACCCATATCCATTTGGATTTTGGTTTCCTTTGATAATAAATATTCTTTCTATAAAAGGATTTAGAATAAACATGTCTAGAATAATCATATCTAGATGCATTTCTATTAGAACTAGAAAGTTTAGTTTTATGAACAAAAGGTTGAGAATAATGTCTTTGATTTTTCACCACATAGTTTGGTCTATTTTGAGTATCAAAGAAGCTATATCCCAATCCGGTTTTATTAACCGAGCATCTTTGAGAACCAAGAAGTTTTTCTAGATTCTCTTGACCATTTGTGAATTTGGTCACTATAGAAAGAAGATCATTTGACTTTTCTTTAAGACTAGATATTTCTTTTTGTAAGAGATTGGTTCTAACTCCAATTTCTTTTATCTCAAGTGCTTGGCAAGAATTTTCCTTCTTGAGATCTTCTATTTCTTGAAGTAACACTTTATTTTGAGAGTCAAGAGTTAAATTTTCAGTTTTTAACTCTTTATTTTTGGAACTAAGACTCTTAAATTTAGCATATAAATCATTAAATGCTTCAAATAACTCATCATAGTCAAATTGACTTACCGAATCTTCTTGTGCTACAAAACACATGTTGGTGACTTCTTCATTTGATTCTTCATCGGAAGAGGAGTCACTATCATCTCAACATGCTTGAAATGCCTTTTTCTTCTTGAATTGGTCCTTGGGCTTGAATTTGAGAAGAGGACAATCTTTCTTGATATGTCCTGCCTTTTTGCAGTTAAAGCACTTTACTTCATTGGGAATGGAAGAATCTACTTTCTTTGCCTTTCTTTAAAATCTTCCCTTTTTGATGAATCTTCTGAATTGCCTTGTGATGAGGGCAATATCTTCATCTTCATCTTCATCTTCATCTTCTTCTGAATTTTCTGAGTCAGAAGTAGCCTTAAAAGCAAGAGATTTCTTCTTAGGCTCTTCTTCTTGTCTGTCTTGAAGTTGGACCTCATATGCCATTAGGTTACCAACTAAGTCTTCAAGAGTGAGAGTATTGAGATCATTTGCTTCTTCAATAGCAGTGGTTTTTCTCTCCCATTCAAGAGTTAAACACCTTAGAATCTTTCTGACTAAATCCACTTGTGAATATTCTTTTCCAATGGATTTCAAAGTGTTAGTTATATCGGTCATTCTAGTTACCATGTCCGATATAGATTCATTTTGCTTCATTTTGAACAATTCAAATTTATGAACTAAAGAAGCAATTTTAGATTCCTTTACCTTTGACGTACCTTCGTGAGTTACTAGAAGAGTATGCCAAATTTCATTTGTTGTAGAACATTGAGAGATGCGATTGAATTCTACCTTGTCAACGCCACAATATAATGCATTCATGGCTTTGGCATTTAGTGAAGCATACTTCTTTTCATCATCAGTCCATCGGCTGAAATCAGTTGATGGAGTTTGGTACTTTTCTGAAACAACTCTCCAGATATCGAGATCCATGGATTGCAAGAATATTGTCATTCTTACTTTCCAGTATACATAGTTTGTTCCGTCGAAGAGAGGAGGACGAACAGAGGAGCTTCCTTCTTTGTGCTGAGATGTTGTAGTTGCCATGCTAGATGATGGTCAAATCAAAGTAATAGCAAACCTGTGCTCTGATACCAAATGAAAGTGCACTAGGATCGAGGCAACGAGCACTAGAGGGGGGTGAATAGTGCTTTTAAAAATTGTCTGCGAAATATTGAAGGATTTTGCAAATCTCAAAGCAAACACACAAAGAACACAAGACTTTATCCTGGTTCGGTCTAACCCGACCTACATCCAGTCCCCAAGCAAAACCCGCTTGAGATTTCCACTATCAACCTTGTGTAAACACCCCAAATTTTCACCCTCATCCAGTGTTTGTCCATTTCATGTGTCATTGCATATCATTGCATGCATTCGGCATACCATCTCATTGCATTGCATAGCATTGCATGACATTGCATCTCATTCTTGAGATCCAGCACTCCAGCTTTCAAAACATTCAATCCAGATTTGAATTTCAAAGCTTTTATTTCAAAAAAATCAATTTCAAAACCTGGGTTTTTATTCAATACTCCGTCATTTTCCAACCCCAGGACTTTATATTTCGAAATATTTTCTCAGAAAACAATCTGGATTCATGTTAAATTCAAATTTCAATCGATTTCAATTCTCAGATGAGACCCATTGAGATGGTGTCGCTTCTGAATTTCTCTATTCATCAAATTTCTCAAATTTTTGAAAGTTTCAGTCCGATCAGGACTCTGTCTCAGAGTCCTAATCCAGTCAGAAGTCTGTTTTGAAGTCTGTTTTACTTCCATTTTCAATCTTTTCCGTTTGTTTTCAAAATTTAGGTCATTTTACAGAGTCCAGTTAGTTCAGGACTCTATTTTAGAGTTCAGTCGAGTTAGAAGTCTAACCCTGACTGTGTTTTCTGACTTATTTCATCATTTCTTGATAAAATCTTTCAAAAATTTTTACATTTGAATTCTAAAATTTAAAATCTCAGAGTCCTAAGAGTTCAGGACTCTAACTCAGAGTTCCAGTTCGCTTGAGACCCTATTTTCAGAAATCTTGAAGTTCAAATATCGATTTTAACCCCTTTTCAAAGCCATTTTCAGTGTTTATTTCAAAATTTCCAAAACTCGAGCCCACTCAGTTGGCACCATATCCAGAGGAATTCTAACTCAGTTAAAACCTTATGCCATTTTAAAAATTCTAGTTTTAAGATTGCTTTTGAAAAATCCTTTTGAAAACTCCTTCAATTTCAAGTTTTAAAATCGCTTTTTGAAAAAAAACTCAAGTAGGGCCCACTCGTGGTGGTGCCATATTCGAGTCAGTCAGGGCTAGACTAGGGTTAGTTGATGTCTTGGTTAGTGTTAGAGGTTTAGAAGAGTCAAAACCATTTTGAAAAACTCATTTTTGAAAGTTAGTTTTTAAAACTAGTGTTTTTAAAAGGTTTTTAAAGGTGTTTTAAAAAGGCAAATGTAGAAAATGCCAAGTGGCATTACATTTGGGGATTTTTTAGGAAAGTCTAGGGGTTAATTAGGCACTAGTTTAGATAATTTAGGCTAGGGGTAGTTAGGTCTTTCCACCCAAAAATCGCCCCCCCCCCCCCCCCCTTTAGAAGAGTCCAATTTTTTTAAAACATTTGATTTTTAACCTAAAATTTTTTTATAAATAGAAGGCCATAGGGGGTCGATTTTTCCAACTTGCTCTCCTTGGGATTCTTGGAGCTTCTCTTTCCTCTCCAGCCCTTCCTCCATTGCAGCCACCTCAAGGTAATTATTTTGTTTAATTTTTAGCTTTTGTTTCATGTTTTTAATAGTTTTAAATCAATTTTAGCCATTAATACCTCCTATTTCATGGATTCAACCATGGTTTCACCTCAAGAATCATCAAGAATCAGCAAGAACGATCCAAGAAGGTGATCTAACCCTGTTTTGGGTGATTTACAGGGATTTTAATCCATTAGAATTAATTTTAATATGATTCTTTACATTATTAACCAATAAAATACATGATTTACCCTTTTAATGGGTTAAATCTATGTTTTAAAGATGATATCAAATTTCAGCCATTGATTCCCTGTTTTTATTTTATTTTCATGGTTTATTCGTGTTTTTTTTACGTTATATAGCATAGAAATAATTTTTATTTACTGTTTTATAGTTTATTTTATGGATTTACATTAGTTAATGCATGGTTTTTCAAGTTTCTTAAATTTCTGTGTGTTTTAGGTTTAGAACAGTAAAGATAATGTTATTTTGGATTGAAGTACTCCTTGTTTATTTCTAATTTTTTTATATGTGATGCATGCATGAGTTATTGAGTTACTGTAGAAAAATCAGAGGTTTTGGATCTCGAAAACCCTGTCAAAAAAATCAGACATCAAATCGGGTTTTTAAAGCTTTAAAATCATGGTTAAAATCAAGAAGGTAACTTGCTGTTATGATATTTCTCTCATATTATATCCGATTTTAGATCTGTAAAGTGATATGGATTCACATTGAGTAGATCTGTCTGCTGTGAAATTTTCGGATTTTTTTATCACTGTTTAGTATTTTCCTTTTTCAGAGAATCTGTTTTTAAATTTAGAACTCGTTAGGGTTTACCAAAACCCTGATCAGACTTGTGTTAGTCATAAATCCCAAACCACAGATCCGATTCATAATCTGTAAAAAGTGAGTATTGCTATTTTTTTGTCTACTGTTCACCACTAAAATTTCAGAGATTTTTGTTTAGGATTTCTATTTATGCCTGTATTTTCAATCTGAAGTAGCTGTTTTAATCCCTGTTGAAAGTGATATATTTTAGCTCAGATTGCTGGAAGGGTTTCTCCCTAACCGGAGATTTTTTTTCCGATATGTAAATTGGAAAATCTTTGTTTTTTTTCTTAGTTAGTCTTTGTAAAATTTCATAAATTTTCATGGAGATTTGACCCCTGGTTCGGGTCTTGGATTGAAACTGGTTGATAAATTAGGTCAAAAATAGCATATTTTTAGGGTTTGATGCAATTTTCGGGTTAATTTAATGTCAAAAAATTATTTTTATAATTCTAAGTCAAACCTAGGGTTATAAAAAGTGCAGATACCAATTTTTATGGATTTTGGAATCCATTTGATGTCTAAATTAATAAAATTGCAAAACAAGGTACCCGAAGAATTCCAAAACACTGTAAAAATCACAAAATTTGTGATATTCTTAGATTTTCGTGCATAAGCATATATTTTTAGGGTTTAATCATGTTCATAATCATATTAGGATGCTTTAGGTTTAATTTGATGCTCATTTGATTTCATTTAGTGCATAAAACCTAAGTTTTTACCAAAATCTATTTTAGAAAACCCTGATTTCAAGGCCATAGTCTTGCTATCAGGGGCAATTTGGTCATTTGACATCAATTTTGAAATACCTAACCCTAATTTTCATATTTTAATCATGTCATATCATATTTGGTTTGATTTATTTTCATTTGAATTTTCAAAACTTGCATTTTATCAAAATATCTTTCTAAAAACCCTAATTTCAAGACCATAGTCTTGTTATTAGGGGTATTTTGGTCATTTGGACCCCAATTTCGAAATCCCATATCTTATATTCATTATTTGTTCAATTTGATTTCATATCTTTATCATTTTTATTTAAGGGAATCAAGGAAAAGGCTTATATCTAGCAAAATCCAGTAATTTCTAGATATTACTGGATAAACCTAGAAAAGCCAACATATTTTCATTAACCAAGTTTTCTAGTTTTGCAGGTACATTGAAGATTTTATTTTTCATGTATTTAAATTTCAATAGTGATGTAAACTAAATTAAACTTTGGAATAAGAATTTACATTTCCTGCTTAGCTTAGGCAGCATTGCATATAGTTTATTTTTTAAAATAATGTTAATGTGTGATGGATGATGATTCATGCATATTCAAACTCACTATGGTCTACACGAATGGCACATACACTAGCTTTTATGAAGTTTATAAACTTGGTGGAATTCGTATTTATGGCCATAGTCAGAATATGAAGGATATCTAGATTTATGATCTTCACATTAGCCACATTCAGCCTACACTCTTAGGCTAATTTCAAAATGCACTGCATTTCTCAAAAATACAAAAAGGATTTTCTCAATTCCTCAAAATCAAGCATTTCAAATCCATATTCATTCATTTCATGCATTTGCCAATTCCAATTCAAATTTCAATTCAGAGAAATCATTTTCTCAAAATTCTCTAAATCTTATTCAAAAATCGATTTTCTCAAAATATGGATTTGCCAATGATATTTCAAGCATTTCCCAAGTTCTAAATTCAAATTTTCTAAGTTAGAATTTCAATTTCCAAGTTTGAATTCAGAGAAACCAAGTCTCTCAGAATCGATTTTCACCAAATGTCAAGGATTCCTCAAAATCGATTTTTACTTCTCTTAGAAGTATATTTCAAATCCCAATTCACGATTTTCCATGTGATATCTATTCTAAATATTTCAATCATTCAAAGCAAACATCATGTTTTCAAATGTGCATTTTCTGAAAATTCATAGCACATGCCTGATTCTATGTGCATTTAGAAATTAGAATATGATTTAGACAAGTTGAATAGAGTAGAGCATAAGATTGATCCTTGGTTCAATTACCCCTGTTAAAGGTGGCAGGAACGGTTGAACCTCGTACCGACAGGCGAGTCCCATTCTACGGAATTTTCCCGCATTTTAAAACGGAGGCGAGTTATTTTCAAAAAACTATTTCAAAGGTCAGTTTGATTTGCAAAAGTAAAATTTTGCGATGATAACACCTTGTAAATTACAAGATCACACAGACCATAACTGGTCCCACTTTCAGTAACAACCCTACTGAAAGCAAACAACTCCTTTACACCAAGGAGTCCTTTTTTTTACAGAAAATAAGTAACAACTTACAAAACAACCTATGAGCCTTCCTTTTGAATGCAAATGAGATGCAATTGGCTTTTGAGGTTGTTGAAATACTCTACTCACGAATTCACTATCTCTCAAAGTGATTTGAGTGAAAAACTGAAGTGAAAATATCACGTGAGTGAGAAAACAAATACTTGAATGAATAGGAGTGAAAAGCAATAAGTAAATGATTCAAATCGATTAAATTCTTGTTGTTTTTTAGTATACAATGCACTCATATTTATAGTTAAAGTTTTCCATATGTTGAGGGTATGAAAGGGTATCAAAACTGTCCATTTCGAACGATCAAAACGTTTGAAAAATAAAAAGACACGCCTTTTTGAAGTTTCAGGAAAACGGCAAAATTAGTCTACTGAAACATCAGTTAGTCGACTAATAGTTAGTTATTAGTAGACTGACAGTTATCGTCGGTCGACTGATCTGTTAATCGAGCCGTTTGAAAATCTGAACTTTTGAAACTTAGTCGACTTGAGAAAAGTTAGTCGACTGATAATATCATCAGTAGACTAAAAAACCTTTTAGTCGACTGCTGCTAAAATCTTCTGAAAAACAAACATTCTGTTCGGTCGACTGATAAAAAGCATTAGTCGACTGCTGCTAAATTTTCAGAAAACACATGTTCTATTCAGTCGACTGATAAAACCATTAGTCGACTGCTGCTAATTTTCCAGAAAACAGACATTCTGTCCAGTCGACTGATAAAACCTTCGGTCGACTAATTTGACAAAAAATGACTTTTTAGAAAATATGACGCGAAAGGATTAGTCGACTGGTAAGTCTATTGGTCGACTAATAAACATGAAAATTTAAGAAAAGAGTTTTCTAAAAAGATTTTCATGAGGGTTCTTTTTAGAAAAGTTTTTCTAAAGACTTTTAAGGTGAAATGCAACCTAAATATGCACTCTAAGTAAGGCTCTTACAAGAATCTAAGACTTTTAATGAATTAAACATTTGCACACTAGTCTTCAAAGATTCTTCATCGAAATCTTCAATTTCTTCATAGCCTTAGCTGAAATGTAGTTGATTCCACTTGCTCATCATCAAAACCTTGTACTTGAAGTATCATGTATGGCTTCATTGTCGTAACAATAAGTGGCCCAGTTGTGAGGCTTTATCCCGAACTATGGTTCTGGAAGAAAGCCCAACAATGTGAAGACCGGGTAGAGATAGGTGGGGTAGTTTTTGAAATATAAGCACATGCAAGCAAACAGAGGGCTCTAAAACCTAAAGAGATAGATTTTTAAAAATTTTGAAGAAGCAAACATTGTTTACAAACAAATCCTAAATTGAGGAGTGTTGTATTTCAGACCTAAGTCTAAGTGAGCATGAATAATTCTCCTTAATTGGTCCTACCAAACCATACCTAGTCTATATGCAATCCATGTCAGCCGGGTTTGAGTCTAGGCTCCTAGATTCACATGATATTAGAAAAAAAAGGCTGACAATTTGTAGAACACGGTTTTAATAATTAAGCTAAGCTAAGGCACACAGTTGATGAGGCGAAGACAGGACCCATCATGGTCGCCAAACCTGTTATCATCGCAAAAAGTTTTTGTCCCTCTGCGAGAGAGAGAAACAATTCCGCGAGTCAAACTCGACCAAAGTTTTGAAAATGGTTTTTGAAAATAACTCACCTCCATTTTTGAAAATTTGTGAGAAAATTCCATAGAATGGGATCTGCCTGTCGGTACGAGGTTTAACCGTTCTTGGCGCCTTTACCAGGGGTAATTGAACCAAGGATCAAAAGTGTGCTTTAACTAGGCTCAACTGTCTAAATTATGCTTTGTTTTCTAAAATGCACAAAGAATCAGACATGTGTTGTGAAATTCTTGAAAAATGCAAGTTTGAGAAAAATGATGTTTGCTTGGAATATTGGAAATCTACTTGGAAAATACTTTGGAAAAGAAATGATTCTGAGAAAATCATGAATTTCATTGGAAATCAGGAACTGCATTAGAAAATAACTTTTGAAGGGAAAATTGATTCTCAGGGAAATTGAAACTTTAAGAAAATTGATTTTTGAGATTCGGATTGCTTTTTGAAATGAAAATCAATTTCTAAATAGGATTTGAGAATTCTGAGAAAAAAACTGTTTCAGAGCTAATTCGAAGATTTTGAGGAAATCGATTTTTGAAAACTTGTGATTTTTAAATTTGAGAATGTTAAAACATTGGAAAACCATGATTTGAACTGAGAAAATGCTTGAAATATCCTTTGAAAATTCAGAGTTTTGAGAAGATCATTTTCTGAGAAAGACTTTGAAAATTTTGAGAAAATTGACTTTTTTGAATTGAAATTGGAAAATAAGTTAGAAAATGATGCAAATCAAATTAAATGAATGAATGACTATGGATTTAAAAGATGTTTTTTTGAGGAATTTAAGAAAATCTTTTGAGTTTTTGAGAAATGCAGTGCATTTTGAAGCTAGCCTAAGATTGTAGGCTGAATGTGGCTAATACGAAGATCATAAATCTGGGTTTCATTCGTATTCTGACTATGGTCATAAATACGAATTCCACCGAGTTTTTCAACTCTTTAAGAGCTTATGCATGTGCCATTCGTATCAACCATAGTGGATTTGGAAAAATGTGCATGAATTGCATACATTAGATATTAAAAACTACAAAAACAAACTATATACAATGCACCCTATTCTAAGCAGAAATGTAACTCTTATTCCAAATATTATATTTGATATTTACATTGAATTGAATAAGAAAAAATAAATAAAATCTTTTTCTTGAATATCCCTGCAAAACTAGAAAATAAGTTAGCACAGAAATGTAGGTTTATCTGGATTTATCCGACAATATCGAGAAATTATCAGATTTTACCCAGATATAAACCCTGATTCATACCTCCCTAATATAAACATAAGAAATAAATAATGAAAATGGATTGAAAATAAGATTTGGAAATTCGAAATTGGGAGGAAAATGACCAAAATGCCCCTGATAACAAGACTATGGCCTTGAAACCAGGGTTTTTCAAAAAGATATTTTGTAAAAATGAGATTTTGAAATTCAAATAATGATAAAATCAAACACAAGATGATATGATATAATAAAAATACAAAAATTAAGTTTGGAAATTCGAAATTCGAAATTGAAATAAAATGACCAAAATGCCCCTGATAGCAAGACTATGGCCTTGAAATAATTTTTGTAAAAATACAAATTTTGAAATCCCAATGAAGGCAAATAATGTGAAAATAAAATATAATATGATATGAGATGATGTTATGCATATTAAAACCCTAAAATATCATAAAAGCTCTGAATTTCGCTTTTGATTTTAAAAGTTAACTAACATACAAGGCAAATGAACTTGGAATTGCCCCAAATTTGGCATGGACACATAAAATAACCCAAAAAATAGAATGAAATCTAAAAAACTATTTTTTTGGCATTTTCTAATATGTAAATTAATTAAAAATCCTAGAAAAATAAGGTTTTTGCCTTCTAGCCTAGACCTAGCCTAATGACAACAGGGTTTCGAGTACTAACCAAGCATAGAAATGCACCAAATTTTATGGGGTGACATAGAACAGTTAGGCAAGGATTTTTGCCTTTTACAAATTTGGAATTAGACCTATGGTCGGAGATTTATAGCTCCAGCAAGATCGGTCAGAATCTGGTGACTCTAGAATTGGGGGCAGATTGACAGGTTTTCACAAAAAATTGGGGAAAAATGGCAAACAGTATCTAAAGTGACTAAAAATTTAGGGGGATGTCCCTAACACACATAGAAACAATTCCTATTTTGACAGTTTCAGCATTGGACTTAGGGTTAAAGAGGACACATAGGATTATCAAACCTCTAATTCTGATAAAATTGAATTAACAGGGAATTGACAAGTGAGCTTGTAAAATATAAAAATAATAGAATCTAAATACTAAAAATCCTGAAACTATGGAAAATGACAGGAGGTTTTTCGGAACAATTCCTTTTTTGATAGTTTTGGCATTGGACCTACAGATTGGGAAGCCACATTAACTTAAGGTCGGTCTAGACCCTAACAAGCCTGTGATAGAAGGGGTCTGCAAAACCTGATTTTTGACAGGGTAATCTTTTTAGAAAAATCCCAAAAAATACAAGAAAATAATAGGTTCTACCATGGATCTACTGTATTTTTTAGGGAGTTAATCAGATCTCCCATGGGGGAGATCTCGAATCCACAAGTCTGCTACAGGGGGATCTAGAGTTTCCTCAGGGTTAAAAACCCGATTTGGCATTTTATATGTTTAATGGGGTTCCAAAACCCAAATGGATTCAAATTTTTGGCAAGACATTGATAACAAGCAACTCTAATTAACATATCGAAATTTAAAGATGAAAATTCACACATGCAATAACAATGGTCCTCTGCGTATAAATTAAAATCTATGAATCCTAATTCAAAAATTAATAAAAACTATATTTCATGAATAAAGCAATGATAAAACTAAACTAAATGCAATATTTAAGAATGCAAACTACATGAAATATGAAAATAAACAAGAAACCAGCAGGGAGATATGATCTATTTTTTTTATATTGGCCATTAAATCGAGGGATCTGATCCATCTGTCGGATGGATCCCTCTATGTCGTACAACCTTCATCTTGATAAATCAATGCTACCACCTCATAAAGTAACCTTTGTAACTAAGTGAATCTGGTTTTGAACCGGATTCATGATGGAATCATGGAGGAAATAGCAGTAGCAAGAGGCCTTACCTTGGGATTCATGGGAATCGGTTGGAGTGTTGCGGAAATGGGAGAGTTTACTACCAAGATTAAAGGTGGGCTATGGTGGTGGTTGAAGGCTGGTCACAATGGAGAGCTTGCATCTTGCTGGAGATGGCAGGTTGCAAGGATATGCTTGCAATACTTGAAGGAAGTTGTCACCAACTGCTGGAAATGAAGGTTGAAGCCAAGGTGGAGGAGGCTACAACCATGGGGAAGACTGAAGCACCGGCTGAAGGGAGGAGGTGCTGAAGGTGGCGCAGAAGGTGCTGGAGCTATAGTGGCGCACTGGCTGGAGCAAGGTTGCTGCTGAAGCAAGGGAATTGGAGGCAAGGGTGGAAGACTAGCTACTGTGGCTGGAAAGTTGTTGTCAATGGAAGAAGTTGGGGCTGAACCCAATGAGAAAGAGGGCTTATTCCTTAGGCGTTGATTGAGAGAGAGAATGAGAGGCTCAAGGAGAGAGAGGGGGTTGCTAGGGTTGAGTGTGCATCCACCGTACGGTCTTCTTGTGGGATTTGGAAAGGGAATGAGGTAATAAGGTGGGCTAGACCAAGGAGGGAAAGGAAGAAGGAAAGAAAGGGAAGAAGAAGAAAGGAAAGAATGGAGGAAAGGGGAAAAGGAAAGAAAGAAGGAGGGAGGGAAGGAAGAAAGAGGAAAAGAAGAGGGAAAGAGGGGGTCGACCAAGGGGAGGAAGAAAGGAGAAAGAAAGAAGAAAAGAAGAAAGGAAAGAAAGGAGAAGAAGAAGGAAAAAGAAAGAAAGAAAAGAAAAGAAGAAAAGGAAGGAAAAGAGGAGGGAAAGAAAGAGAAGAGGAAAAAAAAGAAGGGAAGAGGAAGAGAGGGGGTCGACCCCCTTGTGGGTCCCACCTCTCCTAGGTGGAGATAATAATAAAAAATAAGAATAAAATAACAAAAGAAGAAAAACAACAAAAGAAGAAAAGAGATTTTTTTTTATTCTCTTTTTGAAAACTCAAAGTGTGGGGCCACCTTGGAAGTGGATCCATATTCAATTTTGAAAGCCAGAGGGGTAGAATGTCCTTTAGAAAAAATTTGGATGAAATGAGCTATTTTCGGCAGTTTTTGAAATAAGGTCAGAATTTGAAGTTTTATACAGCGTTGCAGAGCAAATCCAGTTTAGAATTTAAAAAAAACAAGTTTGAAAAGAATCCAGATTGTTTTCTCAGGAAATATTTCCAAATTTAGAATCCTGGGGGTAAAAATGTCAATTTTGGAAACCCAGGGTTCGAAGTTGAACTTTGAAAACTTTAAAACTCGAATTTGGATTGGAATTTTTAAAACTGGAGTTCTGGATCTCAAAAATGAAATGAAATATGATGAAATATTATGAAATGATGAGAAATGATATGAAATGCCTTGTGAAATGCTAACCTTGAATGAAGAAATTTGGATATTGGACCCCAATTGACAGTTGTATCAGTTCAGAAAGTGGTAAAATTGATAAAATGAGCAAAATGGTTCAAGAAATAATTTTTGGTCTCTACCGGGCCAAAGTGACACTGAAAATTGAGGTTTGAGCTGGTTTGAACTGAAATGAACTAGATTGAGTTGGTATCTAGTATTTCAAAACTCAAATGGACTGACAAGACACTGACTCAACTAAACTCCTAGACTGAATTGTCAAGAAATACTGCCATTTTTAGAGAAATGGTCACTAGAGTGAAGTGAGTTACGAACATGAGTTGGGTTTAAGCTAGAACAAAGGTCAGTACTACTGATATGAACTAAAACTAAAGCTCGAACACTAGTTGAACTGACTGGGCTTAGCTTAATTTCAGCTAAATGAGCTAAAATGGGCTCCTAAACACTTGGAAGTGGATTTAAACTGAAACTGGAACACTTGAACTTCTGGTGAGCTCAAGCTAGACTTTGGAGAATAGGATTGACTGGGAGTAACTGACTCAGAGACAATTAGTTTGGATTTGAGTGAGAAATGAGCTCATTTATGAAGAAATTATCTTGTTTTGACAGGAATGGTCAGAAATGAACATGGCCTGCTCTTTGTGAGCTCAGGTGAGCTAGAAATGACTCACATTCTAATTGTTCTGAGCTTGAGAATGAGCTTGGTTGACTCTAACTGACAAGGGTCTGGGATGACTTAGGGGTAAAATGGTAATTTTCTAGGTAAAGATGGGTAAAATGGTAATTTCCTAAGACAAACTCAGGGTTGGACTCCTATACTAACCTATCAGGGTTGGCATCCACATGAGAGGGTTGTATAAGAATAGATGAGAAAATTTTGAGGTGTTTACACTCACTTGAGCTCACAATGAGCAGGTCATGTTCATTTCTGATCATTTCTGCTAAAATGGGATCATTTCCTCAGAAATGAGCTTATTTCTAGTTCAAATCCAAGCCAATTGTCTCTGAGTCAATTATTCTTGGTCAATCTTATTCCCCTGAGTCTAGCTTGAGCTCACCAGGAGTTCAAGTGCTCTAGTTTCAGTTCAAATCTATTTCCCGCAGTCTAGGAATCCATTTCAGCTCATTTCAGCTGAAATTGAGCTAAGTCCAGTCAGTTGAGCTAGTGTGTGAGCTTCAGTTTTAGTTCATCTCAGTATTACTGATCTTTGTTCTAGCTCAAACCCAGCTCTTGTTCATAACTCACTTCACTCTAGTGATCATTTCTCACCATTTCTATAAAAATCTTACCATTTCTCGACCATTCAGTCTAGGAGTTCAGTTAAGCCAATGTTTTGTCAGTCTATTTGAGTTCTGAAACCCTAGAACCCAGTTCATTCTAGTTTATTTCAGTTTAAACCAGCTAAAACCCCAGTTTTCAGTGTCACTCCTGGCCCTGTAGAAACTAGAAACCATTTCTTGAACCATTTTGCCCATTTTTGTCAAAATTATCACTTTTTAAACTAGTACAACTATCGATCAGGGTCCAATATCCAAATTTCTTCATCCAGGGTTTGCATTTTGCATGACATTCCATATCATTTCTTATCATTTTCCATCATTTCATAACATTTCATTTCATTTTCGAGATCCAGAACTCCAATTTTGAAATTTTCAATCCAAATTTGAATTTAAAAAGCTTTTCAAAATCAATTTCAAATCCTGGGTTTTCAAATTGACATTTTTACCTCCAGGACTCTAAATTTAGAATTATTTTTCTGAGAAAACAGTCTGGATTCCTTTCAAACTTGATTTTCAAATTTTCAAACTGGATCTGCTCTGCAAAGGGGTATAATTTTCAAATTTTGAGTTTTGTTTCAAAATTGCCAAAAATAGCTCATTTCACCCGAAAAATTTTCTGAGAAACCATTTCACTCCTTTGGTTTTCAAAATGAATTTCAAAATAATGTGTGGGCCCACTTCTAAGGTGGCGCCACACTTTGAGTTTTCAAAAAATAAAAAAAAAAGTCTTCTTTTTTATTTTATTTCCTTTTTTTATTCTATTTTATTTATTTGTTTATTTCCACCTAGAGGAGTGGATCCCACAGGGGAGGTCAACCCCCTCTCTCTCCACTTTCTCTCTCTTCCCCCCCCTCTTCTCTTTCTTTCCTTTCTTTTCTTTTCCCTCTTTTTTTCCCTTCCTTTTCTCTTTCTCCTTTCTTTCCTTCTTTCCTTTCTTCTTTCTTTCTTTTCTTTCCTTCTTCTTCTTTCTTCCCTTTCTTTCCTTCTTCCTTTCTTTCTTTCTTCCCTTTCTTTCCTTCTTCCTTTCTTTCTTTCTCCCCTCCTCTTTTCTTCCTCCCTCCTTGCCGCCAACCCCTCTTCCTTTCTTTCCTTTTCTTTTTCCCTTCTTCTTTCCTTCTTCTTTCCCTTCCTTCTTTTCTTTCCTTTTTTCTTTCCCTCCCTTTCTTCCTTCCTTCTTATTGCCTTCCTCTCTTTCCAAAAGCCCCAAGTCATCATATGGATGAACCTTTTCTATTCCACTTTCTCTTCTCCCTAACTCCCTCTCTCTTGCCTTTAGCAGCCCTCATTGTTGCACCCCTTAGCCTCTCTCCTTTCAGCCCTAACACTATCTCTCTCATTCTCTCTCACTCTCTTGCTCTACCTTCAGCCACCCCTTGTAGCAACTCCTCCCCAACCAAGGCAGTAGCAGCACACCATCCACTGCTTCAGCCCCTACAACAGCAAGCATTGCTTCAACTACCACAGCTGTAGCCGTTTCAGCGCACCTTCAGCCGACGCCCAACAACATCAAGGTGCTCTACCATCCGCCATTGCTTCCAGCCATCCCTCGCAGCAGCCCTCTAGCCACCGGTGCAAACTCCTCCATTGCTGCAGCACTCCTCCGGCCATTGCAAGTAACTCCCAAGGTAAGGCTCTTATTATCCCTATTTTTTGTTAAATCTATAGGTTAATTCTCTGGTTGTATCATGGTATAAAGATACGTTGAAAAAAGGATCCATCCAACGGATGGATCGGATCCTTTCTCACCAATATCAAATAAAGTTTGTCTCCCTATTTTTCCTGATTTCAAGCATTACTTTCATATAAATCACATATTTTAGGCGATTGATATAATTTATTTTAATGCTTTACATGTATTTCAATAGATTCATTAATGTTTTCCTAGTAGCTTGTAGGTTTTGATGTTATACGTCTAGTCTAGTCATCATTTCATGTTTAATTTCTCGTCAATAAATCCTAAATTTTTCATGATAGATGCGCATGTTTATCTTTGATTCCTAGCAAAAAACCCAGTTTGGTTTTGGGTTCTGTAACCCCATTTAAAAAATCAAAGATCGAACTTGATTTTCAACCCTGTGAAAACGTTGGATTAAAAATCAGGTTTTACAGTCCATTATGTTATGCATGTTACAAGTTTGTCAGGGTCTAGATTGACTTAAATCGATTGTAGCACTCTAACCTGTAAGTGGGATGCTCTAACTATCAAAAGAGGAGATGTTCCTCATAATATTCTCTGCCATTTTCCAGAATTTCAGGATTTTAGGATTTAGATTTATGCTTTTCCTTGATTTTACAAGTTTACCTGTCAATTCTCTATTATTTTTCAATTTCGTCAAAATTAGGGGTCTGTTAATACAATGTGTCCTCTGTAACCGTAAGTTGGATGCCAAAACTGTAAAAAAAAAGGATTTGTTCCTCAGTTTGTTTGAAGTATTCTCCTAAAATTTTAGAGCTTTTGGTTATTGTTTTCTATTTTCCCCTAATTTTTATTAAAACCTGTTAGTTTGCCTATGATTTGGACCGACCAAGTCTCTGGGGTAGAGTCCTAAGATTTTGAAACTCTACAATAAAGTCTTGGAATTTTGAAATTTGATTTTTTGAAATTTGATTTTTTGAAAGTTGAATGAAGAAGTTTTTGAAAAAATTTCTCAAAAAATGAAGTCAGGGTTAGAGTCGTAAACCAACTGGGACTCTGGAACAGAGTCCTGATCCAACTAAAACTCTAAAATTTTGACTTCTTTCGAAAGGTTTTAAAATATTTTCTTGAAAATAGGTAAAAATAGAAATGAATGGTAGAGTCCTAATCCGACTGAAACTTTGTGGTAGAGTCCTAGTCTGACTGAAACTCTAAGATTTTGGTTTATTTTGAAAGATTTTCTTGAAAATAGGTAAAAATAACAATGAGAGATAGAGTCTTGATCCAACTGAAACTCTGTGATAGAGTCCTAGTCCGACTGAAACTATAAGATTTTGACCAAAATGAAAGAAATTAATAAGGGATAAGATTACCTCTGACTTAAAACCAAAATAAAATTTTGAAAAAGGTTTAAAAGGTGAAAAGACAGAGTCCTAAATCAACTAAAACTCTAAAATTTGAGAAATGAAGAAATTCAGAAGCGACACCACCTAGATGGGTCTCATCTGAAAATTAAAATTAGTTTAAAATTGATTTTAAAATGAATCCAGGTCACTTTCTAAAAAAATTATTTTGAAATATAAGATCCTAGGGGATGACAAGTGGCAAATGTCGATTTAAAACTCAGGTTTTTGAAATTGATTTTGAAAGAGGGTTTTAAAACTCGAACCTGAATTGGAAGATTTTGAAAAACCAGAGTGCTAGATCTCGAAAATGATATGCAATAACATACAATGACATGAAATGACATGAAATGATGTGAAATGATATGAAATGAGATGCAAAAGGCAAACCCTGGATGAGAGATTTGAAGTTCCGGACCCCTGGCAAAGACAAAGAATTGAACATTTCTTTTCGAAGGCAAAAATTGATTATTGAAATTGAGCCAAAATAGAGATTGAATTTTGAAATATTTGAATTTTGTGTAAAATTCGGGCTCTGAATAGCATTGGCTCAGATGTCGACCGACTGGTTTCCTAAAGGATTTAGAGAGCGGGTCCCAGTGGCAAGAGGAAAGGGTTTATGAGTGAAGGTGAAAATTTTGGGGTGTTTACAAATGGTTGGAGCCATGATCGCAAACTTACCTCACTGGATCAAACACTCGAGAGTGTCCTCGAGTACATGCTGGCAAAGGACATGGTCAGACTTTCGAAGGTCGCGGATCCTTCTGGCACTATGGAAAAATGGAAAGATCAATTTTGCAAGTTCCACTGAGTAATGGGGCACGATACTAAACATTGCTTCATCTTCAAGAATATCGTACAGGATTGCATCGACAAAAAGTTTCTCGTAAAAGATGAGGAGAAGAGTTAGCCAGCTATCTTGTCGATACCTTCTTTGGCCACTCAAGAGGATGATGATGCCAATGCGCTCTCATTCCTTTCATTTTGTTTTTATCGTTTTGAAGGGACAGTGTAGTCCCAGTTCCTTTTTTATGTCCTCTTTAGGATGTCATTTCAGTCCCCAGTTACTTGTTAACATTTCAGTAATGAAGCATCAAGTTTCTTTGTATCTCTGATATTCAATATTTATTTTCCTTGCTATATTGGGACATCTTTTATTTTGAAATTCTATTTTCACTTTCAACGTTTTGTATACAGGCAAAATCAGATAAAATCTTTTCATCATCAATTTTTATTAATTTTTATTAATTTTCATCGATTTTCTATTATTTTCCCCTTCAGGATTAGGGACAATCCTGACATCATTCATGAGAGCAATAGGATTACCCATAGGGGTTTGTCCAAAATCGTGAATTTTTGAAAATTCTGATAAAATCCCCATCATGATCGCCAAGAGCTTTTTGAAACAACAGTCTTTCAAAATCGTGAGTTGAGTATTTTTGTCAAAAATTAATTTTTACCAATCTATTTCAAGATCAATCCCGGGGTTGAATCTCTTACCAAAAACTGGTTTCGAACCGATCATTTCAAATCAACCCTCGTGTTGATCATCTTTTTTCCAAAACTGGTCATTTCGAATCAACCCTCGTGTTGATCTTCTTTTCCCAAAACTGGTTTCAAACCAGTCATTTTGAATCAACCCTCATGTTAATCATCTTTTTCTAAAATTGGTTTTGAACCAATCATTCTGAATCAACCCTTGTGTTGATCATCTTTTTTCAAAACATGTTTCGAACCGGTCATTTCGAATCAACCCTCGTGTTGATCTTCTTTTTCGAACCGGTCATTTCAAAATCAACCCCCATGTTAATCCTCTTTTATAAAAACTAGTTTCAAACAGGTATTTTCAAATCAACCCTCATGTTTATCATTTTTCAAAATCAACCTTCATGTTGATCATTTTTCAAAATCAACCCTCGTGTTGATCGTTTTTAAAAAAAATTAACCCTCGTGTTGATCATTTTTCAAAATCAACCCTCGTGTTGATCATTTTTCAAAATCAACCCTCATGTTGATCATTTTTCAAAATAAACTCTTGTGTTGATCATTTTTTAAAAAAATCAACCCTCATGATGATCATTTTTCAAAATCAACCCTTGTGTTTATCATTTTTAAAAAAAATTAACCCTCGTATTGATCATTTTTTTTTAATCAACCCTCGTGTTGATCATTTTTCAAAAT
Source organism: Nuphar pumila (assembly GCF_984573655.1). Classification (NCBI taxonomy): domain Eukaryota; kingdom Viridiplantae; phylum Streptophyta; class Magnoliopsida; order Nymphaeales; family Nymphaeaceae; genus Nuphar; species Nuphar pumila. The sequence continues at coordinate 88,033,409 of NC_143257.1, read as the reverse complement.
CAACTCTCATGTTGATCATTTTTTTTAATCAACTCTCATGTTGATCACTTTCAAAATCGACCCTTGTGTTGATCATCTTCTCAAAATCAGCTATTGGGTTGATCCTTTTAGGTCAAAAAATTATATTTTACCGGTCTCTTTCAAAATCAATCTTTTGGGTTGATCTTCTTCTCAAAAATGAATTTTTACTGATTTTCAAACTGAACATTCTCATTTTACTTCAAAGATTCCATATGCGGGCAGGATCAAACAAAATCTTTCGTCAACAATTCTCCATCAATTTCCAACAATTTTTATCAATCTCTTTTTTTTCTTCCCATTCAGGGTAAGGGATAATCCTGAACAATGCAACTCTGTCCAAATCTATCTTGGGTCAAGAATTTTCATCTTAATTATCATGGAGTCTTCAAAAAATTGGCAATCTTTAGATACAATTTATAATTTTTACCGATCTTTCCCAAAATTTGATCTCAGATCGAATCCTTTTTTAAAATACAGTGCCCATACTAATCATGTTCAAAATTTTCAATCAAATCATTTCTTAAACTCAGTCCTCGCGCTGGTCATTTTTTTTTAAGTTACCCAGCTTCCGAGTTGGAATAATTCTCCTTTGAAGATCTGAGTTTTGACTCGAACCTTCTTTCAAGTTAATCAATTCTTCTTTGAAGATCTGAGTTCTGACTCGAACTTTCTTTCAAGTTAATCTAATTCTCCTTTGAAAATTCGAGTTCCGACTCAGACCTTCTTTCAAGTTAATCTAATTCTCCTTTGAAGATCTGAGTTCTGACTCAGACCTTATTTCAAGTTAATCAAATTGTCCTTTGAAGATCCGAGTTCCGACTCAGACCTTCTTTCAAGATAATATAATTCTCCTTTGAAGATCCGAGTTCTGACTCGGACCTTCTTTCAAGTTAATCTAATTCTCTTTTGAAGATTCGAGTTTCGACTCGGACCTAATTTCAAGTTAAGCTAATTCTCCTTTGAAGATCCGAGTTCCAACTCGGACCTTCTTTCAAGTTAATCTAACTCTCCTTTGAAGATGTGAGTTTTGACTTGAACCTTCTTTCAAATTAATCTAATTCTCCTTTGAAGATTTGTGTTCTGACTCGGACCTTCTTTCAAGTTAATCAAATTCTCCTTTGAAGATCCAAGTTTCGACTCGGACCTTCTTTCAAGTTAATCTAATTCTCCTTTGAAGATCCGAGTTCTGACTCGGACCTTCTTTCAAGTTAATCCAATTCTCCTTTGAAGATCCGAGTTCCGACTCAAACCTTTTTTTAAGTTAATCTAATTCTCCTTTGAAGATCTGAGTTCCAACTCAGACCTTCTGTTAAGTTAATCTAATTCTCCTTTGAAGATCCGAGTTTCGACTCGAACCTTCTTTTAAGTTAATCTAATTCTTCTTTGAAGATCCAACTTTCGACTCGGACCTTCTTTCAAGTTGATCAAATTCTTCTTTGAAAATCTGAGTTTCGACTCGGACTTTCTTTCAAGTTAATCTAATTTTCCTTTGAAAATCCGAGTTCTAACTCAAACCATCTTTCCAGGTAATCTAATTTTCCTTCAAAAAATGAGTTTCGACTCAAACTTGCTCTCAAAACCGAGTTCTGACTTAGACTTTTTTTCAAAAAATGAGTTTTGACTCGCACTTTTTCTCAAAAATGAGTTCTGACTCGGACTTTCTCTCAAAACTGGGTGCTGACTCAGACTTTTTTTTTCTTCAAAAAATGAGTTCCAACTCAAACTTTCTCTCAAAACTGAGTTTTGACTCATACTTTTTTTCAAAAAATGTGTTTTGACTCAGAATTTCTCTTAAAAATGAGTTCTGACTTTGACTTTCTCTCAAAACCGGGTGCTGACTCACACTTTTTTTTTCAAAAAATGAGTTCTGACTTGAACTTTCTCTCAAAAAAGAGTTCTGACTCCGACTTTCTTTCAAAACTGAGTTCTGACACTGACTTTTTTTTAAAAAACGAGTTTCGACTCGGACTTTCTCTCAAAAATGAATTTCGACTCAGGCTTTCTCTCAAAACTGGGTGTCGACTCACACTTTTTTCCTTCAAAAAATGAGTTTTGACTCAAACTTTCTCTCAAAATCGAGTTCTGACTCAGACTTTTTTTCAAAAAATGAGTTTTGATTCAGACTTTCTCTCAAAATTGAGTTTCGACTCAGACTTTTTTTTCAAAAAATGAGTTCCGACTTGGACTTTCTCTCAAAAATGAGTTCCAACTCATACTTTCTCTCAAAACCTAGTGTCGACTCGAACTTTTTTTTCAAAAAACAAGTTCCAACTCAGACTTTCTTTCAAAAATGAGTTTCAACTCGGACTTTCTCTTAAAACCAAGTTTCGACTCAGACTTTCTCTCAAAACTGAGTTTTGACTCGGTTTTTCTTTCGAAAACGAGTCTCGACTCAAACTTTCTCTCAAAACCAGGTTCTAACTTGGACTTTCTTTCAAAAATCCAACTTTCGAGTTGGGCTTTCTTCAAAATCCAGCTTTTGAGCGGGTCGAACCTCTAAATTCAATTTCGTGCTCAATGCCATGTTTTTATAATCAGGCTTTCAGGTCAACTAATTCTAGCAATTTCAATCATTTTCCAACCTTCGGGTTGCAATTTTATCAATTTTAATCATTTTTCAGCCTTCGGGTTGCAATTTTATCAATCTCAATCATTTTCCAACCTTTGGGTCACAATTTTTGCCAATCAAGTGTTTCAAGGTTCGACCCTCATATAGAACTCGTTTCTAATTGGCCAAACATTTCAAAAACCAAATCAATTTTCTCTTACGAAGGACCTTTTTTTCTAGAGAGAGTTTGAGGGAGCTTGTTCCTTTCGCATGCAATCAATTTTTATTCATGAGAACCCTTTTTCCAGGGAGAGTTTGAAGGGACTCGTTTCTTTGCAGACTGTTTGCAAAACAATAATCAATTTTGACACAAGAAACCTTTTTTCCAAGGAGAGTTTTGACAGAAGCTCGTTTTCTTTCATGGACCCCAATTTCTCATTTTGGCCTCCCCATCGAGATGACCCTTTTTCGAGGGTGTGACGGACTCGCTCCTCTGTGATATTCATCGACCTTACCTACCATCCACCCTTCCATAAGAGAAGACTAAGATTAGAGAGTTTTGACAAAAGCTTAATTTCTCGTAGACACCTCCTCTTTAGGGAAGAGAGGAGTATTTACTCGTTCAGGTCAAGAGTTAAGCCTAAGTCTCTCATTTGGGGAAAGAAGAGGAGAATTTAGTCATGGATGTGTCAATCCAATGTCAAGCAATTCCTTTCACCAAGGATTTCAATAATATTTTGTTAATTTGTCATCAAAACAGTTATTGATCTCAAATTTTTATTACACAAAATTTTCATCTCAATCTACCTTCGATATTCCCTCTAAAAGGATGAAGTTCTTACGAAGAAAGAACCAAAGTTCAAGCTTTTTTGTTGATCAACCAAAAGGATGAAGAAAAATCCTTGATATGACTAGCATGGAAAATTCAATGATATTGAAAAGCCATAAGTGAATTGATATTGATCATATCTATGGCACATTTTTAAAGATGATCCTTCTGGCAATAATGCAGCAGAAGTTTCTTGAGCGATAAAAGAATCTACTCAATGTCTTCAGTCATTCAAGCTATAAATTAACTATCTGCAAAAGGGATCTCTCAATTATCACCAAGTTGAAGGTGGATAGGCGAGTTAGACCCCTGGGGCCAAAGAAGACTCAAAACATCTCCAAGTTGAAGGAGCATGTGACATGTTCTTCTAGGAAAAGTTCAAATCATCGCTAAGTTGAAGGCTGATGTGACGAACCTCTCAACAAACCCTAAAAGATATTTGATTATCGTCAAAAGATTTTCAATCGAAGAGGCAATATCATCAGAGGCAAAAAAGGCTCAGACCACCTCTAAGTTGAAGGAGTGTGTGATGTACCCTTCTAGAGAAAATCAGAACATCTCCGAGATGAAGGATGATGTGATGAACTTCTCACTAAACCTCAAGAAAGCTCAATATCTCAAAAAGAGTGCAAAAAGATCATCATGGGAAAAACCTTATATATCAAGCTATCAAAATTTCCAAAAATCATCTTTATCTTTGTGAAATCCTTTTATCAATATCATTTCATTCACTTGCTTTTATGAAACTAAGGATATTTCTTCTCTTTTCATATCAAGAAAATGGTTAGCCTCCTTGAAGAAACTCAACAAACAACTAATTTGGATTTGATTCTCGATTCTACGCAGTTAGCCCAATAAGAGTTAATACTCTAGGTAGAAAAAGGGAATATTTTCGCATAGATGTGCACATTCCAAACAAACATTTTGAATCAACTATAATTTTATCTTATTAGCAATATTTTTTTGTTATCCCGACGTGAAGCAAGAACTTGATGTCCATTTTGATATATCCTGGCATTGTTTTATCCCTCGTTAGGACTTGATAATAGAAGTTTTCAAGGTCCTTTCCTTCTATTTGATCTGAGCGCCTAGGCTCTCGGATCTGCATATTTTCTCTGTTGTCCCCACTATCTCGCCATAGACAGTTTATTTTTTAGGTCAAAGGTTGAGCATGTTTTTCTCGCAAAAGGTTATTTTCAAAAGCTATTTTGTCTCAGTTATGAGATGCCCCAATCAACTCCTTTTCAAAGCTTTAGGAACCCCATTTTCTTGCCTTTTGCAACCCCTTTTGGATTCTTTGTGTGAGATCCTGAAGTCCCATCATGGTTTCTTCATTCGAAGATTCTATATTTTTTATATTCATTCAAGTTAAGGATTGTCCCTGAACCTCACCTCGTGAGGTATTTTTTATATCCATTCAGGTTAAGGATTGTCCCTGAGCCTCACCTCGTGAGGTATTCTTCATTTCTATTTAGGTTAAGGATTGTCTCTGAGGCTCGTCTCACGAGGTATTCTTCATATCTGTTCAGGTTAAGGATTGTACCTGAGTCTCACCTCGTGAAGTATTTTTCATATCCGTTCAGGTTAAGGGTCAAACTTGAGCCTCAGTTCATGAGGCATTTTCTTTCTCCCCATTCAGGTAAGGGTTAAACCTGAACCTCATTCCGATGAGGTATATTTTGTCCCCGTTCAGGTAAGGGTCAAAACCTGAACCTCGTTTTATGAGGTATTTTTCGTCCCATACAGGTCAAGGGCTAAACCTGAATCTTTTTCAAAAAAAACTTAGATTGTCTCAGCCATGAGATATCACTCTTATGATCAAATCTCTCCTTTTTACAATCTTGGGACCTTCATCCAAAAGTCCCATCATGATTTCCTCATTCTTTTTATCAAAATCACTTCATCCTCGAGGATTTCATCCTGTTCAAAAGCCATTCAAGATAAGGTATTAAGCTTGAACCTTGTTTTATGAGGGACATTCAAAATCCATTCTTTCCTACCAAGTCAGATCTTCCTAACTGGGGCATTTTATTTTGAAATTTAGTGTGTTTTTCTTTGCCGCTAAGCTCAACTTTCAGCCGACTTAGCAGCAAAGAGGGGTATTTGTAAACACCCCAAATTTTCCGAGTTCGTTCTAGACACCCTCATTTCACAGATGTTAGTCCCCTGTAGGGCGATATAGAGTCTCAACCCTAGGTTTCCCTCGGTCTAGAGATCAATCTACCCTTATTTTTTTTACCATTTTACCCTGAGTCACCCTTAGACCTTTCGTCATTTAGGTTTAACCAAACTCATCTCAAGTTCAGAAAAGTTAGAATGTTTATCATTTCTAGCTCCTCTGAGCTCACAATGAGAGAATCCTGATCATTTCAGCTAAATTAGCTTATTCCAAGCAAAATGAACTCATTTTAGCTCGAATTTTAACCAAATTGTCCTCGAGTCAGTCAAATCCATTAGATCTCATCCCAGTGAGTCTAATCTAAGTTCACCAGAAGTTTGAACAACTCAGTTCCAATTCAAAATCACTCAGACCTTGTTTCAGCTCATTTTAGCTTGTTTGAAATTAATTCAGTCCAAATTGAGCTAACTCCAGCTGATTGGACTAGTGTTCTGGCTCCGAATTTAGTTCATCTGAGTATAACTGACTTTAGATTCAGTTCATTCCAATCTAATCCTGTTCAAATTAGTTCAGACCACTTCTATACCGTGTTTTTACCCCTCCATGGCAAAAACAAAAAAATATAAATTTCTTTAGAACACTGTTTCTGATATTTTTCTAAAGTGGGTCAAGCCTCGATTCGGACTCAAATCAATTCTTTCATCTAATATCTTATCAATATCCGAGTTTCGATCCATTTTAATTCGGATATTGGATCCAATGCTAGATCTCGTGTCTAATTTCTTCCAGGACCTGGATTTTTTATCTGATTCATTCAGAAATCCATATCTAGAGTCCAATTTATTCTTTAAAACCTGGAATATCTCATCAGATATCCAAGTGTGATCGTCGCAAAATTTTTCCCGCCTTCCCTTCCTTGCGAAAGAGAGAGAGGGAAACGCTTTCGCGCTTCAAACGTGACCGGATTTTGGAAATTGTTTTGAAATACTCGCCTCCGTTTTTTAAAATTGCGGGAAAATCCATGGGATGGGGCTCGACCTGTCGGTACAAGGTTCGACCGTTCCTGCCGCCTTTAACAGGGGTAATCAAACCAAGGACCAAAATTGTGCTTGACTTAGTGAAATTATCGAAATTGTGTTCTATCATAAATGCACAGAGAATTCAGGCATGTGCTATGAGATTCTGGAAAATGTAAGTTGGAAAATATGATGCATGCTTGGAAAATGCTTTGGAGTTGGAAATAGTTCTATGGCAAATGATAGAAATCAATTTCTCAGGAAAACTCATGTGAAAGAGGTTTTGAAATCACGAGAAAGTTCATAAAGATGTGGGAAAATCATGAATAGTTGAAAATCCTGAGAAAATAGAAGTGATTCTTGAGAAAAAGGTGAACATTTGAAAAGGGAAACACTTCTCAGGAAAACTTGGACTTTGAGAATTTTCTTAGGAAAATGATGGAAAATTTACAGGAAAACTCATTGGAGAAGAAAACCTAAACTTGGGAAATTGAAATCCTGGGAATCTTACCCTGGAAATACTTGAAAATCGATTTTGATCTTTGAGAAAAAGTGAGAGACTTTTTTTGAAAATCTTGAGAAAATAACCTTTTCCATGGAAAACTGTGAAAAACTTGGCTTGGGAAAACCGATTTTGGAAAATCCTCAGAGTTTCTTGAGAAATCGATTTCTTGAGAATGAAATTTTCTTGTGAAAATCCTGAGAAAACCAATGATTTCATGATGCAAATGATATGAGTGAATGAATGCACTTTGAAGATTTTCTAAGAAATTTGTTGGAAAAATGCGCATTAAGTCAAAATAAATCCTTCGCATATCCTGACTGTGGCCATGAATATGTTCAGAGTTTAATTGATTTAATGCACAATGCTTTGAAAATATTGGAAATATGATGTGCATTTTAAGATAGCCTAAGAGTGTAGGCTCAATGTGACTAGTAGAAAGATGATGGATCTGGGTCTCGTCCATATTCCGACTAGGGCCGTAAATATGGACTCCACCGAGTTCATCAACTCCCTAAGAGTTGGTGCACGTGCCATTTGTGTACATCCATAGTGCTTTTGAAATAAAATGCATGAATCATATAAACAGGATATTGCATAAATTCAAACTATATGATATGCATCCTAGTCTAAGCAGGAAATTAAATTTCTTATTCCAAAATTTTCATTATTACATTACTAAATGAATGAAATAAAAGAAATTGCAGACTTCAGCTCCTTCTTTTGAATGTCCCTGCCAAACTTGAAATAAGGTTAGCTCAAATATGTGGGTTTTTCCAAGATTTTCCAATAATATTATGAAATTATTGGATTTAATTAGATATAAACCCTATTCTCATGCTTCCTTGATATTTGAAATGATGAAAATGCAAGAAATTCAGTAGAAAATAGTTTGAAATTCGGAATTGGGGTCAAAATGACCAAAATATCCCTAATATTAAAGTTATACCTTTAAAATCAGGGTTTTTTGAAGGAAAATTTGGCAAAATTGAGATTTCAAAATTCAAATTGAATCAAACGATGATGAAATGCAGTATGAGGCATTATGACATGCTGATAAACACATTAGGACTATAAAAACAGAATTTTGCATTTTGCAATTTATCCAAAATAACGAATTTCGCTTGTTTTTCGCTTAAAACCGTGTCCTACGGGGCTTTGTTTTGAGGATATGGCTAAAACAAACATCAAATGAATTCCAAATTACACCAAATTCGGTATGAAGCATCCATATACTTTGATAAACAGCCTAGAATGCTAAAATTTACGAAATGATATGATTTGAATGCTGAAACTTAAAGAAAGCCCTAAAAAGGGTGGATTTCGCCTATGGACCCGAACCAAATGCAATGCTTAATATGATAATGCAAAATTTACACTATAAAAACTTCTGATATTTTGCAGACTGCTAAAGGATCTGAAATGGAACATTTTTTGTTTTTACAGCCTCGGGATTTGAGCCATGGTGAGTTCGGTAACAGGGATTTGGTTCTGACGGAGGTAAAAATCAACCTAATATAATATAAAATGCTAAACAAAAAGAAAACAGCCATAGAAATTTTGATATTTAACAGAGCTACTCACGACACCTACAGGAACAGCTTTTATGTTCATGACTTTGGCATTTGATCAACAGAAACATGGATAAAAATATAACTTTTCATTCCTAAATTGACAGAACAGACAAATGTAGCAAACAGGTGACTGACAAAAAAATCTGAAGCAGATATCACCACCATTCTAAAAATCATAGGCTTTCAGGTGCAAACAGAGGACATCTCATACATAACATTCACTTTTTACAAATTTGGATTTGGATCAATACCCAAAGATAACCCATCGACCTAAGTCGATCCAAAGTCTCAGAGGCCCAAATCAGGCTCTGACATGTGTCCCTCACTCTCGGATTTGTGTCAGACATCAAAAAAAATCAGAAAAATCTGAGAAACTCAAGTTACAAACTAGACATTCGCTCAAGTTCAGAACATCTTTCGGATCGAAAATCGGATCTCCCATAAGGGAGATCTCGATTTTACAAGTCGGGAATAAAAAATTAAAATGCATCCCGGGTAATAAAACCCGACTCACCTTTTTGAACATTTACCGCAGTAAACGAATTCAAACGCTTTCGAATTTTTGGCACATTTCTAGGGACACCTAAGGGCGCATTCCATGATTGTTTTGGATTTTTTAACAAAAATTACATGCATGAAATGACGTGTGGACTGACTGACAAAAACAGAGAACTACTTAAACTGAGCAGAATTGAAAAAAATGCTAAATTAATCCTAATTAACTCATGAAACATGCTAAATTAACACAATAAAATGCAAATTAAATCTATCTAGATGCATGAATGCTAAAAATCATCAAGGAAGCATAATCATGTATTTTTATATATGTCATTTTATGAGAATAGCTCAATCCATCCCTCGGATGAGCTCTTTCTTCAAACGACTCCCGAATCAAATCGTGATATGAAATCAAGAGGAAAAGAGGTGCACCTTGCTTCGTTACGTAGCTTTGAAACTCTTGAAAAGGACGGCTACCAAGGGCTTTGTTCGTCCTTCAATCCGGGCTTCGGATGATTCACCAAAATCGACCTATGCTTGAATCGAATTGGCCACTGCACGAACTTCACTGCACTTTCTCCAATGAGCCAAAGGGGGCGTGAATTCCAAAGTTCAAAAATCGTGTTCTGAAGAACAGCTAGGTTGAATTTCAAAGTCCAAAAGAAGCTCTCAAAAAAATAGTCTCCCCCTAGGTTGGGCGTGAGCCCTTGTTTTTATAGAATTTTTCTGAAAAATTTGAATTTCAAACAGACTCAATTTGAGCCCTCCATGTGGCGCCATCTCAGGGGGTGCTATTTTGATTTTTTGAGAAAATAAAATAGGAAATTTGTGGGTGAGACACCTCAGCAGAATTTGAAAATTTTCAAAATTGGGTTTGCTTGATTTTCTCTGCAGGAAGCTCCCAGATTGCGCCACCTCAGAGGGTGCTCTCTTGGAGTTTGAAATTCAGAATTGCCTTTTGTAGGGAGCCCTTAGGTGGCACCACCTCATGGGGCTATTTTTATTAAAATATAAAATAAATGAAGCCAAGTGGGGCTCTGGATTGGTGCCACCTCAAAAGGTGTTCTGAGGTGTAAAGTTGGAAACAATAGGAGCATGCCATGTGGCATCACCTCTGGAGGCTCTTGACACATGTCAGAAGGATAGGAGTGGAAGAAGCAGACTGTGCCACCTCAGAGGGGGGTTTCCTACTTTTTCTGATGCAGGGAGGTTTGGACATGTGGCAGACAAGTGTCAGCTGTCTGGAGAAGCCTTCTCAAATGGCGCCACCTCAGAGAGAGATTTGAATTTCAAATGGAGGTTGGCCCTGGAGGAATGGAGGATGGACATATGGCAGTTCCTCAGAGTGGCTCCTACAATGCCATGTGGTAGGAGGGAGGAAAAGGAGGGCAAGGGACACGTGGCACCATCTCAACAAATGAATTTAGGGAGGAGACTTCAGGATTTGTGTCACCTCAGCCTAGAGTTTGAATATTTGAATTGTTGCTTTTTATGAAGGAGGCAGAAAATGACATGTGTCCTCTACTTTTTCTGAGAAGAGCAGAGAATGACATGTGTCAGTCTGCTTTTTCTGAGAAGAGCAAAGAATGACATGTGTCATTTGCTTTTTCTAAGAAGAGCAGAGAATGACATGTGTCAGTCTGCTTTTTCTAAGAAGAGCAGAGAATGACATGTGTCATTTGTTTTTTCTAAGAAGAGCAGAGAATGACACGTGTCACCTGCTGCAGGAGAGAATACCTCAGATGGCGCCACCTCAGAAGGAGACAACTCTACTTTTTCTGGAGGAAGCTAGGAGTGACACGTGTCTCCTACTTTTCTGAGAAAAGTAGGAAGAGACATGTGTCAGTCTACTTTTCTGAAAGAGGGAGAGGTTGACACGTGTCCCCTGCAGGAGACACTCTTCAAATGGCGCCACCTCAGAGGAGACAAGTTTTGCTTTTTTCTGGACAGGACAACACATGACACTTGGCATCTCAGGGTGATCTATGGAATGACACATGGCGCAGGGTGAAGATGGTGGATGCTGACACATGGCATGGAATGAAGAGGGGGTCTAATGACATGTGGCGGCTTCTTAAGGTAGCCCCACACTGACACTTGGCAGATAGATGAGAGGAGAGAGAAAAGACAAGTGGCACCAATCCAGGGGACAAGGCTCCTATATTTTGGGGGTTTTCAAAATTCAAATTTTTCAAAAGAAAAGCCTGTGTGACATCACCTCAGTGTGGGTCCCACATTGCTTCTTTGTTGACATAAGGACAAGACAGTAAAACCTCTTTTTAGAATTTTTATAAAATCTGGACTAATTGGTAAAACAGAAATTTTGAAAAGGGTTAGCCCGTGTAGGACGATTTTGTAAAATGAAGATATTTGAAATTGTTGACAAAAAGGAAAAATCTGAGATGAAGTGGCTGAAATCCATATTGAAAACTATCCAGATCGTTTTCCTGAGGAAATATTTTGAAATTCAGAGTCTTGGGGGTAAAATGGGAAGAATTGATAATTTTAAAGACCCAGGGTTTTGAAATCAATTTTGAAAGTAGTTGAAATTCGAATCTGGATTGAAAATTTTGAAATCGAGAGTTCTGGACCTCGAAATGACATGTTGTGCAGTGCACTGATATGAAATGCTCATGCAATGATATGCAATGCCATGTCTTATGAAATTTAATCCTGAACCGGGCTTTGGGGATTCCTGTCTTCTGTCCGGAATAAAATTTTGAACATCTGAGCTGAAAATAGAGAAATTTTGAGAGTTGCAGATGAAATTTAGACTTTTGCAAGGTTCGGGCTCAGAAAATGACCGTTTTGCCCTCCGGCGATTTCAAAGACTGAATGATGATGCTTGGTGGAAATGTTGGAGAGGTGAATGAAAATTTGGGGTGTTTACACCAAGATCCACTTAAAGCATTTCGGATGCATTTCAGTCTGGATTCACCTTCAGATCTATTCAGAAGTTTAATCAAATCAATTACTGAACTCTGATTCGTCTAACACCTGAGATTCAGTATTCACTTCTTGGATTCTGATTTAGATCCAAGATCCAATTTTATCCTCAGAGTTGGATCCAAGATCCAAAATAAAAAATCCCAATTTTATTATGAATTTATGGTTTTTTATTTTCAAAATTCTTCAGAAATCCATATTCAGGGTTAGATTCCAATTTTGAACCAATTTTTTTCAAATCGAGATCCAGATCCAATCTTTTTCAAAACTTTGAATCCATATCATTTTCAAAACTCAATCTTTATCCTAATTTCAAAATCAATCTTTGGTTTTCAAATTAAAATCCATTATTTTGAAAAAATCCTTTGAAAAATATCCTGGATCCAATTCAAAATTCAGTTTGGATTTCGAAATATCAAAATAGATCCAGATCCAGTCTTAAAATCCAATTTTTATTCAAAAACAATTTGGGGTTTCAAATTCAAATTCAAAATCCAATTTTTATCCCAAAATTCAAAAATAACCTTTGAATTTCAAAAAATCTTTGAAAAATACCCTGGATCCAGTTCAAAATTTAGTTTGGATTTTGAAATGTCAAAATGGATCTAGATCCAGTTTTAAAATGTAATTTTTATTCAAAATCAATTTGGGGATTTCAAATTCAAAATCAAAATCTAATTTTTATCCCCAATTTCAAAAATAATCTCTGAATTTCAAAATCCAAAATCAATATTTTTTGCAAATTTCCTCGAAATTCAATCTGGATCCGATTTTTGCCCAACTTGGATTTCATAAATCAAAATTGGATTTTTGAATCCAATTATTTTCAAAATCCCTCTTTTCATTTTTCATATTTTATTTCCCTTTTTTCTCATATTCAAAATAAAAAATCAAAAATATTGTTTTCAAAGAAGGGTGCCACTTGGCATTTTCATGATTCAAAATCAAAATCATTTTTTAACAAACCTTTAAAAACCCTCTTGCTTTTAAAAACCCACGTGAGCATTACTCACAAGGCAATTCCATGTGTCAATTTTTTAAACAAATACCTATTCTACCCATCTACAAAACCAAAAAAAAGACTCACATGGGCACCCTCTTGCAAGAGGGTGCCTTGTGTCAAAATATTTCACAGAAGGGCACTTTTGCCCATCTAACAAACACAAATCCCACATGGGGTTGGTGCCAACCCCTCCCCCATATGAGCCTTGCCACATCAGCCCTAAGAGGCTTGAAAATATCTTAATTTGCTTATGCCCATAATGCCCCCATTTTCAAGTATAAAAAGCCCCCTTGGGGGCCGAGTTTTTAGGAAGAAATCCTCCTCTCTCAAGTGCTCCTCCTCCTCCTTGGCTCCTCTCTTGGTGGCTGGAGTAAAGAAGAAGAAAAGCCCAATGTAGACCTCTCTCTCTCTCCTCTTTTCTAATTTCCTTTCTCTTTTATTTCTTTTTTTCAATTTTTCTCAAAATCACCCCCCCCCCCCCTTACTTCTCTTCTTTCTTGCAATTTCCTATCAATATCATGTAATAGCAATGTAGATCTATATTAATTTCATGTTAATTTTCATTTCTATGGTTTTTATCCATTCAATTTGCTATTTACTTTGTGCATTTTCATTATAGCCATTTAGAATTGAGATTTGATCTTTAATAGATCAAATCTGACATTTAATAGGCAAAATCGATTTCAATTTATGCCCCAATGTTTTTAATTTCATTTTAGATGCTTTTATTTCTGTTTTTTACATTATTTTTATTATCATCTATGATTTAGAATGATAGATCTCATGTTTGATCATTGGATCAATTTATTTATGAGATTCTATTACATTCAATTATATTGACATAATATTTTCAATTCTAATCTATTTTTGCTTTCATCATTTTGCATATAATTAGGTCTTATTTTGATCTTATTTTTTAACTAAATATTAATTAGTGTGTTTTCAGGATCTCCACCAAAATTCAGATCAATCTGATTTGATTTGATGCCTCAAAAAAATGGGATTTGGACTCTGTCATTTGGCCTTGTACGAATTGGATCCAAAATTAGACCAACATGTTGGAGTGATTTCTCCCTAAACAAAGATGATATTTCAACTATGTAAAAAAGGATGTCTTTAGCATTGAGTATAGTTTGTTTATGTCAAATTTCATCAATTTTTATGATGTTTTCATACGTAATTTTGGTTAAAAACTGCAACTCTATTATACTTTGTCACTTTTAGGGTCTAGTTTTTAGCCTGTTTTGTCAAAGTCATATCTCGCTAACGAGAGTTCATGTTTGAGATATTTAAAAAGGATTTTTTTTATCTGAATGTCTAATTTATTTCAAAATAATTTTATTCATTTCTATGGAGCATTTTTATTTCATTTGCATTTTAAGTCAGAACCTTGCCTGTTTGCAATCTGAGGCATTACTCAAGCCCAAAATCAACTTATTGCACTCATATCTCCCTAATGGGAGATCATTTTCAAAATCTGTAAAAAGAAGTTTTCTCAATAGAATGTCTAGTTTATACATTCTAATTTTCATAAACTTTCATAAACTTTTCATTTGTCATTCAGACAAAAATCAAAACCCTATTGATTTTTCTTCCACAGGCTTTTACAGATTTTTGGTCAATTTGAATGAATTAAATCTCCCCAATTGAAGAACATTTTCTAGATTTGTAAATTGGAGAATTCTCATTTGCATGTCTATTTCATATTCATAAATTTTCAACAATTTATATAAAGTTTTCATATCTGATTCGGATAAAAAATTAGAACCATGTCATTTTTCTTCATTAAGCATTTCTTAAATTTTGTTTCAACTTGTTTAGATGTATCCTCTCTAATGAAAACTCATTTTCGAAATCTGTAAAAATGGTTTCTTTTATTTTAAGTCTAGTTCATTCATATAAAATTTTAAAAAAATTTATGGTCATTTGATTTTTCATCCATTGCATCTTTCAAAACCAATTTCACAAAAGACATATTCTTTGTTAAAATGAAGTTAAATTGGGCATTTTAACATTTTTAAATTCAATTCTCAAATACAATTCATGTATTTCATGAATTAAAAATATTTTTTATCAACTTAAAATGCTTTAACTTTATTTTCAACAAATTTTGGAGTTTATTTACTTTTTATTTCAATTATTTTAATGTATTTCCATTAAAACCTCAATTTCAAGGTTATATTCACTTTGAATTCAAGTTTTAAAATGAATTTATATGTTTTAAACCCCAATTTTGAAAATATAAAACTCCAAAAATATATTTTAAAATATTTTTGTAAAGTCCATGCATCATTTGCATATCTTTTTAATTTCCTTTTATTTTTCTTTATTTTTTGGGGCATAAAAAGGCTAAATTCTGGATTTTTTTCAATTTTTCAATAATTGAAGAAAATTCATAAATGCCTACATTTATTTCTAACATGTTTGCTCATTTTGCAGAATTTTCTCTTTCTTTTATTTTTAATTATGGTAATTCATTCAAGGGTTGTAATAATTATATTAATGAGAATTTTTATTTTATGCTTAGTTTAGAATGAATGAACATATAGATTAATTTTTCATAATTAATTATTGCATTTTTGTCATTTATTTTAAAAATACACTATGAAAACATGAATGGCACATACACCATTTAGTAAAGGATAAATAAAACAAAGTAAAGCTTGTATTTTTTACCCTACTCAGAATATGAATAATACTTAGAGTTATTATTCTTTATTATATAAAAAAAATTGACCTACACTTTTAGGTCATTTTCGAAATTCATCATTTCTTTCAAAATTAATTCTCTTTTCTTCCTTTACTTGAATTAAAATAAAGATTAATTCAAAAAGTATTTGTGGCCCCAGTCATGAACATGTTAAAAATTAATTTTGTTTTAATTCTATAAAGGCACAAAATCCTTTTCTTTATTAGAATTTAAAATAAAGATTAATTTCAAGTATATTTGTGCCCCTAGTCATGAATATATAAAAATTAATCGTGTTTTAATTCTCTAAACTATGAAATTTTCCTTAAAATTCAAATGATTTTTCAAAAAAAATAGCATATATCATTTAAGATAGAATTGCATCATTTTTTTTATTATTCAAGTTATTTTAAAATTTTCAAGTGATTTTCGAAATGATTTTCAAAAACCATTTTCATTTCTAAATTCAAAACTAATTTTCAATTTCCATTATCAAATTCAAAGTTATTTTACAATTTCATTCAATTTTAAATCCTATTTCAAATTTCTATTTTCAATTTCCAAATTTCGATTTTTATTTTCCTTTTCCATTTTCGAAATTCCAATTTTGATTTCACTTCTCATTTCAATTCCAAATATTAATTTCAATTTCCTATTCAAACTTCAAATTTTGATTTTTATTTCAATTTTAAAATCAATTCAACTTTCCATTTTCGAATTTCAAATTTCAACTTTGAATTTCATTTTAATTTCAAGCCTCAAATTCAATTTTTTGTTTCTTTCAAATTTTGAATTTTGAATTTTACTTCAAATATCAATTCTAAATTTTCCATTTTCGAAGTTCAAATTTCAATTTTAAATATAATTTCAATTTCAAATATCAAATTCAGATTCCAAATTTTGAATTCTATTTTCATTTCAAATTCAATTTCAAATTTTTCATTCTAAAACTTCAATTCTTAATTTTGAATTTCATTTCAATCCTCAATTTTAATTCCAAATCAAATTTTGAATTTCTGATTCTAAATTCCAACTTCATTTCCAAAATTTCAATTTCAATTACAATTTTAGTTTCAGATTTCAAATTCTTCAATTTCAAATCAAAGTTTAATTTTAATTTCAATTTCAAACCCAATTCTGATTTTCAACTTCAAATCCTAAAAATTCTAAATATAATTTCAAAAATTCCAAGTTTGATTTCTGAATTCAATTCTCAATTCAAAAAAATCAAACTCCAATTTTGATTTTCTATTTCAAATCAATTCAGATTTCAAAACTCAACTTTGAATTCAATTTCAAACTTTCAATTCAAATTCATTTCAAATTCCAATTTCTCAATGCAAAATCGATTTTTGAACTTCAAAGTCACCTCTTAAAGGATATTTTCAAATTCATTTCAAAATCACTTGGAAAATCCAAACTTCTGAAGCATTTCAAAGCATACATATTTTTTTTTTCAAAATCATAGCACAAGCATGATTCTCTGTGCATTTAAGACTTAGAATAATTTCTTAGACAAATTTAGGCAAGTTAAAGGCATAAATTCGATCATTGGTTCAATTACTTCTGGTAAAGATACCAAGAACGGTTGAACCTCGTATCGATGAGCGAGCTTCATCTCCCCATTTTCCCACAAATTTCAAAATGAAGGCGAGTTATTTCAAAAAAATTGTTTCCAAAGGTCAAGTGAGACCTTGTGAGAGTTTTCTCTTTCCCTAAAAAGAAAAGAAAATTTTTTGTAACGATCACAGACACACTTTGTGATAGTAGCATGAAATTAGCTAAGGGCCAGTTGATCTACCTATTTCCGCACCATAAACTTTGGATTCAATTTCACTTCTTCTACAACAAACCGGTTGGGCACATGGTAGGATCCATCAACATACTTCATCAGATCCTAAGAAAATATAACTGACTCAATTTGTAATCTTCATAGGAGATAGTTATGTCGATTAAGCTTGATTGACACAAATGAGAAAAACACATTCCACTTGATTATCGAATTTGGCATAAGGGAGGAGAGATCTGAGAAGGACGAAGTAGAACTAGATGATTTTGGACATCGTAAACTAGGATTTATTTAAATTTTAGGGGCAGACGACGCGTGAACAAGGAGATACAATAATTTGAAGTGGTTGGACTACACAGGACAAGGACAGACTGGGATTTGAGACAAACATGCCTGACTTGTAAAATTGAGTTCTCCATACAAAGAGCTTAATAAATGATGAAACTCAAAGGGTTGGTTAAGGATACCCTAAGAAATATTGGGTATAAAGATCATATGTGGATCCCTTACAGTTAGGGCTAGGTGAAATTTAGAAGCCTGATGGGTTTTTTGGATTCCACTGTAACACCTGTGAATTTTGTTTATTTTAACTTTTAAATTCAAGCAAAATTTAAGTTAAATCTCGGTTAAAATTAGGTTTAATTCATGCAAAATTCAAGAGTTCTAATTGAACTAGGACTCTAGTTAGATTTGTTATGAGCTATATATCTCATAGGAGATCCAATTTGGCGATTTGGGATGGTGCGAAAAAAGCGTTTTTCAAAATGGACCAACATCTATTTTGGGTTTTCAAACTTGGATTGGATCCATAATTGGATTTTTCAAAATTAACCAGACCATGTTTTGGACCCAACCCAGAGTCCTTATGGGGCCCAGAGGTCATGCCCAACTTAGTAGAGGTGCCATGTGTCAATTGGGGGCCCACAAGGGATTGTGGAGGTGGCCAAGGGTATTCTTTTATAATGGATTTTGGATAGGTCAAATTCGGATATGGGCCCGTAATGTAAGTAGTGGGTTTGAATTTGATAATGGTATTTAGATCGAGCCTAATTGGGACTGGACATGGTTCATGGTTTTCATATCCAATCTCATTGGATTGGACCCATGTGGGACCCACTTAATGCCATAGAGTCCACATAGATGAGACTCTCAACCATTTGAGATGGCTCTAGAGAGGGTGGGATGACCCCTAGTGGACCCCACCTCTCAAACACTATCTTAATCAATTAAGTAACCAAGTGGTGAGTGTTTTAGAAAAGTTAAATTTTGAGAGTTCAAAAACTAATTAGGAGTTTTTAAAAGTGATAGAAGTTCAAAAAGGGTGAAGTTTTGAGAGTTTGGAAGCTAGAGGGGACTCTCTCCCCCATCCACATGATTTTGGAGGGGAGAGAGACCCATATGGTATGGAGTGGGGTGGAGAGGGACCATAAAAGAACCCCCTCAAATGCCCCTCTCGTTATCTCTCTCTCTCTCTCTCTCTCTCTCTCTCTCTCTCTCTCTCTCTCTCTCTCTCTCTCTCTATATATATATATATATATATATATATATATATATATATATATATATATATATATATATATATATATATATATATATATTCTCTCATATTTCTAGTCAATCTCTCTCTACCATCTTCTTCCACTTTTCTCAATCTTCGAGTTTTTTTAATAGCCATTGAAGTTGCTCCAAGGAGCTAAGACTGAAGATGGAGGCTTTAGCATATCTAAAAACATGGATAAGGTGTCCTCTCTAATGAAAACTCATTTTCAAAATATGTAAATAGGGTTTTCTTTCATTTTAAGTCTAGTTCATACATATAAAATTTCACAAATTTCTATGGTTATTTGACCCTTCATTCACTTTATTTTCCAAAACCGATTTCACAAAAGACATCTTTTATGTTAAAATGAAGTTAAATTGGGTATTTTTATATCTTTAAATTCAATTCTCAAATACAATTCATGTATTTTATGAATTGAAAACATCTTTTATCAACTTAGAATGACTTAATTTCATTTTAAACAAATTTTCGAGTTTACTTGCTTTTTATTTCAATCATTTTCAATGTATTTTCATTAAAATCTCAATTTCAAGGTTAAATTCATTTTGAATTCAAGTTTTAAAATAAATTTATATGTTTTAAACCCCAATTTTAAAAATATAAAACTTCAAAAACATATTTTGAAATATTTTTGTAAAGTCCATGCATCATTTGCATTTCTTTTTAATTTTCTTTTATTTTATTTTTATTTTTTGAGACATAAAAGGCTAAATTATGGATTTTCTTCAATTTTTTAATAATTAAATAAAAATCATAAATGCCTACATTTATTTTTAACATGTTTGCTCATTTTACAGGATTTTTCCTTTCTTTTCATAGTTGTAAATTAAATGCAAGTGTAAAGATCGTGCACCTTGCCGATTCTATGGGCTGGTCCATGATGGATCAAACCCGGAATGAGCTAGAAAAGTGTTTTAAAATTGTTTTTGAATCAATACTATGCCTTGAAAAAGGTTGAAAAACACATTTTTGATAAAACTATGTCCAAACCAAAAAATTAGGTAGTGTAAAATGCATAGTTTTGTGTACCGACATGATTTAAGATTGTATATCATTATTTTCATCATGATTAAATGAATATTTGTTTTATTTCATGTGTTTACAGTATGAATCATGTTCTGCAAATTTATTTTATGTGCTCTATGATGATTTAGCATGCCAGCCTCTTAAACTAGGTATTATATGCATAAATCATGAAATATATTCATAGTTTAGGATTTGATGCATGTTTTACGATCATGTGGTATTTTCTATGATCCTACGTGGTGCGTAGGTATAATGTATATAGCTGATACATGATTGAAAATCAATATTACATATTGATGTTTGTATTTTTCATATATTTAACATGTTTTATATTTTGATGCACATACTGTCATGATTTTTCTAACAAATTTATTGTGGTAGAAAACTTATAGCTCCCAAACCCAACCACTTCTGAAAAATCCTTTTATAGAGACTTTCTAGACATCTGGGAGGTGTCTCAAAAAAAAATTGGGTCCCAGTAGTGGTACAGAATTGAGGGATATGGTTGTTGCAACACAAAAAAAAATTGTCTTGAGTGTAGAGCGATTTTTGATAGACAGTTTTGCAAAAAAAATAATAAATCAATGGTTTTGTAGTTACAGTAGTTTTTTTAATATGTTATGGTTGTTATGATGATGAATCTGAAAAGAATAATAAAAAATCAGATCCATTATTTGTGAATCCCAGAATCCTACACAAGTCAGGTAAAATTCTGGATTTTGCAAAAAATCTAGATTTGGAATTATCATGAACTATGTGTTTGAACTAGCTTTCTCGAATGTCTAATACTTTTGAAAAGATTGCAAATATACATGACAGAGATGTTTGTGGGTATCATTACTACAAACCTTCACGAGACCACACTCGTCCACTAGGGTAACCTAGGGGTTTAAAGGGCTTGTTGTATATGTTAAATGCAACCATGATTTTTACGAAAGTGAGTTAGGCTAGTTAGGTGTCATATCAATTTTATTTTCATTATGATTTAGTATGCAAGTCTTGTTTTGTTTCTAGCTTAGAAATAAGTTTGCTCGAGTACTAGCAAACAATAAGTATGGGAGAATTTGATCATTCATATTTTACTCATATTTTTATATGTTTTTATAAATCAAAAATTTTATATAATAGATTTTTTCTATGAAATCAGATGCATTTAGATTATAACAAGTATAGATATCACTAAAAATTTTGATAGGTTGAGATTCCTCACGGAATGGGTCTGGTGACTGCTTCTTTGTAAAGCAAATTTTTGTCATGTTCTAATAGAACTAAAAAATAGTTTTTTGTTTGTGAATTACTATGGGCAAATGGAATTGGTTTTCTTTGAGATATCACTTGGATATGAGAGCTAAAACCCTCTAATATGACTGTGAATTTTTTAGGGCTTTAATATACTTGGTAAGATGGTCTAACAGACCTGTGAACAACACTAAAATTTTGTTGTATGCAGTCCCTGGTTTGGGACATGCCATGTCTTGTGAACTTACCTTATTCTAAATCTTATGCTTAGTTGTGATATAAAATGTTAATTATGTATTATAATTTCTCTCTTGAAGATGGTGGTTGGTACACACGGTAGGGAAAAATATTGTTAATGTTTTAAGAGAGAAAAGGCATCTCCATGGGTTCTCCATCCTCGGACATAGGGACTCGGGTTACCAAAAAGGCCTAGGTAGGTAGTCCATCGCTATAATACCTAAAATTTTTAAAGGTTTAATAAATTCTTTTATTCTTATATGTGATTTTTGAAGTGAGCTTGAACCTGTTATCATCGCAAAAAATTTCCCCTCTCCCTCTACGAGAGAGAGGAACGATTCCGCGAGTCAAACTCGACCAAAGTTTTAAAAATGGTTTTTGAAATTACTCGCATCTATTTTAAAATTTTGCATGAAAATTCTGTGGAAAGGGATCCGCCTGTCGGTACTAGGTTCAACCATTCCTGACGTCTTTACCAGGCGTAATTGAACTAAGGATCAAATGTGTGCTTTGTCTAAGTTAAACTATCTAAATTATGCTCTATTTTCCTAGAATGCACAGAGAATCAAGCATGTGGTATGAAATTTTGAAAAGATGCAAGTTTGAGAAACATGATGTTTGCTTTAGAAAATTGAGATGTACTTGAAAAATGATTGGAAAAGTGCTTGAAAATGGAATTATTGGGAAAATCATTGAACTTCCTTGGAAATCGGAAATTTACATTGGAAAATGAATTCTTAGGAAAACTTGAACTTTGAGAAAATTTATTTTGAGATTTGGATTGCTTTTCTGAGGAAATGGATTTGAGAATCTTGAGAAAATCAAGAAAGCTCATTGGAAAATGATTTTTGAAATGGAAAATGGATTCTCAGGAAAATTAGATCTTTGAGAAAATCGATTTATGAAAACTTGGGATTTTGACATTTGAGAATTTTAAAACATTGGAAAATCTTGATTTGAACTTGGGAAATACTTTGAAGTCTCATGTGAAAACTTAGAATTCTGAGAAAATCAAATCCTGAGAAAGACTTAGAAATTTTTGAGGAAACTGATTTTTCTGAAATGGAATTGGGAAATGATTTTGAAAATGATGCAAATTGAATGAATGAATGAATTTAAAAGAGAATTTCATTGAGGAATTGAGAAATTCTTTTGAAACTTTGAGAAATGCAGTGCATTTTTTTGAAGTTAGCCTAAGAGTGTAGGCTGAATGTGGCTAATACGAAGATCATAAATCTTGGTTTTCTTCGTATTTTGACTATGGACATAAATACGAATCCCACCAAGTTCATAAACTCCATAAGCACTTGTGCACGTGCCATTCGTGTCAACCATAGTGATTTTGGAAAATCTGCATATGCATCATACATCAGATATTAAAATTTTCAGAAATTAAAATATATGCAATGTAGTCCTATTCTATGCAGGAAATGTAAATTCTTATTCCAAATTATTACATTTTATATTATATTAAATTGAAATAAAATAAGAAAATAAAATCTTCTTCTTGGATGTTTCTGCAAACTAGAAAACAATGTTAGCACAGAAATGTAGGTTTTTCTGAATTTATCCGAAAATATTAGAAATTATCGAATATTATTCAGATATAAACCCAGAATCATACCCCCTTTGATATAAACATGAGAAATAATGAATAATTTTCAAAAATAAGCTTGGAAATTTGAAATTGGGGTCAAAATGACCAAAATGCCCCTGATGACCATGAAATCAGGGTTTTCGAAAAGAATTTTTATAAATTTTGAAAATTTGAAAATCAAATGAAATAAATCAAACATAATATGATGCAATATTATGATATGCATGAAAATTTAAAGAATTCAAGTTTGGAATTTTGAAATTGTGGTCAAAATGACCAAAATGCACCTGATAACAAGACTATGGCTCTGAAACCAGGATTTTCTGAAATAAATTTTGCAAAAATAGAAAATATGAAATGCAAATGATATTGAAATTAACCCTAGTATGATTATATATGCTTATGTATAAGATAAAAACCCTAAAATGACAAAAATATCATAAAATATCAAATTTAACTTGATTTTCGCCTGATTTTCACTTCTGAATTTAAAAATAAACTAACACACAAAGCAAATAAACTTGGAATTGATCCAAATTTGTCATGTACACCTATACTAACCCTAAAAATAGAATGGGGCTCAAAAATCTATTTTTTTGTATTTTCTTAATATGGAAAATAGCTAAAAAATCTTTAAAAAATAGAATTTTGCCTAAAATGTTGATTCTAAATGGGATTTCGGATATCAAACTTCCATAAATATTTCCCAAATTTTATGGGGTGACATAGGACAGTTAGGCAAAGATTTTTTCCTTTTACTTCTTCTGGTTTTGACCTATGGTCAGAGTTGGACAGCTCCGGCAAGTCGGATCAGAATCCGACGACTCTAGGATTTAGGGCAAACAGACAGGTTTTGGAAGAAAATATGGGGAAAATAGCAGAAAGATGGGGAAATGTCTAAAATTATGATAAAATGTCTTGAAAAACAGAGAAAATTTGATCTTTTTACAGTATTGGGATTCGAGTTACGGTTTGGAAATGGTCACACTGTTATCAGAGACCTAGATCTCTGGAATTTCTGGATATTGGAATCTGCCAGATAGAAAAATTAATTCTAGGAAAAATACTTGGACAATCCCAAAAATTCCCAAATTTTGGGAAATCACAGAGTAATGGGTTAAGAACAACTTTTATGTTGAAAGTTTTCACATTAGGTCTACGGGTTGAGCGGACACAGCACATTAGTGTCCATCTATACCCTGACAAGGAAAAATTGAGGTTTTCCCAGCGGTCTGAGAAAATAGATTTTTAACAGATGTCAAATCTACTATTAAAGATCCCAAAATTTTTAGACAATTAGTAGATTCCACCGTGAATCTACTGTAATTTTTAGATTTTAGGCTGACAAGTCTGCTAAAAAAGGTTCTAGTATTTTCACAAAGTTGAAAATTGGGTCTGACTTTCCATTTTTTTATAGGAGGCTGAAAATTATAAAAGGACCTGGGTTTTTTGCTGAGAATCACATAGAAACAAACCTAACTAACATAAAAATTTTGGAAATTATAGATAAGATTTTCTACATAAAATAATGAATGAACTTTGCACCTAGAATCAAAAAATACAACTACCAATAGGGTTTCAATGGGACCAAAACCAAATAGATGAAACGAGTGTAAAACAAAGAAACGACATTAAATGCGATGAAATTTACATAAACTAATGACAAAACAAAAAGAATAATCAAGGGATACGATTCATATTTGATGTTGGCTAATGGTGATAGGGGGACCCGATCCATCCATCGGATGGATCCCTCTATTTTGTCTAGCCTTAATCAATGTTATAAACTCATGAAATCACCTTTGCAACTAGGTGAATCCGGTTTTGAACCGGGTTCACGCTGGAATCATGGAGAAAATTGTAGTAACAAGAGGCCTTACCTTGGGGAAAGCTGGTTGTAGCCTTGAAGCTTGTTGGAGGAGATGCTGATCACCAAGGTCTGCTCCTTGGTGTGGCTGCTACAAAATGGAGGTTGGAGGCTGCTCGAGACATTGGAGTTACTGTCAAAAGGCACCAAGAGAGAGTGCTGAGGGATGGCTTCAACTGGAGGAAGCTATAGGGTTGAAGATGGATTTGCAGCTGGAGGAGACGGTTGTCACCAAAGTTGCATCGGCTGCTTCAAGGTGGAACGATAGCCAAGGAGGCTGCAATAGAGAAGGTGGTTCATGGCAGTTGTGTTGGAGGTGAAGCCACCAAGGGAGGAAGTAGCTGCTGCTAGGCTTTAAGGTGGATGGAGGTGTGAGGCTTCAATGGTGGAGCTGGGCATGAGAGAGTGAATGAGAGAGAGAGAGAAGAGACCCAAGGCATCCCACCGTGAGTTTTCCCCCTTTCCTTTCTTTTTTTCCTTTTTTTTAACCAAGACTTAGGGTTTTAATGAATCCTAGACTTAGGTTGAGAGGCTTAATGAAAAGGAAGCCCCTCTTTGTTTACGTGAATGGGCTGGAGTAAGTAGGGAAAGGAAAAGTGGGCGGAAAAGAGGAAGGAAAGAAAGGGAAGAAGAAGAAAGGAAAGAAGGAAAAAGATGAAAAGAAAAGGAAAGAAAGGAAGAAGAAGAAGGAAAGAGAAAGGGAAAAAGAAAAATGAAAGAAAGAGGAAGGGAGAGGGGGTTGGAGGTTTGGTCGACCACCTTGTGGGTCCCACCTCGCAAAATAAAATAAAAAATAAAAACAAACAAATAAAAAGAAAATTGAAAAGAAACACATTTTTTTTAATAAAAGGGAAATGTAAATGAATAAGCCATCTCAGAGTGGGTTTATTTTTCAAATTTGAAATTTGTTTGGAGAATCTTAGGGGTAGAATAGTCTTTTTAGAAAAATTCTTGAACGAAACGAGCTATTTTTGGCAGTTTTTGAAATAAGCGCGGATTTTGAAGTTCAATACCCCGTTGCGAAGCAAATCCAACGTAGAATTTGAAATTTTGAGTTTGAAATAAATCCAGATTATTTTTCTCCAGAAAATATTTCCAAATTTAAAATCTTGGGGGTAAAAATGTCAATTTTGGAAACTCAGGGTTTGAAATTGATTTCTGAAAACTTTTAAAACTCAATCTGCATTGAAATTTATAAAACTGGAGTTCTGGACTTCGAAAATGGAATGAAATGTGATGAAATGTTATGAAATGCTGAGAAATGATATAAAATGATGAGAAATGACATGAAATGCTATGCAAAATGCTAACCCTGAATGAAGAAATTTGGATATTGGACCCCGATTGGCAGTTTTACCAGTTCAAAAAGTGTTATAATTGATAAAATTTGCAAAATGGTTTTCGGGTTCTACCGGGCCAGAGTGACATTGAAAATTGGGGTTTGAGCTGGATTGAACTGGAATGAACTGGATTGAGCTGGGTTTTAGAGTTTCAGAACTCGGCTGGACTGACAAGGCTCTGACTGAACTGACCTTTCCGACTAAATTTTCAAGAAAAGCTGCCATTTTTAGAGAAATGGTACGGAATGGTCATTGGAGTGAAGTGAATTACGAATCTGAGATGGGTTTGAGCTAAAATAAATGTCAGTAATACTGACATGAACTAAAAATCGAAGCTCGAACACTAGCTCAATCGACCAGACTCAGCTCAATTTTAGTTGAATGAGCTGAAACGGATTAAAATGGGCTCCTAGACACTCGGACATGGTTTTGAACTGAAACTGGAGCACTTGAACACCTGGTGAGCTCAAGCTAGACTCTGAGGAATATGATTGACTTTGAATGACTGACTCAAAGACAATTAGCTTAGATTTGAGTGAGAAAAGAGCTCATTTCTGAAGAAATGATCCCATTTTGGCAGGAATGGTCAGAAATGAAAATGGTTTATTCATTGCGAGCTCGGGTGAGCTTGAGATGACTGATATTCTAACTGTTCTGAACTGACCAATGAGCTTGGTTGACTCCGACTGACTGGGGTCTGGGATGACCTAGGGGTAAAATGGTAATTTTTCTAATAAAAGTTGGTAAAATGGTGATTTTTTTTAAATTGACTCGGGGTTTGACTCCTACACTGACCTAACGGGGTTGGCACTGCACGAGGAGGGTTGTCTGAAATGAGTGTAGAAAAATTTGGGTGTTTATAGATGCCTCTTTTTGCTACTAAGTCGGCTTGAAGACGAGCTTAGTGGCAAAGAAAACACACCAAATTTGGGCTATAAAAATGCCCCAGTTAGAAGGATCTGACTGGATATGAAAATTAGTCCTGTTGGAAATGGTAGATATGAAATGGAGAATGAAGAAGAAAATTTTACTTCAAAGAAGTGAGATTCAGGTTTTGCCCTTAATCTGGATGGGACGGAAAATATCTCGTGTAAAAATGAGGCTCAGGTTTAACTCTTAACTTGACCGGGAAATGAAATAC
The DNA here is from genome assembly GCF_984573655.1 of Nuphar pumila. NCBI lineage: Eukaryota > Viridiplantae > Streptophyta > Magnoliopsida > Nymphaeales > Nymphaeaceae > Nuphar > Nuphar pumila. The sequence continues at coordinate 88,005,867 of NC_143257.1, read as the reverse complement.
CTCATCAAAATGAGGCTCAGGTTTAACCCTTAACCTGACCGGGAATGAAATACCTTATCAAAATGAGGCTCAGGTTTAACCCTTAACCTGACCAAGGAATGAAATACCTTATCAAAATGAGGCTCAGGTTTAACCCTTAACCTGACCGGGTAATGAAATACCTCATCAAAATGAGGCTCAGGTTTAACCCTTAACCTGACCGGGGAGATGGAAAATGGTAAGTTGGCGAATAAGACAACTTTTTTGAAGAAGAATAAGGTGACTCTTTTGACAACGTGAAAGATGAATTCTTTCGACAACGCGAAAGATGACAAAGGTGATCCAAAGGAAGAAGGTGATTTTTTCAACAACGCGAAAGATGACAAGGTGATCCAAAGGAGCAGGATGATTCTTTCGACAACGCGAAAGATGAATTCTTTCGACAACGCGAAAGATGACAAAGGTGATCCAAAGGAACAAGGTGATTCTTTCAACAACGCGAAAGATGACAAGGTGATCCAAAGGAGCAAGGCGATTCTTTTGACAATGCAAAAGATGAATTCTTTCAACAACGCGAAAGATGACAAAGGTGATCCAAAAGAACAAAGTGATTCTTTCAACAACGCGAAAGATGACAAGGCGATCCAAAGGAGCAAGGCGATTCTTTTGATAATGCAAAAGATGAATTCTATCGACAACGTGAAAGATGAATTCTTTCGTCAACACGAAAGATGGGAAAGGCGATCCAAAGGAACAAGGCGATTCTTTCAACAACGTGAAAGATGACAAGGCGATCCAAAGGAGCAAGGCAATTCTTTTGACAACGCAAAAGATGAACTCTTTCGACAACGCGAAAGATGGCAAAGGCGATCCAAAGGAACAAGGTGATTTTTTCAACAACGTGAAAGATGACAAGGCGATCCAAATGAGCAAGGTGATTCTTTTGACAACGCAAAAGATGAATTCTTTCGACAACGTGAAAGATGAATTCTTTCGTCAACACAAAAGATGAGAAAGGCGATCCAAAAGAACAAGGTGATTCTTTCAACAACGCGAAAGATGACAAGGCGATCCAAAGGAGCAAGGTGATTCTTTTGACAACGCAAAAGATGAACTCTTTTGACAACGCGAAAGATGAATTCTTTCGACAACACGAAAGATGGGAAAGGCGATCCAAATGAACAAGGTGATTCTTTCAACAACGTGAAAGATGACAAGGCGATTCTTTCAACAACGTGAAAGATGACAAGGTGATCCAAAGGAGCAAGGCGATTCTTTTGACAATGCAAAAGATGAACTCTTTCGACAACGCGAAAGATGAATTCTTTCGACAACGCGAAAGATGAATTCTTTCGACAACGCGAAAGATGACAAAGGTGATCCAAAGGAACAAGGTGATTCTTTCAACAACGCGAAAGATGACAAGGCGATCCAAAAGAACAAGGCGATTCTTTTGTCAACGCAAAAGATGAATTCTTTCGACAACGCAAAAGATGACAAAGGCTATCCTTTCAAAGAAAAGGCTAATCTTTCAACAACTTGAAAGACGATAAAGGTTACTCTCTCAAGGAGGTAAAAGGTGATACCAGGATGTGTCAAGATGGACATCGAGCTCTTCACTTCATGTTAAGATAGTAAGAAAATATTGCCAAAATGTTAAAAATTGTTTGTTGATTCAAAATGCTTGAAATTGATGTATATTGGTATGAAAATCTTTCCTGTTTTCTTCCCAAAGTATTACCTCCAATTGGGCTAACTCTGTAGAATCAAGATTCAAATTCAAATTGCTTGCAATTGGCTTTCTTTCAATGAAGCTATCAATTTCTTTGATATGAACAGAAAAGTGAGTATTCTTAATATTGTGAAAGCAATTGGTGAAAGAATATTGATAGTAGAATTTCACAAAATTTAAAGATGATTCTTTGGCAGATTCGGCAGTCTGATATCCGGAGATTCTTTTCTCATGATGATCTTTTTGCACTTTCTTTTCTCTCTCTCTCTTTTTTTTGACAGAATTAGAGCTCTCTTGGGTTTTTGGAGATTACATCATCCTTCATTTTTAGATGTCTTGACTTTTCTCTTTCTCTCTTTTTTTTAGGGGGGGGTGAGGGTACGTCACAAACTCCTTCATGTTGGAGATGCTCCGATCCTTCTTTCTCTCAGATATTGTATTGACGGTTATTGGCTCTTTGGTTGAAAAACTCTTGATGATAGCAAAAATTAAATATCCTTTAGGGTTTGTCGGGAGGCTCATCGCAGTCACCATCATCTTGATGGTGATCTGAACTTTCCTTGGAAGGATCCATCACAAACTCCTTCATCTTGGAGATGATCCAAATTTTCTTTGGCCTCGGGGGTCTAACTCACATAATTCCTCTTCATCTTGACGACAATTGAGAGATCCCTTTTGCAGATATTTAATTGCAACTTAAGTGATGGAGGAGATATAGAAATTGAATGGATTTTTCTGTATCACCCAGGATATTTTGACTGCCTTATTTTCCAAGAATGATCTTTAAAAATGTGTCATTGACTACGATCAATACCGATCACTTATGGCTTTGCAACAATATTGAATTTTCTTTGCTGGTCATATCGAGGATTTATTCTTCATCCTTTTGGTTGGCCAATAGAAAGATTTTGAATTTTGAATTCTTCTTCGCAAAAGCTTTGTCCTTTTGGAAGTAATACTGAAGGTAATTTTGAGGTAATTCTTTTATGTAATAAAGATTTTGAAATCAACAAATATTTAATGACAAATTGGCAAAATATTCTTGGGATCTTTGGTGAAAGAAATTGCTTGATATCTGAGTTGACACATCAGTGGGATTCTGGATGAGGGTCTAACACGAACCTGAACTCTAAAGGAAAATCCAATACGAAATTGGAATTCTGAAGGTAAGTCGTAGCACAATGCTGGATTTTGAAGGTAAGTCCAACTCAGAAGTTGGTTTTGAAAGAACATCCGAATCAGAACTCAGATTCTGTAAGAAAAGTTGGAAAATTCGAGTCGAAACTCGAGTCTTCAAGGGAAAGCTAGAAAGTTTGGTTTTGAGGGAAAGAAAATTTGAGTCGGAACTCAAATCTTCGAAGGAAAAACTAGACCCATTTGGATTTAAAGGAAAGGAAATTTGAGTTGGAACTCAAATCCTAAAGGAAAAACTAAAAAATTTCAAAATGAAAAGAAATCTGAGTTGGAACTCGAACCCTAAAGGAAAACTTTATCCAATTTAGATTTAAGGAAAAGAAATTCGAGTTGGAACCCAAATCCTAAAATAAAAACTGAAAAAATTCAGAAGGAAAGAAAATTCAAGTTGGAACTCGAACTTTAAAGAAAAACTTTATCCAATTTGGATTTAAGGAAAAGAAATTTGAGTCGGAACCCAAATCCTAAAGGAAAAACTGAAAAATTTTAGAAGGAAAGGAAATTTAAGTCGAAACTCAAACCCTAAAGGAAAACTTTATCCAATTTGGATTTAAGGAAAAGAAATTTGAGTCGAAACTCAAATCCTAAAGGAAAAACTAGAAAGTTCAGAAGGAAAGGAAATTCGAGTCGGAACTCGAATCCTAAAGGAAAAACTTAGCCCAGTTGGGTTTTAAGGAAAAGAAATTCGAGTTGGAACTCGAATCCTAAAGGAAAACTAGATCAATTTGAAAGGAAAAGAAATTCGAGTCAAAACTTGAATCTCGAAGGAAAAGTAGATTCATTAGAAGGAAAAGAAATTCGAGAGAGAACTCGAATCCTGAAGAAAAAATAGATCAATTTAGAAAGAAAAGAAACCCGAGTCGGAACTCGAATCCTGAAGGAAAAATAGATCAATTAGAAGGAAAGAAAATTTGAGTCGGAACTGGAATCTTGAAGGAAAACTAGATTAATTCGAAGGAAAGAAAATTTGAGTCGAAACTCGAATCCCGAAGAAAAACTACATCGGTTAAAAGGAAAGGAAATTCGAGTCAGAACTCGAATCCCGAAGGAAAACTAGATCGGTTAGAAGAAAAGGAAATTCGAGTCGGAACTCGAATCCCGAAGGAAAACTAGATCAATTGGAAGGAAAGGAAATTTGAGTCAAAACTCGAATTCTAAAGGAAAACTAGACAAAAAGAAGAAAAGGAGATTCGAGTCGGAACTTGAATCCCTAAGGAAAACTACACCAATGTGGACACTGAATTTTAAAGTGTACCAGTGTGAATACCGAATTTTGAAAATGAACCAATACAAGCATTATGTTTTGAAAAATTACCAGTACGAATACTGGGTTTTGGAAAATTACCAGCATGAACACTGAGTTTTTTGAAATTTTACCAGCACGAACACTGGATTTTTTGAAAAATTACCAACACAAACACTGGGTTTTTTGAAAAATTACCAGCACGAACATTGAATTTTTGAAAAAATACCAACATGAACACTGGGTTTTAGAATTACCAGCACGAACACTGGGTTTTTGAAATTTTACCATCACAAACACTGGATTTTTGAAAAATTACTAGCACGAACACTGGGTTTTTGAAAAATTACTAATTGATTCTGATAGAAGATTTTCAGTCTTCACCCTCATGCTGACTTGGACAACTGTCGGGGTCTCAGGATTTATCCCTTATCCAGAATGGGCAACTCAAGTTTATCCCTTAACCTGAAGGGGAAATAAAGATGATGCATATGTATGTAAATGAATGCAAGCAAATGCAAATGCTGTAAATGTGTGCACATGCATGCAAAATGAGAGATTTGTGTGATCCTACCTGCATACATGACGTTTTGAAGACAATTTTCAAAATAATGCCCCAGTGTAACTGGGAAAGAAGAATTTGACCATTATTGAAGAAAATATATTGAGGAATTAAAAATGATGGAATAGAGAATTTAAGTATAGAAAATTTTCAAATGTTGATCATGCATATATTTTAAGGATATTTCATATAAAAATATGCATGATTTCATGAGAAAATGATTTAAAAACCCAATTTTATGTTAGTTTCGAGTAAATGTGCTAAAATAATAAATGAATAGAAAATACATGAAAAATAGCTTTATTTTACATTTTAATACATATTTTAGTTTTTGACATAATTGTAGTAGTTTAGTTTTTGAAAATAATAAAAAAATTAGAGTTAAAATAGACTTAGTTTTGTATTTTCAAAAACATAGTCATTTTGAGTTGTTTTGTAAATAACTTTTTGAATAGAGCTTTTGAAATGCAATTTTAAAAAGAAGATGGACTTATGGACAAAAGTTCAAATCTTTAAATATGATACGTAGGGAGAAGAGAGGCTTGTCTTCTCTCTTTTGCCTAAGCCCTCTCTTCTTCCCCTTCTTCTCCACCTCTTCTTCTCCTTCTCCCTATTTTCCCCTCTTTTTCTTATCCTCTTTCCGGTGGAGAATTCCCACAACGGCTAAAGCAAGAGAAAGGATTTCAAATTCTTTTCTAACCCCTCTGATTTCACGGTAAGCTCTTCTTTTGTCTTCTCTGAATTTTCATTTGAACTCACGTTTTAGAATTTATGTTTCATATAGATTTTTTTTCTGCATGTTGATTTGTTTTTACTGGATGTTTGATTGTATTTGATCTACTGTATTTGATTCAAGTTTTTTTTGTGATTTAGATTTACTGTTCTTTCTGATACTCAATAGAAATTGGAAAATGAATAATCGATCATCTTGTGCTTGTACAAAGAAAACTCAGAGTTCCGGTGGCTATGGAATTTGTATCTAACTAAATCTGAGTTGACATCTATTGAATATTTTCTGTTTCTGCAAGATAAATCAGACAATTGAGCCAGAGGAATTGAATCTAGATCATCGGATTCATTTGTGCATTTATCGGATTGTAATTTTTTACTAAAAGTTGATCGATCATCTCGATCGATAGTTGCATTTTCCGGCGAAAGATAAGTTCTGGAATTACTGTTCACCGTATCATCCGATGAATGTCATTGTTCTTTGAATGTGATGAATGTTCTGGCTGAGTTTCATGAAGTGTCTGTTAATTGAATCTTCAGTGATTAATTTTGAAAAAAATTCAATCGGATATCTGAATCCGATGGAAATATTGGAATTATGAATTACTGAATTCTGATCACCGTGCGTTTATTGTTTTCCGGTGAGTAAATCTCTGATAATCGAAATCTGGTAAGTGTCCTAATGATGTTTAAGAAATTCCAGCATGAGTGAGTCTTGTTTGATCGACTGAAGTCAGCCGGATTGAGATATTTTCAATCGATTAAAATGCAAATCGATACGTTTATTTCTAATTTTTGATCATCCTGTTTTTTTTTCGGCATCATTTTTTTTTTGGCAATAGATCATCTGATCTCTCTGATGAATTGAAGTTGCTTCTGAGATTTACATTTTCGGTGATTTCCTGCAATTGTTGCATCTCCAATGATTCTCTACATTACATCTGCATTTGATCAAACTGAAATTGATCACCTGAGTGAATTCCGGCATCAACTGGAGTTATTGAGAGCATTTTGATTGACCGTATTTCACTAATATTCAGAAATTCTATTCATTGCTGTAAAATTCTGTTTCAATTTGAAGCTATTCAAAGCTGATCTATGATTTGATTAAAGAGTCTAGTAGAAGCTGGAGATTGATCAATTGAAATCAATCCGTTATTCAAAGTTCAGCAGCTATTACTGTACATTTTCCGGCGAGTGTCTGAATTCTTGTTTTTTTTTCTAAATTCTAATTTTTGAAATATAGCTGAGATGTTTGTGCAAGCACTGTGTTTAAAAGTAACTGATTTCTTGTTGTTCTTCACTCATCCATTTCTTTAATTTTTCCTATTTTTGTTCATTTTCCAATTTCTAAAATAAAATTCCAGTTTTACTCTTAATTCATGTATCAGTTTTTTTTTCCTTGTTTTCATTTCAGACTATTGTTTTCTCTGATTGTCTGCATTCTTTGTTTTCAATCTTTTTTTTATGTTCATTTTTTTTCAAATTACTTAGTTCAATCATTTTTCTTGTTTAGTATTTTCTAGTTTGTTGTTGAATTTCACTATTTTGTTCTTGTTTAAATTACTGTTTCGCTTTTCATTACATAAATCTCTTATTATGTCCATTCTTTGTTTTTACTAGACATTAGTTAATTGAATATTAGTTAATTGTTAGATGTTAGTAAGTAATTAGCTAGATTTAATTAGTTGTTAATTACTTTGTTATTAGCTTAAGTAGTTACTTGTTTAGCATTTCTTAGTGAATTGTGATTTCATTATAGCATTTAGCAAGTATATTTCTATATTTGGTACTGCTCGTGTTCCTTTGAATTGTGCAGGATAGCACCGGAGTGGAATTGAAGTGCATACGTGACACGGAAGCGCACGAGTAAAAGATTTTTGTTTTCAGTTTAGAATTAGGAATTTAAATCTGGGTTTGTAAATATCGCTTTTTACGCCCTCTGTGAAGGGTATTCATTTGTTGTAATAGATAGTTATTTTTACTTTTCTCAAACATTTTACATTTTAATAATACGACAATAAAGATTAGTTTAGATTTGCGTGTTTGAATACGAAATATTCTCGTTCCCTGAGTTCGACCTGGTCTCATCCACTAGTGAGAACCGGTTTTTATTATTTGATGTCTGGTTTTCACATGTTTTACATATAAAAATCTTTTCAAAATTACAACGATTTAAACGAAGACATCAAATTTTTGGCGTCGTTGCCGGGGAACGGTGTAATATTAGTATTCACTTTATTGCCTAGTGTTTGCTTGCATTTAGGTTTAGAACCACGTATGTGCATATCGTAGAGACGAGCTTACTTTTCTGCACAGCCCACCTATTAGGATCCCCTTAGAGGTGATTGTGTACGATTGGTACCGTACACAAAGATTTCATATTTCTTTTGCATAATCTCTGTTATGTGTAACTGCGTGGTGTTTGTTTAGTTTTGTTTTGTTTTTTTACTCGCTTTGTGGTTTGTGTGGTTTGGCCGCTTAGTGTGTTAGTTTGGTAGAAAACCCAAAGTTAGGACGTGTGCTACACCTGTCTAGTCCAAGGTGTACGCAATGGCTGACGATCATCAATTGATCTGTCCTTTGAGGGAGTACTTCATGCCAAATACGTATACTCCCGCCTCCTGCATCACAAGACCTGATGTAGGAGCGAGCCATTTTGAGATTAAGGCCAATGTGATTCAAATGCTACCCTCGTTTTATGGCCTTAGTAATGATGACCCATATCGTCATCTCAACGAATTCCTTGAGATTTGCTCGACAGTGCGAATCAACAACTTTGGAGATGACGCTATGAGGTTGACTTTGTTTCTGTTCTCTCTCAAAGATAAAGCCAAGCACTGGCTAAAATCTCTTGAGACGGTTCATATTACTACTTGGAAAGGAATGCAGCGCGAATTTCTCAAAAAGTACTTCCCAATTGGTAAAACGAATCAGTTTCGTAAAGCTATAACCAGTTTTTCTCAAATTGAAGGAGAACAGTTTCACGAGTCTTGGGAGAGATTGAAAGATCTTCTCTGCAAGTGTCTCCATCACCAGGTGCCTCGTTGGCAGTTGGTGCAGTATTTCTATGACGGGCTTACTGAGAAGCATCGCCAAATGGTTGATTCGTCTTGTGGGGGCACTTTTATGCTCAAGAGTGAGGACGAGGCGTGGTCATTATTTGAGACCTTGAGTGAAAACATGATGCATCATACCTTGTCTTCACGGCTCGATAGGACTACATCTTTGTCTAGTGGTCCTAGGAAAATAGGGATTTCCGAAGTAGGGTCTGAGTTAGAATTGCATACCAAGGTTTACCAGTTGACTAGGAAGTTAGATCAATTCCTAGCCAATTCCTCGAGAAATCCAATAGGAAGAGTGTGTGAGCTATGTGCTAGCCCTGTACACTGTGTTTCGGCTTGTCCGGCAGCACCGCTATATCCTGAATTTGTTCAGGAGTAGGTGAATGTTGCCCAAGGTTTCGCTAGACCCATGCCTGATTCATTTACACCATCATATAACCCAGGTTGGCGAAACCAGTTCATTTCCCCATCCCATCAGCCCTCCCAGACACAGTATAGACACAGTAACCCTTCACAAGGTTACTCGCATCCCATTTTTCCACAGGTTCATCCCCAGTCTAGTCTACCTTCTCTTCAGGAGCCCATTCCAAAGTCATCATTTCAGGAGAAGATGTTAGAGGCCTTTTCTGATATCAAGGCCACTATTTGCTCCCATACGCATTCGATAGCCAAGCTAGAGACTCAAATGGGACATTTAGCTCAGACACTGAGTAGACAAAGCCAGGGGAACCTTCATAGTCAGTCTGTTGTCACATCCAAGGGAGAGGAGCCCATGTCATTTGACTTGCAACCCACTGCTTCACATCCTGTGCAAGTCAAATTTGTTATTTCCCTTCAGAGCGGGAAGGCGTGTTACTCCACTCGGGAATCGACTCATGAGCCCTATATCATTTCTACTGTCGAGTCGATCTCCATGATACCTCAGCAGAAGGGGCCAGGCACACAGCATGCATTATCATCACATATTCATAAAGCCCCATTCTCTCAGCCTTTAGGATCATCGATTGTTTTTAGTAAGCAAGAGGTACAGATGCAGAAGGTGCTTGACCAAGTCAAGCCAGATCATATTCACCACTTGTCTGAAGTTGCATTCATTGATAGTTGGTCGGTCCTAGACTCTCATTTCCTGACCAGTCTCTCAGATGAGACTAATCTCTATCCTTTATGTCGAGAGAGTCATGATACTACATTTAGAGGTAGATGGGAAGGAAACACAATGCGCAGTGTCACAGATGACACTCTTTTCTACATAGAGCCCGGTTGAGCCTGACTTCATGTCCATTGATCTCATGGATGATGAAGGATTTTTCCAGGGATCCGTCTAGCTGGGGACGTGAAACTTAGCGCTTTATGGGAGGCAACCCATATTTTGTACAATATTACATTCACTTTTAGGATTTGTAAATTTTCTTTGGTTTTATTTTTTGTTTTCTATGAGTTTTATGTTTTATCATGTATACATTGCATTCATTAGATTCATAGAACGTACATTTTTATGTCATGTCAAGTTGATTCTACTATTTTCCCTCATTCATTTCCTCTCATGTGCATTCACGTAGTTTCATATAAGCATGGGGGAGTGCCACTGGGACAGTGTCATTCAAGCATGGGGGAGGGTGTAGTTTGCACACCTTGATATTTCTATTTACGTTCTTGCACATGTTTACACATCTCTCATAAAAAGTAGGTTTTTAAAGAAAGAGTTTGAACTTATATGAATGTTATTTCAAATCTTATGTTTTTAGAGGATTTTTAAGCCCCATGAAAATTTTTTCTGACATAGATCTAAAAATTATGGTTGTTTATGTGGATTTTGAAGAAATGATAATAAATACATGTTAGAATTTATTTTGAATCGCAAATATGAATATGCATAGTTCTATTTTTGAAAAACTAAGCAAATGAACAAAAGTGTAAAAATGAGCTCAAAAGAGAAAAAAGAGCATGCGTTAGGTTGTTTGGATAATTCCACAATCCTTAGTAGATGGAAATTAGATGTAAGTTGAAACTTTTAATTCCATTTCGAAAAGGAGAATGGAAAACTTCGTGATCCTAAGTAGCTGAGAACAAATACAAGTTGAAATGTTTGACTCTCACGTTATAAAGGTGAATAAAGGAAGTCACTTTTATGTCTTAGTTGATATCTTTTGGTATGCATTGAAAAAGTATATAAGATATTGACATTGCACAAGGCATAAAAGCAGACCACACGCAAGCTATAAGAGAAGAATGAATACGCAAAAAGAAAAAAGCATGAAAAATGGAAAAATCGAGAAAAGAGCTGAAAAAGAAAGAAAAGTTCAGTGCTTAGAAGTGTGATTAAGAAAACCTGTGCAGAAAACATATGAGTGAGGATAAGTAAATAATAATATGTTTTTATTGGATTTTCTAAGAATAAAACATAAATAATTGTGATATTTAGAAAAGTGAAAGAAATTCTTTTCTGTGGTGGTATATAAAAGACTCTAATTATGTTTTGATTTTGAAATAACAGGAAATATTGGTGAAAATAAAGCCTTTAATTAACTACTGATTATGAGGATGTGTAATATTATGCATACATGACAGAGATGTTTGTGGGTAGCATCACTGCAAACCCTCACGAGACCTTACTTGTTCACTGGGGTAACCCAGGGGTTGAAAGGGCTTGTTGCATGAGCTAAATGCAACAGTGATTCCTACGAAAGTGAGTTAGTTGATAGTTTTGATTTCGTGCATTTTTCTAGTTTGCTTGAGGACTAGCAAAACATAAGCATGGAGGTATTTGATCATGCATATATTTTAGGGATATTTCATATAAAAATATGCATGATTTCATGAGAAAATGATTTTAAAACCCAATTTTATGTTAGTTTCAAGTAAATGTGCTAAAATAATATAAGAATAGAAAATGCATGAAAAATAGCTTTATTTTACATTTTAATACATATTTTAGTTTTTGACATAATTGTAGTAGTTTAGTTTTTGAAAATAATAAAAAAATTAGAGTTAAAATAGACTTAGTTTTGTATTTTCTAAAACATAGTCATTTTGAGTTGTTTTGTAAATAACTTTTTGAAGAGAGCTTTTGAAATGCAATTTTAAAAAGAAGATGAACTTATGGACAAAAGTTCAAATCTTTAAATATGATACGTAGGGAGAAGAGAGGCTTGTCTTCTCTCTTTTGCCTAAGCCCTCTCTTCTTCCCCTTCTTCTCCACATCTTCTTACCTCTTCTTCTCCTTCTCCCTATTTTCCCCTCTTTTTCTCATCCTCTTTCCGGTGGAGAATTCCGACAACGGCTAAAGCAAGAGAAAGGATTCCAAATTCTTTTCTAACCCCTCTGATTTCACGGTAAGCACTTCTTTTATCTTATCCGAATTTTCATTTGAACTCACGTTTTAGAATTTATGTTTTATGTAGATTTTTTTTTCTGCATGTTGATTTGTTTTTACTGGATGTTTGATTGTATTTGATCTACTGTATTTGATTCAAGTTTTTTTTGTGATTTAGATTTAATGTTCTTTTTTATACTCAATAGAAATTGGAAAATGAATAATCGATCATCTTGTGCTTGTACAAAGAAAACTCAGAGTTCTGGTGGCTGTGGAATTTGTATCTGACTAAATCTGAGTTGACATCTATTGAATATTTTTTGTTTCTGCAAGATAAATCAGACAATTGAGCCAGAAGAATTGAATCTAGATCATCGGATTCATTTGTGCATTTATCGGATTGTAATTTTTTACTAAAAGTTGATCGATCATCTGGATCGATAGCTGCATTTTCCGGCGAAAGCTAATTTCTGGAATTACTGTTCACCGTATCATCCGGTGAATGTCATTGTTCTTTGAATGTGATGAATGTTCTGGCTGAGTTTCATGAAGTGTCTATTAATTGAATCTTCAGTGATTAATTTTGAAAAAAATTCAATCGGATATCTGAATCCGATGGAAATATTGGAATTATGAATTACTGAATTCTGATCACCGTGCGTTTATTGTTTTCCGGTGAGTAAATCTTTGATAATCGAAATCTGGTAAGTGTCCTAATGATGTTTAAGAAATTCCAACATGAGTGAGTCTTGTTTGATCGACTGAAGTCAGACGGATTGAGATATTTTCAATCGATTAAAATGCAAATCGATACGTTTATTTCTAATTTTTGATTATCCTGTTTTTTTTTTCGGCATCATTTTTTTTTTGCAATAGATCATCTGATCTCTCTGGTGAATTGAAGTTGCTTCTGAGATTTACATTTTTGGTGATTTCCTGCAATTGTTGCATCTCCAATGATTCTCTACATTACATTTGCATTTGATCAAACTGAAATTGATCACTTGAGTGAATTCCGGCATCAACTGGAGTTATTGAGAGCATTTTGATTGACCGTATTTCACTAATATTCATTGTTGTAAAATTCTGTTTCAATTTGAAGCTATTCAAAGCTGATCTTTGATTTGATTAAAGAGTATGGTAGAAGCTGGAGATTGATCAATTGAAATCAATCTGTTATTCAAAGTTTAGCAGCTGTTACTGTACATTTTCCGACGAGTGTCTGAATTCTTGTTTTTTTTTCTAAATTCTAATTTTTGAAATATAGCTGAGATGTTTGTGCAAGCATTGTGTTTAAAAGTAACTGATTTTTTGTTGTTCTTCACTCAACCATTTCTTTAATTTTTCCTATTTTTGTTCATTTTCCAATTTCTAAAATAAAATTCCAATTTTACTCTTAATTCATGTATCAGTTTTTTTTTCCTTGTTTTCATTTCAGACTATTGTTTTCTCTAATTGTCTGCATTCTTTGTTTTCAATCTTTTTTTTATGTTCATTTTTTTTCAAATTACTTAGTTCAATCATTTTCCTTGTTTAGTATTTTCTAGTTTGTTGTTGAATTTCACCATTTTGTTCATGTTTCAATTACTGTTTTGCTTTTCATTACATAAATCTCTTATTATGTCCATTCCTTGTTTTTACTAGACATTGGTTAATTGAATATTAGTTAATTGTTAGATGTTAGTAAGTAATTAGCTAGATTTAATTAGTTATTAACTACTTTGTTATTAGCTTAAGTAGTTACTTGTTTAGCATTTCTTAGTGAATTGTGATTTCATTATAGCATTTAGCAAGTATATTTCTATATTTGGTACTGCTCGTGTTCCTTTGAATTGTGCAGGATAGCACCGGAGTGGAATTGAAGTGCATACGTGACACGAAAGCGCACGAGTAGAAGATTTTTGTTTTCAGTTTAGAATTAGGAATTTAAATCTGGGTTTGTAAATATCGCTTTTTACGCCCTCTGTGAAGGGTATTCATTTGTTGTAATAGATAGTTGTTTTTACTTTTCTCAAACATTTTACATTTTAATAATACGGCAATAAATATTAGTTTAGATTTGCGTGTTTGAATACGAAATATTCCCGTTCTCTGAGTTTGACCCGGTCTCATCCACTAGTGAGAACCGGTTTTTATTATTTGATGTCTGGTTTTCACATGTTTTACATATAAAAATCTTTTCAAAATTACAACGATTTAAAAGAAGACATCAAATGTTCTGCATTGATGGGGTCTGATAATTCCACACCATCGGCATTGATGAGCATATATGAATTGCGGGGTAATGCTTCCTCGACAACATAGGGTCCTTCCCAATTCGGTGACCATTTGCCACCTGGGCGGTGCTTGAGATAAGCCATGGATCTGAGCCCTAGATCATTGACTCAAAATTTCCTTTCAATGACAAATTTTGCATATTGTCTGGCTACCCTCTGCCGATATGATTGAGCATGCTCTGCTGCTCTGCTGCTCTGAGCCTCCTTTCATCAAGCAAATCAAGCTATACTAGTCGTTGTTGCTCATAGTGATCACGTGGCAGCTCCAGTAGTGATGCAAGTTTTAAAGCAGGTTTCTAAACATGTAAAGGTAGTACTGCTTTAATTTTGTAGACAAGTTGTAATGGAGTAGCATTAGTTGGAGTTCGAATGGTGGTTCTGTATGCCCACAATGCATCATGGATCTTCCCATGCCAATCACGGCCTGTTTCCAAAGTTCGCTTTAGGATTCGAATCAGAATCTTGTTGGTGGCCTCTGTTTGATCATTCCCTTGAGGATAATAAGGAGCGAAGAAATGATGATAGATTCTAAACTGTGAGCAAAATGTCCTTATTCTCTCATTCTTGAAACGACTGTCATTGTCTGACACAATATCATGCGGTATACCAAAGCGGCACAGGATATTCTTGTAGATGAATGAGACCATATGCCGGCCTTCTACTGTGCGTAGAGTGACAGCTTCAACCCATTTAGTGAAATATGAAATTCCACTATAAGGGGGTGAATAGTAAAATATAAAATAGATCGATAAATTAAAAAATAAATGCAATAAGGCACAACACATATAACACAGGATTTATACTGGTTCGGTCGAGTCACTGACCTACATCCAGTCCCCAAGCAAAACACTTGAGCTTTCCACTATAACATTCGAGTTACTGGATAAATAGTACAACACCCTCTTCCTCAGAGGTCTTCTTCTCTCAATAGAGAAGGGGAACACCCTCTTCCACAGAGGTCTTCTTCTCTCAACAAAGAAGGGGAAAACCCTCTTCCACAGAGGTCTTCTTCTCTCAACAGAGAAGGACAACACCCTATTTCACAGAGGTCTACTTCTTTCAACAAAGAAGGAATACAGTGAATAACAGAAAGTTACAATACTTCTTATAGAACCTTCAGAATGATATGAATGCACGAATGAAGGATTCTTAGAATGTTCTGTTCTTTTCACTCAGATGATTCTCTTTGTCAAAGAGCTATTCTTGACTTTTTCTTTTTCTTTTCTCTTTCTTTTTCTAGGCTCTCTTTTTCAAATATCGAATAGGAATTTTTCTCGTTGTAAGCTCACATGTCCTTGTCTGAAGAACTATTTTGTTTGTGTTTATATAGCCTTCAAAAAATAGTCGTTGCCCTTTTTGAAATGATTGTCTTTTTGGGATGTGAGATGTCAAGTCATTTTCAAAAACAACTTTATGTATTTTTTGAAAAAGTCTTCTTTCTATAAGTGTAGTATTTGGGGTACACTATTCGTTGTAGTATTTTAGGTATGATTATTTTATGTAAAAAGTCTATTTTCATAATAAATGATGTGTAGTACATTGAACATTGGATTTTAAACCATCATGTAGTTTTGTCTTTATTCAAATTAATGATTTGTAGTACTTTAGTATTTTATTTAGAAATCGTCACTTCTTTACTTAAATGGGTGTAAGTACAATAAATGCTTTGAGTTCTTTATTTTGTAAATAGTCATATCTAAAAAATACTTTATGATGTGCTACTTAATGTTTACAGAGACAATGAAGACTTTAAGCAAGTCGACATTCTTGAGTGGGGTTAAGATAGTCATTTCCAAAAAAGTTTTTGAGGTGGTATTTAATGTTTTACAGAAAGAATGATGACTTTAAGTAAGTCGACATTCTTGAGTTGTATAAAGTAACTTAAGTCTTTTCTAGACATATTATAATATTAATTTTCTTTGTTTAGTTCAACTAGCCGATTTTTATGTTTGTCTTTTTCCTTAGATACTTGAAATCATTACTTTTTATTTCTTTTCAATTTGTCTTATACATGATAGAAGCTACAATTAATGCTTTGAAATCATGAGCTATTATATCTTGTCAAAATACTTTTTTCATAAAAGTTTGTAAGAAGGTACAATGATTAAATTTCAAAATGTGCTTTTTGAAAATGTCGTATACTTTTATGAAACATAGCTTTTGTGAATGAGTAGCTTGTATGATAAAAGCATGTAATATGAAATATGCATGCTTCTGAAGGTTATGTTACATATGACTCTAAAGAAGAAGAAAAATCTTCATCTTGAAGTAGCCGATCTCTTTTGATGATCTTTAAGAATGAATGGCCCATCAAGCTTTTTCTTCAGGGAGTATGATTGCACCAAGGTTGTACTTGAGCAGGAGGTCTCCATCCTTTTTGGGTGAATTAACCTTGCATCAAATACTCGTTAAATATATGACAAATCATATTCAGTCATAATATAACATTATTCATGAAGGAATATTATCATATCATATATGACAGTGTATCATATTGTGTGTCATCAAAATACAGTTTCTCAACAAAATATTCTACTGCGGAAAGAAAATACTTATGACCATTTGAAGCAGAAGGAGTGATGGATGATTAAATTTTGATGATGAAGATTCAGGATAGAAATGAATATAAGAAAAATATTTGATGAGAATTTGGTAGATAATTGAAAGAACATCCCATTACTAGGGATTGGGTCACCGCTGGAGTCACGACAATTGTGTTGCCATTCTTTGCGAGGAGAACGAACAACTGCAAATATGCCTTGTCACCTAGGCAAGGTCGTCAAACCATGATAGAATGAAAATTGAAGGATTTTTTTTTATTGAAGGAAAAATATGATTGCATCAATAGTGGACTTGAGAAAGAGAGAGCATATAGACAGTCTACCACCACTCTTAATGATCAGTAGAGACACGAGGATCGGGGAAAAGAGTGAGAATGATGAAAGAATCTCAGCCATATCTGGCAGAATGGTATGTTCCAGACCATTGCGTTGATGCAAGGTTGAACTCTGGCATAACCCCTGATAGTATACGAGATTCTACACACCTCTGTCTCTAAGAAATTTGCCTAACACATCGCTCTGGATAGTAGTAGGTACAGGAAAATGGGCCAAGTAGCTTGAACTGCTTGCCATACACATATGTATATTTGGGAAGAAAGCGAGCCCTTCAGTGCATATGACCATCGCATACTGAATTCTTTCTTAAGTTGTTCTGGATAATGAGTTAACTTCTGTGAATGCCCCATACTGTCAGTAGATCTCGATCAGTTTTACATATTCATTCTCATTTTCTTCAATCAGTGGCCAAGACTTGCGCTCTGTCATGCGAGCTACAGCATCTTTAGGGTCCAGACCCTTGACATTGATAAAAAATTGTTGCTCCAATGGATCTCCAGGCTGACCGGCTGGCTCAGGCAATCTCATAATCTCTGAAAACTCATTCATCAGCAGGGTCATCTCGCCCCACGGGAACCAGAATGTGCAAGTGTGCGGATTCTACCGCTCTGCCAATGTATGGATCAGATTGTTGTTGACTGCCAACTTTCATACTACGGATGCCAGTTCCAACCCGCAATCGCTCAAGTGGTCCGGAAACATACGAGAGAAGTTCTTGAACCAAGTATAGTACCACCGGGAAAAGAAGGGTCCGGTGCTGAGAGCTCGATGCTCGGGAAGACTTTGTCACACCTCGTAGGAGATATGACCCTCAGGAAAAACGGAGTCGAGCTGACTGGATGCCATTGGACTAAAAATAGGAAGATTGGAATTAGACTTTTGAAAAAATACAAGAATTTTGAAAATTGCAGGTACGATAAAATGCAAAAGCTGAAAATTCGAAGTCTCGAGGAACGGAAGAATGGAAAATCACCAAGAGTTTTGAAGAAAAGGTGGATAACTTGGAAAAATCGTCCAGGGTTTTTGAGAAAAAGGAGATATTTCACAAAAGATGGAAAATGAGGTATTTAGAAAATTGTCTAATATTTTGGAAAAATATGGAAAAATAAGATGAAAATGAATATCATATATTCAATTACAAACAATTATGCACATACAGCAATCCCTAAGAAGCTTACTCTAAATGCATCTATTTTGAAAGAGCTTTAGGATCTTAATCCTGATTCTAGGCTCAGATCAACTGTGTTCAATCATGCTATGCCGATATACTCAAGCCCAGGTTCGATGTACGTGGCATAAAAATTCATCTCTGGATCTAGGCTTATGTTTTCTCAACATCCTTAAGCACCTGGCGATATACGTTAGACTATGGCCCTTGGTATGTGGCAGAGGGGCGTTAGCCCAAATAAGTAACACAGTTGTGAGGCTCTGTCCCGAACTATGGTTCTAAAAGAGAGCCCAGCAACGTGAAGACCGTGGGGTGGTTTTTGAAAAATGATCACATGCAAACAAACAGAGGGCTCTAAAACCTAAAGAGATAGAGATTTTGAAAATTTTTAAAGAAGCAAGCATTGTTTTCATATAATTTCTAGATTGATGAGTGTTGTATTTCAGACCTAGGTCTAAGTGAGCATGCATAATTCTCCTCAATATGGTCCTACCAAACCATGCCTAGTCTACATGCAATCCATGTCAGCTAGGTTCAAGTCTAGGCTCTTAGGTTCACATGATATCAGAAATTAAAAGTTAACAGTTCATAGAGCACGATTTTGATAATTGAGCTAAGTCAAAGCATATAATTGATCAGACGAAGACAGGTCCCATCATGGTCGCCAAACCTGTTATTATCACAAAAATTTTCCCCTCTCCCTCTACGAGAGAGAGGAACGATTCCGCGGGTCAAACTCGACCAAAGTTTTGAAAATGGTTTTTGAAATTACTCTCCTCTGTTTTAAAAATTTGCGTGAAAATTCCGTGGAATGAGATCCGCCTGTCGGTACGAGGTTCAACCATTTCTGGCGTCTTTACCAGGGGTAATTGAACTAAGAATCAAATGTGTGCTTTGTCTAAGTTAAACTATCTAAATTATGCTCTATTTTTTTAGAATGTATAAAGAATCAGGCATGCGCAATGGAATTTTGAAAAGATGCAAGTTTCAGAAACATGATGTTTGCTTTGGAAAATTGAGATGTACTTGGAAAATGATTGGAAAAGTGCTTGAAAACGGAATTCCTGGGGAAATCATTGAACTTCGTTGGAAATCGGAAATTTACATTGGAAAATGAATTCTCAGGAAAACTTGAACTTTGAGAAAATCGATTTTGACATTTGGATTGCTTTTCTGAGGAAATGGATTTGAGAATCTTGAGAAAATCAAAAAAGCTCAATGGAAAATGATTTTTGAAATGGAAAATGGATTCTCAGGAAAATTAGATCTTTGAGAAAATCGATTTATGAAAACTTGGGATTTTGACATTTGAGAATTTTAAAAAATTAGAAAATCTTGATTTGAACTTGGGAAATACTTTGAAGTCTCATGTGAAAACTTAGGATTCTGAGAAAATCAAATCCTGAGAAAGACTTAGAAATTTTTTAGGAAACAGATTTTTCTGAAATGGAATTGGGAAATGATTTTGAAAATGATGCAAATTGAATGAATGAATGAATTTGAAAGTGAATTTCATTGAGGAATTGAGAAATCCTTTTGAAACTTTGAGAAATGCAGTGCATTTTTTTGAAGTTAGCCTAAGAGTGTAGACTAATTGTGGCTAATACGAAGATCATAAATCTTGGTTTTCTTCGTATTCTGACTATGGCCATAAATACGAATCCCACCAAGTTCACAAACTCCATAAGAGCTTGTGCACGTGCAATTCGCGTCAATCATAGTGATTTTGGAAAATATGCATATGCATCATACATCAAATATTGAAATTTTCAGAAATTAAACTATATGCAATGCAGCTATTCTATTCAGGAAATGTAAATTCTTATTCCAAATTATTACATTTGATATTACATTGAATTGAAATGAAATAAGAAATTAAAATCTTCTTCTTGGATGTTCCTGCAAAACTAGAAAATAATGTTAGCACAGAAATGTAGGTTTCTCTGAATTTATCCAAAAATATTAGAAATTATCGGATATTATTCAGATATAAACCCAGAATCATACCCCCTTTGATATAAACATGAGAAATAATGAATAAATTTTGAAAATAAGCTTGGAAATTCGAAATTGGGGTCAAAATAACCAAAATGCCCCTGATGACCTTGAAATTAGGGTTTTCTGAAAGATATTTTGTAAATTTTGGAAATTTGAAAATCAAATGGAGTAAATCAAACATAATATGATGCAATATGATGATATGCATGAAAATGTGAAGAATTAAAGTTTAAAATTTCGAAATTGTGGTCAAAATGACCAAAATGCACCTGATAACAAGACTATGGCCTTGAAACCAGAGTTTTCTGAAATAAATTTTGCAAAAATAGAAAATATGAAATGCAATTGATATTGAAATTAACCCTAGTATGATTCTATATGCTTATATACATGATAAAAACCCTAAAATGGTAAAAATATCAAATTTAACTTGATTTTCGCCTAATTTTCACTTCTGAGTTTAAAAATAAACTAACACACAAAGCAAATAAACTTGGAATTGATCCAAATTTGTCATGTACACCTATACTAACCCTAAAAACATAATGGGGCTCAAAAATCTATTTTTTTGTATTTTCTTAATATGGAAAATAGCTAAAAAATCTTTAAAAAACAGAATTTTGCCTAAAATGTTGATTCTAAATGGGATTTCGGATATCAAACTTCCATAAATATTTCCCAAATTTTATGGGGTGACATAGAACAGTTAAGCAAAGATTTTTTCCTTTTAAACAGCTCCGGCAAGTCAGATCAGAATCCGGCGACTCTAGGATTTAGGGCAAACAGACAAGTTTCGAAAGAAAATATGGGAAAAATAAAAGACAGATGAGAAATGTCTGAAATTATGAGAAAATGTCTCTGACAAACAAAGAAAAATTTTATATTTTTACTGTATTGGGATTTGGGTTACGGTTTAGAAATGGTCACACTGTTATCACAGACCTAGATCTCTAAAATTTCTGGATATTGGAATCTGTCAGACAGAAAAACTAATTCTGAGAAAAATACTTGGACAATCCCAAAAAAAATCAAATTTTGTGAAATGACAGAGTAATGGGTTAGAAACAACTTTTATGTTGAAATTTTTCGCATTCGAGCTACGGGTTGAGCGGACACAGCACATTAGTGTCCGTCTATACCCTGACAAGAAAAAATTGAGGTTTTCTCAGAGGTCTGAGAAAATAGATTTTTAACAGAGATCAAATCTACTATTAAAGATCCCAAAATTTTCAGACAATTAGTATATTCCACCGTGAATCTACTGTAATTTTTAGGGAGAGATTTGGATCTCCCATCTAGGAGATCTCAGGCCGACAAGTCTGCTAAAAAAGGTTCCAGTATTTTCACAAAGTTGAAAATTGGGTCTGACTTTCAATTTTTTTATAGGGGGCTGAAAATTATAAAAGGACCTGGGTTTTTTGCTGAGAATCACATAGAAACAAACCTAACTAACATAAAAATTTTGGGATTTATAGATAAAATTTTTTACATAAAATAATGAATGAACTTTGCACCTAGAATCGAAAAATACAACTACCAATAGGGTTTCAAGGAGACCAAAACCAAATAGATGAAACGAGTGTAAAGCAAAGAAACGAAATTAAATGCGATGAAATTTACATAAACTAATGACAAAACAAAAAGAATAATCAAGGGATACGATTCATATTTGATGTTGGCTAATGGTGATAGGGGGACCCGATCCATCCATCGGATGGATCCCTCTATTTTGTCTAGCCTTAATCAATGTTATAAACTCATGAAATCACCTTTGCAACTAGGTGAATTTGGTTTTGAACCGGGTTCACGCTGGAATCATGGAGGAAATTGCAGTAACAAGAGTCCTTACCTTGGGGAAAGTTGGTTGTAGCCTTGAAGCTTGTTGGAGGAGATGTTGATCACCAAGGGCTGCTCCTCGGTGTGGCTGCTACAAAATGGAGGTTGGAGGCTGCTGGAGACATTAGAGTTGTTGTCAAAAGGCACCAAGAGAGAGTGCTGAGGGATGGCTGCAACTGGAGGAAGTTGTAGGGTTGAAGATGGATTTGCAGCTAGAGGAGACGGTTGTCACCAAGGTTGCATCGGCTGCTTCAAGGTGGAACGATAGCCAAGGAGGCTGCAATAGAGAAGGTGGTTGATGGCAGTTGTGTTGGAGGTGAAGCCACCAAGGGAGGAAGTAGCTGCTGCTAGGCTTTAAGGTGGCTGGAGGTGTGAGGCTTCAATGGTGGATCTAGGCATGAGAGAGTGAATGAGAGAGAGAGAAGAGACCCAAGGCATCCCACCGTGAGTTTTTCCCCTTTCCTTTCTTTTTTTCCTTTTTTTTTAACCAAGACTTAGGGTTTTAATGAATCCTATACTTAGGTTGAGAGGCTTAATGAAAAGGAACCCCTCTTTGTTTACGTGAATGGGCTGGAGTAAGTAGGGAAAGGAAAAGTGGAGGGAAAAGAGGAAGGAAAGAAAGGGAAGAAGAAGAAAGGAAAGAAGGAAGAAGAAGAAGAAAAGAAAAGGAAAGAAAGGAAGAAGAAGAAAGAAATAGAAAGGGAAAAAGAAAAATGAAAGAAAGAGGAAAGGAGAGGGGGCTGGAGGTTTGGTCGACCACCTTGTGGGTCCCACCTCGCAAAATAAAATAAAAAATAAAAACAAACAAATAAAAAAAATGAAAAGAAACATATTTTTTTTTAATAAAAGGGAAATGTAAATGAATAAGCCATCTCAGAGTGGGCTTATTTTTCAAATTTGAAATTCGTTTTGAAAATCTTAGGAGTAGAATAGTCTTTTTAGGAAAAATCTCGAACGAAACGAGCTATTTTTGGCAGTTTTTGAAATAAGCTCGAATTTTGAAGTTCAATACCCCATTGCGAAGCAAATCTAGTGTAGAATTTGAAATTTTGAGTTTGAAATAAATCCAGATTATTTTTCTCGAGAAAATATTTCCAAATTTAGAATCTTGGGGGTAAAAATGTCAATTTTGGAAACCCAGTGTTTGAAATTGATTTCTGAAAATTTTTAAAACTCAATCTGTATTGAAATTTATAAAATTGGAGTTCTGGACTTCGTAAATGGAATGAAATGTGATGAAATGTTATGAAATGCTGAGAAATGATATGAAATGATAAGAAATGACATGAAATGCTATGAGAAATGCTAACCTTGAATGAAGAAATTTGGATATTAGACCCCGATTGACAGTTTTACTAGTTCAAAAAGTGTTATAATTGATAAAATTTGCAAAATGGTTCAAAAAATGGTTTTCGGGTTCTACCGGGCCAGAGTGACACTGAAAATTGGGGTTTGAGCTGGATTAAACTGAAATGAACTGGATTGAGCTGGGTTTTAGAGTTTCAGAACTCGACTGGACTGACAAGGCACTGACTGAACTGACCTTTCCGACTAAATGTTTAAGAAAAGTTGTCATTTTTAGAGAAATGGTGCGGAATGGTCACTGGAGTGAAGTGAATTACGAATCTAAGCTGGGTTTAAGCTAAAATAAAGGTCAGTAATACTGACATGAACTAAAATTGAAGCTCGAACACTAGCTCAATCGACCAGACTTAGCTCAAATTTAGCTGAATGAGCTGAAACGGGTTAAAATGGGCTCCTATACACTTGGACATGGTTTTGAACTAAAACTAGAGCGCTTAAACTCCTGGTGAGCTCAAGCTAGACTCTGAGGAATATGACTGACTGTGAATGACTGACTCGAAGACAATTGGCTTGGATTTGAGTGAGAAATGAGCTCATTTCTGAAGAAATGATCCCATTTTGGTAGGAATGGTCAGAAATGAAAATGGTCTATTCATTGCGAGCTCGGGTGAGCTTGAGATGACTGATATTCTAACTGTTCTGAACTGACCAATGAGCTTGGTTGACTTCGACTGACTGGGGTCTGGGATGACCTAGGGGTAAAATGGTAATTTTCCTAATAAAAGTTGGTAAAATGGTGATTTTTTTAAAATCGACTCAGGGTTTGACTCCTACACTGACCTAACGGGGTTGGCACTGCACGAGGAGGGTTGTCTGAAATGAGTGTGGAAAATTTGGGGTGTTTAATGAACCCCATCGAATTTGAGTCAAATTTGCATGAGATTCGAGGTCTAGAAGCTCTATCAATGTGAGATAAGGATCTAAATCCTTTATTGGTTCTAGATATTGATTCAGATCCATGCTCAAATAGTGACTGCATCCTTTAAGCAGATATGGACATTATTCAAATGGATCTTTTTAACATATTTGGATATTAACCAAATAGATATGTTTAACATATTCAAATATTATTATGAATCCATATTTCAAGGATATATGCTAAAAAATATTTAAATTATTCAAGGGTAAAATAATAATTTCATAACCTGGGGACATATTATGAGAAATAATTAAATTATAAGAGGGTAAAATAGTAAATTTACCAAGGCATTAGAATATTAATTAAAATGGTTATTTATGAAATGACCAAGGTCAAAATAGTAAAAATAAATAAGAATTATGGAAATAAATAAATAAATTAAATAAAAAATAAAAAATTCCTACCTTTTTTTATAAAAAACATCAAATTCAATTGTTTTTATTAGCTGTTTTGCAAAACTGAGTCCCAAAAACCATTGGCTAGGACATAGTTTCGCTGAGGAGAGGGTGAGACACCCTCTCCCCCTTCTAGAATAAGGACACCCACAGGGTGTGGACCCCACTTAGGGGATATAAATACCCCCACCTCCTTTCTCTCTCACCTAAGTTTCCCCTCTCTCTTCTCTCTTCTCTCTCCTCTCTCCCTTTTCCCCTTTCTCTCTCTCAAAATCTCCAATCTCTCTCTAGAATTTTTAGATTTAGACCTAATTATTTTTAGTTCTAAACTGTAACAACCTTATTAGGTCCCCTCTGCTACCTATCTACAGTTAAAAAAAATAGAAGAAGTTCTGACGGTTCAAAATTGGCGATTGAAGCCTGGCCAACAAAAGGAGGTAGCATAACAAAAGCACTACCAAAATTTATGTACTCGTAGCCCTGATCTAGTCATTTGTATGCGCTTATAGGACCTTCTAACTCTTTCCTAAACCTTTAGAATCTCTTTTATGTATTACATTATGGCAATTATGCCAAAAAAAATCAATTCCATTATGCCCCCATATAGGGGAGGTTCTGTTAAAATATTTGTAAACAATTTTGGAATTTTAAACTATTATAGAGGAGGTTCTATTGAATTTTTTATAAATATTTTCGATTTTTTAAACTACTATAGCGGTGGTTCTATCAAAATTTTATAAATATTTCAGCAATTTCAAGTTAGTATAGAGGGAGTTATGTCAAAAAAATTAGAATAGAGGAAGCTCTGTCAAAATTTTTATAACGATTCTTAGAATATAGAGAAGGTTCTGTTAATATTTTTTATAAAAATCCTCAGATTTCTAAGTTGGCATAGAGGAGGCTCTACTTTTGAATTTATATGGATAAAGTCCCGTCAAAATGATTATTGAAAATTTGAATTAATATGGGACATGTATGGTTTAAAATTCAGAAGATTTATAAAAATTATTGCTAAAAAATAATACAAGTACTGTCCCAAAAAATTTGAGAAATTCAATTTGAATTAAGAACAAGCTTTGCCCAAATTTTTGGAAAACCTCAAAATTTTGGCATCCCAAAAATGAGGTAGATGCCACCTGTCATTTCAAAATATCCCAAAATAGGAAAAAGAATTCTCAAAATGATTGGTATGGATTATTCTTGAATTTTTTAAAGTGGGACAAAATAAAAAAATTTGTCTTGTTTGAGCTTAAAGAGCTCAATTTGAATTTAAATAAATAAATTTTATTTTTGGAAATTAAATTTTGTGTTACATGATTTGGTCAAGCCATGAGTACTAACCTAGGACTCTAGAATTGTTCAAAGATCCATTCGTGATTGAATGATTGAAAACACATAATGTGATATGTTAAATTACGTAGATGTAATTGTTGCATCATTCGCAAAAATCATTTATAAAAATCAAATGTGATTAAAAGATTTTAAATGCATATTGTATTACAAAAGGTTTTCTAAAATAAAATAATGTTTTGTAATGTAAATTCATGTTATTTATGTTAAAATTCAATTTTGGTTAAAAACTGCATATTGATGCATTTGAATAGCATAAAAAGGTTTATGGGTATTGACTCAAAAGAATAAAGTATTTTAAAAATCAATCATGATTCACGACAGATGCTTCGTAATGTGAAATTATGCTAATTATGGCAATTTCTATATATTGAGGTATTTTGAATAAGCATGAAAAGTTTTATGGATATTGCATAAATGATGCATTGAATTGTGAATGTGAATGTTGCATATTTCATGATAGTCATTTTTGAAATGCATAATGTGATGCATAAATGTTTGAGAAAGCAAAATTATGTTTCATCTGTGAATCCATGTTATTTAAATTGTAAGCATATGGATTTTGAAAATGCATATTGATGTATGTGGATTTTGAAAATGCATATTGATGCATGCGAGTATTGACTCAAAAGTATAACTCATTATGATATTTGAGCATATTGCATTAATTATAAAAAATAGCATTCATTGAGAAATTATTCTCTAAAAGATAAAAAAAGAAGTTGCACTAAAATATTCAGAGCTTATCACAAGAAAAGATTATGGACGAGCGTGTCAATCAAATGTGAACCGGTGTAAGCACCAATCTCGTGAGTTTCTAGTATTCATTGTGAGGGTGTTATATCCAAGAGCGAGTACTCCGATGAGAAAAATGTTATTCATATGTGGATAGTCTCAAGAGGATATAATTCCAAGACCAACTAGTTTAGAGTATTCGAGTAGTCTCTGAGGGGTGATCCCCAACACCAGGTAGTCTGGATATTGAAAGGTTAAAAGAAACCTTGTCCCTCAACCATGGATAATTAGAGGGACGAACTCGGCTAGCAGAGCTGGACAATCAAATCATGTACATGTGTGTTAACAATACATTGTGATATTCTAGTGCAGTAATTCCTTGAAGGAATTGCAGACACTTGGTGCAAGCATAGGGTCAAACATAAAGAAAATGAAATGTTTGAATATATATATATATATATATATATATATATATATATATATATATATATATATATATATATATATATATATCCCCTAGGAAGTAAAGGTTGATTGCTTATAGTTTCGACCGAGTTGGTGGTGCCTCAGTATATTGAATCAGGATGGTCATTTAGTTTGTTTGTGATGTTTGCAAGCATGTCATTTAATTCAAAAGCAATTTAAGATTGAAAGATAATAATATGGTTCATGCATATAGGATAGGCAAGTAGATGTACAATTAATTGTTTGGTGTATTCCTTTCTTCCTTTCCTTTATTCCCTGATTTCTTTTTGTCCGTCATTCTCTTTCCTTTTCTCTTGATATTCCAATTATAAAAAATGTGAGATGTAAGCAATTCTTTATGATTGTTAGGTTATAAAAGATTGTGAGATGCACATAATTCATTGTGATTATTATAATTAGTTAGGTTTTTTTAGTTTAAGAGATTGTGAATGAATGTATAGTGCAGTTATAATTGTGAAATGATACAAGAAATAAAAAAAATAAAAATGAGAATGTGCATAAATAAATGCATAGTATGTTGTGATTGTAGAAAGATATATAATTGAGATATGTCTGATTGATTTATACAATGTTATCTATGAGAATTGGGACATAATTTGTTCATACTGGAGACTAGATAAAGGTATGCTAGTACTTACTTTGACATTAAGTTGTCTCACTTGTTTTTATTAAAAAAATTTAGGTTTGCAGAGATCAACGGATGAATGATACAATATACGAGGATTCAATTGATATTTTGGTATAGATTAGGTTGTCTTTATGTTTTTGACTTGTATAAACTCTGATATTCATTCAATAAAATGAAGTGTTTTTAAAATATTTGTTATGGTTTACTTTTCAACCTATGACGTGCTCAAAGATCAGAACAATTTATGTTTTAAAACAACTTTCGTTGTATTTTAGAAAGCAAAAATCTTTAGTGAAATTTTAAATCTTTGATTTTTTGGGGCATTGCAATTGCTCTACAGAGTATGAATCAGGATTCTGCATGGTTCATTGTGGGTTCTCACGATCATGGGTTGCCCTAATGAAAGTTTGCACACTCTTCAAATCTTTGAGGTAATTAAAATACATGGAATAATAAACCCCCCAAATGATTATTGAGTGAGAGTTAAGTATTGGGATTATACCCCCGAGAACAAAGAGAGAAATAATATAACAATGCATTAAAATGTTCACAAGTACATCGATGTTATATGTAATATATGCTTATGAATTTCATGCATATTTTTATTGTTACATGCATAGGTGGTAAGTATTGGCATACTTGGTTCTATAATTGCCTATGAACTGGATTTCTAACGTGGGTGATTGTAGGTGCTCTTACTGGTGGGTAAGATTTGTTAATTATGAATGTTTGTATGCCTATTGCTTATTATTAGAAAGTTACACTGTGGAATAAACACGATTGAGAGAGAGAAAGAGAGAGATTCGAGAAGAAAACAAACACACACAGAGAGACACATGATTTATGTGGTTCAACCAAAGGCTTGCATCCATGGGTGGTAGAGGAGCAAAGATTTTCACTATGTCAAAAAGAGGGATTATAAAAGATAGATGATAGCTCTCTTCACAGAATAATCCCAAAGCCGCATAGAATGTCCCAACTCACAAAAAAGGTTGCATCAACATGAAAACCCTAAAATAGTATTTATAGGACCTTTTTACAAACAAATCGGATCCGGTCCCTTCGCTACCACCACAATCTTCCAAAATTTTCTTCAATATGGTTTTCTTCAAGTGACATGTGTTGAGGTTGTAAAATAGAAATCAAGGCACATCCCAACAAGTTTCCACCTTGACTTGAATTCTATCAAGCCTCATGTTATCGTTGAAAAAATTTTCCTTTTCTTTTTGGAAAGAAAGAGAAAAACTCTCACAAGGTCTCACTTGACCTTTTGAAGAGATTTTGAAATAACTCACCTCCGTTTTAAAAAAAAATTGTGGGAAAAATGGAGAGATGGGGCTCCCTCGTCGGTACGAGGTTCAACCGTTCCTGGCGTCTTTACCAGGAGTAATCGAACCAAGGATTGAATTTATGCCTTTGCTTTGCCTAAATTTGCCTAAGAAATTATTCTAAGTCTTAAATGCACATTGAATCAAGCTTGTGCTATTAACTTGAAAAAATGTACGCTTTTGGAAATGCTTCAGAAATTTGAATTTTTCAAGTGATTTTGAAATGGATTTGAAAATATCCTTTAAGAAGTGACTTTGATGTTCATAAATCGATTTTGCATTGAGAAATTGGAATTTGAAATGAATTTGAATTGAAAGTTTGAAATTAAAGATTTTGAAATTGATTTCAAAGTTGAGTTTTGAAATTTGAAATTTGAAATCTGAATTGATTTGAAATAGAAAATAGAAATTGGAGTTTGATTTTTGAATTGAGAATTGAATTCAGAAATCAAACTTGGAATTTTAAAATTATATTTAGAATTTTTAGGATTTGAAGTTGAAAATTAGAATTGGGTTTGGAATTGAAATTGAACTTTGATTTGAAATTGAAGAATTTGAAATCTAAAAAAATGTAATTGAATTTGAAATTTGAAATTTGAAATTTTGGAAATGAAATTAGAATTTAGAATTGAAAATTCAAAATGAAATTCGAAATTTGATTTGAAATTAAAATTGAGGATTGAAATGAAATCCAAAATTAGGATTTGAAGTTTTGGAATCGAAAATTTAAAATTGAATTTGAAATGAAAATAGAATTTGAAATTTGGAATTTGAATTTGATATTTCAAAGTTGAAATTTGAACTTCGAAAATAGAAAATTTAGAATTGATATTTGAAGTAAAATCTGAAATTTGGAATTTGAAAGAAATAGAAAATTAAATTTGAGACTTGAAATTAAAATGAAATTCAAAGTTGAAATTTGAAATTTGAAAATGGAAAATAAAAATTGATATCTAAAATTGGAATAAAATCAACATTTAAAGTTTGGAAATTGAAATAAAAAATTAGAATTAAAAATGAAATTCAAAGTTGAAATTAGAATTTCGAAAATGGAAAGTTAGAATTGAAAATAAGAATCGAAAACTTGGAAATTGAGAATAGATATTTGAAATAGGTTTTGAAATTGAATGAAATTGAAAAATGAAATTTGAAAAATAACTTTGAATTTGTAAATGGAAATTGAAAAAATGGTTTTGAATTTAGAAATAAAAATTGTTTTTTAAAATCATTTCGAAAATCACTTGAAAATTTGAAAATAACTTGGATAACTAAAAAAATGATGCAATTCTATCTTAAATGATGAATATGCTATTTTTTGAAAAATCAATTGAATTTTTATGAAAATTCCATAGTTTATAGAATTAAAACAAGATTAATTTTTATATATTCATGACTAGGGCCGCCAATATACTTGAAATTAATCTTTATTTAAATTTCTAATAAAGAAAAAGACTACGTCCCTTTATAGAATTAAAACAAAAATTATTTTTAATATATTCATTCCTAAGGTCACAAATATATTTTGAATTAATCTTTATTTTAAACTCTAATAAAGGAAGAAAATAAATTTTTTTAAAATATGACGATTTTTGAAAAATGACCTAAAAGTGTAGGTCAAATTTTTATTTAATAAAGTATAATAACTCTAAGTATTATTCGTATTCCGACTAGGGCCAAAAATATAAATTTTACTTAGTTTTATTTATCTTTTATTAAATGGTACACGTGTCATTCGTGTTTTCCATAGTGTATTTAGAAATATAAAATAAAATAAAATGCAACACATTAATATGAGATTAATCTATATGCTCATTCATTCTAAACTAAGCACAAAATAAAAAATCTCATTTATATAATTATTATAATGCTTGAATGAATTACAATAATTGAAAAAAAAAGAAGAGAAAATCCTGCAAAATGAGCAAACATGTTAGAAATAAATGTAGGCATTTATGGATTTTCTTCAATTATTAAAAAATGGAAGGAAATCCATAATTTAGCCTTTTTATGTCCTGAAAAATAAAGAAAAATAAAAAGAAACTAAAAAGAAATGCAAATGATGCATGGACTTTACAAAAATATTTCATAATATTTTTTTTGAGTTTTATATTTTCAAAATTGGGGTTTAAAACATATAAATTGATTTTAAAACTTGAATTCAAAATGAATCTAACCTTGAAATTGAGATTTTAACGAAAATACATTGGAAATGATTGAAATAAAAAGCAAATAAAGTCCAAAATTTGTTTAAAATGAAGTTAAGGGTTTTTAAGTTGATAAAAGATGTTTTAAATTCATGAATTATATTTAAAAATTGAATTTAAAATTATTAAAATGCCTAATTTAACTTTATTTTAACAAGATAATGCCTTCTGTAAAATTGGTTTTGGAAAATGCAATGGATGAAGGGTCAAATGACCATAGAAATTTATAAAATTTTATATGGATGAATTAGACTTAAAATGGAAGAAAACTATTTTTACATATTTTAAAAATGAGTTTTCATTAGAGAGGACACATCTAAACAAGTTGAAATAAAATTTAAGAAATGCTTAATGAAGCAAAATGACATGGTTCTGATTTTTTATCAGAATCAGATATGAAAGCTTCATATATATATATATATATATATATATATATATATATATATATATATATATATATATATACTTTGGCATCTTTATTAACTTTTGACCTTATTTTAATGAGAAAGATGAGTGTATCTACTTTAGCATGTTGCTTAAGGCCATGTCTGATCCGATCTAAAAAGACATGTTTGGGAAAGCAACTTATCTTGATTCAAAGAATGAGTGTTGAAAAGGAAGATCATTTGACATTTTCAGATTATGCACATGTTAAAAGCTAGCTTATTTTACCACATCCTGGGGATGTTGGGTTTATGATTAAACATGTGACATAATAGAAGGCCTTGTCTAGCATAGCTTGGCACTATAAATATGTGCAGAGGGATTCAGTATGCTACAATGTGAAAAATGTATTTGATCTAGGACACAATGAGCTTCTTACTTGGCTTGTGCAGGTATACCATGTGTCATCTTATTTTTGCAGGTTTAGGCTATTATGTTATACTAACCGGTACATAATATGTCTCCATCCCCTAAGCTCGTGGGTCACACGATCCATTTGCTAGTATGAATACCCAATGTTATTCACCATTTGAACACATATGGTATTCCTTCTTTTAAGATCTCTTCCCATCATGTGCGAGTGGGAGAATGTTGGGTTGGGTACTGGGTCCGCCCATGATGGGCGAGATCTAGACCTGACCCACTTTTTGATAAGGGGGTGGTTTGCAAACTACCCACCTCCCTATCTTCTCCTCTTATTCCTCTTTTACGTGAAAAAAGAGAGAGAGACACAAAAGGAGAGAGAGGAGAGGGTATTGTAGTATTGTACGCGAGAGAGAAAAGTGTGAAGAGTGAAACACACAGAGAAAGAGAGATCTTGTGCACAATGAGTGCATATTTTGAAAAAGAAGAAGAAGAAGACGGAGAGGCCATCTTCATGGTGACAGTGCGTCATGGAGCACTTGGATTCGTGGATTCGCCATTCTCTCCAAGTGAGAGCACGCATCCGTTGAGCAAGACGAACATCAATGAACACTTTTCCGCTTCCTCTTCAAAGAGGTATTTATTTTATCCTTCACACAACATGGTGGATCGCATGAAAGGATTAAAACTCCCGCCTACACTCCAACGTAGGACATTCCCCATAACACTTATGCAACCAGATCATCAAGAATATTTTTCTCATGGTTTGCCAAAAGTGGGGAGCCCAATCTGCTTTGCCTTAAAGTGTTATTCACATGTAATTTAAATTTGTTCCGCACTTTGGAAATCGACTCCTTGTCGATTAACCCTACCTTGTAAAGCAATAAACTTTTCATTCTCTCTTAAAAAAATAGGATTTGGCATATGGGAGGAATTTGAAGTTGTCAAATCTCATTTTGTCTCTTAGGATTTGCCATGTCCAAGCTCCCAAAGAGTGGTGGGCATTGGGAATTCGATGAATAAACTCCAACTTCTCCCAACTAACATTTGGAAGTGAAAAAATGCAAGAAAAAACGCAAATTGGAAATGAAAAGTGGCAACTTTTCCATCCATTCTGAACAATAGAAATTCTTTAAAAGATTGGTTTTTGCCCTAATTTTGATAGGATAGATTTCTTTGTTTTAAGAGATGGAGAATTTTTTCATGTAAAAAAAAATCAGTTTTGAAGGTAGCCCTAATCCTAGGCAAAACACTCACAACATTTTTTCAACCTGATTTTTCTCATCTCACACAAATAAGAGGATATTTTTCATAAAAGAAATTCTCATATGCAAAATCTTTTCACTTCCAAACGTGTCTTGGAGTTTTTTTTTTTAGCAAATGATGCCGAATATGTTATGAAAGACAATCCAATTCCCTCCACTTTTCTGGATAAGTTGGTGCATCCGCACACTACAGAAAAGAATCAAATACAAATCACATAGGTTTTGAAGCGTTATCAAATTCTTGCTACTAAGATGGTGATGACTGAACACAATTTACCATGAAGGAAACCCATTATATTTTATGACCCACCTAAAAAAGAGAGTGTTTTGGGGGGTGGGGGTGGAATTATGGGAATCGTTAAAAATGAACAAATTAAAAAATACATCTATATTCACATTTGAAACGGTAAGAGAAATATCTAATCGATATTATTTTATTTTCGATTTCCAAACACATACAAATACATGGGTGAAAAAAAGCTAAAACATTGGTCCAGCTTTTGGAGAGCAACACATCCAAGTTAAAATTCATATAGGCAACAAGTAAAATGAATATTCTAATGAAGCTCAAATTGAATGTTGTATCCGATAAAAAGATGTCTTGCCTACTTTTCCGCGAGAAAATCAATGCAAAAGTGAATTTTCCTCTTGACCCAAATCATATGCACCTATTAGTAGGGGTATCAAGCTGTCAATATGTTGGACTTTCATCGGACCTAGTGGGTCCAATCACAAATACGACCTAGTGGTATTTGTACCTTGTGCATTTTGGATATCAAACTTTAAGGGGTGTTTGGCATGCTAGATAAGTTTCTCTATCTTGGGAAAAAGTCCTACATATTTCCCTTTCAAGAATAACTCCTCAAAAGGCAGAAATCTAGGGAAGAAATTTATGCCCTTTTTCAAGACTCCCCCTTGGGCTACAAAAAAAAACACGATGTTTCTTCCTGAGGATGAACTTTTTGGGTATGGTTGGTTGCATTCAAATGTGATTTGGAACATCATGCAAATGAGAGAATGAATCTCATTTACACAACTACCTAAACATGTGATTTAAAAGCACATATAACCAAACATGTGATTTGAAATCTCATGCAAATAAGAAACTGAATGTGATTTCACATTTGAAGTGCCTGTCATGTGATTCCAAATCACATGGTGGAATATGTGATTTGAAATCACGACATCAAATCACATTTGATTTCATCTCATGTGATTCCAAATCACATGGGGTGCAACCAAACGTTCCCGAAAACACCTTTTTAGTGTGGTTCAGCTCGAGTGTCTTAAGCCAACCTACCTAGCCAAAGGTGTGAAGCTCTTATGGGCTAACTTAAGGTCTGTTTCATTTCCATAATAGATGGAGAAAAGGAGGCCAACTGAATGGTCATTTTATTTAATATTTACAAGGGAAAACCAGCCTAGGATCATAGACCTAATCTCATTGACAATTTTGCTTGTCATACTGTCCTGAGAGTGTAAAACTTTGTGGGCTTACTCTTTGCTCCCATGGAGTCACCTCTTCGGCTTGTAGAAGGGTAATACTCATGGGATTTGAATCTATACCCCCTTTCTAGGTGCCTGGTCTCATTCCACTACCCAAACCTCTTTGGGGCAATTAAGGGGTCATTTGTTTCACCTAATTTACACATAAAAACAGGGTTTTCCTGTGAAACATTTCATTTCATGTGCAGTTACAATAAACATGCCAACTCTATTTTCTTGTGGAGCCCACAATCATCATGTATTTCTTTTATTTTTTATCATGCATTTACTATGTAAATCCAAATTCATATATGGTGTAAGTTTTATGAAATAGATTTTTAAAAGAGAATTTTGATGAAAATGATTTATGAAAGCCATACATCAAATAATAAAAACCGGCTCACACTAGAGTAAGATTCAGGTCAAACTCAAGGAACGAAAGAAAACTTTGTATTCCACAGAAATCTACTATTTATTGTCTTAAAAATAAAAATAATTAATTAACTAATCAAATGAGAGTACAACCCTCTGCAGAGGGCTTAAACAAATAATAAATAGTTACAGGCCTTTTATAAATTCAAATTAATGAAATAAACAACTCTAATCTAAAAGAAAAGAGAAAAATGGTTTTCAGTGCTTGAGCTTCTAGTCTCTCCTTTCTTCTTCTTTGCTTTAGCTGATTTTCTTTCTTCTGAGGGCTCCTTGAGGGGTTTAAATGGGTTTTTTGGGAGGCCTTTTGGGGACCTCAGAGGGATCTTTGAGGGCTCGTTTGGGAGCTCACTGCACGATCAACCGCTTTCCTACAAAATAAAATCACAAAACAAGAACAAAACACAAAGAAACTAAATAAAAATCTAAAATTAGTTTAGGCAAGTCATAAAAACAAGAATATAACTAACCTATAATAACTAATTACACGTAACAACTAATTCACTATAAGACAGAATAGCAAAACTAACTAATTAATAATAAAAAAACTAATCAACTACTAATCAATTATAAAACTAACAATCAAACTAACTACTTAACACTAAGAATCAATGTAACTAAATGAAAACAAACTAAACAAATTACTCAACTAATTAACAAGAAAGGAAATAACTAATGCAACAAACTAAGAACACATTAACTAAAAGACAAAAAAGACTAAATGAATCCAACAAGAACTATATGTGGTCTGAATTTCCAAAATTAATCAATAAAACTATAAAGTAAAAATTAACCTAAGCTATTCAATAATCAAATGAAGTAAGAAAAAATTGGCTATCTATTTATTTAACTAAAAATGCATGATAAATAAATAAAAAAATCTAAAGTGGTTAACGTGAATTGACTTTGATCTAAACTAACTAAAATTAATTAAGAATTACTCTAAGCAAAACTTGATTAACGAAATATTCTACACTAAAAAAATGATAATTAAGAAAGAACAAAACCCGACTAAAAATAAAAAAATAAAATAAAAAATGATAATTATGATTAACACTATTTTTCTAAATTAAATAAAAGAAATACATGCTGAAATCAAAATAACATGAATAACTAATAAAAAACAGCAAATCACATGCTCTCTTAAAATTGGCTGAATAAAAAATATAATTATTCTAAACTACTTTAACTATCGATTACCTAGATTGACAATAATTTAAGTAAAAACTAATTAACATAATTAAATTTACTAAACTAATATAAGGACATGATCTAACTAAATATAAATTCACCTAATGAACATAAATACATGCATAAACAAACAAAAACTAACAATCTAATATTGAAAAGAATCAAAACTAAAATAAGAAACCCTAATAAGCTAACATGATTAAATCTAAACTAAATTTTAATTACACTACTTTATGTCTAATGAAAGTAACTAATTAATTATGATAAAAACAGTAGCTGACGTAAATTTAAAATTATGAATTAACTATATAAAAATTACTACTATCTAACTCGACACACAAATCAAGAAAATAGCTACACTAAACTATTTTATATTTTTTTCTTTTTATTTTTTTAGATCTTAAAAATAAAACTAATCTAATCTATATGCACTAAATATGCAATGATCAAATAAACTATATGCAATGATATGATGTATGTATGCTACAAATGAAATAAACTAATATAACTACGAAACTACAGAGAGACAAAATGGAAGAAATGTATCTCGATCTATTTCTGATGGAGGAGTTGAAAAAAATAACATGATCTTACCTTTGAGCTGCATGTGCCTCCGTCGAGAGGGGGTAAAGAAGAACCGACGCTAGAAAAAGGTTAGAAGCAAGAAGAAAATGAAGGAAAAATAAAGAAAATAATGGAGAACCTATTGAGAACGAGAAGGAGGGGGAAGATAAGAGAATTGGGAGAAGAGGAAGAAGAGGCCTGCATTTTTTCAATAGAGAAAAACATGTTTTTCTCTTTAAAAAATATATTTTTTTAAAAAGCTAATTAATTTTTAAAAATTTCAAATAAACACTCTTTTAGAAAAAATGTGTTTTAGAAAGAGACACTTCTAAATAAAGTAAAATACCATTTGAAACTCTTAAACTAATTAAACTATGAATAACAAAAATTCTTAACTAATTAAAAATCTGAAAAATGCAGGGAAGAACTTGAAATATGTGATTTTACCATATTTTTAATTTTAAAGCAGATTCTCAAAAATACTGATAAGAATGAATTTTTAATACAATTTTCACTAAATTATGCTTAAAATAGTGTCAATAAAATGCAAAAATTATACATGACACACCACCCTCCTTGTGAAATTGTTTTACCTATGTATTTTTTCACATAAGAGATGGCCTTTTTCCTCATGGGATGCCTTTAGGATGGTGCTTTTTTTATTGGTGGGAAAGAAACAAACTCCTAGTGATTTTAAGACCAAACACGTGTTTGAAACATAAACTACAATGAAGGCAGCTAAATGTGATTAACGAAAGATTAGGCACATAGTAGGACTGTAAATTACTTTTTTTTTTAAGGCAGAACTGTAAATTGCTTTTGCTTGCTTAAAAGTTCACTCCTTTGGAAAATAAAAAAACAAATCACGACGCTGACTCCAACCTGAATACGATCATTTTTTTTTAGTTACACCAATTTGGCGTGAGCAGTACGCTTGAAAATATTAGAAATTCTCTAGAAAAGAAAATATTAAAAAAAAGGTATAAAATGCTACCCGGCTTATTCACTATTTACATCAAAGCCTTAACTTTTTAGTTATTACAGTTAACCACCTACATTTTAAATTATTGTCCACAGGTAGACCTGGTCCTAAAGTCGGTGGATCGCCATGGACGATGGTTTGTAGTGAAATAAAAACAACTAAAATATTCCCAATTTTTTCTTTTTCCAGGAAAGGGGGCAAGTTTATGAATGTATAGCTTAGACGAGTCAAATACGCACCAAGAAGGCGGTTGAATGTAAAAATGAAAACTAGGGTTTTCTATACTTGAAAATCTGGTCGGTTTTCTGTAATTTATTCAAAAGCACTCTCTCTCTCTCTCTCTCTCTCCAGCGACTGCCACCACCACCGCACCTCCTCCGTCTCCTACCTCAGCCGCCGGATTCTCGCCGGAGTCGCCATCCGAGGAGAAGAGCGTCTTCGAGTCCGTACATTCCATTGTCTTCAAGGAGTCGGAGAGCCTCGAAGGGAAATGCGAGAAAATTGTGGGGTACGACTTCAACGACGGAATCGACTACGGGAAGATCCTCCGGTC
This sequence comes from Nuphar pumila, assembly GCF_984573655.1. Lineage (NCBI taxonomy): Eukaryota > Viridiplantae > Streptophyta > Magnoliopsida > Nymphaeales > Nymphaeaceae > Nuphar > Nuphar pumila. The sequence continues at coordinate 87,967,189 of NC_143257.1, read as the reverse complement.
GATGCGGCTCACCGGATTCCAGGCATCGAATCTCGGCGATGCCATCGACGTCGTTAATGGAATGGTTGGTAGTATTTGTTGTTCTTTTTTTTTCGACAGAGAAGGCAGGGGTTAGGCAGACCCCTACCAGTTATACAACCATACCATTTGGGGTTCGAACTTGCAACGTCCCAACACAAGGTGACGTGCACTAACTGCTCCTGCCAGACAAGCGGAGCCCCCCCCCCCCCCCCCCCCCCCCCGTTGGTAGTAGTTTTTTTATTCTTCTTTTCCTTGTTTTTTTTCCTGTGAAGTTCTTGGTGAATGAAAGGGTAGAGAAACTAAGGGATTGGGATCTTTGTGGTTTGTATAACTATGCTTATTCGTTGTAGATGAACTGTAAATTTTTTTTACTGAAAAGTTGATTGTTTATGCTATTTTTGATCTGTGAAAGAAACTTTCTTGGTTGAAGACGGACTGTATTTTTTTCTTTTTTGTTTCAATGGAGATAAAAAGTTGATATTTTAGGTCAATCAAATTGTTGGTGTAAGCTATCAAACTGATTTTTGTTTATTTTGTGCAAAAAAGGGTTATTTGGGTAAGATAAATAGAATTTTATGATGATTACATTGTTAGGAGTATGTTTTGTTCATTTGCCACAATTTACTTAACTTTAATTTCGGAGAAGTTTTATTGTCTTTTTTTTTCTCTTCCCATGATTCTGTTCAGTTTGAATGGTTTATTTAGTTAAGCAAGCAGAAAGACTGTTTGTAGATTGAATTGTGAGAACAAAATTCTCTCATTTGTCTGGTTACTTGTTTTGGTAAAAAAGATCTTTGGATTGGTTACTAATTATCTTTCTCCTTTATTTCACTTTGTGAGTCGACTAGGATTCAGCGGTCCTGAGTAAATAGTGAGGTGATCTCAATACTCAGGCATATACCCAGCAGACGCTTTCGATGCTGTAGCTGTAGATTGAGTGTACTGTGAAAGTGGCTACAACCTTGGTTGGCCTGAATAAATGTATGATGAATTGGCCAAGTGTGTCAGTCCTCAGCCAAGATGTCTGATCTCTGCAGTACTTCGTTGAATACACCAAGTCTCCCTCGAGTCAAGCCATCTAATTGATTCAAGTATTACTTGGGGGACATTTGGCATGCCCGCCTAGGAATCATGTGATATGGAATTGCAAGCAGCCCCTTTGTGATTCCAAATCACATGCAAATGAAAGATCGACTCTCATTTGCCACCGCAAATGAGTTGTTCTCTCACGACTCCATTCCCTCACATTTGCTTTGATTTGAGGGAATGGATTTGATGAGAATCGTTCCCTCATTTGGGTGAGAGAACGATTCTTATCTGATGTAGACAAACACACCCTTAATGTATGTGACTGGGAAAGTATATTGAAGACCCAGTAGATGGTAGTGATCAGTTAAGGTTCCATGGATTCAGTCAAGTCCTGTATAGACTTGGACAGGCTTCTGGATTTACATGCAAATCCCTTGAGATTAGTTAACATAACCTTTGACTAGTCTGAGACCTAATCACGTCTGAGTCTGTGGATATAACTTAGTCTAATTTAATTTTGATCTTTTTGGTTGAAGCTAGATTGGCGGCTTGTTGATGAACCTATAAGTGAAGAATGTGATGAAGAGGAGAGGGAATTGAATTTCAGGGAGTCTACTAAATGCAAAGTGTTTCTTGGATTCACCTCGAATCTGATCTCCTCGGGATTGAGAGAAACAATTCGGTTTCTTGTTGAGCATCACTTGGTGAGCAGTTCTTATGTTTGTTATTTTTCATTCGTTCTTTAGGAATTAGAGAGTACAATACTTATTCTGGATCTTATTGGTTGAGCTTTAGATACTAATATGTTGCTGAATGTTTGAATGAATTTTTTTAACAAGAAATTAGTTTTGGCTTTCCTTTGAACTCATGTTTTTTTGTTCTTGCCATCTTATTTGTCTCCAACTGAGTACTTCTTAAATAACCATAGTCATCATCTTTCTTTCCATGGAAATCTAGTTTTTTTTTTAAATTTTTTGTTGTTTTCTTTTTACTTAGTTTTTCATAAAAGCTTAATTTTTCCATAGCTTGATATTTTCACAATAGCATGTTATTTTTGTAATATACACAAAATAATATTCTTAACAATAATAGACATTGGCGTTTTCGATAGATTGCAAGTTATTGATAAAGCCTTTGGTATATATATATATATATATATATATATATATATATATATATATATATATATATATATTCATTTTGTACATCCAGTTGAAAAGCTTTTCTGTTAAAAATTCTATTCTGTTGATAGTTTATGCCTTTTGTAATATGATTTGATGAATACATGAACGTATACTTTCTTAGTTTTGAATGTTTTTCAAAAATTTTCTTTTCTTTTCAAAATATCAGAGACTTGTTGGAGGAGAACTGTTGTTCATAAAATATCCCCAAAAACTACAGATTGCTATGTGCAACTGTGCCTTTGTTTTGTGTCCTCGATTTCTGGGTTAAAACTAAAAAAATAGGCAAATAATTTTTCAAGCATTAAATTCCATGTTTTAAATTCTTGTTGAATTTTGGGCACCTTCATCTTGGCACTTCTAGACAATCTTTGTGATCTTAAATGAGTCCATGTTAGTGTTTGAACAGTTCCGTTTAATATAAATTTGCATTATGTGGCTTCAATTAGGCTTGCTTGTGGCTACTGGACTGTTGAAGTTCAGTTATTAACAGTAGCAAGGCATTGAGCTGATCTCTCATGAAGATGGCTGAATGTAAATGTGTGGCAATAGAACCAGTTACTTTTTTTCAGGAAAGAGTACTCTGGAGTTTGTTCTACTTGATTAATAGTCAAGTTGGGGTGTAGCCCTTGGTGGGATTCAAACCTGAATACTCTCAGCTTTGGTGTTCACTACAACATTTATCCCCTAGATGAGTGAAGTTTTTGACACGGATAGCACTGTGTAATGAAATTTTTGACCCAGTCCATCTAGGCTTGCTATGCTCTGATAATTGCCTAGTAGCAGAAGCTAGGCAGCAGTGTAGGAGACGTAGGCAACATAAGGGGTGACTTTGGTGGTCAACCTAGGCATTCTTAGCTAGTGGCATAGGTGTCTTAGGCTTTTTTTTCAATAATTTTTTCATTTCATTGTAATTCCTGTGAAGCCTAGGCATGCCTAGGTGAGCAAAGGACCACATGAAGCCCAACAAGTAGGCATCGTCTAGCACTTTTGATTACTTAAGAATAGGGTCATTTCCCTGTAGTTTTGTGTTTTGACTATGTCTAACTGTATGCAAAGTCAAATAGTACCTAAAACATGAATTGCAAAGTCAAATAGTACCTAAAACATGTAGGCATCGCCTTGCATCATTTTAGTCAAACCAGATGGAGTCACACCAACAATCTCGATTCAAACTCTCTGGCTGTACCTCTAAGTGCTGGTGATCAATGATGAAATTTATGTTTCTTTCCTCTTGGATACTTTTTCCTTGTCAGTTATAACAATTTCGATTGTTCTCAAGGACAACTTTAAGTTTGACTTCTATTTGATACAATCTTGTTTGTACTTTTGGGAGTTGAGCTGTCCTTAGCTTATATAATCTTGTACCCTGGCCTTGGATAAACACCACATCACTTCAATTATTATTATATTGTAATAGAAGTTTTCCTTTTTGAAATTAATCAATCATATTGAAGTATTGTGCTCAGTTTATCTGTCATTCAGTAGTTTTCTTGCTAGGAGGGGGCCTTGGCCACTACACAGGTGTATAATGAAAAACTAGAGTGTGCACAAGTAAATGCCACTAATGGCTACAGGAGTGCAAAGTGCACAAATACAAAGCCACACAAGGCTAATACAAAAGCCAGTAATGGGCAAATACAAAGAGCCACAAGGGCGCACACACACAACACTCGCAAAAGTGAATCAAAGCGAGGTCACAAGTAAAAAAAATAATGTTTAGATTCATAAAATGCTTAAGCTACGCATACTACATAGAGGGGGCAAAAGCCCCTTTATATAGGCAATACATGAGGGCCTTGGAAGGCTCATAGAGTCATTGGAGAGCTCCCAACTACTCTATGGTCAAAAGACCAAAAAGCCCAAGTCCAAAAAAATAAAGGCAAAATAAAATAAAAAAAGACAAATCTACTACTAATGGATAGTACCTATTATACATATAAAATGACCAAAATGCTCCTAGAGGGCATGACCTATTACATTTGCGTGCACACACACACACACACACACACACATATATATATATATTAACATCTACACCATATTTTAACACTCCCCTTCAAACTTATGGTGTGATACCGAAAGTTTGCTAGGGAGAAAAATAAAGCAAGGTTAAAGAAGAACTTAAGAAATCTACAAGCTGACATTTTGAAGTCATATAGAAACTCAATTGTCCCTCTTAGATATTCTTCTCATACGTAATGACAATCCATCTATATGTGCTTTGTTCCCTTATGGAAGGTGTGGTCGCTTGCAATATAGATTGAGGTTTAGAGATGTCAACACCCATGTCTTTGAGAAGGCTTCTTAACCATACAAGCTCCATAGTTGTAGTCATGGCATAATACTTAGCTTTGGTTGAAGATAACGAGATTTTTTGTTGCTTCTTTCACCTCCATGATATTAAAGAATTCCCTAACAACATACAAAACCAGTTGTTGAAATTCTATCGTTAGGGTTTCCTCCCTGATTTGCATCAATATAAGCCATTAATTCTAAAGAAGAAGATGAGGATAAGAAAATCCCTTTAGTTATGAAAATTTTGATATATCTAATTATCTTTAAGATTGTACTCATATGCATAATGGTTGGTGTATGTTGAAATTGGTTTGCATGAACTATTTCAGGTCTTGTAATCCATAAGTAGGTGAGAGATCCAATCAGTTGTCTATATGGTGTTGGATCTTATAGTAGTGTTCAATCTTCTAGCCTATGTTTTACATTGACAACTTTCAGAGTATCCACTTTCTTGTCATTGAAAATTCCTAATTTAACAATAATATCGACAATAAGCTTCATTTGAGACAGAATGTATCTTCTAGGTAAGTACGCCATCTCTATACCTAGAAAATATCTCAAATAACTTAGGTCAGACATATCAAATTTTTTTTTACGAATAATCTTTATTTCATCAACTTCCTTTTTGTCACTCCTAGTAATTATCATATTATCTACATACAATAGAAGTATAACAATGTTAGTACATGTATTCTTGACTAAAAAAGTAGTATTAATAGCCCAAACTTATCATAATTTTACTAAATCTATCATACTAAGTCTTCGGGGGCTTGTTTAAGCCAATACAATGCTTTTATGTAAGGTTCTAAGTATCGTATCGTTACCTGCATTGGTCGGGCCCAAAATAAGATACACATCGTATAATAAAAAATCATAAATTTTTAATAAAAAATTACAAAAAAATCATGAAAAATCAGAAAAAAATAACAAAAAATCTAAAAAAAACATAAAACATGAAACAATGACGTATTGCACAAAACACAACCATAAAATCACATATAAATCATTTATGTCTTTATGAGCTGCATAAGACATCATCAAACATCAACTATCTCACAATAACAATGCAAAATATTAAATATATTGTAATTAAGAACATGTTACAAGACTCATACTTTCATATTACATAAGCAAAAATATTATGGCAATAGTTGCACTCGATTTTCAATTGGTTTCCACTCATTACTTAGTATCTCATTGCCATGCCGGATCATCTGATGTCATCTTTGTTGGAGTGTGGAGCCCGATTTCTACCTTGATATAAATTTCTAATTTCTGCGGATTCAACTTCGTGTTTAGTTGGCGGGGGGTTACAGGGGGGCAGTGCCCCTCGAGGCAGAAATTTTTTGGAAGGTAGCTTTGTAATTTTACTCATAATAATTTTTTTTTACCTTAACCCACTTCCTTGAGTGGAAAAATGGTGAAAATGCACTTTTACTTTAGCAAACCGCAAAATCCCTCTCCCTTGCGCATTGATCAGCCCCAAAATCGCTCTCATGAGTCCTAGTGTGTGTGAATACCTCTCTAATGACTTCTACACAAATGAAAGAGTCAACCCTCAAGAGGTTTTTATAACACAAAATTAAAAAATTATGATTCAACCCTTTTTTAACTGTACTAATCATGTATCGTATGATGTATCATACGATATGGTGCGATACGTACAACATTGCTTATAAAATGACACTTAAAATAAGAGACAAGCCGCAATATTCAAGTGTATCAGCTACTAGAACAAGAGCATAATATAAACACACAAAAAGTGTGAATAACTAATGGATGTACATAACTCACCACATTAAAAAATAACATCTTTTGTTTACATAAAATGACACTTAAATAAGAGACAAACCTCAATATTCAAGTGTATCAGCTACTAGAACAAGTCATAATACAAACACACAAAAAGTATGAATAAGCAACAGGTGCACATAACTCACTATTAACATCTCTTGTCTACATAAAATGACACTTAAATAAGAGGCATAATAAGAGAAAACACGAGCTAAGAGAACTTGTAATGAAAACAAACTAGTGTCGCCAAGAAGAGTAAATATATCAATTTTAACAATCTTTTGAAATACTATAGTTTAAAAAATAAATAACCATAACATATAAACATAATTATAAGCATCCAACATAATAATAATGGCCAAATAAACAAATGAGTGATACAACACACTCATAAAACAACAATCTAAACTGGAAAAAAAATGAGGTGCACACAACTCACCCCAACAAACATCTTAGGTTCAACAAAGCTAATATAAAATCAATCAGATGTAGGACAAGTGTCAACACAACACTCATAAACTTGATAATTAAGACTAATAAGATGGCTTGAGGTGCACACATAACTCACCTCAATGACTAACTCTGACCCAACAACAACAACGCCAAAAAAAGAAATGATGCATCATATAAAAACCTGTGATGGACAAAACAAATGCCATAAAAAGGCGATACAATCACATGAAAATCAATTTTCAATTATTGGGGTTCATATATAAGAACTAATTTGAAAAAACAAAGTTTCAGATCAAATCCAATAACGGTAGACAAAAAACATAGAATGAATAGGCCTTAATTACGAACATGGTCCACCAAATAGATACAAAAATAGACAAGCATCAACAAAGAACCCACTATGAGATTCACACAAGAAGGCAGAATAAAAAAATAATATTTCATTCAATATCACAAGTGTGCAAAAGAAACTTTAATGCTTAAAACTCATGTGAGGTATCATGATGCAAATGCAATCACACAACAAGACAAAATGTCCACCGATGAGAGTCTTCAATTTCGAACAAGTATGTCCACACCCACAAGGGGCATACACAAAGAAGACACTCATAATTCTCAAATTAGTATTTTATTAATACCATGAATGCAAAAAAGCATTATACTTAAATCCTATGAAAAAACATGTAAAATAATTTTCACTAAAGAGTCATGAGACTAAGAAATAACACAATCACAAGGGACACAAAAAAAGAGTCAACAAGAGAAACTCACAATGACATAACTATCTTTGATCATTTTAAAAGGCATTCATAAAAGTGAATAATTCTCATTATGCTCAATATCTTATGCACGAATAGGCAATCTCATTCATTAATGTGTATGGAAGACAATCATAAGTGCACAAGGATCATATATCAATATAAAGAAATCATTTATTCTAATTTCAAAAATAACAAGGTGACCATGATCACTAAGGTCCTGACAACATATAATTTTTAATGCATTACAAAATATGTATTAAAAATTATATGTTGTCAGGACCTTAGTGATCATGGTCACCTTGTTATTTTTGCTATAGTGATGGATGAGCTTACGAGATCAATTCAAGGATCTGCTTTAAGCCCTTTCCTATTTGCTATAGTGATGGATGAGCTTACGAGATCAATTCAAGAAAATGTGCCGTGGTGTATGTTGTTTGCTGATGATATTGTTTTGATTGATGAGTCTAGAGCTGGGGTTAATGCTAAGTTAGAATTATGGAGACAAACATTGGAAGCAAGAGGTTTTAAGTTGAGTAAGAGTAAGACAAAATACATGGAATGTCGATTTAGTAAGCAACGAAGTAGTGATGGGAGTGTAGTGAAGCTTGGTGAGCACGAAATACCGGTGGATGATTCTTTCAAATATTTGGGATCTATCATTCAAAAGTATGGAGAAATTTATGGAGATGTAAATCATAAGATAAAGGTTGGGTGGATGAAATGGAAGAGTGCAACTGGAGTGTTGTGCGATCGTAGAATGCCATTGCGGTTGAAGGGAAAGTTTTATAGGACGACTATTAGGCCCGCTTTACTATATAGTACGGAATGTTGGGCTGCCAAGAGACATCATATTCAAAAAATGAGTGTAGCTGAGATGCGTATGCTGAGATGGATGTGTGAAAATACAATAAAAGATAAGATTCAGAACGAGGAGATACGTAAGAAGGTAGGCGTTGCACCCATTGAAAATAAGATGAGAGAGAATCGTTTACGGTGGTTTGGACATATTCGACGAAGGCCTAATGATGCTCTAGTTCAAAGGATGGAGAAATGAAAAATTATATTAGTTAAAAGAGGTCGGGGTAGGCCTAGGAAGACATGGATGGAGGTGATAAGAAAGGATATAAATGCTTTGAACCTCACCGAGGACATGGCATTGGATAGAAATGAATGGAGGAGAAGGATTCATGTGGAAGACCCATAATGATTTTCTTTGTTGGTTCATATCGCCGACCCCAATTGTTTTGGGATGAAGGCATAGTTGTTGTTGTTGTTGTTGTACAAAATATTTTGTGTTTCATATAAGAATATATCAAAGAGAAAGGAAAGAAAAAATTCAAATACAAGTTAAGCAAAATCTCATAAAATCATACTTGTGAATGACACACAAAACTATTTAAAAATAAATATTTTAAATAATTTTAAAGCATTGACAAATTTTCAAAAAACAAAACAAATTTCAATATAATAAATATGAACATGATTTGACATTTATAATCATGAAGTGTTCAAATAAAGCATCTAAATGCCAACACCACATGCTCAAGAATATTAGATCATATACATACATATTAAATAAATCAAATTCAAAAAATCTAAGGCGCAAACTAGATCTCATAAAAGCATACACATCATTTCACAAGATCAAACAAATTTTATAAACCATATAAAACAAAAGAAAAAATAAACCCAATGATAATTTTGAAAAGCATTTAAGGATTTTAGTTTTTAACAAAAGGAACAAATAACTTTTTAAAAAAGAAGAAGAAATGAGTGCTTTCTCATGCATAATGCATGAGATAGATAACTCAAGAAACACTAAGGATTTATGATGCATACCGGGTCAAGATTTTCCTTGAATCCAAGCCACACAATGATCATAAACCTTCACGAAGCACGATCTTGAACCAAAGAATCCCAAGACCCGAAAAGGCAACATACCAAGAAGGATTTCTTGGCTCTGATACCATATAATGAACTATGCGGAAATACAAAACGATGGCCTTTAAGGGCTTATAAAATCATAAACACAAAGTGCACATGCACATACACAAGCCCAACTAAGGGACAATACAAGAGCACGAAGGCATAACACAAACACTAAAGAGAAGAACACAAGAATGCAAAAAATATTCATCTTATTGAGCATGAATGCTTAAGAGAAGCATTAGATACAAGAGGGGGAATTGCCCCATTTATATAGACAAAGGGAGAGAACTTAGTGCTCTTGGGACCACTCCCAATGGCTCTAAGAGTTAAGGACCATAATGCCCTTAGCTTAAAACAAAAAGACAAAAAGACAAAAGGAAAGAAAATAAAGAAATAAAGACTAAAGTGCTCCTAATAGGCACTTTCTGTTACAATTCTGTGAAATGACAAAAATATCCCTAGAAGGTATTACCTATTACATCGTTATAAATAAAATATATATACATGTCAATGTTGTGAAAAGTGTCGAGGCGTAGCGAGGCACTCCACCAAAATCTGAGGCGAGGCGTAAGCCTCGAGGCGTAAAGCGTAAGCCTCAAAGTTTTTTTTTTAAACTTAAAAAAACTATAAAAAATATCTAAAATTATAAATAAATAAAAAATTCTTTATTGATGAAGCAAATACCAACAAGAAATAAAAATCCAAATAAATACTGAAAAAATATAAGATTAACATGTAAAAATAACATTAATGCAACAACTTGATCTATGTAAGTATCTAAGAAATAAAACATGAGCATTCATTAAATAAAAAATTAACATTAACAACAAAATGCATATTAGCATTAACAATATCATGTCATAATTAGAAAATGCATTTTAGCATTAACAACGAAATATATATATATATATATATATATATATATATATATATATATATATATATATATATATATTAGAAAATGCATGTTTTCATTTCCATATATATAGAGGGTTGTCACTGCATGTAATTGCATGACTTGATTTTGCCACTAAAAGGGTTTAACGTCACGTTCTAGAAGAGATTATTGCTCCTACGAAATTGAATACATTGAACAAGTTGACACGATGATAATAATTTTCTGTGAAACGAAGCAACTAATCTCAATGACTTCATTAACGTGGTTGCTTTGAGTGTCTATTAGATTGCAAGTTGGTGAACCTGCTACTAAGGGTGTCAATGGATTGGGTATGGCCCGATCCTGACACATATTGGATCTTATAGGGCCAGGGTTTGGTTGCAAAGAAGGGATTTTGATTAATTATTCAGGTTGGACGCATGAGGTCCGATTATTATATGGGTTGGGTATGGTTTATAAAAGTTTATACCAAACCAGGTATGACTAGAGTTTCGGTTAAGATTCTCAAATTTTCAATGTAAAATAATTAAAAATATTATTTTGCCAGGTATGGACTGGGTCTAGTTTATGTAATTTTTATCGGATCTGGGTATAGTTTTTCTTATAAAAATCCAGTTAAACCCAAATCTTGATCTGATACCTATATTACTTAGTCGGATTCAGGTTTGGACCCACTCATTTTAACATAGGTCCAACTGATGAGTTGTGGAGCCTGATTCAGAGTTTTTCCCTTGCAGTAAGGGGGGTCTGGGGGCTCCCCCGACGCGTTCAGCGGGCGGGGGTCCAGGGGGGCCGCCCCTGGCGGGGTGGTGAAATTCCACTAGAGGGGGGGTGAATAGTGAAATACGATAAAGATCGATAAAATAAAATAATCAGGCAATAAAGCACAACACATAAAACACAGAATTTATACTGGTTCAGTCAATACCCAGACCTACATCCAGTCCCCAAGCAAACCACTTGAGCTTTCCACTATAACATCCGAGTCACCGGATAAATAGTACAACACCCTCTTCCTCAGAGGTCTTCTTCTCTCAACAGAGAAGGGGCACACCCTCTTCCACAGAGGTCTTCTTCTCTCAACAGAGAAGGACAACACCCTCTTTCTCAGAGGTCTACTTCTTTCAACAAAGAAAGAATACAGTGAATAACAGAAAGTTACAATACTTCCTATAGAACCTTCAGAATGATATGAATGCACGAATGAAGGATTCTCAGAATGTTTTGTTTGTCACTCAGAGGATACTCTTTGTCAAAGAGCTGGACTTGACTTTTTCTCTTTTCTTTCTTTTCTTTTTCTCTTTCTTTTTCAAGGCTCTCTTTTCAAATAATGAATAGAATTTTTCTCGTTGTAAGCTCACACGTCTATTCTATTCCATGTTGAATAGTTTATTTGAGTGTGTTTATATAGCTTTTTAAAAAAGTAGTCGTTACATTTTGAAATCGTAGCCTTTTTGAAATGTGAAATGTTATGTCATTTCAAAAACATCTTTTAGAGAAATTCGAGAATGCCTTTTTCCATAAAAGTAAAATATAGGGTACACTAGTCGTTGTAATATTTTAGGTAATACATATTTTATGTAAAAAGTCTATTTCTTACAATAGTACATTGAACGTTGGATTGTAGTTTTTGTCTTTATTCTAATTAATGATTTGAGGTACATAAGTACTTCTTTACTTTAAATGAGTGTAAGTACAATGAGTGCTTTGAGATATTTATTTGTACATAGTCATGTCAAGTGTTTTCTTTATGTTGTGTTTTTCAAAGTCTTCAGAGAGAATGAGGACTACAAGAAAGTCGACATTCTTGAGAAGGATATTTGACAAGGATTTCTTACAGGAGGTATTTAATGCTTGTACAAAGAGAATGATGACTTCAAGTAAGTCGACATTCTATGGGTTTGTAAAAATGTAACTAGAGTCTTTATCAAAACATATTATATTTGTTTTTATTTATGTAGCCGATTTCATGTTTTGTCTTTTACCCATATTTTAAAATTATTTCTTTAAAGAAGATAACTAGAGTTTTTTCAAAAACATATTATATTTGTTTTTCTTTATGTAGCCGATTTCATGTTTTGTCTTTTACCCATATTAAAATCATTTCTTTAAAGAAGGTAACTAGAGTCTTTTCAAAAATATTATATTTGTTTTTCTTTATGTAGCCGATTTCATGTTTTGTCTTTTTCCTACATTTCTTTTCATGTTGTCTTGTATATGATGTAAGGTACAATTATTACATTTTGAAATCATGTCAAAATACCTTTTTCATAAATGGTTGTAAGAAGGTACAATTATTAGTTTTCAAAAAGGAGCTTTTTGAAACTATCGTATACTTTTATGATATAGTTTTTATGAATGAGTATGTAATATGCAATATGCATGTTCCTGAAGGTTCTGTTACATATGACTCTAAAGAAGAAAAAAATCTTCATCTTGATGTAGCCGATCTCTTCAGTTGAACTTTAGGAATGCATGACTCATCAAGCTTTTTCTTTAAGGAGTATGATTGCACTAGTTGTACTTGAACAAGAAGTCTCCATCCTTTTTGAGTGAGATATCCTTGCATCAAATACTCGTTAGATTTATGGCAAAACATATTCAGTCATAATATAACATTTTTCAAGAGGACATATTATCATATCATATAAAATCAAATACGACAGTGTATCATATTATGTGACATCAAAACATAGTTTCTCAACATTCTCCCCCTTTTTGATGATGACAAAATATGCTCCCCCTGTCAAAAAGACATTATGCATAGAAATAATAATATGACAAAATATTAAAAACTGTTTAAAGAGAGTATTTCTCCAATAATGGAGACAAGATTTCTCCCCCTTTGTCATGGACAAAAAGGAAGGGATCAGAGTAAGAGAGTTATTACAGACCAAAAGTAATTAAAAGTTATTACAGACAAAAAAAAAGTTTATTTTGAGCCGGAGGAAGGGTGAAACTTTTGGAGTAATGCATCTTGGCCGAGTTGTAGTGAAGCTTGATTCTTCAGAAGGAGATCCTGGGTGTTCTGAATATTGACAATAGCTGTGAAGATGTCAAGGTTAGAAGTTGCTGCTTGATCTGCTTCTTGAGGGCCTTCGTCGTCAGAGTTTAGAGGAGAGGACTCTTCTTCATGAAGAGAGGAGTCATCAATTATATTATTTGAGTAGTAGACGACATCGGTTGCAAGAGGAATATGGAAGAATTCAAGAATGAGTGAGATGAAGTATCCGAAGGGAAGAGACTTAAAAGAACAAAAGTTGATCATGTTGTGGAAGATGACACTGGACCAGTTGATAGGAAAGACAAAGAAGATGGCATAAAGAAGAATGGAGACTTCATTTGCAATAAATCCCCTGGAGGGCGACTTGGGGACGATATTGGAGAAAAGAATTTTGGACAACAACAGAGCATGAGGTTGAAGATTGCTCTCATGCCATGGGAAGTGAGTGGAGCGAGTGGAGAGGAGGATTTTCTGAAACATAGAGTGGTCGAGAGGAACAACGTTGGGAAGTTCAATACCGTAAGAAGAAATATTCAAAATATTGCCTAACTGAGATATGTCAAAGGAGAAAATTTTTCTATGTACCATGGAAGTGATAGAAGAGTGATCATGGTCGATACTATTGATCATGGTCGATACTATTGCTTTGCATAGTTTATCAACAATGTTGAAACTTTTGAACAAGTACTATTGCTGAATATAGTAATGAATATACTTTAAGCTTATTTTGAATATGCGTGACTTTTTTAATTTTGCAACTTTTTGCCAAACACCTTACATGTTATACCCCACATAGAAGCTAGAACTTATTTCAAATGTTTGTTAGATGGCATGGGCTGGACGTTGCAATGACATCATGGACACCCTGATCAACTTGGTGGGTGTGCTGAGGTTATGAGAGCCATGAGAGTTAACCTATAGCAGGTTGCCCTGGATTGATCGCATGTCAGTAATGAAGTTGCTTACAAGGGATTCATGGATATGAGTCCTCCCGCATTTATTGAAAAGACAGACATGGAAGCAACAAAGAATTGGGTATGAGAAATTGAAAGGATTTTCCATGTACTCGAGGTCCCAGATGACCGCAAGGTCACTTTTGGGACATACCATATGAAAGAAAATGCAACACAATTATGAAAAACAATCAACGAAGTCAAGTTCCTAAGTGGACCAATCACCTAGAAATAATTCATCGAGGTATTCTATGCAGGTTACTTTCCAAAGCATAAGAGGAGCAGAAAGATGTACAAGTTTTTGGAATTTCAGCAAGGCAGATCAACCTTTGCCGATTACATTATGAAGTTTCGGGGCTTAGAGCGTTATTGTAATATCGCGTATTTTGGTACTTAGTCATTTTACATTTTTTGTCAAAAAACTAGCTAAGTCTGGGAGAAAAATCGTTTGAGGATCCATTTTTAGACTGATGTCTTTGAGTCTAGGCTTGGCCTGGGTTCCATCGACAAGGTCGTGACGAGCCAATCGAAGCGAGATAACGAGTTTTAATTTTGACTTTTAAATTCAAGCAAAATTTGGGTTATTTTTGGGCGAAATTCAGAATTTGATATTAGTGTTATATATCGTTGGATGCGTCTTGGAATTATGAGCGCATTGATATTTTATTTTCCTCGATTTCGGGCTATGGTTGGTCCGAAAATTGCATTTTTCTAAAAATTGAGCAGTTTGTCAAAACAGATCCGGAGTTGGATAAGATTGGATTCAATGCATAAGATCCGAATTATTATGAATTTGGACCTTATGCAAGACCCACTTTAATCTGGATTTAATACAAATCTTGATCCATTTTTGTTTTGAGCATGAGTTTAGATTTCTGGATCCAGATCCAAATCCAAGCCCCATGATTTTTCTAGCTTTAAATTGAATATAAAGTTTTAATTTGGGGTTTAATAAGGTTAGGGAGCCTTCTGAGTTAATTTGGTTATTTTTGAAAGTTTTTAGATAATTTTAATTAATTAATATTTAATAATTAATTGATTAATATTAATTTTGAATTTCTATTTTCGGGCTGAGTAGGACTTTTTAAAAGAGTCCTTATTCTTGCTTAAGAGAGGTTAAGAAAGAGTTTTAAAAGTTTTTAAAAGGAAAAAATTACCAAATGTAGAAAAGTCAACTTTTTAAAGGGTTTCAAAAAATTTGAAAACTTGAGGGAGTGAGAGAGTTCCATCTTTTGGAAACTCTCTTAGAGAGGGCTGGAGAAAAGGGGGGGTGTCACCCCCTCTGTCACTCATTATATAAAGAAAAAAAAAGAGAGAAAAGGAAAAGGAGAAAGAAAGAGGGAAAGAGGAGAGATGAAAGAGATGAAGAAGGAGATCTTCTTCTCTAGCCATCCAACCTTTGATCCATCATTGTTTTTCTCATTTCTTTCGATCCATGCAAAGGTACGGGTCTCATCTTTTGAATATAGGTGAGAAATCGAATGTCAGTTCGATTTTATGTAATATCTTGGACGAAATCCATGGGAAAAACGTTTATATGGTTGATTTTTCAAAAACGCATAGCCATGGATCTTCCTCCATGGCTGAATTCTTGTTTTTCTTGCATCTTTTTCATAAGAAAAATTTATGTACATATGATAACAGAATTTTATTAGGTGATAGGAGTGGTTCGTTTAGAACCCTCTTGGGTGACAATTGATTTTAATGGGTGGATCTTGTTCTGGGTTGATTAAATGCTTGAATGTAGGTGTTAAAAGTATGTTGTATGTATGCATTTGCTAAGAAAATATGTAAGTAAAAGCAAATATTGTGTAATACCTATTTTTTTCATGCATATAATCATGTAGAGTGCATGCATAGTTTTTTTTAAAGAAAAGGTAATAACCAGCCTTCGAGGACCCATACAATTTTTTGTTGGGGACCTCACGGTCTTGCCAAACCAGGTCCAGGCCTGACGTTGTTTCGACAAGTCTGCAAGGCCCGGTTGGACTGTGTCAAGCAGGCTTGCCAAGCCTCAGGGCTCAGTCGAGTGGCTCGACTGAGCCAGCCCAGGTCAAAACAATAACAAAAAAAAAGAAAGGGTTCTATTTTGTTTTTTTAAAACTGGTGGGCTTGGGCCCCAGCCGACTAGGTCGGCTGGGCTATGTGGATGACCCAGCCGACAGGGTCGGTTGGGTCATGCTTTATTAAAAAAGAAAGAAAGAAGGGGAGCTAATAATAATAAAAAATTAGTGGTTGTCTAGCCCTGACAACACACATAGGCCCGGGTTGGGCCTGTGCATGGGCTGTCAGGCCCAACCGACAGGGTCGGCTGGGCTGACTTGGCTAGCCCGGCCTGGCAGGCAATCTGGCTCGGGGTTGACCCAACCCGACCCAGCTGACTAAGGTCAGTTGGGCCTGCTTGAAACCCCAGTTGACTGGGTGTAAACCCTTTATTTTAAAAAAAGAGAAAGGGGTATGTATGCGCAGGTGTTGGGTTCTTGTCCTAAAAAAAAGATTCTTCTTGCATGTGTTGTGTATGCATTGATGTTCATTTCAATGAGAAACAATTCATATTGTGGGGTGTGTATGTTCATTTAAAAAGGGAAAATAGTGCACTGATAATCATGTAATCTTGAAAAAGAATGCATTTTTCTATGTTTATGCAGAATTTAATTAGAGCATGCATTTTGCTACATATATGCAGAATTTAAGGAGCATATGCATTGATTTATTTAGATCATGCAAGTTGCATGATTATGCACACTCGATGAGAATACGCATTTACATGAGCATATACATTTAAAAGAAATATGCATTGGCATGGATACATGTATGTAAATGAAAGGATGCACTTGACGTAGTTGCATATATGAATGTGCATTTGGAACATGTGATCCATGCTATAAGTGGAATATTACTTTGGTCTTTGTATATGGTGCATCGATGATCCAAGTAAATCATCGCAGGCCTAGAGAGCCTTGAGTACTAGATGCTCCTTCTTTATTTACTTTTAAATGCATTACAAAAATCACATTTATTTTTATTGCATTGTGTTTATATTGTTATATATATTTTTTGATGGGCGAGAGTCCCGTGATGACTCTCGCAGGGGTGGATGCGAGTTTTTGCCTTTGATTTTACATGCTAAATTGCAAAACTTAATAATTGGTATTTAATAAAAAGATAATGAATAAGAACAATGTAATATTACATTCTGAGATCTCTTATCGAAAGAATGAGCATCTTAGAGATTCGATTTTGGGAGACCACGAGAATACAAAAACTCCGTGTGTACTAATGATTACCCCTGAACCCGATATTGAGGTTCTTTCCCTTGACCACGGTTTTAGGGAGAGTCCGTCACTTGACCTGAAAGTGGTGTGTTAGATAGAGCTGTTGTTTTGGTATATCATGAAAGTGACACTATTGGATGTGGAGGTCTTTAGTTTCCTGACATTAGATGTGAAGGTCTAATATTCTGAAGGTTTAATATTCTGAAGGTGATTCAGTCGAGGGCTAAGTTTAAAACCTAGTAATAAAATATAACGTGTGTGCTAAGTTACACTGAAAACCCTACTTGACCTTAAAAAATTATACTCGTTTGGTATATCCGCGGGCAATGGTAATTAAAAAGAGGAACTTAAATTGTGTGCATTTAATAAGGACATGCATATGAAAGAAAAACTATAATGAAAGATAATAATTTACTCATGCATTGCACTGAAATCATACATATTCCTGCTATACATTAGATCATGCATATTTACCTATTTCTTTATTTGTTACTTATTGATGAATGCATAATATTGTTTCCTAAAGCATGCTAAATGGTTGTGTTGCTAAATTTGTGATCCCTGTTATTTATTAAATGTTCTCTCATGCTTAATAATTATTTTTTATTGCATGAATGCTTAATTGAATTATAATTTTTTTATAATTGCATACCTCTAAATTATTACATGAATCTTATCTGTATTCTTTATTCTCATTTATTTCATTAGAGGTACTTATACGTAAAATTCTTCAGATTTCTAACACCCTTACTTTTATGGTTTTCACAGCCACAGAGAATCAATGAAGCGACTAGCTTCTGGGAGAGCTACGAGTGTCACATTTTTGCTAGACAGTTCACAGAGAAACAACATGACTCAATTTTCTTTTATTTACTTTTATGTCATTTAAATAACTCTGATATGTCTCTTATAATTATTGTTAAATACTCTTTCTTTCATGATTAATAAATAATGAGTTGCTATTATTTGAGGTGATAAATGTAAGATCTTTTGTGGTGTGTTTGGCTATCCAATTGACAGTGGAACTGTAAAGGCCTCAGGTCTTTGAGAATATTTCCGTAATTGATTTAAAAAAAATCTATATTTTTAAGGGGTATGAGTTGGGGTCGTTAGAGTTATTGCCCCAATGTCTATTTAGTAGAGGAAGATCAAACAATGAAGTTTGCATGGGGACTGAAGCCAACCCCTACACCAAGGTCTACACTCATGGATCCATGACATTTGATGAGGCTATTAAGCTAGCCACCTTACTTGATACTGACTAGACTGTCTCAAAAGTCCCAACTGCCCAAGTTCATTCAAAAACTCAATTTTTAGGGGATCTCATCCGTCCTGATTGACACACTTGTCATAATAGCACATATAAAAAGGTAGCTAGACACATGTATGTTGCCTTCACTGAGTAGTTTGTGAAGGGTGACTTGGTGCATGGTACCGTGCTAATCATTGGACAAGCATATCTTGTTTCATTTGATTGTGGCGTAACTTATTTATTATCATAAATTTTGTTAAACAATTGAGTGTGCACATTAAATCCCTAAAAAATGCCTTAGAAGTGTATAACCTAGTTGAAAATAATTCTATTTGCATGACTTATGTACTAAACTTAGATGCAGTGTTGGAGGTGCAATACCTGCCCGTTGATGCGATCCTACTCGATATGATCGAATATGATATCATACTTGGTATAGATTGGTTGCATAAGTATCATGCTAAGGTATTATCCCATGAAGTAAGACCGAGGTAGTATTTGTTGTTTTAGGGAATAGGCGACACCCAAGTGGTGCCACTATTTAGGGAATCTTTGACGGTTTGGTGACACCAACATTTGCAGAAAATGCACGGAGAGCAGGAGGTGGTGTTGTGAGTAGGGAAAAAACAGAAGGAGGTGTTGGTGGTGTTGTGAGCAGAGAAAAACAAACGAAAAAGGAGGTGTTGGTGTTGCTTTGAGTAGGGGAAAATAGAAGAAGGAGGTGTTGGTGGTGCTGTTGGCGATAGGGAAGAGGGTAGGCGGTGGTGAGTGGTGGCAATAGTGGCATGCAGTAAGGCGGCTAGCGGCTGCCCTGGTGGCAGGCGTTCAAAAAATAGAAGAAGAATAGGTGAGGAGAGGTGGTGTTTGTAGAACGAAAAAGAAAAATAGAAAAAATAAAGGTGACAGTGGTATTTGCAGAAGTGAAGGGGAAGTGTAGTAAGGCAGTTGGTGGCTGCCTAGTGGTGGGTGTTAGCATAACCGAATTGGAAGAAGGAGGGGAGAGGTGGTCGGACCACCTCTCTTGGCTGAGAGAGAGAGAGAGATATACGTGAATGAGGGGTTAGGGTTGGGTATTTATTGGGGAGAGAATACATAAGAGCGAGTGAGGGAAACATGAGGATTTGAGATTTTTGGGAAAGATGGTTTTTGGGAGAGAGATTGAGATGTGATGGGTGAGAGACTTCAGAAGAGAAGTTTTGGGGGTTTGAAATTGATTTGATGGGTGAGAGGGATCTTTTGGGATTTGGGGTTGATGTGATAGGTGAGAGGGGTCTTTGGGATTGGGATTGGATTATGTTTTGGATCCTTAGATTCAAACCCAAATCTATTATTCATTTGATCCAAATATAAATCCAAAACACAAAAAATGGGTTTTAATTTGGATTGGATCTGCCAAGTGGATCCAATCTCAATTGAATGCATTGATCTATTTGGATCTCTCAGATCTATACAATAGAGTCGAAAAATGATCTCATGCTGAATGAACTTCACATGTTCATCCCATGACTTAGGATGTTTCCCACAATATCGATGCAATATGTATACTACTATACGATTCATCACCTTAGTCTGGACAATATCATGAGGACAATAAACCTATTGTGACGTTTCCACATCAAAGTGAAGTATAGTACTTAACCCCGTTTTCTTTAATGTAATGCCAAAATTTTTTGGGTACAAAAGTTGTTTTGGGTACAAAAGTTGTTTTGGGTAGGTTGACTCATGTGGATACATTAAGATACAAACCCACATGACTTTTGGATTTTATCAGATCCAACATGCTCCAATTGAATATTTCAAATTTAGAATTTTGTATATGGATCGTGATTGGATCCTTACTAAGATCTAGATCTAAATACCTTGTTCGATCTCAAAAATCCAATTTCAATAGCTGAATAATTTGAACTGATGTTTTCATTCATCAATTAGACATAATTGATGAATAATTGGTAATTAATCATCTCAAAATTGGTTACTTATAATATATTAAATTTAATGCGAGAGTAATTGCCAGAAATTCTCCTTTTCATCTATTCAAAAAATTCAAAAATTTTACGAGTATTACAGAGAGGGGGTCTATATAGGCCCTCCCCACACCTATTCTAATTAGAAGACCTCTCCCTCTATCCCTCTCCCAAAATCATGCGGATAGAGAGAGAGAGAGTCCAAATTTAGTTAGGACTTCTCTAGTTTTTTTCAAGTAAGACTCCATAATTAAGAGAAATCCTACTCTCTTAAGAGACAACTTTATTATTTATTTTCTTATTAGATAATTCCTTAAGAGAGAGGTGGGGATGTTCCACCCCCCTTGAGGTCTTCTAATGGTTGGAGTCCATTCCATAGGGACTCCCATGGACTAAGAGGGGGCCACATAAGTGTTGTCCCACTCTTTGGTCCAATTTAATTGGATTAGATCTAATTAACACTAATCACATCTCAATTCAAACTCTTAATCTAAGAGTTCAAATCCAATACATTAATTTAGACTCATATTGGATCCAAACATTAGAATTTAGATCCATCTTTTAGCATATCCAATATCCATTTATTATCTTAATCGAGATCCAGATTACATTCTAATTAAGAATTTACATAATTATTGGATATAAAATGCATTTTTATTTATTTAATATTAGGAAAAAATCTCAAATGTTGCATTGATAGTGATTTCATTCAAGGCATGATAATCTACACAAAAGTGCCAAGCTCTATCTTTCTTCTTGACCAAGAGCATGAGTAAGGAGAATGGACTCACACTAGGCCTAGGCCCGATGATGCCTTGGTCTAACATCTATTGGACAAGCCTCTCATCTTGTCCTTTTGTGATTGACCCACTACCATTTTTTAGTAGAATGTGGTAGTCTTGAGACCATATGGGTGGCTGCCCCTTGTGCTACTCAAAAACATCGAAGCATTGGACCAACACACTTGCAAGTTTCGGCCGACACATGCAACATAAGGTTCGGTTTATCTTTTGGCTCAACCACTCGGGCGGTTAGCAAATAGGCACATTGTTTGCCCTTTAGTAGCATAAAGGAACCCTTGGGTTCTAACTCCATGGTTGTAGGGGCCATAGTCAAAGAAATTTTTTTCCCTCATTATGAAAGTGCATTTCCATAATAGAGAAGTCCCATGCAACCTTTCTCAAGTCCTTCAACCAATGCATCACAAACACTGTCTGTGTTGTGCATTGGAATGACATACAAGTCTACCACAAAGTTAGCTTATTGGAGCCTCAATGTAACATAAGACAAACCTCAACACACTTAAGATCGGTACCATCTTCCACTATAATATAAAAAATCGAGTACTCTTTCAATTTGCACCCCAATGGCACCATGAGCTTATCCCGTATGAAACTGTATGTGCTACCTGTGTCTATCAAAACATTCACTTTATGGTTGCACAATTGCCCTTGAAAGCTCATCAAATGTGACAAAGGGGCTCCTCAAGCCACGAAGCATCTTGGCCGCTTGAAAGTTTAAGGCCTCGAGGGGCATGCTCTGGGCCTAGTGGGGTTGCTTCACTTGTGCCACCAGACTTCTCTTAACATCTTATGGGTTGCAAGTGGATTTACAAGAATAAAAGAAAGTTTGATGGCACTTTTGAGAGGTTTACAAACCAATTAGTTGCTAACGGATTCGATCAAGAAGAGCCAACCACCATTCAAATTGTTTTTGTGTGTAGCTAATGGGGTTGGTTGGTTTGTTAGACAATTAGATGTTAACAATGCTTTCCTTAATGATTTTCTAAAAGAGGATGTATATATAGTTCAACTAATGGGTTTTGAAGACTCTTTGTTTCCTAATTACATTTGAAAACTTGATAAAACCCATGTGACACGTTTCAGGAACTAAGTAATGCTTTGATTAAACATGATTTTGTGAGTTCTAAGATTGATCCATCACTCTTAATTTACAAAAAAGATGGGTTACAAGATTATATCCTAGTTTATGTTATTGATATTTTGGACACCCATAGCTCTACCTTGTTTATCCAAAATCTTATCAAATCCATTGGACCACAGTTCACTTTAATAGAACTTGGGAAGTTACCTTATTTTTATTTTTTCTCAAGGATTAGTTTTATCTCAAAGAAAATATATTTTTGACTTGCTCATGAAAACAAACATAATTGACACTAAGCCAATGACCACTCCCATAGCTGCCAATGTCAAAATGTCTTCCACACGTGGGACAATTTTTTAGAATACTACATTATACAAGAACACAGTCAGAGCTCTTCAGTGTGTGACCATAACTCGTCCAGACTTGACCTGTAGTGTTAATCGGGTTAGTTTATACATCATCCAATGATTGAACACTGGGCAACAATCAAACGAATTTTGAAATATTCTATTCAGTTAGGGTTACTTATAAGGCAGTCCAAGTCCAAGTTGATATCAGTGTACTTAGAGACAAATCAGTTAGGTTGCCCTAACGATAGAAGATTCACTTCAGGATATGCAATATATATTGGGCTTAACTTAATTTTTTGGAGCTCTAGGAAAACAACACGTTGTTTCTGAATCAAGCACAACAGCATAAGCAGTAGCAAATGCAACAACTAAAGTTGTCTGGATCCAGTTTCTCCATAAATTGGTGTGATAATGTTAGCTCATCATACCTAGCAGCCCATTCTACATTTCATGGGATAAGTAAGCACATAGAAATTAATGTGCACTTTGTTCGAAAAAAGGTGGCTAAGAAACAATTGATTGTTCAATATATATCCTCCTAGAATCAAATAGCGGACATTCTCACTAAGCTTTTACCAATAAGCCAATTCATCTTGTTAAGGTCCAAGCTCTGCATCATCTGGAAGACGTTCCGCTTGCAGGAGGCTGTCAAAGACAAAAGTAAATGAAGATGTTCTAATGAGACTAAGATAGAAACTTCTTGGCCAAGAAGGAGTTCTAATGTAGAAAGGATTCCCAAGTCCATTGATATTGGTTTTGTAAAGAGTTTATTAAATCGTCCTCTCAAAGATATCTCAAATTCTATAAATAAAGAACCTCCCTCTCCCTTGTTGATTGTTAAGAGAGAGAGAAACCGTTGACATAGATCCTTGAGGATTAAACCACGTTAAAACGTGTGATGTTGACTCTTGTGGTTTGCTATGCAACTATGATATTTTACACTATCAAGCGTTAGACTGGAATCACTGAGCCTAGGTACTAAGACCCAACTCCGGACTCACATGGTCCATGTCATTTGATCCAAGCAGGGACGGAGATGATTCAGATTCGAGTTGGATGTAACCAATAACATATCCAACTAATCAAATGTAGGTTAAATGGATTTAAATTCAATTTTTGATCCAAAGAGTGAAAAGCTCATATCAAATCCTATTTTTACAAGTATATCCCTCAAATCCAAATACTCGTCAAATTAAGGGCAAAAAATCAAAACCATCAGCATCCAATTAACAATCGTGGTTTTGGCATACCAAATCCAACGAAACCGAGTCAAATTAGGTCAGATATCGGACAAAATCCCATCCATTGACATCCCTAGATCCAAGCTTTTGCTATTTCAAGCGATAGATTCAAGTAAATTTATTTGCTAACTCGATGAAAAGCCTAATCATTTACAGTCTGTCACCTGTAAATATTATTATGATTTTCTGGAAATAACCTCTTATTTTTTGCTATTGTCGTGACTACCCTGCACAACGTTGAATTTTAAGGATTTTCCGGAATCAGCAAATCATTAAACCCAAACATATATAAAAAAAGGAGTAAGTAGACCTTCAGCCCCCTCCCCCTGCTCGCTCTATTTCTTTCTTTCCATTTATACCAACCCCTCCCCATTGTTCCTACTGTATTCTCCGCTCTTAGTCCGCAAGAAACCATCATTATCTCGTGTTCGGATCGATCATTTTGAAGGAACGAGGAGAGGGAAAGGGAAAAAGACCCGTTCACCAGCATGCCGACAGGTAATCTCAAAACATTTTGAGAATTGGGTTTTTCTTGTGATTGGAATTTACGATGTTGGTATCTTTCAAAACTCAAAATAGTTCTCGATTTTGATTGATGCGTTCTGGAAATGAGAAACGGTGTTGTGTTTTTCCCGTGGATTTCATGATGTGGGTACTTTTGGTTTCTGGGAATGCATTCTGAGAGCTGGACATTTGTTTCTCTTGGAATTCATGATGTTGGTGTTCTTCAAAGCGCAATGGTTTTGGATTTTTAATTACTGAGTTATGAAATCCATTATGGGATTTTTTTTTCTTACAATTCTTGATGCATGCGTCTTGTCTTCCAGAACACAATATTTCTCAAAATTTGATTTTGGATTTCTGAGCATGGATTCTGAGAGTGGGGCTTTTCCTGTATTTATGTGGCATACATCTCTTAAGGCTTTTGTGCTCTTTCTGAAATTTGTTTATTGGGACTTAACATATATTCTTGATTGGTTTTCTCTAGGAATTATTAGCCATATTTCTAAACGTGGTCCTTCTTATATGTCGACTATCAGTTTCCCAAAATTATTTTCACACGGTGGAATATACTGGGGAATTTGAATTGCTAGTTCTGGTCATTGTCTTTTTTTTTTTTCGGTTTTCTTTCGCTGTTAGGTTTCTCCGAGTTGTTGTATTATTTCTGTTGCATGGTTGTAGCTTAGAAGCTTGAAGGAGGTGGCTTGTCAATTATGCGACAATATGTTGGTTTGACATGTGATGGCATGGAAGGAAAAGAAAAAAGTCCAATTGATTCTTCTGAATGTGTCATTCAGTGAAAAGTTTCCAACTCGTGTCACAAAATTCACTTGGCGCATATGTATATGTGATTTACATAATATTTGAGTGTATAAAAGTTTGTCAGATGACTTCAAAAAATTTGTATAGCCATGAATATACGTTGTACATTGTATCTAAATTTTTGTTATTTTTGAATTAACATCTACTATGTGCTTTTCTTCTGTATTTATGAAGCACTATCTCTAAATATTCATGTCAAGCAATCATTTTATATGTTTGCATCCTTCTAGGATGTCTTTGTTTGTGCATTGTATTCCCAATTCCCTCAAGATGTTTTGCTAGATTCATTAAAGAGAAAAAGAAAACAATAGCATGGTTATCAGACATTAACTTGATTGTCGTGCCTCTTCTCTAGAAGTAACCAATGGGTTGTCAATTGTCAACCATATAAGCTTGTCAAGTAGTACAAAAAGCGCTTGCCCAATCCACACAATGTTTTTCTCAAGAGGTTTAGGATAGGTTCTAGAATTGTGCAAACAGTAAAAACTCAATAAAATATAAAATATGATGTAAACTGTAGTACACTTCCATTGAAGAATCCCCATGAGCCTCTACTAATTGGAATTTTTTCATATGTGATGATCCAATCGGACCATGTATTTTCTTGACTACCTGCAGAAATTTTCAGTTACTTGTAAAGCTAATCTTGCACTTCTAATTTCCAATGGCATAACTTCCAAAATGCATGTCAAAGATTTAAATCATACAATTTTGTTCGTAGGAAAGATGATTGTATGGTTCAATTAGTTAATAAAAGCTTACCTATCATTTTTTGGGCCATTTCAAGGGTATTTACCATATTGGATTTAACACTTAGTGATAACAATCGATATTTATATCGCCGACAATTAAAGGTAGATTTCAAGATGAATTTAGGTGATATGTTATAAATATCGTATTGTATTGCGTGATATGATACTGTTTATCATAGTATCGCTAGCTCATGCAATACGATTTAACCTCTGAATCGTAAAACACAGTGTATCAGACCATATTGCACCATATTGTACGATACACGTATCGAAAGATACGACTATTTTTTCACATTTTTTTTGTTGAAAATATTCAGGTAATTTATTTTGGATCCTTTTTTACTTTTAGTGACAACTTTTTATATAAATAAGGCTTTAGTAGAGTCCTATTTACTTATTTCATAAGCTATGGGGACAAAAAGATAGAAATTTATCCTTAATTTATTGTGATTAGTGAAGACCAGGAGAAGAGAAATATTATTATGGAAGAACACACATTATTCGACTTTTGTGTTTACTGTAATTAGTGAAACTAGTTAATGAAAGGCACCATGAAACTTCAATTTTTTTCAATGCTAACTACTTATGAAATGACACATTGCTTTTCTTTTTTTACTTTTTAGTGATTAATTTCAAATTCTTTTGATATATGTAATGGATACATTGTTATCACATCATAATTATAACTTTTATATTTGATAATTGTTACATATTTATTCATGCTCGATGTATTTCATAATTAAGTTAAACTAATATTGTAGTTTGACTACTTAAATACTTTTTCATTTCTCTTTGTGATTATTTTTAAATTTTTTATAGTTATTTAAAATTTTATTTTATTTTTGAATTATGTGGTTGCTATAGCTTGTTTACTCAAAACTTTTTATTTTTTTTGTTATTTAATGTCACTCTTTCATAGTAAACCTTTTGTTTTGTTAGTTGTTAGTTTGTTACACTATCGTACATGTTATAGTAGTAAATGTGTATGTTTAATTGTTCATATTCATAATGCTTAAATTTGATTTCTTTTTTTCCTAATTCAGTCTTATGTTTTTTTTTCTGTTTTTTTTGTGATTTTTAAAATGGTGTCTTTTTGTATCTTACAATACGGTATGATACACCTGTATCGCCATCCCTTCCAATGCTTGTTCCAATACCATAATTACAACATTTGTTAGGATTGTTTGAGTGGTTGGTGATGTTGTTTGAAGTCTAAAAGGGTCATACTACTTTTGTGCATCTTGTCAAAGAGTGGTTACATCCTTTTAAAACAATTTATAGTTGATTATTTGGATGAATTCTATGCAACAAGTGTTGAAGAGAGCAAAATGTGAATTTGGAAGGTAGTTTTTGGTGCACCTGGGGTTTGTAATAGGTGGATGAAAGTCAAAATAGATCTAGATAAGGTGAAAGCCCTCTAGGGTTTGCTTAAATCTAGGTCCATAATTGTGGTGCAAAGCTTTGCAGGAGCATGAAAATATGTAAAAGTTCCATTTTTCATATACCAACTGAGGCCAATCAGCAGTTCAAGTAGCCTAAGAAGCATGAAGATGATTTTTAATCGTTGAGTGGGAATGCTTACATTGGCATTGTGTAACTTCTGCAAACTGTTCAAGATAGAAGTTGACACACTTAGGTACATATTGGGAGCATGTTTTATGAAAAATATGAAGCTAATAACCCTTCATTTAAACATCTCAACGGCGTATAGTTTAAAATCATGCGTTATTAAGATTCATGCACAGAACTCTACCAAGATATTAAGCATTGTCATTCATACTCACTAGGTAGGGAGGTAGTTGTACATATAGGCCACACACTTTAAAATCACACGTTATAAAAATTCATGCACAAACTAAATATTAAGCATTACTATTCATACTTCCTAGGTAGTGAGGTAGTTGTACATATTGGCCACAAGCTTCTTTACTTTTTCAGATTTTGACAAAAGCACAATGATTTCTGTACATGAATTAGATGTTTTATCTGCAACAATTTAATTTAGTGATGAAGTACAATAAGTGTGTAACAAATAAGTGTGCGAAAATGCTATCTAAACCTCATTTATCGTCTTGTTCCATCTTTGAACTTATTGGTTGCTTCTAGATTCAATCATCACACCATTTAGAGAATGTTTAGTTGTGTGTTGAAGATGAAGATTTCACCAAAGAAAAGGAATGACTAAAAAGGAATAATTGACATTGAGGTGCACAACTATGGTAATCACAGGTTGCTGACCATGTGTGAACCATATAATACACAAGTGAGGTTTATATCTCCAAGATTGCATGCTATTTTGGGTGTGTCTCCAGCTCAACACATGTTACGTTCTGAGTGAGCCCGGGGTGAAACTGAGTTTGAAACTAGGATCGGGTTAGGTCAGTTAAGTCAAAAGACTCAAAACAGGGTCTAGGTCAAAAAAACATGTTCTAGAATTTCTGACAGACTTTAGGAGAAATGTGATTTCTCCTAATTGGCTGAACTTAAATGGCTAAAATTTGGAGGGTAGTTAGGGGACACATGGGGGACAACAAACCGCATACTCAAACTTCACTTGGTTGGGGATTTACGAGTTTGATTAGACTGTAGGAAATCTGCCCGGGTCTGATTTTTTGTTTTGACAGGTTTCGATAAACAGAGTGGTTCTCCTAACTGGTATGGAGTTTGGGGCTAATTTTTGGATGGTGGGCTGGAGACATATGGATTGAGTTAGGGTTCAAATTTGAGAACCAAACTCTTTCTGATTAGGGAGATATGACCTAAGGAAGTCGGGCTAAATTCTGCAAATCTCAGCATACAGAATGTATTGGGCTATGTCGCAGGATCTCGGCCAACTGGGTGCCGCACCCACGTCGACGCTATGCGACGCGGGTGCGGCACCCGGTGCGATCAACCCGACCCTGGGTGCGGTCCACACACCAAGGGTCATTTATGTCCAAATTTTGGATTATATATATATATATATATATATATATATATATATATATATATATATATATATATATATATATTTGCCTCACCCCCGCACCCAAGTTTTTTGAAAGTGCCGCGCACCCGCACCCATGTGACATAGGTATTGGGTTAATTATATCCAGTTTAGGTCAAGAAGGTCCAAAAGTGGGTTTAAGCTTAGGTGAGCGTGGGTTCGACTTATCGGGGCGTAGAAAAGATGTCTTAGAGTACTGTGCAAGGTCTGGTCTTCATGGCTGAGGTTGGGGATGTCTTGGAACATTGGCACGAGCATGAACCGCTTGCGTGGGTCTTGGTCCACTAAGTGGGCTTGATCACAAGGATCAAGCACACCCAAAAGCTATGTCACACGGACTCGGATAGGGGGTTGACGCACCCGCGTCGACACGCCCCGACACGGGTGCAGCTTCGGACATGGGGCAAACTCAGTCAACATGTGTCAGACTAGGTCAACACACTTGGGCTGAGTCCATCCACTTTATAGACTCAGTCAACTTTGACCGAGTCTATATTCATCTATTTTTAGGGCAAAAAACTAAAAAAAATCAATTATATATATATATATATATATATATATATATATATATATATATATATATATATATATATAGTCAGACTGTGTGCACGGTCAGTCACAGACTGTGCTATCTTGTTACTTTGATCGTTTCGAGTGCTATCTTATTAATTTATTGTTATATATATAATTATATATATTTAAAAAAAAATTATATATATAGCTGAGTTCCCGTGTCCAAAATTTTTGAAATTGCACCGCACCCGTGTCGCACCCGAACCCACACCCACACCCACACCCATGTGACATAGCCCAAAAGTTGAGTCAAGAACGAGACTTGGATAGAAGAAAAAGTGGCCTAGGGGCCAAGAGAGAGAGAATAGACGAAAGCCTAAGGGCTCAAAAGAGAGCGAAAAACGATTTTCCAAAAGGAAACCTTTTTCAATTCAAAATGCTTAGCTACTTTTCCTGCACAAGGGAGCATATATATAGGTTCAAGGAGACTCATTAAGCCAAATACAAATAACAAGAAATATTAAAGCAATATTAAAACTAACTTGAAATTTCTAAGAGCCTTGTGAAACCCAAAGAGGCTCTTTGGAGTCTCAACTCTATTCTTAGATAAAACCTTCCTAGGGTTAAGATAACATCTAGGGTCTTCTTAAACACCTTTGCACACTCATCTAGGCCACATTCAAAATGTTTGGGCACCCTACAAGGTGAACCTACGAATTTTTATTAATACCAAAAATGCCCTTGCATCGATCAGGCTTGGACGGCTGGACCTTGGCTTAAAGGATCCGATCCACTTGGTCCACTTCATGAAATGGATCTTGTTTTGAGTGGGTGGACCTTTGTCTAGTGGATACAATCCATTAGGGTGCCTTGGTGGATACGAGTTCGTCATTGTTGATCCGCTCCTCTCCTTGCTTCACTCCAACCAACGCCGAACTGGATTCAGTTCTTCTGGATGCGTAGCATTTAATGGATCCTCTTCTAATGATTGGGTCATTGAATTTGGATATGAGCTTGCAACACTTGAATCCATGTTGAGATCTTGGGACAACGGATACGGATCGGGGTCTTTCACAATTGGGTCCGCATCGTTTGGATTAGAAGCTAAGTCCGCAGAATTTGAGACCGTATCAACACACCTTTGCTATATCCTACCATGCCATGGGAGAGTATTTCCATGAATTTCCTAGTAGGTCTATCTAAGTCCAAGCATGGCTATAACCACCTCTTTTTGGCAGTTTGCTGATGTAGTATGATAGTGTGCTTGATTTCTTACATGAAGAAGAGTGATTGAATGTGCTTGATTTCTTACAAGAAGAAAAGTAATTGAGTTGCTTGTTCAGCATGTGACCTAATTTTGTAGCTGCTTACTTCCATTATTCCAATCAGTGTAATTTTTGGAAGCCATTACGGGCGATCGTTGAGACTTAGGTTGAACTATAACATTGTTTTGCATCAACAGGTAGATGAAAAGATAACATGCATAAATACAGTGATGGTGTCTCTATTAATGTACATGATCTTTATTATATTTATATATAATATATGTCTATATATATATATAAACTGGAATATGGTTTTGTATGTAAACTGAAATACCCATCAGGGGTATTTCAGTCATTTCCTTCTTGTAATAGGGATCGACCCACTAGGGGCTGTATTATAAACCTGTTATTTATTTATTTATATTATCGGAAGATGATTGGGACAGCCCAACTGGTCGTTGGACTAGCCCTTGTATTCCCTTGCTTGCCTATTTAAAGGAGTTCATCCCCATGTAAAACTCATGCACTTCAAGCATTGTTTATGAGAATACAATTTATATTTTTTACTTGTAGCTTTATTTGTGAGTTGTTGGTGTGTATCTCCATTGTGAGATTGTACTTGGTCCATAAGTAACCATTTTGTATTTGTATTCATTTGTAGCCCTTAGGGTCATTCTCTTGTAATCTTGTTGGTTTCATTACATGGTATAAGAGCCTAGTGCTCTTGGAGGGTTGTAGATTCAAGATTGGGTTGTATTGAAGGCTCAGGAGCTCATAGACAAGCTTTTGGGGGGATTTTCATCAACTTGAATCTGCATCAACTCTCTATTCTTTCTCCCCCCCTCTCTTTGTTCCTACTTCTCTCCATTGGCTGATAAAGAAGTTGTAACCGTTGTTCCATTCAAATTTGATGGGAGCAACTATAATATGTGGGCCACTACGGTGAAAAGAATACTAATTGCCAAGACTTGTGGCAATTTGTTGATGGTTCCGCTCTGGAACCTCAACCAATTCTCACAAAAACATCTATAGGAGAGGATGAACAATCTAAAGAAGAAACTCTCAAGGGAATTGAGAGAAAAAATGTTTTGATGGATTACAAAAAAGCCTATAAAGAGTGGCAAGTGAGTCACACAAAGGTTCTTTCCTTTTTTATTGGAAGTATGCACGAGGAACCATGCTCTAGCATACTTAAATTTGAGAGAGCGGATGAAGCTTGGGAGTTTATTAGAGAAACCTATACCAAAAAAGTTGCTGCTCACAAATGGGATCTAAGGGACTGGGTACATAATTGTAAGCAAAGAAATAAGACAATTAGAGAATATTATAGTGCCCTTAAGAGGCTTTGAGATCAAATGCCAATATGGAAAACTCTAAATGATGCTCTTCAAAAGCAAATACTTGATGAACAACTATTTCAATTTATAAGAGGATTTAGACCCGAATTTGAACAAGTTTGGGTTAATATCATTTATAGGAAAAAATCTTTTTTTTGCATAAAGATTGACCGAGCTGTGTATGGAGGAGACAAAGTTAAGATCCATGTCGTCCAAGAAAACTAAGAATAATGTTTTGGCTGTATCAAGACCAGGTGCCAATATTAATGTTTACAAACCACCACATTTTTTCAAGCCTTATTACGGGAAACCACACAATGATGATGGCAAAAAGAAGATTATATATCACAATTGTGGATAACCAACCACATTTTTTTCAAGCCTTATTACGGGAAACCACACAATGATGATGGCAAAAAGAAGATTATATGTCACAATTGTGGATAACCAGGGTTGTACCAAGTTCAAAGGAAGAGAAGAAAAAAATGTGGCATTTGAAAGAACTTCTCAATACGACAAGAATGAAACCGATGAAGATTCCAAATCCATTGGAACCATGACTTTGTCTCAATTTGTGGAGGCTCTACGATCACTCCTCAAAACCTCCTCTTCAATTTCGGGAGTCGCGGTCCCTACTTCATCTCCTCCCAGTAAGGTTTCTTGGATTTTGGATTTCAGAGCTTTTTTTGACATGACCCAAAATGAATCTTTGCTTTCTGATTGTTGCACTAACTTGACAAAAAATGATGTTTTTACCATTGATGGGTCCTCCCTTGATATAAAGGGTATTGGGAGTTTTAAAAATTCTTCAAACTTTTTTATTCCAAAAATTAGATTTGTTCCTAAACTAAATTTGAACCTTTTTTCCATTTATCAAATTATCGGTCATGAGTGGAGTGTCTCTTGGGTGCAAGATCTTTAGTTAGAGAAGAGGATTGGAGAAGGTCATAGAGAATGAGATCTCTACTACATGTATCGACTTGCCCTTTAAAAGACACTTTTTGTTATAATGTTTAAAATTTGGATATCTTTTTATGGTATCAGTCTAGGTCATCCTACCATATGCTACTTTTATTATGTGATATTTGTCGATGATTACTTTAGATTTACTTGGATTTATTTTCTTAGGCACAAAAATGAAGATTTTCAATTATTTAAATTTTTTTTAACTTTGTTAAAAATCAATTTAAAACTAATATTTTCATCTTCCGCTCTGATACAGGGGAAGAATTTATGTCAAACGATTTAAAAAAATATCTTGAATCAAATGGGATTTTACATCAAAGATCTTGTGCTCATACACCTCAACAAAATGGTTTGGTCGAAAGGAAACATAAGCACAGAGTTGAGACTACTAGAACCCTCCTAATTTCAAAACATGTTCCAAAAGAGTTTTGGGCTGAAGCTTCTTTAACTGTCGTATATCTTATTAATAGACTTCCTTCTACGAAACTCCAAAACATTTTTCCCTATGAAAAGCTTTTTAAAATCTCTCCCGACTATTCTAGATTAAGGCCTTTTGGATGAAAATGTTTGTCCTTATCAAAAGGAATGACAAGCTTTCTCCAAAGGCCATACCTTGTGTATTTTTTTAGTACGGAGAAAACCAAAAGGGTTTTAGGTGTTATGATGTTAAAAGATACAAACTCTATGTTTTTAGAAATGTGTATTTCTTAGAAAAATAAAGTGTTTTTGATTAAAATATGCCTAAGAACAATGTTAAATATTCTTTCTTACTTGAGTTATTGCCTAAGAGCGATGATAATTGTTTGATTGATAGTAGTTGTAATGAAGAACCTCAAACGGATATTCATGTTTTGATATAGTTCAATATAGTAGACGTAGAAATGATAGACAACCTAGTGCCTTAGAAAATTACTCCAACTTAGAAAGACAACATTCAGGGGAAGTTAGAAGATCTGATAGGGTTTCCAAACCTCCTGACAAATTCATCTCATATGAATCTTTTTCTCCCCAGTATAGAGCTTGCCTAGCTAAAATTATGTTCTACTTTGAACCAACAACGTATAATCAAGCTAGAAATTACCCAGAATGGATAAGAGTCATTAATGACAAATTAGGGGCCCTTGAAAATCCAAGACTTGAGAAACAACCGATTTTCCTAAAGGAAAGAAAACTATAGGTTGTAGGTAGGGATTTATAAAGTTAAAACTAAAAGAGATGGGACCTTAGAAATGCATAATGTTAGATGAGTTGCAAAAGGTTATTCTAAAAAATATGGTATAGATTATAATGAAACTTTTGCACTTGTGGCTAAGATGACTTCTGTTAGGACTCTTATAATTGTAGTTGCTGTTAAGGATTGGACTATTTACCAAATGGATGCTAAAATTGCCTTTTTGAATGAGGATTTAAAAGAAGAGGTTTATATGAATTCACCTTCTGGATATGAGGTTTTTTCTAGAAAGATATTTCATTTGAGAAAATCCTTATATGGTTTGAAACAAACACCCAAAGCCTGGTACGATAGATTTAGTTATGTTATGCTTACTCTTGGATTTAAATATTGCTATACTGACACTGCTTTATAATTAAAGATGCCTAATGACTGGAGGAAGAGTACTTTGGTGCCTTTATATAAGAATAAGGGTGATATACAAGATTGCACAAACTATCGTGGTATAAAACTCATGAGTCATACTATGAAACTTTGGGAGAGGGTGATTGAGTCTAGGTTGAGGAAGATTGTCATGATATCGGAGAATCAATTTGGTTTTATGCCTGGAAGATCAACTATGGAAGCTATACATCTTCTTAGACAACTTATTGAAAGATATAGAGAGAGGAACAAAGATTTGCATATGGTTTTTATTGATTTAGAGAAGGCATACGATAGAGTACCTAGGGACGTTCTCTGGTGGACAATGATGAATAAAGGTGTTTCTCTCAAGTACATTAGTATAATTAAAGATATGTATAAAGGAGTAGTAACCAATGTCTGCACTTGTGGAGGGGTGACAACCAATTTTACGATAACGGTTGGGTTACATCAAGGATCTGCTTTAAGCCCTTTCCTATTTGCGATAGTGATGGATGAGCTTACGAGATCAATTCAAGAAAATGTACCATGGTATATGTTGTTTGCTGATGATATTGTTTTGATTGATGAGTCTAGAGCTGGGGTTAATGCTAAGTTAGAATTATGGAGACAGACATTGGAAGCTAGAGGTTTTAAGTTGAGTAAGAGTAAGACTGAATATATGGAATGTCGGTTTAGTAAGCAACGGAGTAGTGATGGGAGTGTAGTGAAGCTTGGTGAGCAAGAAATACCGGTGAATGATTATTTCAAATATTTGGTATCCATCATTCAAAAGTATGGAGAAATTGATGGAGATGTAAATCATAGGATAAAGGTTGGGTGGATGAAATGGAAAAGTGCAACTGGAGTGTTGTGCGATCGTAGAATGCCATTGTGGTTGAAGGGAAAGTTTTATAGGACGACTATTAGACCCGTTTTACTATATGGTACGGAGTGTTGGGCTGCCAAGAGACATCATATTCAAAAAATGAGTGTAGCTGAGATGCGGATGCTTAGATGGATGTGTGGAAATACAATAAAAGATAAGATTCAGATGAGGAGATACGTAAGAAGGTAGGTGTTGTACCCATTAAAAATAAGATGCGAGAGAATCGTTTACGGTGGTTTGGACATATTCGGCGAAGGCCTAATGATGCTCTAGTTAGAAGGTTGAAGAAATGGGAAAATATATTAGTTAAAAGAGGTCGGGGTAGGCCTAGGAAGACTTGGATGGAGATGATAGGAAAGGATATGAATGCTTTGAACCTCACCGAGGACATGGCATTGGATAGAAATGATTGGAGGAAAAAGATTCATGTGGAAGACCCAAAATGAATTTCTTTTTTGGTTCATATCGTTGACCCCAATTGTTTTGGGATGAAGGCGTAGTTGTTGTTGTTGTTGTTGTTGTATACTGACACTGCTATGTTTGTAAAAAATCTTATGCAGGGTAGTCATCCTCCTTTATGTTGATGACAGGGAGTTAATCATATTAAAGTTCTTCTTAAAAAATATTTTGAAATGACTGATTTTGATTTTTTTTTCGATTTTTCTTAAAAATCAAGGTTGCATATTCACCTTGAGGGTATTTACTTAATCAAACCATGTTTGTAAATGATATTACTGACAGGTCCATGATTACTGATGAGAAAAGGATGAATACTTTAGAAGTTATCAATGCTAAAATAACGCAAGATGACGAGTCACCTCTGGAAGATCCAACTCCATGTTGTCAGATGGTTGGCGCCGTGACTTAACTATAACCCAACCTGATATTGCGCATTCCATTCATACTACAAGTCAATTTCAACACTCTCCCACCACATTTGACATGAATATTGTGATGCGGATTATTAGATATTTATAGAATTCTACTTCTAGGGGTCTTTTATTGTCTCTCTCAGCCAATGTTGTTAAAAGTGCGCCTCAAGGTGCAAAAGGCATGCCTCAAGGCTCCAACCTAAGGCATGATAGTAGTAATAATAATAATAATAATAATAATAATAATAATAATAATATAATAATAATAATAAGAGGAAGAGGAAGAGGAAGAGGAAGAGGAAGAGGAAGAAGAAGAAGCATTTTTTATTTATTTGTAATTTTAGATATTTTTTATAGTTTTTTTACAACAACAACAAACAACAAACAACAAACAACAAACAACAAACAACAACTACGCCTTCATCCCAAAACAATTGGGGTCAGCGATATGAACCAAAAAAGAAATTCATTTTGGGTCTTCCACATGAATCCTTTTCCTTCAATCATTTCTATCCAATGCCATGTCCTCGGTGAGGTTCAAAGCATTCATATCCTTTCCTATCATCTCCATCCAAGTCTTCCTAGGCCTACCCCGACCTCTTTTAACTAATATATTTTCCCATTTCTCCAACCTTCTAACTGGAGCATCATTAGGCCTTTGCCGAATATGTCCAAACCACCGTAAACGATTCTCTCGCATCTTATTTTCAATGGGTGCAACACCTACCTTCTTACGTATCTCCTCGTTCCGAATCTTATCTTTTATTGTATTTCCACACATCCATCTAAGCATCCGCATCTCAGCTACACTCATTTTTTGAATATGATGTCTCTTGGCAGCCCAACATTCCGTACCATATAGTAAAGCGGGTCTAATAGTCGTCCTATAAAACTTTCCCTTCAACCGCAATGGCATTCTACGATCGCACAACACTCCAGTTGCACTTTTCCATTTCATCCACCCAACCTTTATCCTATGATTTACATCTCCATCAATTTCTCCATACTTTTGAATGATGGATCCCAAATATTTGAAATAATCATTCACCGGTATTTCTTGCTCACCAAGCTTCACTACACTCCCATCACTACTTCGTTGCTTACTAAACCGACATTCCATATATTCAGTCTTACTCTTACTCAACTTAAAACCTCTAGCTTCCAATGTCTGTCTCCATAATTCTAACTTAGCATTAACCCCAGCTCTAGACTCATCAATCAAAACAATATCATCAGCAAACAACATACACCACGGTACATTTTCTTGAATTGATCTCGTAAGCTCATCCATCACTGTCGCAAATAGGAAAGGGCTTAAAGCAGATCCTTGATGTAACCCAACCGTTATCGGAAAATTGGTTGTCACCCCTCCACAAGTGTGGACATTGGTTACTACTCCTTTATACATATCTTTAATTATACTAATGTACTTTAGGGAAACACCTTTCTTCATCATTGTCCACCAGAGAACGTCCCTAGGTACTCTATCGTATGCCTTCTCTAAATCAATAAAAACCATATGCAAATCTTTGTTCCTCTCTCTATATCTTTCAATAAGTTGTCTAAGAAGATGTATAGCTTCCATAGTTGATCTTCCAGGCATAAAACCAAATTCCTCAACCTTTCAGGCATAGTTTTTTTAAGTTTTCAAAAAAAAAATTGAGGCTTACGCTTTACGCCTCGCCTCAGTTTTTAGTGGAGCGCCTTGCTTCGCCTTAACGCTTTTCACAACATTGCCGAAAACCATGCATTTCATGAAAGGACTAAGCATATTGAGATGAATTTTCACTATGTATATGAAACATACTTGAAGAAGACTATCACTTTGCCCTACGTCACCTCGGAGTATCAATTGATTAATTTCTTCACCAAGGCGCTTTCGCTATATCGATTTCATTTTATTTTAAAAACTTTTGGTGTTTTGATGCAGCCTTCACGCGTTTTGCCGAAGGCAATGAAGGCACAACCACGAGATGCAGTCTTCAGCCCTCACGTTTCCAGATGGTGGCTGTGAAAGGTAATACCCACACGATTGTACACTGAACAGGCTGGAGTAACAATGCCCAACCACGATGGCGAGGCTGGATTCCTTTTATTTCAATCTTAATAACAATGAACAAGGTACTTAATAAAATGAAAGGTAAAGACAAATACTGACAGTAACATGGAAGCAAAAAAAATGGCTGAAAAAAAAGGAATGCTGCTGAAAAGAAACTGCAGTTATTCTTCAAAGAAAGGTCTCCTCACGCAACCCTAGACAAGGTTTTTAAAGTTGATCACCGGATTCGGGTCTGGATCTGGACCCGAGACCGTTTCAATTTGGAATTGGGTCTTCCCTCTTCTGGAATAGGTGCGTATTACGTCCCTGCATCGGGTCCCCTCACCTGTGATCGGATCCTGCTGCTGGATCCGATCGCCTATTCCCTGTGATGGGTCGGGTTTCCTGGCCATGCCAGGGTCGCGCGATTCAACCTGCTCTGGTATAGCCTGCTTTGCATTATTCTCCCCTGGTTGGGAAGAAGTCGGCTATGACGACTTGTTGTCCCCACATTAAGCATATAGATCAGACACATTGAAAATCGGAAAAATGTTCCAAGCTTTGGGCAGTTCATGGAGGTAGGCATTCGGACCCAATCGCAGGAGGACCTTGAAGGGGCCATATTTCTTAGGGCTCAGTTTACTATAAGTACCGACTGGGAGACGCTCTGGACGTAGGTAAACCCAAACTAACTGACCGACTTGAAATTGGATGTCGTGACGACCTTGGTCAACGAAAGCTTTGTAACTCTCAACGAGTTTGGCTCGGACTTGCCTATGTATATCACACATGTATTCAACGACATCAAAGGCGTCTGGGATTGGGTCAGGGAGACTGGACACTGGAGCTAGATCTACGACACGAGTGGGCGACCGACCATAAACCACTTGAAAAGGAGATTTGCCCGTGGATCTGTTGATGGAGCTGTTATATGCAAACTCGGCTTGAGGCAAGACTAGGTCCCAGGTTTTGACATTTTCCCCCACTAAACTCCGTAACAAGTTTCCTAAAGTGCGGTTCACAACTTCGGTTTGACCATCGGTTTGAGGGTGATACACGCTACTGAACTGAAGTTTGGTCTTCAATAAAGCCCATAACGATTTCCAAAAATGGCTCATAAAGGGTGTGTCACGACCGGAGGTGATTGTGTGGGGTAACCCATGGAAGCGGGTGACGTCCTTAAAGTAATAGGAAACTACTAATGGGGCGTCGGTGGTTTGCTTACACGGGACAGAAATAGCCATTTTGGAGAACCGGTCAACAACGACTAAAATTGAATCAAAACGACGTGGAGTTCTGGGAAGGCCCACGATAAAATCCATGGACACGTGCTCC
The DNA here is from genome assembly GCF_984573655.1 of Nuphar pumila. NCBI lineage: Eukaryota > Viridiplantae > Streptophyta > Magnoliopsida > Nymphaeales > Nymphaeaceae > Nuphar > Nuphar pumila. Next base: position 87,927,053 of record NC_143257.1, on the reverse strand, counting down.
CACAGTCGCTCAGGGATGGGTAACGGAGTATACAGACCACTATTCTGATGATGACCCTTAGACACTTGACACACATGACAACCTTGAATGAACTTGACAACATCTTTGCGCATTTTGGGCCAGAAGTATCGTTCATCTAACAGAGCGAACGTCTTATCATGTCCAAAATGCCCAGCTAACCCTCCCTCATGTAATTCGGAAATCAACTGAAGCCTAAGGGAGAAATCAAGCACACATAACTTGTTCCCATGAAAGAGGTAACCATTATGAATACTAAAATGGTGGTCGATAGTGCGATCTGAGGAGATGCACCCTTCCCAGACTTGCTGGAAATCAAGGTCCGTCGGGTATAACTCCTTGCACTGCTCGAACCCAATGACTTGCACTGACAAGGTCATCAGAAGGCTGCTTTTTCTACTAAGATCGTCAGATACCTTGTTCAGAGTACCCGATTGATGACGAATCGTGAAGGTGTACTCTTGCAAGAAGCTGGCTCACTTGGCATGACGAGCACTTAGCTTCTTCTGACTATTCAGGTACTTCAACGCCTCATGATCCGTGTATAAGACAAACTCCTTATAAATGAGATAATGCCTCCAATAACGAAGGGCTTGTACAACGGCATAGAACTCAACATCATAAGTGGAATATTGGCACCTAGCCTAAGTCAGTTTTTTACTAAAGAAAGCAACAGGTCGGCGGTTCTGACTCAAGACGACCCCAATTCCCACTTTAGAGGCATCACACTCAACCTCAAAGACTGCATTGAAATCAGAAAGAGCTAAGATAGGGGCACTAGTCATTCTTTCTTTGATGATTGTAAAGGCTTTTCCCACGGCAGGAGTCCAATGAAAACTAGTATCTTTTAGGCATTCTGTGACATCGGCCATGAGGGTACTGGAATTTCGCACAAAACAACGGTAGAAAGTAGCTAACCCGTGGAAACTACGGATATCTCCGATAGTCTTTGGGGTAGGCCAATCTACGATAGCACGGACCTTCTCATGATTGGTTTTAACTCCATCGGAAGACACTATAAAACCCAGAAATACGACACTGGACGTCATGAACTCACACTTTTTTGCATTGACATACTGTTTTTTCTCTCCTCAAAATTTCTAAAACCTGACGCAGGTGACTCAAATGATCGGACAAAGACGAACTATAAATCAAAATATTATCAAAATAGACAACGACAAACTTCCCTATACATGGACGCAACACTTGGGTCATCATGTTCATGAAAGTATTTGGGGCATTAGATAACCCAAATGGCATGACTAACCACTCATACAGGCCATCACGTGTTTTGAATGCCGTTTTTCACTCATCCCCCTCCCGTATACGAATCTGGTGATACCCGCTTTTTAAATCTATTTTGGAGAAAATGGAGGCACTAGATAACATATGAAATATGTCATCCAAACGGGGAATGGGAAAATGGTATTTGACCGTGATGCGATTGATCGCACGACTATCAACACACATGCGCATGGACCCATCTTTCTTTGGAGTGAGCAGGGATGGGTACTGCACAAGGGCTAACACTCTCACGAATAAAGCCCTTTTGCAGTAACTCTTGGACTTGCCGCAATAACTCAGCATGCTTGGATGGGTTCATGCGATATGCGGGGAGGTTGGGGAGGCTCGATCCCGACGCAAAATCAATGGCGTGGTGGACTACCCTCATCGAAGGTAATCCATCAAGCAGGTAATCCGACATAATGTCGCGAAACTCCTCTATAAGAGGGGCAACGTCCGCAAGAATGGACACAGACGAACTCATCAATGGTTTCGCCACCAGGGCATAACAATAGCCATCTTCCTGACAATGGTTCAAGAAGGGCCGGTACAATAGGCTCGCAAGCCTGGGGACTCGCTCAAGCTTATCCACGGTGGGAAAACCTGTCTCCTTGATAGGGAAAAGGACGATCTTATGACCCTTAAAAAGGAAGGAATATGTGTTCTTGCACCCATCGTGAATGGTTTTACGATCAAACTGCCAAGGACGCCCCAACAGAATATGACACACACTCATGGGGGCTACATCACACCACACCTCATCGTGGTAATGCTCTCCCATGGAGAATCGAACTAAACAACGCTGGATGATGGGAACCTCGTTCCCTTTCTTGAACCACGCCATCTTGTATGGTTGAGACAATTTCTCGGTTTTCAGGTTCAAGGTAGATACAACGCTCTCGGACACCATATTCTCACAAGCACCGGTGTCGATAATAACATCACACGCGTGACCCTCACAGTTGCACCGAGTTCTAAAAATGTTGTTTCGCAACCATTTTGCAGGGGTCGACTCGCGGAGTGCGGTTAAAACATGATGGATGGACAGTAAATTTTCGACATTGCCGTCGAACTCTATGACTCCCCTCTCATCCTCATCCTCGACCGAAGATTCACTCTCACTCTCTAATGCTGATTCTATAATACCTTCAACAAGATGGGTGTTCTTTGCTCACAGTGGGACACTTAGACGCGACATGTCCTAACTCCTGACACCTAAAACAATGAATGGTCGACTCATTAGGTTTGGCTTTGGACCGGATATGGAAGGCTGGTCCTGACTGGTCAGGTTTGCTAAAGTCTGCTCTAAGCTTTGGGTCCTCCTTTCTAGGGGAGCTTGCTCCCCTGGTTGGGAAACTCGACTTAGGTCGTCTGGATGGTTCACTACGGGAGGTCTTATATTCCTGCCTCCTTTTCAGCTTTTCCTCGTCATTTATGGCATAACTGCTTGCCTGATCTAATGTCTCAACTGTGATACAACTAAACTCATCAGAAATAGCAGGACAGAGACCAAAAACATACCTCGTGACCTTCTAGCGGGCGGTTTCCTCGATCTGCACACGTAGGGAAAGATGATGGAACTCAACAGTGTACTCCGCCACAGTTCGGGTGCCTTGACGCAGGGTCAGGTACTCCTTGTAGGCTCTCTCGGCGTGATCTGAAGGCACGAATTTTGAATCTCTGCATCTCCTCCCACGACTGTATGCGCTCGAGTCCCTGCCGCTCTCTCGACCGCTGCAACTCCACCCACCATGTCTGGGCTAGGCCTCTCAACCGAGTAGACGCTAGAGAAACACGACGGTGCTCAGCGACGGTGTGGTAGTCGAAAAAGAACTGCACGACATAAGACCAGTCGAAGAACTGCTCCGCATCGAACCGCCCCACAAACTCTGAAAGATCCAGCTTCACCCCATAAGTGGAGGGGTGCTCTGGTGCTCTCTGCTGAAGAGCCTCCACCATTCCTGCAGGATAACCCTTCCAGAAAGCATCGTCGTCCCATACTGCTTCATCGCCCTCTGTGCGGTACTGCTCGCCTGGATGCTGGTGCTGACGAACTCTACCGATGGGTGGTCGGCGCTCAGGATGTGCCGATCCCTGCTGATTCTGCCTCGGTCTGGCTTGCCCGTGGGCGGGAGCCATCTCCGGCCGACGTTGGGGCACCGGGATGACGGAAAGTCCAAGGTAAGGTGGATGGGTCTAGTGGGTCTCGGGTCTTAGGTGGGTAGGGATGTCATAACATGGGTTTGGGTTAGGATACTGGTGTTGGATCGGATACTGTATTGGACTCTGGATCAGGGTTGGGTTGGTTCGGGTACAGGGTCTGGTTGATATATTGTTGGGTTGATTCGCCCGATGGGATGTGGATCAGGTCTATTCCTAAACTACTCGTCGGACCCAAATATGGATAGGTTGGATCGATGATCGAGTTGTGGGGATAAGAGGCTTGGTTTGAACTCGATCCACGATCCATATGATTATGGGTCTTATTTTGACCCGGCTCAAATCCAAATTGGAGCTCCGTCCGGGTCCGATATGGGTCTCGGTCGACATTGGATCCATTTTGGGGATAAAAAATAACGGGTTGGATCTGGTTCGGGGCAGCCCGCAAACCAAACCCAACTAGGTAGGCCGGGTGAAGGGGTTCTAGACCCAGACCCGCTCCCTGAGACCCAACGGATGGTCCCAGCGAACCGGGCCCGTGTCTTGCTGAAGTGAAGACTGGATCGAACCCTCTTGGGTTCGACCAAATCAAAAGGGGCTCACCTGTTCCCGCTCGCGGGTGTGCTGCCACAGGGCCTCCCCGCGCGGGGTCCGGAGGGAAATGTGAGTCCTTCCTGAGTCGGGTCGACGCGCTCGGGCCTGCAACAGGGCCCAGCGTGCCACTGGGGTCCTGCAGACCAGGCCCGGCTTGCGACTGGCCCACAGGGAGGTGTGGCCTGGACTGGGGCACACCCGTGTGCTGTGGAGTTCCAGCCAGGGGTCCCAAACATGCCTGGCGGGTGCCCATAGTTATCAGATCAGGGTGGGAAGGGGGTACCAAGTGCGCACCGGTGACAAAGTCTGGCTGAAAGGGGGTCGGCTGGCCTGTTCCTGCGCACAGGGAAGTCACTCGATCTGCTGCACCGTCAATCGGGTCCACTCCCAGTCTTGGTAGCATAATTGCATATTGGTCCAATGGTGACTCAAGAGCGACGAGTCGTCTGTCGATCCCGTCCACACGTTTCGATATACACGCGACCTCTTTGCTGATGCACTGAAGATTCTCTTGAATTTTAGTCACCATGTCCAGCACTCGCAACACCAGATCCTCAACGCTGGGTTCCTCTCGGTCCTTGCCACTTGCTGGATCAATCCTCGTTTCTTGAGACATCACGCTCGAGGGAGGGGAGCCCTAGGCTCTGATACCAATTTGATGCAGCCTTCACGTGTTTTGCCGAAGGCATAACCACGAGATGCAGTCTTCAACCCTCACGTTTCCAGATGGTGGCTGTGAAAGGTAATACCCACACGATTGTACACTGAATAGGCTGGAGTAACAATGCCCAACTACGGCGGCGAGGCTGGATTCCTTTTGTTTCAATCTCAATAACAATGAACAAGGTACTTAATAAAATGAAAGGTAAAGACAAATACTGACAGTAACAGGGAAGCAACGAAAATGGCTGAAAAAAAAGGAATGCTGCTGAAAAGAAACTGCGGTTATTCTTCAAAGAAAGGTCCCCTCACGCAACCCTAGACAGGGTTTTTAAAGCTAATCACCAGATTCAGGTCTGAATCCGGACCCGAGACTGTTTCAATTTGGAACCGGCTCTTCCCTCTTCTGGAATAGGTGCGTATTACATCCCTGCATCGGGTCCCCTCACTTGTGATCGGATCCTGCTGTTGGATCCGATCGTCTATTCCCTGTGATGGGTCGGGTTCCCTGGTCGTGCCAGGGTCGCGCGGTTCAACCTGCTCTGGTACAGCCTGCTCTGCATCATGTTTATACCAAGGTTGTAAGTATTGTATCGTTACCCATATTGGTCGGGCCCAAAATAAGATACGTATTGTATTATAAAAAATGTTTCAAATATTCAAAAAAATCATGAAAAATAAAAAAATTAGCAAAATTTTAAAAAAAATCATAAAACATGAAACAATGATGAATTGCACAAAATACAATTATAAAATCACATATGAAGCATTGATGTCTCTATGTGCTGCGTAAGACATCATCAAACATCAACTATCAAACAAAAATAATGCAAAATATTAAATATCTTTCCATTAAAAACATGCCACCAAGACTCATACTTTCATATTATATAAACAAAAACAAAATAACCAAGTTTATGAACACTTAAGTGTTAAATAACTAAGTTTTTTGAAAATATAACCTCAATCATTATCATCATCATTATCTTAATCCACTTCTTTGAGTGAAAATGCACTCTTGAGCAAACCACAAAAACCCTCTCTCTTGTTCATGGATCGTCCCCCAAATCACTCTCATGACTCATAGGGTGCGTGGATACCTCTAATGACCTCTACACAAATGAGAAAGTCAACCTCAAGAGGTCTTTAAAACCCAAAAAAAATATTATGATTTGGCCATTTTTAAAGTGGACCGAAGGTGTATCGTACAATATACCTTGTATTGTACCACATCGTACGATACAGGGCTGTATTGTAAGATACACACGATACATATTCGATACACACTCATATCACAGTACGAGTGTATATCATATCGTTTTTTCCCATGGTAACGATACATATTGTACAATACAGTACGATACTTACAACATTGGTTTATATTGTAAGTTTGAGGGGTGAGTGTTAATGTACACGGTCTTTATATATATATATATACTGGAATATGGTTTTTGTATGTACACTGAAGTACCCATCAGGGGTATTTCAGTCATTTCCTTCTTGTAATAGTGGTAGGGGCTGTATTGTAGACCTGTTTTTTATTTTTTTATTTTTTTGTTTTTGTTGTTCAAAGCTGACTTGGACAGCCCAATTAGTCATTGAGCTAGTCCCAACGGCTAGAATTCTAGCCGTTGGGGCTAGTCCAACAACTAGTTGGACTAGCCCTTGTAGTCTCTTGCTTTGCCTATTTAAAGGGGTTCATCCCCATGTAAAACTCATGCTTTTCTAAGCATTGCCTATTTAAAGGGTTGCTAGGTCGTCGCCCAGAAGCGACGCGTCACACCGGCGCCCGGGTGTGGTGTCAAATAGGCAAGGGTTCCTTCACTTTGTTGGACGGGTGGGGGTAAAGAAGTTAGTCCAAGACCATAAAATTAGGTTAGCCACTTGGAACATAGGGTCTTTAAATGGTAAGTTGGTAGAGTTAGTAGATGTTATGTGTAGGAGAAAGATTGATATTTTATGTCTTCAAGAGACCAAATGGGTAGGTGAGAAAGCTAAAGTGATAGAACCTTGGGGATATAAGATTTGGTATACAGGAATAAATAGGAATAGGAATGGAGTAGGGATTGTTATGAGTCGTCAGTTTATAGATAATGTAGTTGAGGTCCGTAGGAAGGGTGATAGAATTTTACTTATTAAATTAGTATTAGGTACGGATATTATTAATATTATTAGTGTTTATGCACCTCAAGTAGGTTTAGATGATTCCATTAAGCATCAATTTTGGGAAGATTTAGATGGAGTAGTACAAGAGACATCTTATGGAGAAAAGCTTTTCATCGGCGGTGACCTTAATGGACATGTAGGCATTAGTAGGGATGGATTTGAGAATATCCATGGAGGCTATGGTATAGGAGAAAGAAATGAAAGTGGAGAAAGGATTTTAGATTTTTGTTTGTCCTATGATATGATCTTAGCAAACACTTGGTTTAGGAAGAGGGAGTCTCACCTAGTAACATTTAAAAGTGGGGTTAATACGAGTCAGATAGATTTTTTCCTACTTAGAAAGAGAGATAGGGGTTGTTGCATCGATTGTAAGGTTATACCAGGAGAAAGTGTAGCTACACAACATAGAGTCTTAATTTTAGATCTTAGAATTAGACAATGCCGCAAAAGGGATAGACATAGGATAGATCCTAGAATTAAGTGGTGGGCACTGAAAGGAGCTAAACAAGGAATGTTTGTAGAGCAGGTAGTTAAGGAAGTTGATTGGTGTCTCGAGGAGGATTCAGAATCAATGTGGAATAAGATAGCGGGTGGTATGAGAAAAGTAGCTAAGGAGGTATTGGGTGAGTCTAAAGGCGGTGCACCACTAGGTAAGGATACATCATGGTGGAACGAGGATGTCAAATTAGCTATTAAGGTTAAAAGAGAGTGTTATAGAAATCTAAGTAAGAGTCGTGATAATGAGAATTTGGAGAAGTATATGATAGCAAAGAAGGAAGCTAAAAAAGTTGTTCGAAACGCGAGGGCTAAGGTATATAAGGAGGTTTATGACAAGTTGGATACCAAAGAAGGCGAGAAGGATATTTATAGGCTTGCAAAGATGAGAGATAGGAAATCGAAGGATTTTGGTATGGTTAGATGTATCAAAGATGAAACGCAAAGGGTTTTAGTCAAAGATGAGGAGATTAAGGAGAGATGGAAAGATTATTTTGATAAGCTATTTAATGATAGTCATGCTCAAGATCTTGGAGACTTCTCCATTCCTTTTCATGAGATAAATCGTGACTTCATGCGCAAGATTCAAAAGAAAGAAATTGCAGAGGCTTTGAAGAAAATGAAATCAAGAAGGGCAGTTGGCCCAGATGGTATACCTATCGAGGCTTGGAAATGCTTGGGAGAGAAAGGTTTAGAATGGTTGACAAATCTTTTTAACTTGATTTGGCGAACAAATAAGATGCCTAATGAGTGGAGGAAGAGTACTTTGGTGCCTTTATATAAGAATAAGGGTGATATACAAGATTGCACAAACTATCGTGGTATAAAACTCATGAGTCATACTATGAAACTTTGGGAGAGGGTGATTGAGTCTAGGTTGAGGAAGGTTGTCATGATATCGGAGAATCAATTTGGTTTTATGCCTGGAAGATCAACTATGGAAGCTATACATCTTCTTAGACAACTTATTGAAAGATATAGAGAGAGGAACAAAGATTTGCATATGGTTTTTATTGATTTAGAGAAGGCATACGATAGAGTACCTAGGGACGTTCTCTGGTGGACAATGATGAAGAAAGGTGTTTCTCTCAAGTACATTAGTATAATTAAAGATATGTATGAAGGAGTAGTAACCAATGTCCGCACTTGTGGAGGGGTGACAACCAATTTCCCGATAACGGTTGGGTTACATCAAGGATCTGCTTTAAGCCCTTTCCTATTTGCAATAGTGATGGATGAGCTTACGAGATCAATTCAAGAAAATGTACCGTGGTGTATGTTGTTTGCTGATGATATTGTTTTGATTGATGAGTCTAGAGCTGGGGTTAATGCTAAGTTAGAATTATGGAGACAGACATTGGAAGCTAGAGGTTTTAAGTTGAGTAAGAGTAAGACTGAATATATGGAATGTCGGTTTAGTAAGCAACGAAGTAGTGATGGGAGTGTAGTGAAGCTTGGTGAGCAAGATATACCGGTGAATGATTATTTCAAATATTTGGGATCCATCATTCAAAAGTATGGAGAAATTGATGGAGATGTAAATCATAGGATAAAGGTTGGGTGGATGAAATGGAAAAGTGCAACTGGAGTGCTGTGCGATCGTAGAATGCCATTGCGGTTGAAGGGAAAGTTTTATAGGACGACTATTAGACCCGCTTTACTATATGGTACGGAATGTTGGGCTGCCAAGAGACATCATATTCAAAAAATGAGTGTAGCTGAGATGCGGATGCTTAGATGGATGTGTGGAAATACAATAAAAGATAAGATTCGGAACGAGGAGATACGTAAGAAGGTAGGTGTTGCACCCATTGAAAATAAGATGCGAGAGAATCGTTTACGGTGGTTTGGACATATTCGGCGAAGGCCTAATGATGCTCCAGTTAGAAGGTTGGAGAAATGGGAAAATATATTAGTTAAAAGAGGTCGGGGTAGGCCTAGGAAGACTTGGATGGAGATGATAGGAAAGGATATGAATGCTTTGAACCTCACCGAGGACATGGCGTTGGATAAAAATGATTGGAGGAAAAGGATTCATGTGGAAGACCCAAAATGAATTTCTTTTTTGGTTCATATCGCTGACCCCAATTGTTTTGGGATGAAGGCGTAGTTGTTGTTGTACTTGTTGCTCTCTTTGTGAGTTGGTGTGTATCTCCATTGTGAGATTGTACTTGGTCCATAAGTGACCATTTTGTATTTGTATTCATTTGTAGCTCTTAGTGGCATTCTCTTGTAATTTTGTTGGTTTCATTACAGTCTCACTGTCTCTTTGTATAGATTATCACTCCCAACATCTGAAAGTTTGAGATGATAGCTTATTTTAACTGCTTGCATTCAACAAGGCAGTCCATTTTTTTACTCAGGAAACATCATTTGAGGTGTGCTGAAATTGGAGTTTTTCAGTAGCATCAATCTTGAGATGTTTAAAGTTGAGATTAGATATATGTCTCAAGATGTCGAGGCATAGTTCTGTAGGTTGTGATTAGTAACATAAGGATTGACATGAGAAGCATTAGCTTAAGTGGACTTCCCAACAAGGTGAACTTTGTGGCTTCATTTGAGCAAATAACGACTAAAAGGGGAGGGTTAAATGTCTAAGCCTATAACTTGTGGATTTTATTTTTAAGAGAATGAGAAAAAGCCTATAACTTGTGGATTTTATTTTTAAGAGAATGAGAAAAAACACCTAGATTGATTTGTCACCATGCATGAAGATGCATTTATAATGAATTTTGAAAGTCTCAAGTTCATTCTTTCAATGTTAGTCAAAGACCAGGGCAAGGAATAGATGTCATCATCTACAGATCATTCTTGGGTTATGGTGTCCTAAAATAGAAATTAACCAAATCATCTGCAGATCATTCATGATGCGAGATTGATTGTTTTATAATTGGCTGGACATGGCAATTGCCAAGTTTGGCAAGGTGGCACAACAAAGAGAGAGGGGTGTGTGAAAAGACGTCATTCACGACTGGGATCCAGACCCAATTCATCTTGTTTATTAATACATGCTCATTAATGACATGTTGTAATATTTGTATAACATGTAATGGGTATTTTCGTACCCTAATCACTGTACAGAAGCCTACTTAATGAGAAGCAAAACACGCAGACCCTTAATTGGGTTTTCTCTACAGCTCTCAGAGCCTCTTTGTCCTCGTTCGTTGCTTTCTTTCATGGTATCAGAGCCACAGGTTCCAGTTTCTCTCTTCAACGTCTTCCTCCAAGGTCTGCATCTCGTCAATCCCTTTTCATTTTTAATCGTCACCCACCATTAATCGTCATCCTCTTTCCTTTAATCGTCATCAGAGTCTGCACCTTCTCTATTTTGCATTTACTTTTCCCCCTTACGCTGTTTGACGTGATTCCATATGGTCACGCAAGAGCAAATTCTTGTGTGACTTCATAAATTGTTCCTCATCTTCTTCAGAAAAGTAAGGACAAATTCTGATCTGAATAAAATATCAGATTTCTTTTCTTTACATTTTAGAATATCGTTTCATCCAAAAATCATATTAAGCCCTTTGCATCTTTCAAAAGGAAAAACACATTATATCCAAATAACGTGTTTCTGTTTTGCTTCTCATTAACTGATCTTTATTCAGATCAGTTTACTGCATAACTTCGTTTTCTGTCTCAGGTCTGCTGTAAAATAAAAAGGCAGCCGAGTTTTGAGTTTTCTGAAATTACGTATTGGTTCTGACCTTTGTTTTTGACTATTTTTTGTTCTACTTCAATATTCTTTTCCTTCCACCTTCAATTACCTATGGATTTTTTTTTCTTCTCAATATGTACTTTCTTCAAACTTTCTTAGCCAACTTGTGTCAGAAAAACTAAACAACTCTAATTTTCTTACCTGGAAAAGACAAATCATCCCATTCATAAGAAGTCAAGATCTTTCTGGGCATCTAGATGACTCTGTTTCTGTTCCTCCAGAGTTCATATCACAAGATGGCAAGACTGGGGAGGGTGACACTTTTATTACTTTTGTCAAAAACCCAGAATATATATCCTGGATGAAGCGAGATCAGGCTTTGGTTGCCTACATCACTTCCACCCTGTCACAGGAGGTGCTTGTGGCAATCCCCGATGATTGCACAACTATGCAGTTATGGCATCGTCTCGTTCAGACATACTTTCAAGTTTCTCAGGCAAGAATTTTATTTTTAAAGAAAGAATTTCAAATGCTGAGGAAAGGACTCCATGACTGTCATGGAGTACTTAAACAAAATGAAAACCATCACAGATCAGTTGGCTATAGTGGGATGCGCGGTTAACGACAAAGATATGGTGCAACAAACCTTGAGCGGGCTGGGACCTGATTATCATATGATGGTTACTTCCTTGTTGTGTTTGCCATACTTACCTACATTTGAAGATCTTCGTGCTAAGCTTTTACAGTATGAGATGACTTTGAAAGGATTCTCTGAAGGTAATCACAACCCCGTTGGAGCCCACAACGTTCTTGTCATAGGAGTTGCCTATGGTCGATGACGTGGCGGGTATGAATCTAGAGAAAGAGGAAGTCAAGAGAGGAATGGACAAGGAGCTCGTGGAATATTACCTACTCCCAGTATGCCTCCTAATCTGCAAAGGCAAAGGACAATACCTACCTGCTTTATCTGCAAGAAAAGGAGACACATAAAGGCAAATTGCTGGTTTAACCTGCAAAATAGAGGAAAGTAATTGGAGACAAGAAAGGGAACATATACATTGAAAAATAGTGGAGAAGTCAAAGAACTGTTATTGTCTGCTTTGGCTGAATTAAATATCAAACAGAATGATCAAGGCACTTGGTATGTTGATTCTGGTGCAACCACTCATGTCACTGGTGATGCTGGTAAGCTCATAAATCTTGTTCCTTATGTTGGTAGAAATAGTATAGTCACTAGAGATGGGTCTCACCACCATATTTCGCACATTGAAAATTTTGTAATTCTTATGTCCAACTCTTCTCTTGCTCTTTCAAATGTCATCCATGCTCCTAATATCAAGAAAAACATTGTTTCTGTCTCTAAGCTTGTAGATGACATTAATGCTTTAATCGAGTTTACTCCTTTCTCTGTTTGTGTTAAGGACCTTCACACGAGGGAAACGTTCGCTGAAGGAAAACGATAAAGGAATATGTATGTGTTCCAAGAGAATCCTCCATCTAGTATTCAGTCTGTTGATTCCACCTTGAAGCTCACGCCATCATCCTCAGTTCCTCCTGACAGTGTTTTTAATCTTTCTGAATGTATTGAGCCGAATCTTTGGCATGGTCGTCTGGGTCATTGTAATAGTCATTTTATTGATAAGCTTGTTTCAAGTAGTCTTATTCCCAAGTCAAGTCTAAGTTTAAGTGTCGACAATAAAAAATGTTCTAGTTGTCTTCAGTGTAAGAGTCATGTTCTTCCTTTTTATTCCATTAATAAAAGGTCTTCAAGACCATTCAAGATTATATGTTCAGATGTTTGGGGCCTGGCTCCAGTTTCTTCCATGTTTGACACTAAATATTATCTCATCTTTGTTGATAGCTATTCTAGATACACATGGATTTTCTTTATGAAAAATAAATCTGAAATCTTTAAGTTATTTCAGAACTTTCATTCCTTTGTTCAGAATCAATTCTCTGAGAATATCATTTGTTTCCAATGTGATGGAGGGGGTGAATTCTCTTCAAATGACTTTATTAGTTTCCTCCAGACAAATGAGATAAGTAGGCAGGTGTCTTGCCCTCATACACCTCAACAAAATGAGATTGCTGAACTGAAGCATCGCCATATTGTCGAGAGTGCAATGAGCATGATGCATGCTAGTAATCTTCCAGTTACCTTCTGGACAGAAGCCTTTCATACAACAGTCTATGTCATAAATCGATTGCCCATGAACATCTTGAAAAACAAATCACCCTATTTCTCTTTGCATGGTGTGCATCCAAATTATCATAATTTGCGCGTATTCGGGTGCGTATGTTATGCTCATGTTGACAGTTCAATGCAACATAAGTTTCAGGATAAGGCCTTAAAGTGCAGATTCGTTGGGTATGCTGATGATTACAAAGGCTACAGATGTTATGATCCCGTAAACAAGCGCATCAAAATATCCAAAAATGTTGTGTTTGACGAATCAAATTTTGGTCATAATGCTATCACTCCTGAAATTGAAGTTTATCATCCTTGGTTAAACTCATATCTCTTTTCTAGTATTGATGATGTTTGTTCCTCTGAATGTCATCAAAGAGATGAGGGAAACGTATCTACTGCTGAGCAAAGACCTCAGGAAAGTGTAATTTCTGAGTCACTATCGGCTCCAGAAAGATATAAAGACATTGTTTACTCTCGACGTGAGAAGGAGATACCCCTCAGCTCTAATCAGGAGCAGAATCCTCTTGTTTCCATTCAATCACCTGTTCACAGAAGGTCTACTCGATCTCGACATCCTATTGATAGGTGGGTTAGTTATGAGAATTTTACAATGGATTTTCAACTCTTCTTAGTCTCTTTGAGCAAGGAGGATCAACCCACAACATTTTATCACGCAATAAATTCTAAGAGATGGATTGAAGCTATGAATGAAGAAATGGAGGCCCTTCATGAATGTGGGACTTGGGATATTGTTCCCAGACCACACGATCGAAATGTGGTTGGATCAAAGTGGGTGTATAAGATAAAGTATAAGCCCGATGAGACTATCGAACAATACAAGGCTAGGCTGGTTGCTAAAGGCTTCACATAGGAGCAAGTCCGGTCGTGAAAATGGACACTATCTGCATCATACTATCATTGGCTGTTGAACACTTATGGACTCTCAGTCAACTGGACGTGAAAAATGTGTTTCTACATGGAACTCTAAAGGAGGAAGTATACATGGAGCAACCCACTGGGTATGCAGAAGGAAACTCTAAAGAATACGCGTGCAAGTTAAAGAGAGCTATATATGGTCTGAAGCAAGTATCTCGATCTTGGTTTGACAGTTTTTCGCTTGAAGTAGAAAAATATGGCTTTATTTGGTCTCTTCTCGACCATTTTCTTTTTATATTCAAATGCAAAGATGTAGTTACCCTGTTATTAATATATGTTGATGACATTATCATTACAGGTAACTCTAATGAACATATTGAACAAGTTAAAGAACTTCTGAATCATAGATTCAAGATGAAGGATCTTGGTAAACTGCGATACTTTCTTGGAGTAGAAGTTGACAGGACTGTTGAAGGCAGAAGGTCGAAGAAAAGGAAATTGAACCAGAATACGTTCGGACTGCTAATCAAGTTGCTGACTTGTTTACAAAAGGACTTATCAAGGATAAATTTTGGATGTTAAAAGGTAAGTTGTTCATGGTTCAAAACCATGTACACCTTGAGGGAGGGTGAAAAGACGTTATTCACGATTGGGTCTGGATCTCAGGATCCAGACCCAATTCATCTTGTTTATTAACACATGCTCGTTAATGACATGTTGTAATATTTGTATAACATGTAATGGGTATTTTCGTACCCTAATCAATGTACAATAGCCTACTTAATGAGAAGCAAAACACGCAGACCCTTAATTGGGTTTTCTCTGCAGCCCTCAGAGCCTCTCTCCTCGTTCGTTGCTTTCTTTCAGGGTGGGGGTGCACAAATCCCCCTACCTATAATTCTGAGTCTCTGACCTAGCATAAGCTAACTCACCTAAACAAGGGGAGCCCTGATTTAGGTGGATCCACGGATTTTTGGATAATCTAGTGAGTATATGATTTAGTTAAATAGAAAACTGACAAAGCTGATTTCAAGAGTGATAACTTTCAAAATCTGTCAGAATCACACTATTTCATGCCATCAGAAGATTTTTTCCATAGGGTTATGATCAGCTAGAGGTTCATCGACACCATCTCGGATGACTATTTAAAGGCACCATCAAGCCAATTAAGCCTGATTTTACTATTCATGACAATGTTTGATGATGTCATAACATTTTATTGGAGGAAAATTGATCAAGGAGTTGTATTTTTGCATAACTTGGATAGTTTTTGCTTCTCTGTAAAATAAGGTTAACTTAATATGGTAAGCACTGCCTTTGTTATAGTGGAACAATTTAAATCTAATTAGGAGAAACGGGATGGTCCCCTTGTACAGTAGCCTAGTTAGTCAGTGTGTAGGTATTATTGTTCAACCATTGCTGGGACGTTCAATCATTCATAAGATCTTGTATTAACTAGCCACTTTATCCGATAGTATTGTTTGACCTTGGGCAATATTTACCACCTTTGCTTCAGTTAGGTGTAGTTGAATTCTTTGATTGTCTGATGCCCAGACTGAAGGAAAAACACAACATGCTTTGAATCATGACTTTCTAGAGGATCTTACATTTCTTTTAATAACACATTTTACTTCTCTGGTCCGGAATGGAACCTTAGTTAGGTTATTTTCTGTACTATTTTGTTGAGATAAGTTGACTAATTAATGTTTTATCCATGCTTAAGGGTGCTTCTGATATTTTAGTAATATTAAGGGACCTAAATGTAATTATTCCTTTTTGGTTAATCTCTATTTAAACAAGAGATTAGCCCTAAATGAAAATATCGACTTCTTCTCTCTCTCTCTCTCGGTATTCTACATAGTATCAGAGCAGTACGTTCTTGGGAACGTGTGAAGGTGGATCGTGTGATTGCATGAAGGCAAATCACATGTAGAAGATCGGGCGTGAAGGTGATTGCGTGAAGGCAGAACCGTGAAGGTTGATCGCGTGTAGCAGATCGGGCGTGAAGGTGATTGCGTGAAGGCAGAACCGTGAAGGCTGATCGCGTGTAGCAGATCGGGCGTGAAGGTGATTGCCTGATCCTTTTTTCATGCGAAGGCAGATCGTCTGCAGAAGATCGGGTGTAAGTCTTTTCCTTTTGGTACAGATCTGATAACAGATCTGTAGCATGACAAATGTCATGACTCAGATTTGTAATCAGATCTACAAGTTGTGGTGACTCAATGGGTTGCCGATCTGGTGAGTGGTATGGATGTTGTGCAGATGTCGTGAAGCAGACGCTGAACTTAAGGGTTTCGTTGGCAGCGTGAAGCAAATATTTTTTTTGTTAGATCTGATACAAATCTCAAAGTTTATTGGCAGCGTGAAGCATACGCTGTTATCTGTGTTTATGCTTTGGTGGAATGTCAGCATGGAGCGATCGTAAGTTTTTCGTTGGCAGCGTGAAACAGACGCTGTTATCTGGGTTTATGTTTTGGTGGAATGACTGCGTGGAGCAGCCACTGGTATCATAATTTTTTTTGTTGATTGGCAGCATGAAGTAGATATTTTGTTTGGTGTGGACCTGCATAGTGTAGAGTTTTTTTTCTGGACGTCGTGGTGGAGACATATTACTGTCATCGATTTGCTTATTGTGCTGCAGTAATAGCTGTTGAGTTTCTTTTGTTTGGTAACAATTGTTAAAGTTTTTTTTACTATGGGTGACACTTCAAAATATGATTACAAAAATGAGGCTATTGGAGAATACAAAGCCTTTGCCAATCCTTTCTCGTATGGTTCTTCCGTTAAATTGAATGAAACAAACTATGTAAGGTGGTTCAGGATGTTTATGATGTCGGTGTCTGGACATCATAGGAAGCATATTCTACTGGAATCTGAGCCAACTGACAAAACTGAAAAATATAATACTTGGGAAGAAGATAATGACATTGTTATGTCATGGATCATGAATAACATTGAACCTCATATTGCAGATGGCCTTATTTATTATAACACAACTAAACAGATGTGGGATAATCTTCGAGATACATATTCTCAAGAGACAAATGTGAGCCGTATTCTCCAAGTTGAACAAGAAATATATAACCTTCAAAAGGGTGATCAGACCTTGGCCTAGTATTATGCTTCTGTTAAGGCTGCCGTTGAGAGACTTAATGCTCATAGACCTTTGTGTTGCTCAAAGCAAAAAGATCATCAAGAGCAGACTATGGTTGCTCGATTCCTCATAGGCCTATCATCAGAGTTCCCTGTTGCTAAAGTCCAAATGTTGACCGGGTCTGATGTTCCTACTCTTGCTGATGCATATAATCGATTGAGCAGACTGACCATCTCTCTTCCACAATCTCGACCTGCATCTCAGTCATATGCTTTAGCTGTCCCATCGAGTTATGGAGGAGGAAATACTTCTAATGTCAGAGGCCGAGGTCATGGAAGAGTTATGGGAGGTAGAGGTAAACTGCAATGTACTTATTGTGGAAAATCTGGACATTTAGAAGATCGTTGCTGGGATAAACATGGACGGCCTGCATTTTCTCCATTGAAGCCAAACGTTCCAAAAGCTAATACTACAAAACTAGAGGTGAAGCATGAATCTAATTCCCCTAGTGAGCCTATCAATCTTAGTTGTGCAGAATATGAGGAGCTGATCTCTCATCGTCCTTCAAGTTCGTCTTCTCCTGTAACTGGTGTGGCCTACTCTACCGGAGACCATCTTTCTTCCCATGATAGTAAGTGGATTATTGACTCTGGTGCTTCTAGACATCTATGTGGAAACTCTCAAGACTTTTCATATTTAAAGGCTATTACTGCACATCGGGGAGTCTCTTTAGCTGATGAAAGTTCCTCTCCGGTTTTCGGTCAGGGAAATGTCTCTATAACTTCTTCCTTGCAATTGAAAAATGTTCTTCATGCTTCTTCATTTCTTCAAAGTTTACTCTCAGTGAATTGCCTTAAAAAAGATCTAAATTGTAGGGTGATATTTGATTCTGTGTGCTGTCATTTTCAAGATTTGCTGACGGGGAAGAAGATTGGTGGAGGCTATGAAGAAAATGGAGTCTACTATCTATATCATCCTGTGGAGAACGTTTATGCTGCAATTGATTCTTCCTCAAGTCCTGTTCAGTGGCATCATCGCCTCGGTCATCCTTCATTGTCAAAGCTTCGTCGTGTCATTCTTCAAATTCCGTCTACTACATCATTCCAGTGTGAAGCATGTCAATTGGGCAAGCATCATCAGAGTTCGTTTCCTTCTAGTTAGAGTCAGTTCAGTGATAAGGTATTGGAACTTCTTTATGTAGATGTATGGGAGGTCCTAGTAAGATTCCTACCAGGACCCAATGTCGTTATTATCTTGTTATTGTCGATGATTTTTCTAAGTTGTTTTGGGTATTTTTAATAAAAGAAAGATCTGAAGTTCCTAATATTCTAAAATCTTTGGTCACTGAAATAAAAACCCAGTTTGAGTCAGTTGTCAAGATTATTCGCACTGATAATGCTCTTGAGTTTAAAACAACTGCACTATTGCAATTTTATCGGGATCATGGAATTCAACATCAAACCTCCTGTGCATATACTTCTCAACAAAATGGGGTGGCTGAACGAAAACACAGGCATCTCCTTGACGTAGCCCGCACCCTTATGTTTCAATCTAATGTTCCTGCTTCATATTGGAGTGATGCAGTTACCACTGCCTGCTATTTGATCAACCGCATGCCTTCATCATCTGTTGGAAGACCAAATTCCTTTACAAATCTTGTATCCGAGTGCACCTCTTTTTCCTCTTTCACCCAAGGTATTTGGGTGCAGTTGCTTTGTGCACAGACTTGGTCTTGACCGTAATAAGTTAGAATCTCAAGCCACCAAGTGTATATTTATAGGCTATCCAAAAAAACAAAAGGGGTATCGATGTTATGATCCAATCTCTCATCGGCAGTATGTCAGTGCGGATGTATCTTTTTTGGAGTCCCTTCCATACTATTCTAGTACTGGTACTCGACTGCAAGCTGATCAAGATGGATCTTTTCCACTTCCTATTCCTCCTTTTCCTTTGAAATCAGTGCCTTTAGTATCAAATCCAACTCTTCCTCACGGTTCCACAATCCTCCATTGGTGTATGTGCGTAGAGCTCCAACTCTTCTGGTGCCTCCATCCACTTCTTCTCTTGAGGTAAGTACTCCTGAGATCAATGACATTCATGTTGATGATGACAGGCCAATCGCTCTGCGAAAGGGGACACAACAATGTACATTATACCCTATATCTAAGTTTGTATCTGAAGCTAGACTCGGAAATCAGATGAAAGCTTTTATTTCAGCCTTAACTGCTGAAACTATTCCTATGAGTCATCAAAAGGCAGTTCTCGAGAGCCGATGGAAGCAGGCTATGCAAGAGGAAATGGATGCTTTACTGTCTCAACAGACATGGGACCTCGTTGACCCTCCAGAGGATGTGGACATTGTTGGATGTAAATGGGTATATACCAACAAGTACAACTCAGATGACTCAATTGAAAGGTACAAGGCCAGGTTAGTGGCAAAAGGCTATACTCAGACATATGGTGTTGATTTCTTCGAGACATTTTCTCCTGTAGCACTAATGGTGATGGGCACCATTCGTCTTGTTCTTTCTGTAGCTGTTCACCGTGGATTGCGTTTGTGTCAGCTAGATGTGAAAAATGCATTTTTATATGGAGATCTGTCTGAGACAGTCTACATGCAACAACCTCCTGCGTTTGAGGTTGAGGGGCAGTGTCAGAAGGTGTGTAAATTAAGAAAGGCGATATATGGTCTAAAGCAGAGTCCTCGGACATGATTTCAAAAGTTGTTTGAGGTGATGTCAAAGTTTGGTTTTAATAGATCAGCGTCAGATTACACATTATTCATTAAGAAAACCAACTCAGATATAATTGTTATGGTGGTATATGTGGATGACATCATTCTCACAGGAGATAACATGAATGATATTGCAGCTACAAAGGCTCATCTTCAAAAACATTTTGTCACAAAAGACGTTGGTTCCCTCAGATATTTTCTGGGAATAGAAGTAGCCAGAGGCAGCGAGGGTGTGGTTTTGTTACAACGGAAGTATGTTCTAGATTTACTAAAAGAGACAGGAATATTGGGAGCCAAACTCGCAAATATTCCCATGGACAACAAAGTTCATTTGTTTGATGAGGGGTCAAAACCTGTCGATAGCGAACACTACCGCTCATTGGTAGGAAAGTTACTATATGTGACAGTGACTAGACCTGATATTGCTCTGGCTGTAAGTAAGGTTAGCCAATTCATGGACAAACCGACTGAGGTACACTGGATGATACTTAGGTACTTAAAATCCTCTTCTGAAAAGGGGCTGTTATTCAAGAAAAGAGACACTCTGGAGGTAGTTGCTTATTCTGATGCTGATTATGCTGGGTCTGTAGAGGATAGAAAATCTACCTTAGGATTCTGTGTATTTGTGGGAGGTAACTTAATCTCTTGGAGAAGCAAGAAGCAAACTGTTGTTGCTAGGTCAAGTGCAGAATTAGAATATAGAGCTATGGCCCAAACCGCAGCTGAATTAATGTGGGTTCGAACAATACTGTCTGATCTTCAAGTGAAGGTTTTATCTCCTATGATAATGATGTGTGATAACAAGGCAGCTACATATATAGCTAATAATCCGGTATTTTATGAGAGGACAAAACATATTGAAGTTGACTGTCACTACATACGAGATATGGTTCAAGCTGGACATATCTCTATTAAGCATGTAATCTCTGAGGATCAAGTTGCAGATATTTTTACAAAGTCTCTTGCCAGACCCAGTTTCTCAAAATGTTGCGGCAAGCTGAGCATGATTGATATCCATGCTCTAGCTTGAGGGGGAGTGTTGAGATAAGTCGACTAATTAATGTTTTATCCATGCTTAAGGGTGCTTCTGATATTTTAGTAATATTAAGGGACCTAAATGTAATTATTCCTTTTTGGTTAATCTCTATTTAAACAAGAGATTAGCCCTAAATGAAAATATCGACTTCTCCTCTCTCTCTCTCTCTCTCTCTCTCTCTCTCTCTCTCTCTCTTTCTCGGTATTCTACAACTTGTAAGACTGCCAGCATATAAATACCCTACAAAAAGTATAGTATAGTTTATTTTAGTGCCATGCCTTCAAACTAATTGATGCTGTTCTTTTGAAATTCTTAGAAGGAATTTTGGTTGACATGGCAGTGAATTTTCTGCAGTTCTCACAAATTCAAGCTGCACTTAACCAAAAAGAAATTTTGTGTAATCAAGCTTCTTGTTGGATGGTGGCTTACAGTTACTTCACATCCATTATTATCCTTTATTGTGCAATCTTTCTGTTTGTCAGACTATTTTTGCAGTAGCACCAACATTTTCTTTGTAAAGTGTATGGACGTTTTTGGGTAGTTTTCTTTCTATCCTCTTATTCTTGGGTTTTATATGCCTTATTTTGAATCTGTTATTGTTTGTTTCTCAGTAAGTGTGAAATGGCAAAAGGAACTATTTCCGGCTGTTGAGATTGACACAAGCCAGCCGCCTTATGTATTTAAGTGTCAGCTGTATGATTTAACTGGAGTACCCCCTGAAAGACAAAAGATTATGGTCAAAGGTGGACTGTTAAAGGTGTGTGGGATGATTTTCATTTACTTTCTATGCCCTGTTTTGGAGCATATAGATCTAGAAGTCAAATAAAATGTTTCCTATTGTCTTCAGTCCAGATTAAATTGGTCTAAAACTTGATATAGTTCTGAACTTTTTATGGCTAATGTAGGATGATGCTGATTGGAATATGTTAGGTGTAAAAGAGGTATTGTTCCCTACCTATTACCTGTGTACTTCTCTCTTGTGCTTGTTGGTTACCAATTATTTGATATTTTCTTCCCTAAATAGGGCCAAAAGTTGATGATGATGGGAACTGCTGAGGAAGCTGTGAAAGCCCCAGAGAAAGGCACCGTTTTCATGGAAGACCTTCCAGAAGAAAAACAAGTTATTGCTGTGGTGAGTGGCACCCATGATTGTCCCGGTTTTCCCCTTTGGTAATCTAGTGGATTGTGAATTTTGTGCCTGAAATATTCGTGTCCAGTTTTTATTATTATTACTTTTCTTTTTAAGGACGATCTCATGGACCATGTAACTGGACTTTTTATCATGATTCATGAACAAACCATATCCTAGCAAGTCATTTCAATCATTCAATGCTGTCTGATCATTAGGTTAGATGACGCTGGATGTTGCATAATAAGCATCTTGCATTTCTTTGGGGAACCCTAAATCTAGTGATGACCTTTTGTTATTCAACATTATGGACAAAACTTGTCTCTTGAAGAGGGAAAATGAAGTCTTTTATTATCTGTCATGTATCCTAGAGTCTATGATTCAATGAGATTTATGAAGTATCAAATGAACATAGGAAATAGATGAAATACCAATCTGAGTGGCAATAGGATGACTTTTCATGCTACTTGTATAGGCTCCATATTCAATTTTGGAAGGCACTATAGGAACGTTCTTTGGAAAGTATATTCTACCCTTTTGCTAGTTTTATCCTTTCTTCCTTTGTCTATATACTTCCATCTTGGACTTTGTGTGTCTTTGACTTGATGTTAAATGAAATGGCTTTCAACACTACTAGCTTCTACTCTTAAAAAAACATAAAACTAATCTCAAAAACATAAAACTAAGTCTAGTTGAGCAAATTTGTCAAATACCTGGCATGCTGGAACAAAGCACTAAATCTGGTTTAGTATATTTTTGACGACACAACTGGCTTGCGTGTCTTTAATGATTATCTAGTTGATCATTTTATCAAACACTTGGAATGCATCTTTCTGACATATACTAAACCTGGTTCAATAATTTTCTTGCATAGTTAGAATGTGAGTCAATTGAGAATAGATAATACATATATTGGATAATGATGAGTACTCACTCAAAATGACAAGTCAACATGTAGTTGATCAAACATACAATAAAGACAAATATGACCATCAAGGAACATAATTAACATAATGGCTATCTTTTAATCCTTGTGAATATTTGGGGAACTTTTAGAATGATTGATCTTAAAGGCTTTTGGCCTACATCTTGAAGGTATCAGTGAAAGAAAAGAAGAGGAGGAAATGAAGGAGAAACAAGAGAGGAACATCATGTATCTCTCATTTCCGTCTCAATACATATATTATATGTGGTAAGTAGGGTATCTAAGGACATATGTCACATAGGTGAAGGTGCAAAGAGTGCCACATGCCAATTTCCAAAAACTTGGGTCCGGGTGTAGGTTGCATCTTCTCAATCGGACCTTACACATATATTCAGCATAGTTTATTTGATAGGAGTCTTGCTTTGGATCGTGTTTTTTGGATTTTTTTAAGTCGTGAAATATTGGTACATTGTGAGCTGTTGATTTTTGATGATCTTAAAAAACCCACATATATGTCATAATTGTAATGAAACGAAGTGTGCACAAAGGGCTACAAGGTGCACAATGACAAAAACCACTAATGGGCACATTCACAAATGCCACAAAGGGCAAACATAATATGTAAAAATAATAATTTATTGAAACCTTACAAAAATGCAAGAAGCATTCTTGAATACAATGAGAGGGGACCACCCCTATTTATATATAAATACAAGGGAGAGGAGGAGAGCTCAAAAGAGCTGTTTGAGCAAGCTCTAATGTTGTAAATAGAGTTGTTGGAGCTTGCTCAACGTCTCTTTTGACTAGTCAACCTTGTGTTCTAGTCAAACTCTAGTTCAAAAAGAGAACTAGAAAAATGTTCTAGATAAAATAAAAAGAATAAAAAAAGTATATACATCAAATATATATATATATATATATATATATATATTTTAGCACTCTCCCTCAAATTTACGGTGTAACAACCGAAAGATTGTCTAAAAGGAAGTGAAACCTAGGAGCAGCAGGAGGTTTGATAAAGAAATCTGCTAGCTGGTATTCTGAAGTAACATAAGGCATATCAATAGTCTCATGTAGATACTCCTCTCGAACATAGTGACAATCCATTTCTATGTGCTTAATGCATTCGTGAAAAGTGCGATTGCTGGCATTGTAAATTGCACTTTTGTTGTTACAGCACATGCGTGATGCTTTGATCACTTGAACTCCCATATATGTCAACAATCTCCTGAGCTAGACCACCTCCATCGTGGTGGTTGTCATGACTTGATACTCAGCTTCAGTTGACGAAAGTTAAACCTCTGCTGTTTCTTGAATCGTCATGAAATCAGGGATTCACCTAGAAAAACACAAAAGCCAGTGGTTGAGTGTCTGCTATTTGGATCACCTCTCAAGCAATTAAATCTAATGTAGAAGAAGTAAACATAAAAAGGCTTCGAGAAAGAGGTCTTAATATATCTAATAATACACAAGACTATACTCCTATGTGGATAGAAGTGGTAGCGTGTTGAAATTGACTAGCTGTGTGTAAAACGTGTGTTATATCAGGTCTAGTAGTTGAAAGGTAAGAGAGAGCTCCAATAAGCTGTCTATAAGGAGTAGGTTCTTCATTATTAATTCGCATCTCGGTGTTGACAATTTCAAAAGTGTCAACTCTCTTATCATCCGTGATGCTAGATCCGAAAACAATATCAAAAGAAAATTTAGATTGAGATAACAAATACCTTTTGGGAGAGTAAGCAACTTCAATTCCTAAGAAATATTAAAAAAACCCGAAATCAGTCATTTCAAAATATTTTTTGAGAAGCTTTTTAATATTTTCAACTCTCATTTTGTCTCCTCCAGTGATGATCATGTTGTCCACCTAGAGGAGAAGGATAATTATATCCACATTAGACACCTTAACAAATAAGGCAATGTCAATTAAACAAGATGTGATCTGAAGCTAATATCAAAGCATAACTTGACTAAACCTATCATACTAAGCTATAGGTGTTTGTTTAAATAAAGGGCTTTATCCAGATGAAGAGCTTTACCCTTAGAGATATTTATACCAAGTGGTACCTTCATATAAACTTCTTTAACTAGGTTTCCATTAAGAAAAACATTTTTAACATCCATTTAAAAAATAAGCCATTTTCTAATTGAGGCTAAGGCAACTAGGGTCCTAACATTGGCCATTTTAGCAACAGGGACAAAGGTTTCCTCATAATCTATGCCATATTCTTGCGAATTTTCCTTGGCGACTAATCTAGCTTTATATCCTTCATGTGTTCCATCACCCTTGGTTTTAACCTTATATACCCGCCTACAACCTATGGGTTTCTTTTTTTGTGATATATTTTGAATGGTCTAACTTCTAGCCTTTTCTAAAGCTTTCAATTCTACCCTCATGGCTTCAATCCACTCAGAATGTTCTTTGGCTTGATCATAGGTTGAGGGTTCTATATATGAATAAATTAATGTAATAAATGTCTTGTATTTGAGAGGAAAGGAGTCATAGGACACAAACTTCTCAGGTGATTTAGAAATCCTAGATGACCTTTTGGTTTGTTCTTCAGGCTGATCATAATATTTTTCCAATGCACATGGGTGATTTGAATCTTTATGCCTAGAGAATTGCAAATAGTTATTATCCCTATGGGTTTGCTTTTCATCAATCACATCATCATGACCATTGTCAAGGTCACCTATTATATTTCAACCATTATAAAGGTCACATTCACGACCATTATCTGGGTTACATTCATGACCATAGTCATTATGTTCTCAAACTAGGTCAAATAAAAAAGAATACTTAGTTACTTTCTTAGTATTTTCAAAATCAAAGAATTTTCATTTTCTACAAAAGATACATTTCTCAAAATCTATAATTTTTTATTTTTAAAATCAAAGCACTTATAGCCTTTTTGGTTATCCGCATAACCTAAGAAGGCACAAGAGATGGCATGAGGAGAAAGTTTATCGTTTTTATCAGTAAAAACAAAACATTTTCATCCAAACACTTTTAGTCTAAAAGAATCAGGAACTAATTTAAAAAGTTTTTCAATTAGTGTTGTGTTTTGCAAAGAAAAAGATGGCATTCTATTAATGAGATATACAACAGTTAATGCAACTTTAACCCACAAATCTTTAGGTACTTTATTTGCTACTAACAAGGTTTTGGTGGTTTTCATAATGTGTACGTGTTTTCTTTCAGTTAGGCCATTTTGTTGTGGTGTGTTCAGACAAGATCTCTTATATGTGATGCCATGTAAATTTAAATAATCCTTAAATTGCTTTGATAAAAAATTTCTCCATGAATCAATACGGAAATAGAAATCTCATTTCTAAACTTATTTTTAACCAGGTTATGAAATATTTGAGAATGAATAAAAACTTTAGATTTATGTTTAAGTAAATCCAAGTATGCCTAGAGAAATTGTGAACAAAAATCACATAATATGCATAACCACTTTTGGATAAGACTAGTGTTGGGCCCCATACATCCAAATGTATTAACTCAAATGGTCTAGAAGAAACAAAGGTTCTTTCATGAAATGGTAATCTCTTCATTTTCCCATGAATACAGTCCTTACAAGTAAAATTTTTAGAATTACAAAATTTTCTCAAACTTGGAAAATATTGGATTTTAGATACATGAGGATGGTCATGTCTTTTGTTCCACATCCAAATCTAATTTATGAATATTATAATAAAAAGTATCCTTGAGTATTTTCAAAAAATTCATATAGTAGAGGCTTCCTTCTCTATGACCTTCCTCAATCAACTTCCCTGACTGGCGATTCTCCACCCAACAACCATCATAAGAGGAGACATTACATCCATGGTCAGAAATTTGAGAAACTGATAAGAGATTTAAACTTAATTTGTGAATATATCTAACTTTTGGAATATTAAACCTTTTAGAATTTTGCAAAATATTTTCAAAATTTTCTACTCCTTTTATTTCAAGAGATGTACCATCAGCTGGAAAAACATTTAACACGCTTGAGTTACTCTGACATTTAGATAAAATATTACTATTAGGGGTTATATGGAAAGAAGCACTAGAGTCAAGAAGCCAAAGAATTTATCAGGATTGGTAAAGGATGAGACTGCAACTCCACTTGATGCCTCATTTGAAGAACACCCCTTTTAGTAGTGGTTGGAGAATTTCTATTAGTTAAAACATAGATACGAGTGCATCATGAGCCTTGTCATTGGATTCTTGGGGACTGCTAACCAAAGCCACCCTTTTTTCTTCCCTTCTATACTTTGGACATTGAGGTCTAATCTGACCTGATTCATGGCAGTGATGACATAATCTTTTTCTTGTCATACTCATTGTTTTGCTTCCAATAAGGCTTATTTTCATACTTATTTATTTGTTTACATTGAGGTGGTTTAAACATGCGCATGTAATTGCCCGGTCTAGAGGCAGCAAGAATTGAGTCATCTTTTTTTTTCGACTTTTAATATACCAAGAGTAAAGAGAAATATTAAAGACAAGTTCAAGCAAAATTTCACAAAATTATACTTGTGAAATAATAATATACACAACTGTAATGAAATATGCGGAAAAGAAATGTATGTCCTACAATGGACATTCACACATAGAAATCAAAGAACAAGTCCAAAAGAGGACATACACAAAAGCCAAAAATGGCTAGAAAGCATAAAATCATATAAATGCACTAAAGGGCTTGTAGAAGCCACACATTACAAAGGGGGAGACCCCACTTATTTATAGGCAAGAGAGGAGTGAGGGAGAGTTAGAGAAAAGCAAGAGAGAGGGACCATTGGGAGTCCCAACAAGGAGTCGTTGGGCTCCCAACGGTCACAATTGTGACCGTTGGGGGCCCAACGACTCTATGTTGGGGCCCCCAATGGCTGTGCATTAAATGCACAAAAAGAAAAATAAAAAAGACAAAAAAAATGGAAAAAATAGAAAAGGAAAAAGGAAAAAAGTAGAAAAGGAAAAAGACTAAAATGCCCCTATTGGGCGAGTTACAGAATTACCCCTTATCGGGCAGAATATATTTATATATATATATATAAATATATATTACATATATATTTTAACACCCTCCCTCAAGCTTTACGGGGATACAACGAAAAGCTTGTTGAGAAGAAACATGAAACGAGGAGCAGCAAGAGCTTTGGTGAAGAAGTTGTGAGAAATCAGATGTGGGAGTCACCTTACTATCGTAGCAAGAGATAGAGAGAGAGGTAAGAGGGAAGAGAGAAAAAAAAATGTTGGGCGGCAATAGGATCTTCTCCCCTTTCCATTGATATTTATATGCTGTACAAGTGGTACAATACAGTACAGTATGCTGTACAAGTGGTACAATACAGTACAGTGGTACAATACAGTACATGAAATATATCCATTTACATATACATATTTAACAGCCTCCCTCAAGTTGAGGATGATCTTCAATCATGCTCAACTTGCCCTTAAGTAACCAAAATTGATGACTAACCAATCCTTTGGTGAAGATGTCTGCCACTTGGTCTTCTGATCTGACATACGAAGCCTCAATTTCTTCTGTTTCAATCTTTTGTCTAACAAAATGCTGATCAATCTCAATGTGCTTCGTGCGACAATGATGAATAGGGTTAAAAGAAATATTAATGGCACTTTGATTATCACATAAAAGCAGAGAGGAAGAGATGGGTTCATTCAACTCTTGAAGAAGATGTCGTACCCAAGTGACATCAGCTGTCCCTGCTGCCATTGCCCTGTACTCTGCCTCAGTGCTGGATTTAGCAATGGCCTTTTGTTTCTTACTACTCCAAGTGACAATATTTGGGCCAATGAAAACACAATATCCTGAAACCGACCTACGCTCATCAGGGTCCCCACCCCAATCTGCATCACAATATGTAAGTAAACGGTGTCCTGTAGTGAAGCTTTCATCTTTGTGATAGAGCAATCCATCTCCAATAGTCCCTTTCAGATATCTGAGAATACGCTTAATACATTCCATATGACAATCAGTGGGAGCATGCATAAACTGAGATGCTTGATTTACAGCATAAGCAATGTCAGGTCTTGTAAATGTAAGATATTGCAACATACCAACAATGCGGCGATATAAAGTGGAATCATGATATAATTGGCCTTCTTTTGCACTAAACTTATGATTTAAGACAGATGGGGTGCTGAGAGGTTTACAATTAATCATACCAGTGGTGTGAAGAATGTCAAGAGTATACTTGTGTTGACTTAGAGTGAGTCGATCATCTTGCCTATCGACTTCAACTCCCAAGAAGTATCGCAATGGGCCTAAGTCCTTCATCTTAAATTTGGCCATGAGTAAAGACTTGACCAAGGCAATATGTGCATCATCACTCCCAGTGATAATGATGTCATCAACATATATAAGAACCCAAGTAGTAACATGATCATTCTTATACATAAATAAAGAATGATCAAGTATACTCTTAGAAAAGCCATGCTGCTGAATTTCCATGGAGAAACTCTCAAACCAAGACCGAGATGCCTGTTTTAAACCATAAAGAGACCTTCTCAATTTACAAACCCATGTAGCCGCATCATGTTCACTATATCCAGGAGGTTGCTCCATATACACCTCTTCCTTCAAGTCCCCATGTAGGAACGCATTCTTGACATCCAACTGGCTAAGAGACCAACCATGCTGAAGTGCCAAAGTGAGGATCACACGAATGGTGTCAATTTTGACAACAGGGCTAAAAGTTTCCTCATAATCTTGCCCATATTGTTGTGTGAATCCGCGTGCAACAAGGCGAGCTTTATATCTTTCAATGCTACCATCTGGTTTACGCTTGATCTTGTAAACCCATTTGGAACCAACAACATTTCTATCAACAGGTCGAGGAACAATATCCCATGTATGACATTCATGAAGTGCTGCCATTTCTTCGTTCATAGCTTCAACCCAAGCTCGAGAATGGGCTGCCTGATGGAAAGTAGACGGCTCTTTCTCTTTGGCCACATTGGTTAGAAACAACTGAAAGTCAAGAGAAAAATTGTTGTAACTAACCCAACGATGGATAGGATGCCTTTCACGTGTGGATCGTCGAAGAGGGGGAGCCTCGTGAGATGGAGTTGGAGGGGCTCCTCGACGGGCATAAACCAAACCTGAAAACCGTGAAGGTGCATCCTGGATGATGGAGTTGTCTGCTTCAAACTGAATTGGTTCATCAACAACAGGATCTCTGATAGAGTCATATAGCAAAGTATCACAAAGCCATGGATCATAAGTAGTTTGCTCATATACCTGAGAAGTATCACAAGTGCTGAAATGGTCATCATCAAAAACAACATTTCTAGACACCTTAATCTTACCCAAAATAGGATCATAACATCTATATCCTTTATACCCATCGGCATATCCCAGAAATCTGCACTGAACTGCTCTGTCCTGAAACTTGTTACGTAAAGAATGATCCACATGGGCATAACAAATGCATCCGAAAGCATGCAAATCATCATAAGAAGGGTGAGAACCGTGAAGCAAATAATGAGACTGATCTCCTAATAATTCCATAGGCAACCTGTTAATGATATGCACTGCAGTGTGAAAGGCCTCAGTCCAAAGAGAGAAAGAAATATCAATATTATGCATCATACTTAACGCGGTTTCAACAATATGCCGATGCTTACGTTCTGCTACTCCATTCTGTTGTGGAGTGTAAGGACAAGAGGAGTTACGTGTGATGCCATGGTCCTTTAAATATTCACTAAAATCATGAGATATGTATTCTCCACCACCATCACACTGGAAATAAGTGATATTTGAATTGAAAAGGTTCTGAACAAGAGCATGGAATTGTTTGAAAAGTTTGAACACTTCAGATTTAGATTTCATAAAGTAAATCCAAGTGTAACGAGTGAAAGAGTCAAGAAATAACACATAATAACGAGAGCCAGATAGAGATGAAACAGGAGCTGGGCCCCAAACATCAGAGTGAATAATTTCAAATGGCTTGGAAGCTCTTTTATTGATACTTTGAAAGGGAAGTACATGACTCTTGCAGACATTACAACTAGGACACTTATGATCTAATTTGACTTTGGGAATAAAACCCTGAGAAAACAATTTGTCAAGGAACCCTTGACTACAATGACCTAACCGACGATGCCAAGAAACTGGCTTATTACATTGCATAACAGAAGAAGACTGACTCAAATAAGCATGAAAAGATGGAGTCACGGTAGATGACGTCTTCAAAGTCCCGGGGGCTGCTTCGAAGACGTACATGTTTCCGCGTCGTTCACCCTTAGCGAGCATCTTCTTGGTTCGAAGGTCCTTAAGACAAACAGAAGACGGAGTAAATTCCATGGATGAATTTGTTTCATCAACCAATTTAGAAACAGATAAAATGTTTTTCTCAATGGCAGGAGTGAGTAAGACATTTTTCAATGGTAGTGTAGATTGTGACAAAGAGAGAGATGCATTTCCAGTATGAGAAATAGGGTGGTGGGAACCATCTCCCGTGACAATAGTGCCAGTGCCAATATAAGGAACCATGTTGGAAAGTTTACCTGCATCAGAAGTAACATGTGCGGCTGCTCCAGAATCAATATACCAAACTCCATCATCATTCTGACGCAAATTCATGTTGTTAAATGCAGTCATCAGAATTTGTTGCACATCATGTGGCAACCCTGCACTCTGTCCCTGATCAGTACCCTGATGTGCTCGAAAATTTCCCTGCGGCTGCCCCTGAAACTGTCTAACATTCATCTGTCCGGCTCTTGGTCCTGGCCTCCCTGCCTTGTTGCGATTCTGTGGGTTGTGCCAACAATCTGCTTTCACATGGCCACGCTTGTTGCAATGGAAGCAAGTAGGGACACGGGTACCTCTAGTGGCAGGTGGAGCAGTAGGAGTAGGAAGGAGTCCTCCACGGCCCATATGAGCAGCAGGTGGACGAAATGAGGTAGACCCAGATGTAAACATGACAGGATGAGGATCATCAATAAGATGATCTTGAGTCAAACTGACTTCATACTGTAGGAGTTTGGCCTGTAAATCCTCAAAGCATGGAAGTGTAGAGGCAACCTGTAATGCAGTGCAAAACATACGATATTGGGGCCCAAGGCTTCCCAATACCTGTTGAACAACATCTCTGTCAGAAACAGGATATCCAATAGCGGCCAACTGATCAATGATAATTTTGATATCCCCTAGAAATTCAGTAATGGTCTTAGTTCCCTTTCGCATAGATTGGAACTGCCATTTCAGTTGAAGTGCACGTGATTCAGAAACCTGTGAATAAGAGTGAGCAAGATGTCTCCATAGTTCTGCAGCAGTAAAATGGTCAGAGATGGTTTGTAATATACGATCAGATAACGTGGCAGTCAAATAGGCAACCACAGATTGGTCCTTCTGAAACCAAACATCATACGCAGGATTTGGAATAGCAATGCAACTCACCTTCCCATCATTACCAGTTACCTCTTGCGTAATAGTCATAGGTGGGGCGGGTGATCCCCCATCCAGATGCCCGGAAAGACCATGACTTCGGATAAACGACAGAATTTGGCGTTTCCAAAGTAAGTAGTTATCATGAGTTAATTTGTGAGAAACAA
Source organism: Nuphar pumila (assembly GCF_984573655.1). Lineage (NCBI taxonomy): Eukaryota > Viridiplantae > Streptophyta > Magnoliopsida > Nymphaeales > Nymphaeaceae > Nuphar > Nuphar pumila. The sequence continues at coordinate 87,894,474 of NC_143257.1, read as the reverse complement.
GTTGAGAAAGAAATCCGGGGCTGATTTTAGAATCCATAAGGAAGAAGATCAAGGATGAATCAAACAGCACGACAGAAATTCGTAGGTTGTACGGACAGAACCGTACGGACAAAAATTTTTGAGTTTTGGAAATCACGATTTTTCAGTTAATCGTGCAGAATGTACGATTTATCAACTATATTGCAAGAAATAGATAAGAAATCACAAGAAGTTTGAGAAAAGAGGCACTTTTGAGAAATGAGGGTTCCCAAATTTGGGGAAAACAGAAATTAGGGTTGATAAAATTGGGGATAACAGAATATGTAAGAAGGAAAAGATGCACGATATGAGGAAATGAAGAAACGACGTCGAAATATAGTGATTCAACGGAGAAACAACAGAGAAAAGATGGAAAAAACACTTTCCTTGAGAACGCCCAAAAACGCACGTCAAGGTCCTTATGGGCCTTCCAGATGATCGTGATTATCACGCCCTTGGCTCTGATACCATGTGAGAAATCAGATGTGGGAGTCACCTTACTATCGTAGCAAGAGATAGAGAGAGAGGTAAGAGGGAAGAGAGAAAAAAAAATGTTGGGCGGCAATAGGATCTTCTCCCCTTTCCATTGATATTTATATGTTGTACAAGTGGTACAATATAGTACAGTGGTACAATACAGTACAGTGGTACAATACAGTACATGAAATATATCCATTTACATATACATATTTAACAGAAGTCCGCCAACTGGTACTCGGATGTGACGTAGGGCAGTGTAATGGTTCCTTTTAGGTATTCATCTCGAACATAGTGGCAATCCATCTCAATATGTTTAGTACGCTCATGGAAGGTGTGGTTGCTTGCAATATAGATAGCACTCTTGTTATCGCAACACATCTTCGAAGGAATTGAGATGATGATGCCCATATCACAGAAGAGACTTCTAAGCCACACAAGCTCCATGGTTGTAGTGGCCATTGCACGATATTCCGCTTCAGTTGAGGACAATGATACTTTATGCTGCTTCTTGCATCTCCAAGAAATCATAGTCACCTAAGAAAACACAAAAACCAGTGGTTGAGACTCTATCATTGGGATTTCCTCCCCAATCAGCATCTGTATAAGCAATTAAATCAAGTGATGATGAAGAGGAAAGAAAAACTCCCTTAGTTATGGTGTTTTTAATATATCTGACAATCCTTAAGACTGCACTCATGTGCACAGTTGTAGGTGCATGTTGAAATTGACTGACGGAATGAACTGCATGAGCTATGTCTGGCCGAGTGATGGATAAGTATGTCAGAGACCCAACGAGTTGACGGTAGGGAGTAGGATTCTCGAAAAGTGTCCCATCTTCCAGCCTTAGCTTTGCATTGATAACCTCAGGGGTTTCTGTCTTTTTATCATCCGAAATTTCAGACTTGGCACAAATGTCAGCAGCAAGTTTCATCTGAGAGAGAATATACCCTCGGAGGGAATATGCAACTTCAATACCTAGAAAATATCTTAAGAAACCAAGGTCAGACATGTCAAAATTTTATTTTAAAATTTTCTTAATATCATGGATTCCTTGCTCATCATTTCCAGTGATGATCATATCATCAACATATAGTAGTAAAATAACTACAGAGGACCCTGCACTTTTCACAAATAACGCAGTGTCAGTATAACATGAACGGAAATTTAAGCTAGTCATTACATTGCTAAATCTGTCATGCCAAGCTTTTGGAGCTTGTTTTAACCCATATAGTGCCTTTTTTAGTTTAAGAACTTTGTTTTCACCAATAGATACTCCTTGTGGAGGATCCATATAGACTTCTTCACTTAGTTCGCCATTAAGAAATGCGTTCTTAACATCCAATTGATAGATAGGCCATTTTTTAATGGATGCAACCGCAATAAGAGTCCTAACACTAGTCATTCTAGCTACGGGAGCAAAGGTTTCCTCATAGTCTATTCCGTACTCTTGAGCATATCCTTTAGCTACCAACCTAGCTTTATACCGTTCTAATGACCCATCACTTTTAGTTTTAATTTTGAAGACCCATCTACATCCGATAGACTTCTTTTCAGTGGGTAATGAAGTTATTTTCCAAGTTTTAGCCTTTTCAAGGGCACTAAGTTCTAGTTTCATGACTTCAACCCATTGAGGAATGTTTTTGGCTTCATTATAGTGTGATGGTTCATGATAAGAGTGTAATGCAATTAGACATGCCCTATACTTAGGTGTTAGGGATTCATAGGAAACAAACCTATTAGGGGGATTGGAGATTCGACTAGATCTCCTTAAAGAGGTTTCTTCTATGTTGGAACTTTGAGAATATTTTTCTAAAGCACTTATGGGAATTTCTTGACCACGCCTAGTATAGGTTTGAATTGACCTATTTTCAACATCATTACTTCCATTTTCATCATTACTAAGAGGAGTATCCTCTAAATCATTAAGAACATCCTCTACATGAGGAGTCACATCTTCTTGAGAGAGAAGATCAAATAAGAAAGCATATTCGCTTTCATCAATATCTTTATTTTTCTCAAAACCGTTCTCATTTTCTAAAAAAGTAACATCTTTGGATACATATAGTTTGTTGCTTTTGGGATCGAAGCACCTAAAACCTTTTTTATTTTCTCCGTATCCTAAGAACACACATTCGATAGCTTTGGGAGATAATTTATCTCTTTTATGTGTAAGGACAAAACACTTACACCCAAAAATTCTTAATCTATTAAAATCGGGTGTTCTTTCAAAAAGTTTTTCATATGGAGATATATTTTGAAGGGATGAGGATATCATTCTATTTATCAAATAAGTGGAGGTTAAGGCGGCTTCGGCCCAATAGCATTTTGGAATTTCTTTGGAAATGAGAAGAGTCCTAGTGGTTTCCAAAATGTGTCTATGCTTTCTTTCGGCTAGACCGTTTTGTTGGGGAGTCCTAGGACATGACCTTTGATGACAAATTCCATTGGTTTCCAAATATTCTTGAAACTCATTTGATAGATATTCTCCACCGGAATCGGATCGAAGAATGGAGATATTTGTTGAAAATTGATTTTTAACAATCATATGAAATTTTTTAAAAAAGTTAAAAACTTCGGATTTTAAATTGAGAAAATAGATCCACACATATCGAGTGAAATCATCAATGAAAGTAACATAATATGAGTATCCTCCTTTTGATATGACCGGAGAAGGACCCCAAACATCCGAATGAATTAATTCAAAGGGTCTTTTTGACACAAATGTTCTTTTTGGAAAGGGGGTGGATTTCATTTTTCCAAAAATACAACTCTTGCAAACAAAATGTTTCTCATTACAAAATTTCTTTCCAAAAGGAAAGGAGTACATTTTTGAGAAGCTTGGATGTCCAAGTCTTTGATGCCAAGTTTCTATATTTTTATCTTGGACATGATTACAAAAAGAGTTGGTGGGAAGTTTCAAATTGGTCATGTAGTAGAGATCTCCCCTCCTATGGCCTTGCCCAATCCGCTTCCCGGACTGGAGATCCTGTATAAAGCAATCCTTGGTTAAGAAGGAGATTTCACATCCATGATCACATATTTGAGAGACAGATAAGAGATTTAAATTAAGTTGAGGTACTACTCTTACATTTGGCACAAAAAAATCTTTTGAAAAATCTAAGGTTCCAAAGCTTTTAACTTGTAAAGAGGTACCATCGGTGGTGGAGACAAAAGAATTTTTGGAGTTGCTATATACATTGGATAGTCCATTTTCAATAGGGGTCATATGAAAAGATGCTCCAGAGTCAAGAATCCAAGAAGGCGTACCTGGAGAAGAAGAAGAGGCAATGGCGGCTCCCGAAGTTGACGGCGATTTGAGTAGAATTTGAAGTGCTTCGGATAGTTGAGCAAGGGAGAAGGACTCTTTCCCTTTCATTGGCTCCTCCTTCTTTTGGGGAATTTCTTCAATAGTAGCAACTTTATCTTTTGGAGGCTCATTTATCTTTGGACAATTAGGTCTTATATGGCCCGGTTCTTGACAATGATGGCAAATAGCTTTCCTATAATTGCCATTATAGTTATTTTGCCTCCCAAAGTGTGGAGGCTTATATGCTTTCATATGATTGCCTGGTCTAGACACGGCAAGAACTTCATCTCCTCCCTTAATCATGCCAAGACGAGTTTCTTCTTGGCATATTTCGGCTATGGCATCTTCTAATGAAAGCGGTTTTGATCTATGGAGAAGGGAGTACCTTACTTGTTCATATTCGGGCCTAAGCCCATGTAAAAATTGGAAAAAGTGTTCTTTCTCCATTTGTTCTCTTCTCATTTCAACATCTTCACTTGATACCCATTTGGGTTCAAGAAGGGATAGCTCATCCCATAAAGGTCCAAGAGTGCTATAGTAATCTCTTACACTCATTTCACCTTGCTTAATGGTACGAATTTTTTCTTGGATAAAGAATTGACGAGCAAGGTCTTTTTGGGTATACATACCTTTCATAAAGAACCATGCTTCATTTGCTAAGCGGAATTTGGCAATGTTGGCGCAAATCTTTAGCTCCACGTTGTTCATGAACCATGCAAGAATTTTTGCATGCTTACTTTCCCAATCTTCTACCTTGGATTGGTGATCTTCAATAGCCTTCATGCGAGCACTTCCTTCTAGAGCCTTTTCTTGATCACCATTTATTTTTGTAAGTTGAAGTTGAGGTTCCTTAATGGTGCCCATCACATATCCCCAAAGCTTTTTACCTTTGAGGTTGTTTTCCATGGCGGCGGCCCACATCATGTAGTTCGTACCGTTAAGCTTGAAGGAGAGATCAATCTTTTGTTCTCCTTCCATTATATAATCAAGAATGGAGGACAAACAAAGAGAGAGAGAAAACTAGACAACTAGCTATATGAAACAAGAGCACAACCAAGGCTCTGATACCATGTAATGAAATATGCGGAAAAGAAATGTATGTCCTACAATGGACATTCACACATAGAAATCAAAGAACAAGTCCAAAAGAGGACATACACAAAAGCCAAAAATGGCTAGAAAGCATAAAATCATATAAATGCACTAAAGGACTTGTAGAAGCCACACATTACAAAGGGGGAGACCCCACTTATTTATAGGCAAGAGAGGAGTGAGGGAGAGTTAGAGAAAAGCAAGAGAGAGGGACCATTGGGAGTCCCAACAAGGAGTCGTTGGGCTCCCAACGGTCACAATTGTAACCGTTGGGGGCCCAACGACTCTTTGTTGGGGCCCCCAATGGCTGTGCATTAAATGCACAAAAAGAAAAATAAAAAAGACAAAAAAGAAATAGAAAAAATAGAAAAGGAAAAAGGAAAAAAGTAGAAAAGGAAAAAGACTAAAATGCCCCTATTGGGCGAGTTACAGAATTACCCCTTATCGGGCAGAATATATTTATATATATATATATATAAATATATATTACATATATATTTTAACAACAACATCATTATTTCAAAATATCTCAAATTATTTTAAAATATATAACAATTTATCAAAAAAAAGAACAAAACCAAGTTCAACAATACGAACATGATTTGACATTTATAATCATGACTTGTTCAAATAAAGCATCTAAATGCCAACAATACATGCTCAAGCATACACGATTGTATATATATATTAAATAAAGCAAATTTTGAAAAATTAAGATTCAAACATGATTTCAAAGCATACATATATCTAATTTCTAAAAAATAAACAAATAAGTCTTATAAAATATTTAATAAAAAACAAGTCTAACAATGATTAAAAACCTATGTCACATGGGTGCGTGTGCGGGGACGCGACACTTCCAAAAAACCAGGGTGCGGGGGTGCGGCAAAAAAAAAATTAATATATATATATATATATATATATATATATATATATATATATATATATATATATATATAAAGTCCAAAAGTTGGACATAAATGACCCTGGGTGCGGGTGCGACACCTAGTTGGAGAATCCCTATGACATATATTAAAAAAAAAATCTTGGCAATTTTTTTAAGTCCAAAAAATTGGACCAAAATGATCCTGGGTGCGTTGACCGCACCCAGGGTCGGGTTGACCACACTCGGTGCCGCACCCGCGTCGTGTTGAGGCGGGTGCGGCACCCTGCTAGCTGAATCCCTGTAACATAGTTAAAAACCCATTTAAAGAGTTTTTTTTTTATTTTAATATAATAACATATATATTTTTAACGATAAAAAAACAAGTGTTTTCTCATGCATAATGCATAGAATAGATAACATAAGAAATACTTAAAGATATAAGATACGTACAGGGTCTATATTTCCCTTGAATCCAAGCCACACAACGATCTTGAATCCTTCATGAAGCACAAACTCGTACCAAAGTATCCGAAGACCCAAAAGCGGCAAAATGTCAAGAAGAATTTCTTGGCTCTAATACCATGTGATGAAATAGCGAAAAATACAAAAACAATGTCACGAAGGGCTTTTCAAGATTACAATCACAAAAGTGCATAAGTATAAATCAATGTCGTTAAGGACTTACAAGATCACAACACAATGTGCACAAGCACAAGTCCACTATAGGGACAAAACAATAGCCATCAAGGGGGCAACAACACAAACACTAAGTGCATATAAAACAGTAAGGAACTAAATAGAAAAATACAAAATGTAAAAAATATTCATCTTTATTGAGCATAAATGCTTAAGAGAAGCATTAACAATTGAGGGGGAACAAAGCCCCTTTATATATATATATATTACAAAGAAGAGAGAGCAAATGAGAGCTTCCAATATAGTTGGGAGCTCCCAACGGTCATATTTATGACCGTTGGAGAGCCTCCAACGACTCTATAGTCAAAAGACCATAGAGCCCTTGCTTAAAAGGGCAAATTACAAAAAAAGGAAAATAAATAAAACAAGGAAAAATTGTTCCTAATGAACATTCCCTATTACATGAGTAAAATGATGAAAATACTCCTAAAGGATATTTACCTATTATGTTATTAAAAATAATATATATATATATATATATATATATATATATATATATATATATATTAACAAGGACATGCCTTGGTAACCGGAGTCCGAGGCTTCCTTGTTTTCTTGAGGAGCTTCTAGGCTAGCTACTATTTTCTCATCTTTTTTGAATTCAGGGCAAAAATGTTTGATGCATAGTTGGAAAACCCGGCGAGTCGACTCGAGAGTCGCCCGAGTTGACCCGGATCGGACCCTAACTGGGTCACCGATTCAAGACCGTCGATCCACCTGCCTCTTATGTGTTTTTTTCATACTTTTTGTGATTTTAATGAATAATTCCCATAAAAGAATACTTGTTATAAAGAATTATATGTTTTTAAATCATAAATATTAACAATTATGTATAGGTGAATACTTGTATAGCTCGGTCATTGATGACATGCTAAATTTAGTTATTATACAATATGAATTTTGATTTTTTCCATATCTTAACACTAGAAAATGCATAGTCCTAACTTGTGCGAGTTACCGAGTCGACCCGTTGACTCGCGAATCAAGGGTTCGGCGATCTGACTATGAGTCACGAGTTTGCCATGGTTTGATGTGCCCCGGTTCTCTATAGTTATGACAAGTAATTTTTCCTTTTGGATCATATCTCCCGTCATATCTTCTATCATTGCTCCTTGACTTCCAAGAATTATTCTTGTAGAAGTGAGGATGCTTATACGAATGACTATTGGCACCGGGTCTAGAAACCACCAATATATTGTCTTTGGTTTCCTTATATTCGGTTATGGATTTTAGCCTTGTTTATTCTATACAAACTTGGGCTAAAATCTCATGTAAAGGTGGAAGCTCCTCTTGATTTCTGTTCTAGTGGATGATAGAAACACAAACATGTTCAAATTCGGGCCTAATCCCTCTCATGAATTGAAAAAATTGTTCACCAAGGATTTGATTTTTCCTACCCCAAGCATCATCAGGGGTATCCCATATAGGCTCCATTTTAGCCATTTGGTCCCAAAGTCTTTTGTGAGTACCATAGTAGTCTCCAACACTTCTATCACCTTGCTTGCAACTGTGAATCTTAAACAGGAATAAAACCTTGGCATGTCTCACATCCCATGCCTTAGTGGTCTTTTTGCAATCTAAGAGAGCCTTTTCTCTCTCTTTGTCTTTAAGTGGTTCGTCTTTTGTAACACCATCTTCCTCATAAATGGATTTTGTGAGAATAGGTTGAAGTTCCGATATGGAGCCATCAACATAGTCCCATAAATCTTTACCCACTAAAATTCTTTTCATAGCAGTGACCCACATGTTATAGTTTTTTTCATCAAGTTTGACAGGAATAACCGTAACTACTTTTTTGGCTATTGTTCCAAGAAAAGAAAGAGTAAGGAAAGAGAACAGATAGAGAAAAAAACAGAGAAGAAGATTGTAAGAAATATGTTGAAAAAGTTTGATGGCTCACTTCTCGAGTTAATGAACCAACAAACTAATGCTCCACCAATCTCATGAACCTCCTCTTGATCTTCACGCACATGTTACAACTCTAGAGCACCAATGCTCTGGTACCATGCAATGAAATGGCTAAAGTAATACAAGGGAGTGCCTCTTATGGGCATTCAAGGACACTAACAAATGACATAAGGTCCTCTCATGGGTCAACACAAGATTACAATCACATAAGCCACTTATGGGCCAAAAAAAATATAGGATCTTATTAAGAGAGTGCTTGAGAACAAGCTCAACATACAAGAGGGGTTACACCCCTTATTTATGCACAAAAGAAAACAAAAAAAGCCATTGGGAAGTGCTCCCAACAACTAGAGATATAGCTGTTGGGAGCACTCCCAACAGCTCTATTTCAAGAGCATCATAAGGACTATAATGCCCTTGATAAAAAGAATAAATTAAAAAATAATAATAAAAACCTAAAGTGCCCATAATGAACACAACTAATTACATAAGCGGAAGTGATAAAATACCCCTAATGGGTTTTACTCATTACATCAAGAAATATATATACACATTATATATGTTATATGTATATATACTTCAACATATTGCTGTTGACAGACATTTTTGAATGCATTGTCTGATCTTTGCAGCTCCAACAGCATGCATCCATCTGCATGCCTATCCACATGAACAAGCATTCACACACACATACAAATACATGGGTGTACTTACACACACACCATGACTATGACTCAACAAAAGAACCAGATAGGAGCTTGATAGATGGGAGAGAATTGAAAGTTCTCATGATGCAGAGGATTCCATAATATGAGCTACTTGAGGATTGCCTCCTCAATAATCATGAGGGATGGCCTAAGCATGTTAAAGAAACCTACCTGTGGTCTTAATGCTGCAAAGAAAATGGCACTGGCTAGTCCTATCAAAGATTAGCATATCAAGGACCAAAATTAAAATGTTGGACCCAACAAAAATTAATCATATCAGATGCAACCTGCAAGTTTCTATAAAAAGCACCATTGGTGTAACGACCCCAACTCTTCTCCATTGAAAAGTGATTTTTTTTAAAACAATTGCGGAAACCATACCCAGAGATCGGGGGCCTTAAAGACAACACAATCCAAACCACAAGAGATCTTACATTAACCCAATAATCAACTAATTAATTTTATTCATCAATAATTAAACTTTAAGAACATAATCAAATAAATGTCAATAATAATGGAGCTATATTGTCCCAAAGAAAACGTCAGAAAGTAGTCGTGCAGCCTCGTAAGCCCCATATAACAGACGTCTTCATCACTGGACTTCAGGTCCGGTGAAAAACATAAAGGGCACAGGGTCAGAATCAAGGATCCTGCGTACGAATTCCTCTAAAGACCTAAATAGGTTAAAAAAGCGTAAATCAAATTCATGTCATATTTTCAGATAAAATAAGCTACAACTATTTCACAATTCAATTAACTATTCATGCATTTAACAACAATCGTCATGCAACAACTATATCTTACATGAAACAGAACAGATAAGGAAGCATGAATTAATGCAGAACAGTTATGCATGACTCCAATGCACATGCATGAGTAACTTATTAAGTTATTATCAGAGTTTTTTTAGTATGATTGTCCCTATTATATGCACATAATTTTAGTTTCACTTTTCATTAAAACCCGCAGATACTTAAAACGAGCACAACAATTTTCGAAATTCAAAATAGGTTCTCAGTTGTAGATTAACACAATTTTATTTTATTACTAGGTTCTACAGTTGACCCTCGACCGATATCAGGAATTAACACCATCTATCGGAATATTAGAAATCAACATCTAATGTCGAGACATCAGAGAAATCAATACCTACTGATGCCACTTTCTTGGTATACCAATAACAACAACTGTGTCTACACACCACCACCAGGAAAAGTGACAAAAACTCTCTAAAATCGTGGTCGGGAGGTGAACCACCATATTCGGTTCAGGGGCACAATCGCACACGAAGTTTTAGTATTCTCACGGTTCTCCAAAATCACCATTCAGGATTTTTACACTGTGGAAGAGACATCCAAGAAGAACAACATTAATTACACTGTTTTATCTCTTTTATCTTTTTTTTTTTTTTATCAAAAGACATTCTTTACAAAAGATTCGTTTTGCAAATCAACATGTAAAACACAACATGGGACCTTCGCCCGTTACAAAGTTTAACAGTGCAATTAATTCAGAAAATCAATAAATTTTATATGGATTTTTGCAATGCATTCAACAAGACATAGAACAACACTTGCTCGTGGCCCACAAGGCCTACAATGGTTCACATTAGACCACTGATGCATCTCAAGCAAAAACGATAGTGAACATGTAACCACACAATAATTCAACATGTCAACAAATGCGCATTCATTCACACACAATACGAATGTACATGTAAAACAATTTACATATGCATATAAACACATACTTGCAACATACATCCTGTCTCATGATTCATCTCATGCATAATATGCAAATGATCATGTTAATGTAACAACAATACAACTTTAGAATTCACATGTTCATAATATGCATATTTATGCCAACATGATGTTAAATTTCATGAGCATATGCGAACAACCACATTTTTATCAAATTCGGGCATGCTCGGGTTACAAAACATCACTACCGAGCCCAAAGCTATGTTGCTCTGCATACAGGACAGTACTAAGACACTATTGGCAGCATGTTTCTCATGTCTAAACATGCGGCTAAATAGTGTTGGGCAGCAGACAATGCTGCACAAAAAGGTGCAGCGATGTACCACCCCAACCAGCCTGCAAACAGTCATGATCATAACATATCTAATAGCATGAAAACAGCTCATGTAAATGTTCAATCCAATCATGGCAACATACATAAAAATTTTGTCACAATGTTAACATAAATTATCGATTGACATTTAAAAGTTTTTTTATGTAGGCCTGTATGGCAGCATTAAACAAGGTTTGCTAACAGCCCTGAACTAAGGACGGGCTGGGCAAAAGAAGGATTGATATTAACCCAGTCGATGGCAGTCGGTTGGGTTCTACACACTCAATATTAACCCCAGATGATAATCAATGTTATCAGCCTAAACAGTCATATTACATACATGTAGTTTTAGTGACATGAACGGTCCAATGAACAACCAAATGAATATGTACTGTGGTCATTTAAACAACATAATGGACAGTCAAATAAACACTACTACAGTCATATATCAACATGCATAGACAGTCACATAAATATGTAATTTGGTGACAATTTAAAAACATGAAGAGTCTTGAATAACTATGCATTTCGGTACACTTCATAAGCATAAACAGTCATATTTAACATGCTTTTCGGTAACACCTTATAGGCATGAACCGTCACGTATAACATGTATTTTTGGTATCACTATATAAGCATGGACGATTGTATATAACATGCATTTTGATATCACTTTATAAGCATGAACAGTTGTAAAACCCACGTTTTTCAAAAAAACTTTGACCCGGGTCGGATCCGGATTCGACCCGGATCCATAATACCCATTAGGGTTATACGATTGTGATGCAGGGGCGAGGGTCTTTTAAACCCTCTGCGCCGCTTTTCCCCTTCCCTCTCAATTGAAAAGGGAAACCCTTTGAGGGTTTCTCGAATCTCTCCCCCCCCTTTGTGCCCTTTTCTTTCTCATAGCGGCTCCGCCTTTGTCACGTTTCCTCTTTAAAACCATCACAAGGGGAGGGGAGGCCCGCAACGCCAGTGACGCTGGACCCCTTCCAGGTATGCCGTCTCTCTCTCTCTCTCTCTCTCTCTCTCTCTCTCTCTCTCTCTCTCTCTCTCTCTGGGTGTTGTCGGGAGGCCGACGGCCATCCGCAGTGCCTCTCTTTCCTCTCTCCCTCTGTGCTCTCTCTGTATTGCTAGGAGGCCGGCGGCCACCTGCCGTGTCTCCCTTTTTCCCTCTCTCTGTGTTCGCTGGGAGGCCGGCAGGAGGTCGAAGGCCCCTGCCGTGCCTTCTCCCTTCCCCCTTTTTCCATTTGGGGCTTGCCAAGGGTCGATAGGTGGCCGGCCGCACCCCTGTCTCCCTTGCCACCTTTTCTGTGACCGTCAGGGGTGCGGCAGGTGGTCGATGGCCTTCCCCTGCCGACCTTTTCCCCTCTGTCCCGGCCAACAGGCAAGTGTGATACCCCTGCCTGATTTCCTTTTTTTTCGGTGAAGCCAATGGGGGGACCATAGTTTTTTATTGATCCTCGTGGCACGCGGTGCGCTACAGCTGCGGCACCCCTTGCGTCGCTGCGGCACCCCTTGCGTCGCTGCGGCACATGGTTTGCGCGGCTGCGGTACTTGTGGTTGTGATTGCTTGCACTTGATGAGCACAGTTGCGGCACAGTGCACAACAGTAGCTGCGGTGACACATGTTGCTCTCTTTGATGGCAAATGGGGGCTCCGTTAGTCCGGCAGGAGCAGTGGGTGCTCGTCACCCTGTTCTGGGGCGTTGCAAGTTCAAAACCCAATGGTGGGGTTGGATAGCAGGTCCGGGCTCGCCTGGTGACCGAACCTGCACACGCAGCCTCCCTGTTCTCCTCTCTTCCTTTCTTTTAGTTTTTTCCCTGCTCCCTATGTTCGGCAGACACCTTCGACGACCCATGATTGAGTCGTTCCTCGCCATCGGCATCCCTGTGCTTTTCCCTCCGAGCATCGGACTCTAAGGTACGGGTTCTTCCTTCTGATTCATGCGAGAAATCGAATATCGATTCGATTTCCATGCAATATTTAGTGCAAATCCATGGTTAAAGAGTGAATCTATGTGTTCACTCTAGATCACATGGATGAGGATCCATATATCCTCTTTTATATGGGTGTTTTTGGTCCTTTACATATAAAAATTCTGTGTATGGTTTTTTTTTACAAAAACAAAGTTTTTATTTGGTGATAAAAGCATGATTTAGAGTTGCTTTCAATGATAACCGACTTCTATGTATGTCTATTCTCAACACCAGAGACTTGGCTATGCAAACTTAGTTGTTAGTTGTTACTCTTTGTCTTGGGACTGGTAGGACCAAACTGTTTCAGGTCTGCATTGTCGGGTACATTTAATTCATGTTCAAATCCTAAGGAGAATTAATAATAATATGTGGTTGGTTCTAATCATATATGGATCTGGGAATGGATAACCATTTGTCATCAGATTTGGGCAAGAATCATGAGAAACGTGATCCAATTACTTTTTTCTTTTTGGGTGCAAGAAGGAAAAGAAAGTGGAGATTTGCTTGTTTTATACCGTAAAAGTTCTGATCAAATATGAGTTTAGAACTCGATGTAGCTGGATCCAGAATCAGATCCAACTTGATAAAACCAATACAATATTAGGTCACTCATGACGATAACCCATATCTGATATGTTTGCAATCCTTATAGATACTCGTATGGTAAATGCGTTTAAGTGTTAAGCAAACTGTGCATCATGTGATTGTGTAACCACCATTCCTGCTGATATTTTTTCATTATTGCAAAGTTATTCAAGGATTAGGATTTATCATTCTCCAAAGTCTTGATGTAATTATTGATTCACATATTTGCAACCTTGTAATTAGAGATCATGACAAGCATTTCTTGATTATGCATAGATTTTTTTTTTGTGGTTCAAGTACCAAGTTCTAATCTAATACGTTCCACTTATTTCAGGGTTAGTGTTTTGTTTTCTTGGGCTGAACAAAAATCAGTTTTGAGGGTTTGTGATCATTGCAAAATTTTTCCTCTTTGTTCCCTCTTTTCCTTTTTAGCCTCTATTCCCTTTTTGAAGGGGAATAAAATATAGAAAAGAATAGAGAAAAGAAAAGAAAAGAAAGAAGAGAGAGGAACTCTTTTGCAAATGTCTCACTTGACCTAAATTTTGAAAATATTTTGAAATTACTCACCTTCGTTTTTGAAAATTTGTGGGAAAATGGAGACACGAGATTCATTCGTCGGTACGAGGTTCGACCGTTCCTGACGCCATTACAAAGGCTAATCGAACCAAGGATCGAACTTGTGCATTTTGCTTTGCCTAAATATTGTCTAAGAATTTATTCTAAGTCTAGAAAAATACACAAAGAATCATGCTTGTGTAATGCAAATGCAGAGATGTATGCTTTTGAGAAGAATAATTTTTAAAATCTTTGGTTTTATCCAAGTGATTTTTTTAAAATAAATCTGAAGATACTTGGAGAAATGATTCAAAGAGTTTGAAATTGGTTTGAAAAAGTTAGATTTTGAATCTAACTTAGAACTTTGAACAATGGATTTGGAAGAAGAGATTTTGAAATTCTAAGTTTTGGAATAATCAAAGATCTTGAAAATGAATCTTGAATTTTGAAGAAATGAAGGAGAATTTGGAAATTTGGAATTGAGATAGGATTTTGAAGAAAATGAAGCTTTTAAAGTTTAAAATGGACTTTGAATTTGAATGAATCGATTTTGAAAAAGGAATTCTTAATTTCAGAACCTGAGACAAAAATTGAAATTGGAATTGATTTTAGACTTAGAAAATAGATTTGAAAAATGGTTTTGGAAATAAGGTTTGATAATCTGAATCCAAGATGGAATTGGATTTGAAATCTGGGATCCTGGATGGAATTGGATTTTTTGAAATCCGGATGAATTTAGAAATGGAATTGGATTATGAGAAATCTAGATGAATTTAGAAATGGAATTGGATTATGAGAAATCTAGATGAATTTAGAAATGGAATTGGATTATGAGAAATTCAAATGAATTTAGAAATAGAATTGGATTCTGAGAAATCCAGATGGAATTTGAAAGTGGACTTAGATTTTGGAAATTCAAAGGGAACTTGGAAGTGGGTATGAGAAATTCAAATTTAAATTCGAAGATGGATTTGGATTTAAGAAATCCAAAAAAATGGATTTTGGATTTAAGAAATCAAAACAGAACTTTGAAAATGGATTTGAGAATTTTGAAGTGAAGAATAGAAAATAAACTTGATTTAAAACTTGAACTTTTGAAACCAGGAGATGAACTTCAAAGTTGAATTTGAACTTTGAAATTCGATTTGAATTAATCTTGAAGTTGGATTTTGAATCTTGGAAATTAATTTGAAATTTCAAAGTTGAATTGAACTTTGAAATTGGGATATTGAAGTCTGAACTTTGAAAATGAGATAAATTTGGAAATAGAAAGATGAATTTGAATTTATGGATAAGAATTGAAAATTGATTTGAGAAATGAAGAAGATATTTGAATAATCATCTCAAAATCACTTAGATTTTTGAAGAAAATTTGAAATAATTTGAAAAATATGATGTAATTCTATCCTAAATGATGAATGAATTAAAGAATTTTGAAAATTGAATATTGAAAAGCATGTTTCATTCTTTAAATGAATTGAAATAAGATTGAAGATATAATACATTCTTGACTATGGTCATATAATGTATTATAAGATAATCTATATTTAAATTCGGACGAAGAATAAAACACATTTTGGTGCATTTATAGAGTTTGAAATGAAATTAACTTTCAATATATCTTGACTATGGCCATTGATATATATTTTGAGTTAATTTTAAGTTAAACTCTGATAAAGGAAGAAAAATTCAGAAAATATGATATTTTTTTAAAGAGATCCAGTGTGGATCCAATGTTATTCCATAAAAGATAAAAATCTTAAGCAGTTTTTACATTTTGACTATGGTCATCAATGCGAATCATTTGCTTAAGATTTAATTACCTCTTATTAGAATGTTGCGCGTGCCATTCGTGTTCCCATTCGTGAATTTTTGAAATAAAAGAGATGAGTGATATGAAACAAGTAATTCATGATGCTCATACATTCTAATTTAAAATAGAAAAATATAAAGATTCTCATTAATATCTAGCTATTACAAGTTTTGGAATTGAAATTGAATTTACAATTTCTAAGTCAAGGAAGATGTCACTTTTCATATATTTTCCTGCAAGAACAAAGTTAGCACAAAATAATAGACGCATATGGAAAGAGATATCATTATGGACTTGGAATACAAATGATGGAATAACCATGTATGGCCTAAATGAAGAATGCACCTGATCATGCCTAGATGATGTATGAAATGCCCTTTTGATTTCATTAAAAATGTGCATACAAGATGGAGATACAGGAAGATAGAGATCTATATGAATATGGAATGTATGAACTAGATCGGCATGCATATTATGATGGAGATTTTAATAGGGAAGCTAAATGCACATGTCACTAAGACCATGAAATGCATTGTATGATGTACCAATGAATGGTAATGGGGTAGCAATGGAGGGATGCAAAAAGATGCAGTGGAAGTGAATAGTGCAGGTGAAGAGTGTAACTGCTACTGTGAAGAGTTGTGCAAATGGGAGTGCTGAAGAGGAAATGGCTTTCAAGAGTCTTGAAGGTGGCTATAATGGTGAAAGCAAAATGCTAACATTCAGAATTAGAGTACAGGCCACATAACAACTTATATTGAGTGATATCCTAAATATATTTATCATCAATGTATATGTATGCTAATGTATGAATTTGAAATGATGTGTAGATAATACGCAGGTTTTTGCAGGGAATGAATGCAGTGAGATGGTGTAGTAAATGGTGCTGGGAGGGATTAGAAAATGGTGTTATGCATGCATGCAGGGGAAGACAAGAATATAGTGGGTGCTGTGAAGGGAGGCAATCATTGGATGGACCGAAATTTGATTCCCATTTAGTTATAAAAACAACCTGCAATTCTATTCTACCTTGGTATAACAGATGTTTTCAGCACCTCATTTCAGATTGACAGAGCAGGGGTAAATGGTAGAGGGATTAGTAAAGGCAAGTTGTCCCTGTAAACTAATTACAGCAATGCGATGAACCATATGAATATACATTCAGTATTATGTATGTACACAGTAGATGAACTCGAAGAGTGAGCTCAGGGGATGCACCTACCGAAAAAAAAAATACACACAGTGAAGCATAGGAAGAGAGAAAAAAAAAAGAAAAAACAGAAAAAAAAATATGCAATAATGTGGATGGGGCTGGTACAATATATATATATCAAACAGGTGTGCTGGTGCCTTTGGCTTTTAAAAAGGGAAAATCACTTGCAAAGTAACCGGATAACCAAATATGAATCTGGACAGTTGTATTAAATTCAAGTACCTAGACAAGTTCTGGTTACTTACAATGCCAAGTTGTTCAGTGCTCTAATTCCCTTGTCAAGATGCATATGATCTCGATGAATTTGGAAGGAAGTTGCCTAACCCCCAAATGCTACCTATGATATGAATGAAGTATATGCTAAGTAACAATCTGTGGGCAGGGACTGTAGTAGGAAATGAAAGTGGGTATGGTGTTAATGAAAGGGTGTTGGTAACATGTGCTACAGTGGTGATTGCAGGGAAGTGAACGTGGCTGTGATGGTGGGTTGAACTTGAATGAGGAGCTGAAGCAAAATCCACTGATGAAGGGGAAGAAGTAGAAAATTTGGAGAGAGAACATCAGATGAAGCAATATTGGCATTTGTCAGTTGTTTAACATTTCCAATTTCTGGTAAGGCTGAGCCAGGGGTTCCATCTGTGATCCTTGGTGGCACCACGCAGTGCACTTTTTCAAACTTTACACCAGCAGACTTCATATTGGGATGGGAAGCAACCATGTCTATGTCAGGCATTGAATGAGTCATCTGTACCACTTTTGGTGAATCAGAACGTTGCATTTCCTGTACAAGAATTTCTTGAGAGTGCTTCCTGTCATCCTTGTCGAATTCATTTTGTTTCCCTTGTAACCCACATCGTATATCTTGCCTCTCTTCATTCGTCACTACAGAGTCTAATATCTCTTCCGTCGAGGATGGGCCACCAGTAACCATGGGATTTACTTCCTTTTTTTTTTTTGGTGTCAGAAGTACAGATGTGCATGAAGATATGAAGACAGAAGTACAGATGCGCATGAAGACCTGCGATGAAACAACACGGTGCTAATGTGACATTTGAGATGCAATGGTGATGTCCAACATGGGTGATGGTGTGATGGGAGTTGATACAGGAACGATGCTGAAATATGTATGAAGATAGGCTAATACAGATTGTCATTGAATGACACCTGAATGTATGATTTTAAGGTGCTTGAACAATGCTTTTAATAACCCATCATGAATGCCTCTTTCAACCGATTTAACTGGAAGTAATGGGGAAAAAGCTTGCAACAAAGAATCAATTTTCATAAGTCGATTTGAGCAGAGTACATAACAAATTCACAGCAAAACCGACAATTCCCAAGGAATGCCGATCATCTCTTGATGGATCATAGAACTTCACGGTGAAGCTAAAGGCTGAATCCTTGACAGATCCAACTGGCTTCCCGACAGAATTACAGAGGCAAATTCACAATAGCACAGGAGAAATAATAAAAAGAAAAGCAAAAGATGAGGAATCATGTACCAAATGAGATGCAGGACACAGATTATCAATATGAATTTAAATCACACTCAGTGATAACTTATTACGGGAATATAAGATCAAAATGAAAAAGGGAATACGTATACTGGAATAGAAATCTAAAATTTACAGTAAAATAAGGATGCAGAAGAATGGAAATAAATGTTGGAATCAACATATTCCATTTGCTATTGCACAAGGGAGGAGTTGATGTTGCTATAAGCAACCCAACACACTCGACAGTGCATTAATGGGGCAAACGAATAAGGAGAAAATTAAGAAAAACAATAGAGAGAAAAGAGACTTACCTCGTTTGCAAGCTTTTTGAGAGAGGGAGCCAAGACTTCTTTAATGAAGAGAAGGGAAGAGATCAGAAGGAGATTGGATCAGAGAGAAGGGAAGAAGCGTGAAATGGTGAGGCAGAAGACGATCGTGAAGGAGAAGGGAAGAATGCATATGGAGGGGTGAAGGCGATCGTGAAGGAGAAAGGAACACATGGGGAGGTGAAGAGGCGATGACAATGAAGGGAGCCTTCGACTCATTTTTATGGCTTTTACAATAGGGGTCCCCTATATTTTTCAGAAATTTCAAAAGAAGGTTTTCAAAAAAGAGTTTTTCAAAAGGGGTTTTTGGTTAAGAAAAGGGAATAAGCTATTTTTTTTCTAATTTTGAAAGAAAACCCCAAAAGCATAAGGGAAATATGAGAACTTTTAACAAGCGGGACCCAAAGGAGGTTTTAAAAGAATTTTTATAAAATATTCGTTTTGAAATTATAAGTTTTTCTGAAATAGGGCTTTTTTATAAAATACATGATTTATTTCAGAAAATGACCCCCGAAATGGATTTGGATCCAAGATTTTGAGAAAATATGGATTTTGGATCTCGAATTGAGATTGGATCAGATAAAACATCCGATAAAATTCAAAGAATTGATTTTTTTTATTTTTTGAACAATAAGAGATCCAGGATCATAATTGGATCCGAATTTCTGATTCGGATCAGAAATTGGGTCAGAAATAAAAATTGAATATGGATTCCAGTGAATCCGATAAATGAATGGATTTTTTATCAGAAGTTGACCCGATTATTCAGAAGATGTGAGGTCAGGGGCAAAAACGATTTTTTTTGGATTTTTTGAAAAATTTGGGGTGTTCACAGGGTTCAAGTTGGACTGAACCTCAAATAGGTTTTGAGGGTTCACGGTTGATTGAACCTAAATTTAGGTTTGGATTGATTAAGATCAAAGGGATCATTTTGACAGGTTATTGATTGATCTTGACTGAACTAAGGGCTGGTTTGTGAATGGTTCACTTTGGATCTCAGACTATTTAAAAAAAAAAGATTGTTTCAGCCTATGCGATTGGGAGTCCCTTTCATAATAAAAAATTATGAAATCTAGATTTAGATTTAAGGAAAATCTAAGTTTTTAAAATCTGGTATTAGATTTGATTAAATCTGAGTTTATCTTGCTTAATTAAATCCGGTCTTAGATTTAATAAAATCAAAGTTTTTTCTTGATTAATTAAATATGGTTTTAGATTAAATAAAAATATGAGTTTTTATTTAATTGGTTAAATATGAATTTAATTAAGTTCAAGATTTATTTAAATCTGAGATTTAAATTGAATGAATCTGGATTTTTGTCAAACCATTTAAATATGAGATTTAAATTATAAATATGTGTTTTTGTTAACACGATTTAAATATGGGATCTTGTCAAATGAATCTAAGTTTTTTCTTAAATAGGTAAAATCTAGGACTTTGAATGTAAATATGATAATTTTCTAGTTATGATTATAAAACCTGAATTACAGGTTATGGATAAACCTCTAATTATTATTTTTAGAATGTGGTTGCGTTTGGCTATGTTATGAACTTGGGTTTAGCCAGGGATGTGAATATGTGTCTTATTCATGTAAAACACATATTATACTGAGTTAAAAATGTTAATACCTAGCTGTTTTCTTACACATAAGTCTACATGGTATTGAAGTGTATCTACATGTGAATGGTTAATTGAGTGTTCACATAGTTATTTTCGGCGGGTATTGCAGGAAATCATGCATACAAAAATACTAAATGAAATCATGCATTTGACATGAATATGCGAATCAAATCAAAGACATGCTTATGAATATTTCTGTGGCATACACATGATACATGTTTGCATTTCTGAATGTGCATATAAATTTTGAGAAGGTGTGGTGTGCATGTATTTTGGTTCTTGAGACATGTCAAGATTTGGAATTATGCATATGCTTTGACTTGATGTGATGTGATGTGCTTAAGCATCATACTATATGAAGTTTGTTTCAAATGCATGTGCATACATGCATTGATGTGTATTTCGCATGTACATAAATGCATGAGTTGTTCACTTGTCCCAATTGAGATGATTCATGAGGGAATGCATGTATATGGAATGATTTCGTAAAGACACATGCACATGAATGACGAACACATGTATATAAATGTGACATATCATGCACATGGTTAAATTGACATATATAAATATGCATTTGGAAGCATGTTGACATCATTGCAAGTTGTTCTGGTTTTTGCGTATGATGCATCGATGGTCTAAATGAATCATCACAGGCCTGGAGAGCCTTGAGCTTTGGTTTGCTCTTTCTTTAATTGTTTAAATACATCGCAAAAATCACATTTATTTTTATTGCACTATTCTACGTGTTTCCACGGGCGGGAGTCCCGTGATGGTTCTCGCAGGGGTAGATGCGAGCTTTTGCCTTGTTTCTGCATGCTGAATTGCAAACTCAATAATTGGTTTTTAATAAAAAGATAATGAATAAGAACAGTGTAATATACATTTTGGAATTTCCCATCGAAAGAATAAGAATCTTAGAGATTCGGTTTTGGGGGACCACGAGGATACAAAAACTTCGTGTGCTTTATTTTGACCCCTGAACCCGATATTAAGGTTATTTCTCTTTGTCATGGTTTTAGGGAGAGTCTGCCACTTTACTTGGAGGTGGTGTGTTCGACACAACTGTTTTGGTATACCAAGGAAGTGACACTTGTGGGCATGGAGTGTCCCTAGTATCCCCGACATTAGATGTGGAGGTCTAATGTTCCGAAGGTGATTCGATCGAGGGCTAAGTTTGGAACCCCGTAATAAAATCCAAATTATGCGTTAAGCTACCCTGAGAACCTAACTTGACTTCGGAGATTTTACCTGTTTGGTGTATCCGCGAACAACGGAAATTAAAAATGGGAACTTAAATTGTATGCATTTAATAGGGCATGCATATAGAAAAAGAAAACCTTAGGGAACGATACTAAAGTGTTCATGCATTGTACATAAATCATGCATATTCCTGCTATGCATTAGAACATGCATATGTTATCTGTTCTCTTAATTGTTAGATGTTGGTGGATGCATAATGTTTAATCTCTAATGTCTTGCTTACTTAAATTGTGATATCTGTTATTGCTTAAATGATTCTTCAGGCTTAAAAATTGTTCCCTGTTGCATGAATGCTTAAATTGAATTATGTAATTGTCATCGTTGCATTCATCTAAATTATTGCATGAAATCTTATCTGTATTCTTTAGCTTGCTTGTTTCATTAGAAGTACCTGTGCTCAGGATTTCGGTTCTGACACCCTACTTCTATGGTTTTTCACAGTCGCGGGTGATCATTGAAGCGACTGGTTTTTGGAGGGTTACGAATGTCACATTCTTGCGAGACGGTTCACAAAGGGACAGCGTGACTCAGTTTTTCATTATTTACTTTTATGTCATTTAAATAACTCTGATATGTCTTGCAATTATTGCTTAAACATTCTTTCTTTCAAATAAATGAATAATGGTTTGGTTTGGTATGGGTGATAAGTGTAAGCTCTATTGTGGTGTTTGGCTATCCAATTGGAATTGGAACTGTGAGGACCCCGGGTCTCTGAAAAGTTTTCCGCACTGAAAAAAAAATCGCTTTTTCAAGGGGTGTGAGTTGGGGTCGTTACAAGTTTGGTATCAGAGCCACCATAAAATCTTACACTTTTATCATCTTTTTAGTATTAAGTTTTTAAATTTTGGTAAGTGTGCCCTGTTCTGAAATGTCAGCAAGTTGTGCCTCGTACTTCAGAGCAGTCTCCTTCACTGGTAAGGCTATTTAATACTTTTATTCAAAGCATATCAACTCTTTATGATTGATTACATTAATAGTTTAAATTTTCATTTGGTGTGAATTTAAAATACTTAGTGCGATTGTATGAAAGTAATTTGTCTGGGATCAATCCTAAGGGATGTAATATTGCGTATTTTCGTACTTGGTCATTTTATGAGATTTTCGAAAATTTGGCTAAGTTTGAGAGAAAAATAGTTTGAAGCTCGATTTTTAGACCGATGTCTTTGAGACTGGGCTTGACCCAGGTTTTATCGACAAGGTCATAATGAGGCAATTGAAGCGAGATAAAGAGTTCTATTTTTTACCTTTAAATTTGAGCAAAATTCGGGTTATTTTTAGGCGAAATTTAGAATTTCGTACTCGTGTCATATATCGTTGGATGCGTCTCGGAATTCTGAGTGCGATAATATTTTACTTTCCTGAAATTGAGTCCCGTTTTGCCTAAAAAATTGTGTTTTTTTTCTGAAAATTGAGCAATTTGTCGAAATGGATCTGGAGTTGGATTGGATTGGATCCAAGGCCTATGATCCGAACTAATATGGATTTGGGTCTTATTTAAGTCTTACTTAAAATTGGATTTGATCCAGATCTTGATCCATTTTTTTATTTGGGTATGAGTTTGGATCTTGGATCAGGATCCGGATCCAAATCCAAGCTCATTGTTTTTCCAGCTCTAAATTCAATATAAAGCCTTAATTTGGAGTTTAATAAGGTTGATTGAGATAGCTAGTGATGAATTTATAGATTTCGCTTTTTGTTGTAGAACGATTAGAGAATTCGATCTTTATTGATCTTAGATCTCGATATGAGGTTATGCTTGGGTCTTTTGAGGAAAGATGGGGTCATTCTGAGAATGACACCTTAAGCGAAGTTATGACAGCTGGCCGCACAAGGCCTTGAAATATGAGAATAAGTTAAGGTTATTTCGGACAAAGAGTCTCTTAGAAATAGCAAGGACAACAAACGATAACCTGTTTATGATAAAATACAGAGACCCCGTTCAAGAAACAAAAGTTTATTAAGAAAATTACACATATATTTTGTTTAACTGAAACCTTTCTCAGGAACTTATTATGAGTTGTCTTGATCACTTTAAAAGCATACGTGTTTGGGATCACACACACATGTGATGCATCCTCATTAACATTGATTAACTAAGAACATGATCTTTGCGGATAATCTTTAAATGAAATTTCACAGACGAAATTCTTTTAGGGGGTAGGATGTAAAACTCACGTTTTTCAAAAAAACTCGGATCCGGATTTGACCCGGATCCATAATACCCATTAAGGTTATACAAATGCGACGCAGGGGCGAGGGTCTTTTAAACCGTTTGCGCCGCTTTTCCCCTTCCCTCTTGATTGAAAAGGGAAACCCTTTGAGGGTTTCCCGAATCTCTCTCCCCTCCGTGCCCTTTTCTTCTTCCATGTAGCGGCTCCGCCTTTGCTGTGTTTCCTCTTTAAAACCATCGCAAGGGGAGGGGAGGCCCGCACCTCGCAGCCTTTTCCTCTTCCCTCGTTCTTGCTCCCTGCATGCGCCAGCGCCAGCGACGCCGACCGACGACACCGAACCCCTTCCAGGTATGCCGTCTCTCTCTCTCTCTCTCTCTCTCTCTCTCTCTGTTTTTCTCTGGGTGTTGTCGGGAGGTCGGCGGCCATCCGCAGTGCCTCTCTTTCCTCTCTCCCTCTGTGCTCTCTCTGTATTGCCAGGAGGCCGGCAGGGGGTCGATGGCCATCTGTCGTGTCTCCCTTTTTCCCTCTCTTTGTGTTCGCTGGGAGGCCGACAGGAGGCTGGAGGCCCTTGTCGTGCTTTCCCCCTTTCCCCTTTTTCCATTTGGGGCTTTCCAAGGGTCGGCAGGTGGCCGACGGCACCCCTGCCGCCCTTGCCACCTTTCTCGTGACCGTCAGGGGGGCGGCAGGTAGTCGATGGCCCTCCCCTGCCGACCTTTTCCCCTCTGTCCCGGCGAACAGGCAAGTGCGATACCCTTGACTGATTTTTTTTTTTTTTTTGGTGAAGTCAATAGGGGAGACCATAGTTTTTTATTGATCCTCGTGCCACGCGGTGCGCTACAGCTACAACACCCCGTGCGTCGCTGCGGCACATGGTTCGTGCGGCTGCGATTCTTGTGGTTGTGGTTGTGTGCACTTGATGTGCACAACTGCGGCACAATGCACATCAGTGGCTGCGGCGACACATGTTGCTCTCTCTGTGACGGCAAATGGGGGCTCCGTTAGTCCGGCAGGTGCAGTGGGTGCTCGTCACTCTGTTCTAGGGCGTTGCAAGTTCAAAACCTAATGGTTGGGTTGGATAGCAGGTCCGGGCTCGCCTGGTGACCGAACCCGCACACGCAGCCTCCCTATTCTCCTTTCTTCCTTTCTTTTAGTTTTTTCCCTGCTGTGATTTTCTCCCTATGTTCGGCAGACACCTTCGACGACCCCTGATTGAGCCGTTCCTCGCCATCGGCATCCCTGTGCTTTTCCCTCCGAGCATCGGACTCTAAGGTATGGGTTCTTTCTTCTGATTCATGCGAGAAATCGAATATCGATTCGATTTCCATGCAATATTTAGTGCAAATCCATGGTTAAAGAGTGAATCTATTTGTTCACTCTAGATCACATGGATGAGGATCCATATATCCTCTTTTATATGGGTGTTTTCGGTCCTTACATATAAAAATTCTGTGTGGTTTTTTTTACAAAAACAGAGTTATTATTTTGTGATAAAAGCATGATTTAGAGTTGCTTTCAATGATAACCGACTTTTATATGTCTATTCTCAACACCATTGTCTTGGGACTAGTATGTCTATTCCTTTTTTTTTCTTTACTTCTTTTTTTGTTTTGTTTACTCAACCAAATTGGGCTCTTCTAGAGACCCCACTATTTGGTAACTACCATATCTAACTTAAATTCAGAATTTAATTATTTTTAATATTAGTTTAGTTAATTATTAATTAATAAATATCTAGAAAATTTCAGAGGGTGCCTTACTCCTCTGGGAGTCTTTTTAACTTCAAATTTCCTTAATTTAAACCTGTATTTTGAATTTAAAGCTTTAATTTCGTTGGACTTAGATTTTGGATTTGGATCCGAATTCAAGATCCAAATCCATATCTAATATTCATACGGATATTGAACTAGATCAGTTCCTAATTAATATGGTTCTTAGGCTGAGTCTAAATCCATATTAACTTGGATCATATGGATCGGATCTGGTCCGATCCAACGCAGACCAAGTCCCATTGAGATGGACCCTTTTTGAAAAAATGTGATTTTCGTGTCAACCATTGCTCAAATTCAGGAAAATAAAATATCATTGAATTCAACATTTCGAGGTGCATCTAATAATGTATAACTTGAATTTCGCCTCGAAATTTCGCTTGAATTTATCCTGAATTTTGCTCAAATTTCGCTTGATTTTAAAGGTCAAAAATAAAAGTTTTCATCATATTTCAATTGGCTCGTTTAGGTCTTGTCGATGAGACCTGGGCCAAGCCCAGATTCAATTGACACCTAATATAGAGTATTTTACTGATGTTACTACATCACTTAGCCAAATTTCAAAAAAAGCCAGAATTTATTGGAGTAATTATTACAATGTGGAACCAAATCTTGAGAGAGCATTAATTCTTGCATGAAAAGATTTCTTTGTTATGGTGAAGTTTTGGCAACTTTATGATGACACAGCTATATGTTGAAAATTGGAGAAAAAACAAGACAAACTTTGGAACAAGCTTCACCATGTCATTCTAGCCATAATGACTCACTGTGCATTGCCGGTTATTTTATTTTAATCACATGTTATACTGTATTGAAAGTGGCTACTAGGTCATCATTGACAGGTTCATTCAAGAATTCAAGAACTTCATGGAAACTTAGGTCCCTATGGATATCTATATCAAAGGTAAACTATTGTCATGATCTAACAAAACATATACATTGGAAGTTGGTTTACTTCTTTGTCCTACGGAAATATCAAAGCTACAGCAAGACAGGAAAGGGTGAGTCTAGCTCCACACTTGATCCAGTCATTATCTTGGATGTATTTTCCTCCTAAATGTAAAATAGTATGTAAATCTATTGATGAAAGATATGTCCCATGGTGAATGAACCATGATATGGTCCGATCTACATAAAAATCACATGGTAGGCGATATTCTACTCATTGACCCTAAGTTTGTAGTAACATGTCTGCACCATTATTTTGTCCTATATATGTCTCAAGTTCATGGCTTCTGAACCACCTGTTTTTTCAAGAAACCTCCAAAGATGTAGTTGCAAATATCTGAAATTTGAATCGTCTTAAATTAACTTTTCCATGACTTTGCACAACTGTTTATTTGTCTCTGCCTTAACATTTTAGATTTATATAGTTATGTTGAAATCGAATTGTGGAACTACTAATTACAGCACATATTATATGCTTTTAATGTGGATTCTATTTCAAGGGTCACACTGCTGGTCTTTTTAATCTTGGCAATACCTGCTATATGAACTCAACATTGCAATGCTTGCATTCAGTTCCAGAACTAAAGTCAGCTTTGCTAAAGTGAGTTCTCTTTTAAGCCTTTTCTTTTAAAATAATGTTTCTGCATTAAGTTCTGTGAGATTCTAGGCTACCAGAGAACAATTGAACGATTAGTGCTGATTCGTGATTTCTTTTCAATCAGGTATTCAAATTCAGGGAGGAGCAATGAGTTGGATCCCTCTTCACATCTTCTAACTGTTGCTACACGAGATTTATTTAGTGAACTCGACCGAAGTGTCAAGCCTGTTGCTCCTAGGCAGTTTTGGATGGTTAGTAGCCTACTCTAAAATCATGCTATTTCTTATTTTTGTGGAGATTACACTGCCATTATTTAACTTTTAGTGACTTCTTTAACCAGAACATTGCTTTACCAATGCACAAGCTACTGGGGAACTGTCTCTTGTAGCTGATTCAGATCATTAGCTAACTCCTAACTGAAATCTTAGGAGTTAGGATGCATATCCTGAATTTTCATTTCATGTGCTCAACCCGTGTCTTTCTTGTGTATTGAGGGAAGTTGATCATCCAAAGAAACAAGTTTTCTCTTTTTGTTTTTGTTTCCTAATGCAGTTGGAGTCTTCTTTCATGTGTTGGCATGATCGTCTCATTACAGGCACTAACTTGCTTTGGTAGAGCCTCTCACTGAATAAAATTATTAGAAAAACCATCACCATACCTTGTCACTTCAATGTTGGGTATGCTTTCAGTTTCCTGTTGCTCTATTCATTTATGGCTAAACACAACTCTGAGGTTATTCCACATCTCTTCGTTCAACTTCATGCTACCCGTGCTATATCCTTTTGCACATGCACACGTGCATATTGGCAGATTCCTTGGAAAGCTTCAGACTTGATCTTGTTGGATTCAGTTACTTTCTGTTATATGTTAATCTTGTAGTATGATTTATGTTCTTCTTCTGAAGATATGACTATGCTTTTTTATGCAGGTGTTGCGCAAAAAGTTTCCCCAATTTGGTCAGCAACATAATGGCTTTTATATGCAACAGGTTTTTATTCTACTGCACTAGTGGCATGTTCTTCCTTTTTCTTGGATATTGTTGTTCATTTTGCAGCTTCTCCACTGGATGGCTTTAATTGGGTTTCTTTTATAAACATTTTAGGATGCAGAGGAATGTTGGACCCAACTTTTGTACACTCTTTCTCAATCTATTAAAGAACCAGAAGGAAGGTATATGTTGAAATGCTAATCTTTCTGGTCTTGTGATAATTTCATTTTTAGCTTAAGATATTATTAGTTTAGACAGCACAACCGATTGTCTATATTAAAATGTATTGTTCACATATATATATATATATATATATATATATATATATATATATATATATATATATATATATGAGTGTATATGTATATATTATATAATCTTAAACTGTTTTTCTTCCCTTTGTAATAGGTAATACCTTTAGGGGTATTGTGGTAATTGTGTATATGTATTTAGGCTCTGCCCATTAGGGACAGAATGGTAATTCTGTACATGTAACAGACTCTGACCTCTTTTTGTATTTTATTTATATTCTGTCCCTTACACTTTTGTAAGGGGCAGTTTTGTCTTTTAGTCAATATAGCTGTTGGAAATCTCCAACAGCTATATTCAGTTTTGTCTTTTAGTGAATATAGCTGTTGGAGCCTTTCCCAACAGCTATGTGGGTCCTCTTGGCCCTCTTGTTTGTATATAAATAAGGACATCTTGTACCATTAGATGTAATACTTTTGCTAAGCATATTATTAATAAAGATTATTATTTTTAAGTGTTTGTTGCATTGTATCAAGCCCTTGTTGGCTCTTTGTATTGTCCCTATTGGACTTGAGGTTGTGCACATTGTGATTGCGCTCTTGTATGCCCTTAGTAGATGCTTATTTGTATCTTCTACTCATTTCATTACATGGTATCGGAGCCATAGTTCTCTTGGATTTGTGGAAAGTGGCCATCAAGTGTTCATGTTCATGGGAAAGCATCTAAAAGCGTTCATGGTGCTTGCGGTGACTCAAGTGGACGTGTTCTTCCACAATTTTCTCTCTCTCTCTCTCTCTCATGAAAGGCATATACACTACTTGCAAGAAAAAGATTAGAACCAAGCAAGAGGAAATGAATGTTCGTGACTTTTTTAGTGCCTTATCCCCTCTATGGGATGAATTGCCATTTTTGGAGTCTAAGTGAGTTGCCACCGAAGATGTAGAACTTAGGCGAGAACAAATGGAAAGAGAGTAATTTTTTCAAATTTTTTTATGGATTACGTCTGAAATTCAAATAAGTAAGATCCTCTCTCCTTCGTAGTGTTAAATGTAAACATATATGCATTTATATGTTTACATATTCATTTTTGTACATTGTCTATATATTTATAGATTAGGGGTATTTTGGTCTTTTCACTCATGTATGACAAAAATATGAGTATTTGTAATTTTATTTTATTTTTATTTTTATAATTGTTCCCAACAAGCATGGGCTTTTGGGGAACATTTAAAGAGTCGTTGGACCCTACCCAATGACTAGATTTCTAGCCATTGGGTAGGTCCCAATTGCTCTCTAAGAGCCTTCTTTTGTATATAAAGGGGTCTACCCCGTCACGCATTGTATTGGTTTTCCAAGGAGTGATTCATAATAATATTTGATATTTTTTATGAGTGTTTCAACCCAGCAGTAGCTTATCCTTGTGTGTTCTTTTATTAGCCCATAAGAAGTCACACTCTCAAAGTGTTCTCTTCTCCAAAGTGGCTCTTTAAAGCATATACATTAGTTCGTGACATGGTATCACAGACATATCGACTCCTTGATGATATTCAACTCTTTCTCAAGCATTTTTTAAAAGGTGTGAAGATCGAGTCTTGCCTTGGGAAGCGTGCCTACCAACTTTCTTGAAGATTGGTCTTCACATGAATGTATAGAGACATTGGTTCTTAAAGAGTTAAAAGTTGTTCCAAGTATTTATTCTTCTTCGTCTCTCTTCTCTCTTACTTTATATTCTTTGGTTTCATGGTTGACAAAGTAGTGACGGTAGTTCCAATAAAATTTGATGGGAATAACTACAATTTATGAGCTACCGCCATTAAAAGAATTATTGTTGGGAAATGGTTATGGGAGTATGTTGATGGTTCTACCATTGAGCCACAACTCATTCTCACAAAATCTATTGAAAAAAAGGATGAAAACATTAAGGAAGTTCTCAAGGGAGAAGAAAAAAAATGCTCGTGTGGGTTCCAAGAAAGCCTTGAAATAATGAGAAATTTCTCATGCTAAGGTACTTTCTCTATTTATGGGAACTATGAATAAAGATACATGTGAGACTATTTTGGAATTTGAAAGAGCCAATGAAGCATGACTCTTTATTAAACAAACTTATACTCAATGTGATATTGCATTTAGATGGGAGTTTTAAGATAAGATTCACAATTGTAAACAAGGGGACAAGAGCATTAGAGAGTATTTTGGCTCTCTAAAAAAGTTGTGGGATCAAGTTGGCCAAGTTAGAGCTCATTTGGGAAACTCCCAATGATGCTCAACTTAGAAAGAAGCAAATAAATAACGGATAATTTTTTTAATCCATGAGGCTTGAGGCCCGAGTTTGAACAAATGAGAAGTAATATTATTCATAGAAGACAAGATAAACTTCATCTTATCCAAGAGGCTTTAGCTCAAGTTTGCATGAAAGAGGCTAGGTTAAGATCTTAAAATGAAGCAAGAGAAAGTAAGAGCAATGTGTTGGCCGTTTCAAAACCGGGCGCCAACACTCATACATACAAGTCCCCACAATTTTATAAGAATACCAACTATAGGAAGAATCGTGTGTATAAAGGAAATGGGGATGGAAGGAAAAGATGATTTAGTTTTTGCCATAATTGTGGGGAATTGGGACATAATAAACCATTTTGTTCAGAATTCAATAACAAAGATGAAAAAAAGTTGCTTTGGTTGGTACTTCACAAGTTGACCAAGACTTTTCAATCAAGTCAATTTCGAACATGTCTCTTTATCAACTTGTGGAGGTATTGCAACCTCTTCTTAAAGGACAATCTGTGACCGGTGCCGCTATCTCTTCCTTTTTCTCCTATAGGTATGGCTCCTTGGCTTTTAGATTCGGGTGCTTCATTTCATATGACATATGATGAATCCATACTTTCTAAATATAGTAACTCCTCTAGTAAAAGAAATATTTTTACTGCTGATGAAACCTCTTTTGATATTAGTGAAATTGGAAATTTTGAAAAACATCCTAGTTTTAGCATTCCACAAATAAGATTTGTTCCAAAACCAAATTTAAATTTACTTTCTGTTTCTCAAATCACTGGTCATGGATGTAGAGTCTCTTCCACTTCTAACCAATGCTTAATACATGAGAAGGGCATAAAGAAGGAGACTTGTACTATATGGATCAGTTAAAAATTCTTATCAAGATTTTTTGCCTTAATGTTCAAAAACTAGATAAAATATTGTGGCAACAAAGACTAGGGCATCCTAGTTTGTATAAATTATCCAATGTTTCTCATTTGAGGACTTTTTGTAATGAACAAATTTCATGTACTGATTGTGTTCTTGCTAAAATGAAACCAATTCCATATCAAGAGAGGTCCTTTGCTTCTAAACCTCTTGAATTAGTCCGCTTCGATGTTTAGGGCCTTGCCCCTGTTGCCTTCAAGGGAGAATATGCTTATTATGTTATTTTTGTGGATGATTACTCCCGCTATACTTGGATATATTTTCTCAAACATAAATATGAAGTATTTGAGAATTTTAAAAATTTTTATAAGTTAGTAACATACATTTTGAATAGCAATATATTTATTTTTCGTTTTGATTCAGGGGGAGAATAGATGTCTAATAACTTTCACCAATATCTAAGAGAAAATGAAATACTTCATCAAAGGTCATGCACTAATATACCACAGCAAAATGGTTTAGCCGAAAGAAAACATCGTGCATAATAAAGATCACTAGAACTCTTCTTATATCTAAGAGTGTTCCCAAATATTTTTGGGAAAATGCAGCTCTTACTGTAGTATATCTTATAAATAGGTTGCCTTCCTCAAAAATTAAAAATTTTTCACCATATAGAAAGATTTATAATGTCCCACCTTATTATCCTAGACTAAGGGTCTTTGGATGTGATGCTTTGTTCTCACCCATGAGAATGGTAAATCATCTTTTAAAGCCATCCCATGTACATTTTTAGGATACGGAGAAAGTCAGAAGGGATTTAGATGCTATGATATTAAAAATAATAAGTTATATATTTCTAGGAATGTCACATTTTTAGAACAAGAAAATGGATTTGACATTACCATATCAAAAGATGAAAACGAATATAATTTTTTAGACATTTCCTTCGAAAACATTGTACATATTAATGAGATAACTTGCAATGAACCTCGATCTAATATTCAATATAGTAAATCCCAAGATCTTTCAAATGTCATTCAATATCAAAGAAGAAAAAATAATGAACAACTAAGTGCTTTGGAAAAGTACTCAAACATAGAAGAACAAGAAAACAATAGAACTAAGCACTCAAAATGACCACGTAGAATTCCCGATAGATTTGTGCCATATGAATCATTTGAACCTCATTATAGAGCTTGTTTAGCAAAAATTTCATATTTTGGACCATCCACGTATAATCAAGCAAAGGACTATCCTGAATGGCAAAATGCTATGAATGAAGAAATTAGAGCCTTAAAAAAATCCCAAACTTTAGAATTATCTAATATACCAACCAATAAGAAAACAATAGGTTGTAGGTGGGTGTTTAAAGTTAAAACTAAAAGTGATGGATTTTTAGAAAGACATAAAGTGAAGTTAGTCGCCAAAGGATATGTTCAAGAATATAGAATCGATTGTGATGAAACTTTTGCTCCTGTAGCACGAATGACTATTGTTCTTATTCTCATAGCCATAGCTTCTATTAGGAAGTGACCTATTTATCAAATGGATGCAAAAAAGCATTTTTAAATGGTGATTTAAAAGAAGTATATATGGATCCACCCCCTGGATATAATGTTCCTAAGGGCAAAGTTTTGCACCTTAAGAAAGCTTTGTGATGCAACTTTTCTTGAAAGTATTTTTTTAAAAGAGTTTTTTCAATAAAATTGTCAGTGCAAATTGTGCATCAAATCTTAAATTAACTGGTTCACACTAGTAGTGAAGTCTGGGTCGAACTCAGAGAACGGGTTTGTAACTTTTGTACTCCACACAAGAATGAGCTTTATTGCCTTAAAATTAAATGTAAAGAAATGTGTTACCTTATTACAGAGGTTCGAGCATAAAATAAAAATTATTACAACCCCCAAAAAATTAAAATGGCCTTTGGCCCTAAAAATAAAAATAAACAAAAATCTGTAGGGCTCTTTTCGCTAGCGATCTAGCTTCCCTCGTTCACATGGGCACGGCCCTCGCTATCGCGCTTTCATCACCAAGCGTTAACCCACCTGCAAAACATAATTACAAAACAAACGAAGCACTAGACTCCCTATTCTAGTGAATGTTAGTTACATGAAAAATAAGAATTAAATCTAGAATCCAAAAAAAATCTAAATATCTAATTCTAAAGAAGAATAAAAAACTAGACTTCAGAATTGGTTTAGCCCACAGTTTGCTAAACGTGAGTTCCAAAACAATTTTTTTTTCTTTATCATTTAATATGTAGCAAAACTGAAAGCCAACAAAAAAAATCAATAACCTACTAATCTACTTGTAAACTAACAAAAATGAAGCAGTTAGAGCACATGAATCGAGTGCGGTCGTGTCCCCTACAGGATCTGATCTGCAGATCAGATGACTCAAGGTGTGTAACCCAGCTGGACTGAATCTGGCTGCTGATCTGATGACCCGTATCTGGCCTGGACAGATCTGTAGGTCAATCATACAAGAAATATAGGGCTGGACTAGCTGATCAGATGACCAATCAGCTGCAGATCAACAACCTGAATGCGCTGGCAAATCTGATCGCAGGCCTGATCAGGTGTGCTGGCTGGATTAAGGCTGGCAGCCGATCAGGGCTAGAATAAGAGCGTCACCCGGTCTTTGCGGTTAGCTGCGGAACAGGCCGGATGTGCAGTGCAGACCAAGTCTGTGTTGCTGTTGCTGGCAGGCTTGATCGCTGGCCTTATCAGGCTGCGCTAGACTGGATGGATCTGATCAGATCAGGCTTGGTGTATTGTTTGGCAGACCTGATTAGCAGGTCTGCTGCACATCAAACAGATCAACAAAAAAAATATATCGCAGACCAGATCTGAGCTCGCCGATGGCAGGCTGGGCTAAACTGGCAGATCGGCTGCCTGAATGGATCTGTGCTGGCCTGGTCTGAATACGCAGACCAGATCTGATCTGGTCTGGGTTGCGTGGATCAACTGGACTAATTGCAGGTCAAGCTCAGAAGGCTCGGCAGATCAGCCTGATCTACAAACAACAGATCTGTCTGTCAGGCTGACAGATCGTCTGATCTGGTCTGGGCTGCAGATCAGGGTTGGCTCGCTCTGCGCTGGCAAATCTGATCAGCAGATCAGATCTGAACAACCACTAGATCAGTCGGCCAGACCTAGAATAAAATTCAGCCCACTTTTTCTTTATTTTCCATTTCAACAAAAAAAAAAACAGAAACTAAATTATCAAATGGAAATAATCTAATAAAAGGAAACTACACTTTGCAGCAACTAAAAAAATATAAAAACTGATGCATGTAAAAATTAATCAGGACTCAACTATACGCAACACTATTAAAATTTAAAGAAAAGGGGGAGAAGAGGCTTACCTAAGGGGGGTCGCCTCCGACGGAGTGGGGAGAACAGAGCGGTCTTCCGTGATGTTCGCACATCATGCAACACCTCCTGACCAGAAAAGAAGAAGTCGGTGAGGAAAAAGGGAAGAAAGGAAGAAGAAGAGGGAAAAAGAAAGGAGAAGAGAGAGAGAGGGGCGTGAGTTCCAAGAGGGAGGACGCCCCTCCCTGTCTAATCTCTATTATTTATAGAGGTCAATTAGGTTTTTGAGGTGTTTTAAGAAATTTTCTAAAACACTTCAAATTTTTAACAAATTCAAAAAGCCTCTGTTTTCAAAACTATTTTCTAAAAAAACCTTGTTAGTAAAAACTGAATTTTGCTAAGACACTCAAGTGGGTTCACTTTTTCGTTTTTTTCTCCTTTTGAAATTAAAACGTGCCCTGTGGGATCATGCAAAATATTTGATTAAACAAGGGTTATTAATACTCATTTCACATATAATCATGCATATAGAATGTATATATTATGCATGATCACTTTGTATGGTCTTAAACAAGCTCCAAGAGCTTGATATGATCGTTTTAGTTCTGTTATGCTTAAGCTTGGATGAATTGACACTGCTTTGTTTGTTAAGAATTTCGTTGTAGGTATTGTTATTTTATTACTTTATGTTGATGATATGATCATAACTGGAGCAGATAAACATGGAGTAGATCAAGTTAAATTTATTCTCAAGTAAAGTTTTGAAATGACTGACCTTTGTTTTCTGAGATTTTTCTTAGTGATTGAGGTTGCATATTCCCCTAGAGGGTATTTGTTGTCTCAATTCAAATTTGTAACTGAAATTATTGACAAGTCTGGAATTACTGATGACAAAAGAATAGATACTCCCGAAGTGATAAATGCAAAGATGAGAATTGATGATGGAGATCGGCAGATGATTGGAGCATTTGTTAAAAGAAAACTATCATTTGTAATCTAATAGCTTATCTCATATGTAATACATCCCTCATATGTAATCTTTTTTTAGTTTTGTTACATAGTCTAGTTAGGGTTAGGATAGTTACTTTTTTTTTGTTTCTTTTTAGACTTTTTTTTAGCCTTTGTGCTTTTTGACCAAAGTCAAAAAGCATAAAGTGCTTTTTGACCAAAGTCAAAAAGCACAAAGAAGAGTGAGTAGTTGGGAGCCCAACGACTCCCTCTTCCCTCTTATTCTCTTGTATTATAAATAGGGGATTCTTGTAATGCCCCAAAAATTTTAACTTTAATTATAGTTCAAATATTAAAATTTTGAGACCAATTTTTTTTTATAAGTATAAGTAAATCAAATCTTATAATGCAGAAACGATTTTTAAAAACGATTAAGACTTTGGGCGCGGTTACACTAAAGATAACAATCAAATCAAAATGTACGGGATATACACATTTCAAATCACGTGCAATATAAGATTGAAATATGAAGAGTTTTAATTTCATTTCAAATCAGAGTATGAAAAAATACTTCAGTCTCTACATGATCAAGTACTTAAAACGAAAAGATCATGAATACCAAGATCGCAAGGTAAGAGTGGACCCTCGAGGGTGCAGCTCGACCACCCTTCGCTCCAACTACTCATCATACTTTACCTGCATTACCTGTCCCCCATAAAACGGGGTCAGACTCGCTAAAGTCTGGTAAAGCAATCCAAACTCAAACTTAAAGAAAACATATCAAGCAATTAAAGGTAAAGATATATTATTCATCCATCGCCAAGTGATAGACAAGGAAACAACATCCTATGAGTCATTCATTTCAAGCATTCGAACATAAAGCATTTAAAAACATTTCATCACTTAATATTTTATTCAACCTTAACTCACGTAATAAAGCATAATCTACATGCATCTAAGACATTGAGATCATTGCATCATTTTTATATGCATTCATAATTCTTATAAACAATACGTCAAATCACATTTCACCATTCCAACGTGAAACACACCCACATACCTTATAAGTAATTTAGTTAGATATTCATGATACACATCAATCATGATACATAGGTGTGATATATTTACTCAGACAATCATAATGCAATCATTTGCAATGAAACTATGTAGGCGTGATGTATCATTCACCTAATAAGTCAAAACTAGTCATTTGGAGGGGTGATGTGTCATTCATCTGTACACTAATATAAGCGTCATAATCATAACCTCATATCAAGATCTAAAATCAATAAGGATCTGATTATCATATCTCAATTCAATATATAATCATGCTATAATAGAAAAGCCAAATCTATAGATTCATAACTGACTATCTCAATCAACTCAGAAGATCATCACAATTCATCATAATATTTCATTTATTCATAATAAAGATTTACAAAATTCACACCGGATCACCTGGTCTGGGAAATATACAACCTCACAAGGAGTTACCGCCCTAGACGGATGGTCTGCCTGGTCTTGGACAATGCACTTCCTCACAGGAATATACCGTCTTCGCGGGCTACCCGCTCTTTGACAATGCACTTCCTCACAGAGAATCCTTTGGGAATAGTTCCTCAACGGGTACCATATCCAGTGAAAATTATTGTGATACATGCATCAATACAATTGACCACTCTCAGGGTCGATAGCCATCAATACTGGCATAAGCATGTATACAATTAAAGCATCACATCATACATCACTTCATATGACATTAAAATTATAAAATCACACATTTAACCAATAAGGCTTCATGAACCAAAGTTCACTATTGAACTTAAACATTTATTGCATACATTCATAATTTCATTTCACGTGGCATTTAAATCATATCATACAGAAACATATTATCCTACGCATCATATCATCGCCACAAAGAACATTGCACTTCATAAATTGAACCTCGAAGCATGCGTAAACAAAACATGAGTTCTATGCATGCATACGTGAACATGCACATTTCATAATATGAAGCAACTAAACCTCAACATACATAACTCCTACGTAGTTCGAGATTTGCACACGATAAAAGTCATATGCATTTTTCACTACATGAATCGATATATCACCTTAGATATAATTGTGTAAGGGTTGGTCAAAATCTCATTGACCATCCAACCGTACATCATAGGCATATATTTCTCAAGCAAACAAGACATACAAGTTCAAAACAATTTATAACATTTGCATGCATTCTTCCATACAAGAATAAATGAGTTTATTATATGACAAGACAATATATATAACATTCACATTATGCATCGAACATGACTTATACATATCCATAGTAGTTATATGTGCATGATGTATCAAATTCATACAAACACACAAAGCAACATAGCATGCGCAAACCAAAGTATGATGACACACATTGCGCATATATTATACATTCATAAGTGCACGGGTATTCAAACACACACACACACAGGCATATTTGCAGCAAACACACTCCATATTTCGCTAACTACAATCATGACAAGCATGATCTCCAAATTACAATCATAAGAATCATAGATATTCATAACTAAGTGAAGTGTGTGAGCATAACTTATATTTGCAATTCATTTAAATATTCAGTGCAACGACATCATGCTTACACAATTAGTGCCTAAACATGTTCTCTACAAGTTCAGTTAAGGTATCTTACCGTAATAATGTGAAGAACAATGAATCGAAACTCAAAAGACTGAAGAGTTTTGAAGTCCGCAAAGACCGCTACCCAAACAATACAACGAATCCTTCGTGTGCGATCGCAAATGCCAAAAACTCAAAAAATGCCAATTATAGCAAGATTAGCCAAAAATAGCAAATTACCTATAAATCATTACCAAAAGCCAAATAACACACAAATACACTACAATAATTTACAAACTCCATCAAAAATATAATATATATATAGTGATTTATAGCCCAAAATGGTTCTATAAATGCAAATTATACCTTGATTGGCTTGAATGAACAAATGAACATGTAATAAATAAATAAATAAAATTCAAAAACTAGAAACACATTTCTAATTTGGAAATAAAAAAATGAGTTCTTTATTTATTAATAATCCTTAAAAATTATGGGTTTTACAATTTTCCCCTTTTATTTTGCATTCTTGAGTGTGGGTTTCTCCCACTTGAATCAAAGTCTTTTTTATTTTCATTTGCTTTGTAAAACCCGCATTTAAAAAAAAAGGTTTTCGGACCTTGGTCGGGGCCAGACCCGACCCGGGCCCGTTAGGGTTGTAAAACTCGATGCAAGGGTGAGGGTTTTTAAGAAAACCCTCTCCCCTGTGCGTCGCACCCCGCCCGTGCCGTTTCCCTCCTTCCCTCTGCAAAAATGGAAACCCCTTTGGGGTTTCCCGAATCGGTGCCTCCCCCGTGCCTTTAAGAGCACGCATGGGGAGGGGACGCCCTCACCTCCCTGTGCTCCTCCTTCCTTCTCCCTCTCGAGTCTCCTCTCGTCCGCTTTCGTTCCTTGCGTGTGACAACATCGACGATGCCGACCGACATCGTCGTCCGATGCCGTCGATCCCCTCCCAGGTACGCCCTTTTCTTCTTCTTCTTTTGTTGTCGAAAGGTCGGCAGGAGGCCGTCGGCCCCCTGTCGCGCCTCTCCCTTCTCCTCCTCCACCGTCTTCTTGTTCTCCTCACTCTGTTGGCTTGCCAGGAGACCGACAGGAGGCCCACGGCCCTGTCGGACCCTCTATCTCTCCTCTCTCTTTGCTGGCTCAGCAGTAGGCCGGTGGCTCCCTGCCTTGCCCTGCCTCTCCCTCTGTTGTCTCACTAGGAGGATGGCAGGAAGCCGACGGCCCCTGTCGCACCCTTCCACTCCCTCTGTGCCTACCTGAAGGGCGGCAGGGGACCGATGACCCCCCTGCCACACCTTCCCCCTTCTTTTCTTTGCGTTGTTGGGAGGTTCGCAGGAGGCCGACGGTCCCTGCCGTGCTCTCCCTCCCTATTCGTCATTGTTTTGTCAGACAGGGGTCGAGGCCCCTACCGTTTGTTGTTTGGTCAGGCAGGGGACGAGGCCCCTGCCGTTCGTTGTTCTGTCAGGCAGGGGACGAGGCCCCTGTCGTTCGTTGTTCGGTCAGGCAGGGGTCAAGGTCTCTGTTGTTTGCCGTTTTGTCAGGCAGGGGTCTTGGGCCCCTGCCGTTCAATTCTTTCCTGGTAAGCAGGGGCCTTGACTCCTGTCACTCATCTGATTTCGTACGACAGGGTCTCAACCCTTGTCGCTCATGCTTTCCGCCAACATGGCAGGCCTTACCACTGCCCTTCTGTTCTTTTTACAACTATGGCATAATAGCTTTCACTGTAACGTCCCAAAATTTTAACTTGTGATTTCGAAAACATTATCGAAAAACCTTTCAAAGATTTAAAGTTTTCACTTTTAAAAGCGACAACAGAAGCCATTTAGAAAGGAGCACAAGTCAACAATCCTGGGTACGTTAGCTGAAAAACCATTATTCACACGAACAACTACTTAAAGGAATTGAGGAGATGAGGTAATAGATTATTAATAAAATCTGCAGTTTATTACAAAATGAGCATTTTCCCCAAGCTCAATAATCTAAAGAAAAACTCCAAAACTTAGAGCCAAGCCGCCGGCAGAAAGAAGAGAAATCTTGAGCCATGTTGCACCACGCCATCAGCCGCTTGTGAAGTCCTACTCATCACCTGCCCATGAAATGGGTCAGTTTCACAACAAACCAGTAGGTGCACGAATAGGTAAGTAGAATAAAATAAGTCAGGACATTCATGAGATACGCACTTTATTATATTAAAACAACAAATACAATTGTGATCTATTCTAACAAGTGTAACATATGCAAGGAGCTATTGTTTGAAACATTTCAAGCAGTGTAACTCTCAATCATCTACAACTATTAAAACAGATAATCTTTAAGTTCTGATATTAACTGGCTTGTGGGTACGCACAGACGCGAAACGTAGAAACAACCGAGACCGATCCAGGGGTTTATTATGTCAGGTATTTTTATTAACCCGGATGGCTGATTGAGTCCGCTCCTAAGGGGACGGTCAGTGACCAAGAAAGTAAATCCCCTAAGGCATTCGTGGCCCATGGATGCATCCAACTTCTGCAGAAGTACTTGGAAGTTACCACCTTGGATAATTTATGGTAATCCCAATTCCCCTAACTTTGATAACTGGGGAAGTCGAGTCTTTTGTCCGTGGGGTGGTTGTTAACAACCTGTCTATCGGAGTTTTTGTACCATACATCCTCTCCCTTGATGAACCGTGAAGGTCGAATGGGTACGACGGAGGTTTCTTAACCGCTGCCCCATTCTACATGTTCTGGTCTGTTAGACCCACTCGAGCATCTTGCATGTGAAAGCGAGTTGTCACCATTTATGTGATCTCAGCATTGTGCTAAATGCACGCTTCGAGGTTGCTACAACCTCATCATCCAAACATCGTAACACACATGGGACGTACTTGTCTAAAAGTACGGTCGTACCTTCCTAGAGGTACGACTACGATGAGAGAGCAACAATTAATGTCTTATGATTCTTTTGGTTCATACATGACATGTATTGCTCTTTGAGCAATTGGCCTGTGGAGGCCAACATTATCTCATTTATATCAATAAAGTATTGATTTTCCACTTCAAGGTACTCCATGACCTCTCGTAAAATTTATACCGTACTTGTCTTAAGGTCCGGTTACAGTAGCAATTGTCGTGGGTTTCTCTCTAAAAATGAGTCTACCCATAGAATTTACATTAAACATGCAATTTCAAAAGAATAAGGAT
Organism: Nuphar pumila; assembly: GCF_984573655.1. Classification (NCBI taxonomy): domain Eukaryota; kingdom Viridiplantae; phylum Streptophyta; class Magnoliopsida; order Nymphaeales; family Nymphaeaceae; genus Nuphar; species Nuphar pumila. Next base: position 87,852,528 of record NC_143257.1, on the reverse strand, counting down.
AAGGAGACGCAAAACAGACAATCACAAGTTAAGTAATCCTACAGGTAAGCATGTATGCCAAATAAACTATTCTATCACAGAATTCTTATATTTTATTTCAGTCATACAAACTCTTCGTGCAACTTTCCCCTACCTTGGGATGTCGTGCAGCTGTGTGCGTCTACGAGTGTAGATGATACGAGGCTCAGGCCGCGGAGCCAGAGCGGGGTTCGATGCGAAGTCTGCAAAAGTGTGAGAGTTATTATGACATAGCTGTAAAAAAAAACAGATGGGCAATGGTAAGACCTGCCCGGTCGGCGGAAACTGATGAGTGGCAGGGTCAAGGCTCCTGCTTAACAGAAAAAGAAATAGAATGGTAGTGGCCCACGACCTCTGACCAAACAGCGGACAACAAGGGCATTGACCCTTGCCTGACCAAACCACGAATGACAAGACAACGGATGGCAGGGGCCTCAGCTCCTGCTAGACAGAGCAGCGAATGGCAGGGGCTTCAGCCCCTGCCTAACAAGCAGTGAATGGCAAGGGCCTTGGCCCCTGCCTGCCAAAACAACAAATGGCAGGGGCCTCGGCCCCTGCCTAATGAAAGCAATAAATTGGAGGGGCCTCGGCCCCTGCCTCACAAGAGTAACAAATGGCTGGGACTTCGGTCCCTGCCTGACAAAGCTGGATGATAAGGGCCTCAGTCCCTACCAGACAAAACGATAATCGGCAGGGGTTGCGGCCCTTGCCTGACCAAACAAGGAAATGGCAGGGGCGAGGCCCCTGCCTGATGAACGAATAATGGTAGGGGCCCCTGCCTGATGAACGAATAATGGTAGGGGTCCCTGCCCTTGCCCCTGCCTGACAGAACAGGAAATGGCAGGGGCCTCGGCCCCTGCCTGGCATAATTATAAACGGTAGAGGCCTTGGCCCCTGCTCGTCCAAATAGGGAATGGCAGGGGCCTCAGCCCCTGCCTAACGAAACAAGGGATGGCAGGGGCCTCGGCCCCTGTCTGATAGAGTCACGGCGACAAAAAAAAAAAGAGAAAGCATAGCACAGGGGGAGCGGGAGGGTGCAGAGGGACAACCGACCTCTCGTCGGTCGTCCGATAGCCCATAGGGAAGAGGGGGGGTGCCGCAGGGGCCACTGGCCCCCACTGGCTCACCGGCAACCTCAAGAGAGAGAGAGAGGGAGACGACAGGGCCCCCCGTAGGCCACCTGTCGGGCCTTCGATGGCCACAGAGGAAGTGGGAGGGCACGGCAAGAGCCGTGCGCCACCTGTCGGGCTCCCGGCGAACCCTCAAGAAGAGGGTGAAGAGGGAGGGCATGACAGGGGCCATCGGCCTCTTGTAGTGCCTTCCGGCGAGATGCCAGAGAGGGAGGTGAAAGGAGAAAAGGGCGTACGTGGGAAAAGGATCGTCGGCATCGTCAGTCGGCAGTGGTCACAGCGGCGGCGGCAATCGGCGTTGGCGGCGTGCGCAGGAGGAGGAGGCTCGAGAGGGAGGTGCTTCCCCTTGCCCTCCTGCGGTGCTCTTAAAGAGCTCGGGGGTGGGGGGGGGGGGCGAGAAATCGCGGAAACCCCGATTGGGTCGAGGGCGCGGGCAATGGCGGCGCACAGGGGAAAGGGTTTTTCTCAAACTCTTTCCCTTGTGTCGGGTTTTAAAAACCCTAACATGGACAGGCTCGGGTCGGGTCCGGACCCGACCCGGCCTGGGTCCGATATTATTATTTTTTTTTTAACTGTGGGTTTTACATTCACACTCTTGCAGATTTACGCAACGAGTCCCGTTCGTGCTCCGCAGCTCGAGCCCCGTATCATCTACACTCGTAGGCGCACACAACATCCCGAGGTAGGAGAAAGTCGCATGAGGATTTTGGATGAATGAAATAAAGTAAAAGGATTCTGCGATGGAATAATTTATTTTGCATACATGTAGAACATTATAACTTGTGATTTCCTGTTGTGTGTTTTCTCATTCCTACTCTTTTAAAATTATATACTTGATACCTATATGGGTAGGCTTATTTCTACAGTGATTCCTCTTACTGCGTTTCTGTATTTGCTTACGGTTGTGATTGCATTGTAGATGCTTTATTTGTTATTACATGTTAGATCTTTTTTTCGTCCTCAGGTAAGCCTCGTAGGGTGCGCAGGTGCGTGTACCATATTTTGTGCTTATCGAAAATGTGCGAAATTGGGTATATGCGCTAAAATCTCGAGAAGAGGATCGTCCTGGTGCAAGGCCGACTTCTTGAGCACAAAATCTTGTTTTTAAAATGAATATTCCATCTGTGTGTTGCTAGAGGCAACTAAAAGTACCCTGAGTCGGTTACTCGGAGGAAATGATGGGATCCACAATGATCCCAAGACTTGTCTGAAAATTCCTGTTTTGTAGTGATTGAGCATACCAAGTATATTAGTGATTCTATGAAATACTGTGATGGGTTATCCTTCCAGAAACCCACAAGTTGCTATCGTAACCGAACCTTGAGACAAGTACGATATATACATTACGATAAGTAGTATGAGGTCGTTGAGTACCTCGAAGTGTGCAATGAGCACTCTGTTGAAATAAATGAAATAATGATATTCGCCTCCACAGGCCAAATGCTCAAAGAGTAATGCATGTCATGTATGAACTAAAGGAATTGCAAGATATTAATGTTTGCCCTTTCATCGTAGTCGTACCTCTAGGTAGGTACGATCGTACTTTTGGACAAGTAAGTCACATGGGTGTTACGATGTTTGGATGATGAGGTTGTGGCAACCTCAAAGCGTGCATATAGCACAATGCTGAGATCACATAAATGGTGACAACTCGCCTTCATAGGCAAGATGCTCGAGTAGGTCTAACAGACCAAAGAATGTAGAATGGGGCGGCGGTTAAGAAACCTCTGTCGTGTCAATTCAACCTTCACGGTTCATCAAGGGAGAGGATGGATGGTACAAAAACTCCGATGGACAGGTTGCTAACAACCACCTCACGGGCAAAAGACTCGGCTTCCCCAGTCATCGGAGTTAGGAAAATTGGGATTACCATAAATTATCCTAGGTGGTAACTCACAGGTACTTCTGCAGAAGTTGGATGCATTCATAGGCCACGAATGTCTTTGGAGATTTACTCTCTTGGTCACTGACCGTTCCCTTAGGAGCGGACTCAATCAGCCATTCGGGTTAATGAAAAACACATGACATAATAAACCCCCAGATCGGTCTCGGTTGTTTCTATGTTTCGCGTTTGTACGTACCCACAGGCCAGTTAATATCAGAACTTAAAGAATATCTCTTTCATAATAAGTTGTAGATGATTGAGATTTATACTACTTGAAATGTTGTTATATATGTTTCAAGACAATAGATCTTTGCATATGTTGCACCAGTTAGAGTAGATTACATATTGTACATGTTGCTTTTAATGTAATAAACTGTTATTTTCATGAATGTCTTGCTTTATTTTATTCTACATTGTTTATTCGTGCACCTACTAGTTTGTTATGAAACTGACTCATTTCATAGGCAGGTGACAAGTAGGACTTCACAGGCGGCCGATGGTGCGATGCAACATGGCTCGAGATTTCCCTTCTTTCTGCTGGTGTCTTGGCTCTGAGTTTTGAGTTCTCTTTAGATTTTTGGATTGTGGGAAAGAATGCTTATCATTTTGAAATAAACTGAAAATTTTATTAATAAGTTATGATTTTGTTTTGCACTTACTCTGAGTAACGGTTTTATGGATGATGATGATTTTACTCCTAACGTGCCCAGAATTTTGTAACTTGTGCTTCTTTCTAAATGTCTTCCGCTGTTAATTTTTAAAGTAAAAATTTTTATCTTGAAAGGTTTTTCGTCAAAGTTTTTGAAATCACAAGTTGAAATTTTGGGGCGTTACAGGCTTTGCATTCTTTTTTAGTTTGGTGTACGAACACTAGTGGTTATTGTGAGTGTATGCTATTTGTGAGCCTTCGTGGTTCTTTTGTGAGATTGGTTGTGAGCATCATTTGAAGATCCAATTGTGGACTTCATTTTCTTACATGGTATTAGAGCCATTGGAGTGATCAAGCTAAGGTTTCTTGGTGCATTGGGAAGTGTGTCATTCACAATTTCTTTGTTGAAAGAAAGATGTGAAGTTCTTTACAAGTGGTGATCGTGCGAAAGCTTGAGAAATTGGAGGAATTCTTGTGCACATCATCCGTGGAGGAATTCTTATGCACAATTTCAGAACGTATTTGGTCGCCCTTGCCCTGTCATCAGCAAAAAGGTTCGGGCAATACCGCTCTAGGCTCCTGAATTTGGTGGTATAGTCCACCAAACTCATACCTCCCTAAGTTAGCTCATTGAACCTCTGCTACATCCTTTCTCGAGCAAAGGAGGGAAAGTAGGTGTCCAAGAACTCATCCTTGAACATCTCCCAGGGAATCATATCCACTCCATCGTACTTCACCCTTCGCAGGGTGTCCCACCACTTCTTAGCATCGCCCTTCAGACGGTACATGCCAAAAGCGGTATTCCTATCCTCGGGGATGGGTAGGACATCGAATGCCCGCTCAGTCTCATCGACCCAGCTCTCGGTTGCCTTTGGGTTGGCCTTCCCTGTGAAAGTTGGTGGATCCAACTTCAGGAATCACTCGTAAGTAACTGTGTTGGGGTTCGGAGCAACCTCGCCCGGATGGACACAAGTAGTTGCCTATGCAGCCTGCGTTGTCATTGTCTCAGTCAGAGTGTGGAGGGCATTCATCATGAAATCCCTCCGCTCCTGCCAATCCGTGGGAGCACCAGAAGAAGTCGAAGCGCCCTCGCGTCGATATATCTAATACATGAAAATTTTGCAAAGTTATGCCCTGATCGATCCTACCCTCTTAGAATTGATCCCGTAAATTTACAATAAGTATAATTATATAAGCACATCAACAACAACTACGCCTTCATCCCAAAACAATTGGGGTCGGCGATATGAACCAAAAAAGAAAATCATTCTGGGTCTTCCACATGAATCCTTCTCCTCCAATCATTTATATCCAAAGGCATGTCCTCGTTGAGGTTCAAAGCATTCATATCCTTTCCTATCATCTCCATCTATGTCTTCCTAGGCCTACCCCGACCGCTTTTAACTAATATATTTTCCCATTTCTCCATCCTTCTAACTGGAGCATCATTAGGCCTTCACCGAATATGCCCAAACCACCGTAAACGATTCTCTCTCATCTTATTTTTAATGGGTGCAATGCCTACCTTCTTACGTATCTCCTCGTTCTGAATCTTATCTTTTATTGTATTTCCACACATCCATCTAAGCATACGCATCTCAACTACACTTATTTTTTGAATATGATGTCTCTTGGCAGCCCAACATTTCGTACCTTATATAATCACATCATAATTTCTTAATTCATATTTAAAAAAAAAATTAAACCATAAATACATAAAGAATTCACATACTTTCATAAAAGTACCTCATAGCCTTACCAGTGAAGGAGACTACTCTAGAGCACGAGGCATGACTTGCTGACATTCTTGGACAGGGCTCAATTATCAAAAAAAAATTTGGTACAAAAAGTTGGTAAAATATAAGATTTTGTGGTGGGCTCTGACTCTAACGACCTCAACTCATCATACCCATGAAAAAATGGCAATTTTTTTTTTAAAACAAGTGCGAAAACTTTTCCAAAAACCCGGGGCCCTTACAGTTTAAACACAATCACCACCACAAGGAATCTTATATCCATCATTCACACCAAGCGCAAACTTTATTTATTAAAATGCATAAAGTATGAGACATAAGCAAATAAAATGTAAATAAGCAGAAAGAAGAGTCATGTTGTCTAAGCAATCGTGTGGTCTTCTTGTAGCTCCTCTCAAAAGCAAGTTAACTCACTAGGCCTCTAAGGCTGCGAAAAACACAAAAGTAGGGGTCAGAATCCACAGAATTTTGTGTACGAATTTCTTTAATGAAACAAATAAGTAAAATAACATAAATAAGATTCATATAATATTTTAGAGAGATACAGTTATGACAAATTCATAATTCAATTAACTATTCATGCAGTAGGGAACAATTATTAAGCATGAGGAAACAATTAATAAACAATGACCATAAATTAAGCAATAAAGACATTTAACATGTATTAAGGAACAAACACCATGCATTCACCAATATATCACAAATTAAGAGAACAAGTAAATATGCATGATCTAATACATAGCAGGAATATGCATGATTTTAGTGTACATGCATGAATAAATTATTATTTTTTATCATAGTTTTATTTTTATATGCATGTCCCTATTAAATGTACACAATTTAAGTTTCTCTTTTTAATTATCATTGCCTACGGATACTTCAAACGGGTAAAAGTCCCGAAGTCAAGTAGGGTTCTTAGGGTAACTTAGCACACAAGTTGTATTTTATTACTGGGTTCTAAACTTAGCCCTCGATTGATATCAGGAATCAACATCATCCATCGGAACATTGGAAATCAACAACCAATGTCGGGATAATATGAAAATCAATAATCATAATGTCATTTTCTTGGTATACCAAAACAAAAGTTGTATCTACACACCACCTCCAGGCAAAGCGGCAGACTTTCCCTAAAATCGTGGCTAGGAGAAAAACCTCAATATCGGATTCAGGAGCAATAACAACGCACATAGAGTTTTAGTATCCTCACGGTTCCTCAAAATTGCAATGTCCAAGATTCACATATTTTAGAAGGGACATCATGGAAACATAAATTACATTGTTCTTTTAATTTCTTTTATCTTGTTATTAATTCATCTCTTTTAGTTTGCAATTTAACATACAGAATTAATAACACAAACTTGCAAATCAACATGCGAAGCTCTTCACGGGACCACAGCCCGTGGCATCATAGAACAGTGCAATATTAAATAATAAATAAATTTTCAGAAGCTTCTAAAAATTGTCAAATTAACTTGGGAAGCTTCTTAACATTAATTAACTCCAATTTAAAGATATCTAATGAATTTAAAGTTGAAAAAATCATTGGACATGATCCAAATCCATCTCCAAAAGTTCAAATGGGTCTGGGTTGGATCAAATCCAGATTAATATGGGTCTTGGATAAACTCCAAATTCATATTAATTTGGATGAAATTCATCAGATCCGGTCTGTTTCAAATCTGGATCTGAACTGACAAACTGCTCCTTTTTCGAAAAAATGTGATTTTCGTGTCAACCGTAACCCGAATCAAGGAAAATAAAACATTGTTACTTTCAAAATTTCGAGACGCATCCAACGATATATAACATAAACTTCGCCTCTGAAATTCGTTCGAAAATAACCTGAATATCGCTTGAATTTAAAGGTAAAAAATAAAACTCTTTCTCACGTTTTAAGTGGCTTGTTTAGGCCTTGGCAATGAGACCTGGGCCAAGCCATCGGCCTAAAATCGAGAATCTACCGAATTTTCTTTTATACTTGGCCAAATTTTCAAAAAATCTCAAAATGACTAAGTGTGAAAAAATGCGATATTACACTGATATAGGGTAGAACCAGCAAATGAAACCCAAATACAAGTTATTGCTGGAAATAAAGCCAAAAAACTTCTTCAAATCCAGCCAAAATACCAAAACAATGCCCAAGATTGATGCCAAAGGATTTGTTAACCAAAAATAATCCGATTACAATTAATCCAAGCCACCAAGTGCCCTTGATGAGATCTGAATCAATAGATTTCAACAATCTGAATACTATTCATCCCCAAATCCAGAAAATACTAGAAAATGATAAAAATCCAAATCTTATCCAGTCTTCATGATTCTTGATTTGTGTGGCTTCTAAAATCAAGTTCTAGCAATTACATACCTCAAATGGACGTCATCCTCGAGGCAAACAATCCGAGAAGGCACTGGAGCACAGTAGAACAGGAATGAAGCTTCTAAACCATATATCCCTCTTTTGATCTGTCAGTTTCTCACAGCCCACCTTCACACAACACTCTCTCTTCTTGAATATGGCTCTGATACCATATTAATCAAGAGAAAAATGAATTCCCAAGGAGATAAGAAGGAACTCTTACAAGAGAAAACTTCATTACAACCATAAAAGGGGGCCTCCCCTTCAGCCTCACTGCAGGACAAAAATAGTTGACTTTAAAAAAAGTTCAAAAGTACCCCTAGAAAGAATGAGATATACATACATGTACAATAAAGGGGTATCACACTAAATGGTAAATAGATATGATACACAATTCTTAACAAATACTGTCCTTTTTCTTTTTATCTGATTCAGATGGAAGAATTGCATGATGTGTTTTCCATGTTCTATGATAGCTGAAGGCTTTATATGCACTTTGAGATGTTGACTAGTCAGTTCGGTACATGTAATGTCCTTTAGCTCTATATCTCTAGACTATCTTGTATGTCTTTATAGCATAACTCTTTTTGAAATTTGGATGCTTTAGCTTATAACTATTATCTAATTTTGTTACTATTTTCACCTGCTTTCCTGCCCACAGGTTTGTGTTTAGTTGCTTCTGATCAATTTATAGATACCTTCAAGTTCCATCAGGTCCAGTGGTTAACTCATTATTTTGGATGTAGGGGAAATCATGAGATTGTGAAGTCCCTCTTTGGAATTGAACTTGTTAGCAGGTGATTGTGGTTCTTAGCTAATCTAATTTTCTCATCTTGTTAACATGATTGGCTGGCTTTCAAACTGTACTGGTATGTTGTAATTTATATTTTGGAATCTAATTGTTATTTTTATACTGGGACTTCTTGAAAGAACTTGGATATTTGTTGCGGACTGTATACCTTCTCATTCCATAAAGCCAGTTGGGAGTCAATTATCAGCTTGCATAAGCAATTATTTCCATGGACGGTTATAAGTATTCAGTGCACATTGATTTCTGCTTATGCTAGTTTTCTTTTTTCTTCTATAGATTGATTACCCTTGCACTTGATAAGCATTGAGAAAAGGCACACCTGTATATATTGTGGTCTTCAGCGTAACTTTAAAATAATTTCCAGCAATACCTGACAACAGTATTCACAATCATAAATTAATACAACAGATCTGAGTATATCCAATTGGTAGGTGAACAAAAATGTTGTATATAATTAGTTCTTTTATAAACAATATGCTCCTAAACTTTTGTATTTTTTTAATGCTATGTCATAATGTAGGAAGACTGGATAACATTGTTAAGTAGAAAGCAAAGAGAACAAGTAGATAAACAATTTGAGATACTCAGATACTGGACCACATTTTAAATATAAATATAGCTTGTCAAACTTTCTTTTTTTTCGCTTTTTACTTTTGATATTGGTTCCTAGGTGCTTCTTATTTCCTCCCTAAGTGGCTTCTTGTACATTTATGTTTCTTGTTTTTAACTTTCTTTATGACAAGCTAGGTTCTTTGTATTATGTATGTCATTCCTATGGAAGGGTAGTCTATGTATCCTCAGATTCCCTTCTTTATGTGGACTTTTCTATTCCTTTGTTTTCCATATCTAACAAATCGTCTTGTATGTTAATATTTTATGATTTTTGGGTCAGTTTATTCTCATTTTTCTTCACACTATTTGATTCCATCACCATTCATACGAATAATGCTGTACAGGGAAAAAAATAAGAAATGCAATGCCATATGATATGCCAGAGCTTATACCATTTTTCTTACCTCCTTTTTCTCACTATCTGAATTTAACTGAGTTTCAGTTATTTCGATAATTGTGAATGTGATAACCTATTGGTGGTCAGTTGCTAGTTATAGGACTGATTTTTTTTCTCTTGGTAATTCATGTATCATATATTATAGATTAGAAAAAGATTTTCATTTCTCCTGTATGACAGGCCGATAGTGTTCTATAAATTAGGTAAACAGCAATACAAAGTGTCACAATACCATTTGTACAAACTAGGTTAATTTCAGAATTGACAAGAATGTGATGGATGCTTCTGGACAAACTTCTATAACGTTATAGGCTGCAAATGGTTGTTAGAAATTATTTTTCAATTTCACAGCTGGATTGGGTAATCATTTTCTTATGTTCATTTGGATTGCTGACACGACAATCATACTGTAGACCGGCATGCATCTTATCTGGCTGTTATATGACAATATGAGCACCGAGAAATTTTCACTATAGGGCAGCAACTAATTGTAAATCTTTTGGGTAATTCATGAATCAAACTTTCATTTTCTCCACCAAACACCCCCCACCCCACCCCACCCAAAAAAAGAAAAGAAAATTTAAAAAAAGAAAGACTCGTAAACTCTAATATAAATGTCATGATTACAGTCAGTCCCTGCAAGGTGGAATGTTGTTACTTCTTATAAGTTTTAGCACTAAATTTCATATTTCACACTGTATTACTTTTCTGTGAATTACTCAAATCCCTGCTTGAAATGCCGTATAAACTTTTGGTCCATCAGGGTCCACTGCAAAGAAAGTGATGAAGAAAGTTCAGAGAAAGAGTCAGTATACTCTCTCAAGTGTCACATATCACAGGAAGTGAACCATTTGCATGAAGGCTTAAAGCATGTAAGTTTCCTCCAATAGTTATTATTTTTACAGAGATCTTGCATATATATATATATATATATATATATATATATATATATATATATATATATATATATGCAACCAGATGCCTGCACATGTGGAACTGTCATGCTTATATATATAACCAGGTGCTGCACACGGGGGACAGTCATGTTTTTTTTTTTTTGCAAGTTGTAAGCATATTGGATCTAACTCTAATTTTTAGAATCAAGGCAGGTTTACCTTTTGCATTGAATCAGTAATTCATGACTTTCTTAAAGTTGCCAACAACTTTTTACAATTTACAGGAGGGCCATGTCTTTTTTCCCAATAAAAGTGGATTTTGGGTTTTCACCATAGTTTTAAGTTTTCAGTCAGTATAAATGCAGTTCGCTTTGGAGATGCAATGTGAATCATGGCATGCCTTAGCAGCCAGTATGAATTAATGGTCTGACAAACTTGGAATAAGGGACTTGAGCAAACTGTCTTTATGGCCTTGTGTTCCTGAGTTTCTAAGACCCATCAGTTAAAAGAAAGATGGCTACAACGTTAAGGATACTCTTCTGTGAACTTTTTTCTCTAATTATGCAACTCAAAGGCTAGGTTTTGTCCTTTATCGTGTACATTATGTTTCATGGAGTTTTCATCGGGCAGCATGGTTTGTGGTTACTGCATATATTAGAAAAAATGTAACCTTAAGCAGAACTCTACAAAACTTTTGTTTTGGTTTTGCATTGTCCAGGAGTTTGAGGGTGGTCAACTCATCATAAGGTTGCTTGTGAATGTTTTACCTTTTTCTTGGTGACCCATTTTTTTTAGTTAACATTAAATGTATCTCTTTGACTGTTGCACCACTGATAGTTAACATTTTATGATAATTTTAACTGTAATGAAACAACACTGCCCATGCTTTCCCTTCCCCTACTTGCTGGGGATTTCTACATAATTGGGATTCTTTTGAAGATGTATCATTGTCATCATTGGTCATAAGCCTGAGATGAACTATTGATTAACAGTTTCATTTTTGAGGAGTCCCCAGAAGATCTGTTTCTTTTGCACCCTAAACAACTCTGAGTGACTCCCGGCAATTCTCAACCTGAATGTTTACTAGTTGTCTGTGTTGCTTGCAGGGTCTCAAATCAGAGCTAGAGAAGGCTTCTCCTGCCTTGGGGCGAACAGCTGCTTATCTTAAAGAATCATGTATAGATGCTTTGCCTAGGCAAGTGATCACCTTTTCTTCAATTCAATTTGTTTTTCACCAGTTTGGATACAAAAACAATGCATTTTGTTGTTGCTTGTAGATATTTGACCATTCAATTTGTTCGCTTTTTCTGGAAAAGAGGAACAAATCAGAAAGCAAAGATTTTGCGGGTAAGGTCTAATTCTTTTGTAAGAGTTGAAAGACATCATTCTTCCAAGGAAGTGCTGGTTCTATCAAAACCATTAATATTTTTGTGTTTGTGTTTAAATGATAACTTATATGGATATGTTCATCTCAGAAAGTTGACTATCCGCTGGAGTTAGATGTCTTTGACTTGTGTTCAGATGACCTTCGGCAGAAGCTGCAGACTCCTCGACAGGTGCTTGCATGAGAACTTGAACACTAGATAATGATTGTACATCTCCAACTATAAAGCTAGAACGGAGTGCCATATGGTCTATGTCACATGGGTGCGGGTGCGGGTGCGGGTGCGGGTGCGACACGGGTGCGGCGCAATTTCAAAAATTTTGGACACGGGGACTCGGCTATATATATATTAAAAATAAAATAAAATATATATATATATATATAAGACTCGGTCAAAGTTGTGCCCATTAGGGGACAGGTGATGAGTTGTGAAGGCATTCTGTACACTTTCTTCATACAGGAATAATTCACTTTTGGGCACTTTCTTCATACACTGTAATAATTCACTTCCTTCATACAGGAAAAAACCACAAAAACTTGAGTTGTGCCCATTCTGTACTTAAAACTTGAAAGTGTACAGGTTTCTTAGTTGTGATGGGTTTTTTTCCTTACAGCTGTAGCCCAGAAAATTTTAAAAAAAAAAATCAAAAAAAAAAATTTTTTCCAAAAAAATGGACCAAAATGACCCTGGGTGCGTTGACCGCACCCAGGGTCGGGTTGACCGAGTCCGAGCCGCACCCGTGTCGGTGCGTGTCGACGCGGGTGCGGCGACCTTGGAGCCGAGTCCGTGTGACATAGCATATGGTTCACCTTAGGCATCCCCCAGCAGTTCAATGTTTTTCTTTTTTAATGAAAAAAACATTGAACTGCTGGGAGATGCCTAAAGTTCAATGTTTGATGTTCTAATTTTATATCTTCATAACAAGTATCATTCTTGGGTTTTACTTGGCAGGGGGACAACTTGTGAATTTTTTGAAGTAATTTGTTTTATTAGGAAAATCTTGGTATACACAAAATTGACTATTAAAATCAGGATAAAATCATGATACGAAAAGAGCCACTATTTTGAATTATTGTGGTCCTGTCATGAATTTCTTTTGATAAAATCATGAGAAATTCAGAGTATCAGTGATATCTTTGTACATAGGTTCATTAAATGATTTTGCTTTTTCGTTTTTAAGATCTTAAGAGATGAAGAAAGTGCAAAGCTTGGGTTGAAAACTAACAAGAGAAGCAGTTCAGAGGAAAAGAATGTTGACATGCTAAAGGAGGTATGCATTATGTTTCTTTCTACACTTCAAATTTACTTTTTGCATCTTGTTCCTCCTGGGAAGTGTGTTTTTGATGATCTAGAAATTCTCAGAATCGGAGACTTAATTAGATGATGCAGTTGGTTCTGCCTGTTTTGGTTGTAAACCATCAGCACACTTGAAGGTGCTCAAGATGCATTATTATTTTAGCCCAGGGTGCTCAAGTTCTTTCTGAATTGGAAATAAGTTGTAGGATCCCAAAATCTGTTTTGATAATGGTGTTAATAATTGAGAAAGCTTACCTGAGAAAACTTTGTTATATGTTTGGGAGAATCAGATGGTCTGCTTAGTTTTTTAAGGCTCATCTTGCTAGTAGGGAGTTTGTTGACCCAGTCAGGCTTGGGATGCATGGACATGGAATTGAGTGGCTCCAGAACTTGAACCAGTCAGTCAGGTTTCCTAGTGATTACGTAGTAAATGCATTCAAATTTGGCCTTTGCTTAGAGAGCTTTTTCCATCATGCCTTTTGTCAATTGCAAGTAAGGTCCAAGCTATGTAACATGGACGCGACGCAACGTGGGTCCCACTGCACCGGATGCGGTCAACGTAACCATACCCGAGATTAAGTTTGGGTTAAAAAAAATGAAAAGGGGTTTTAGGGGCATGCTCCCCCCCTCCCTCCCTTCTCTCTCATTTTTTATGAGGTTTGTTGGACCTGAATTAAACTTGGACCAATTTGATTAAACTGATTGAAAACTGTGTCGACCCAGGTCTCGTTGAATCTGAATCAAACCTGGGTCCACACTAGAGTTACCAGTTGAGGAAGCGGGAGTAAGAAGTGTAACGCCCCGAAATTTAACCCAAATTTTTGAGGATTTTTTTTTTTACCATACTGTACGACACTGACACACATGCACATGTTAAAACTCTTGCATCTTACAATCCTCATCCATGTTATCCCCCCCTTCAGGTGTATGCACCCAGTTACAAAGCTATTATGATCCAATCCTCAGTTCTGTAATGAAAATTTCTCGCAGCATTCCAATTGAACAGAAATTCACCCATAAAACTTACGAAAATCTGATTTATTTGGCAAGAAAGACTATAAGATTTACCAGTTAATCTGCTAGCTAATATACTACAGAGAGGTACAAAGCTTCTCCATAAATCAGATAAAGTTTAAATACCGCTCCTTTTTGTGAAACAGCGGTAGTTGCAATGTGAGCCATTTGCAACATCCATGACTGGTGACACAGCATGCTTAAAACCAGTACCCCACAAAAATTGTAGTAAAACCCTACTAACTCAGATTAGACAAATTCATGATTGAGTCTTGGCTTCCTAAACCAAGAAATACCAAATTCCTAAATAGGGTATATGTATATGTGTGTGCAGAACCACGATTCTGCATTGGCATGGGACTTGGCCCACTTGGATGGACTGAATAATGCTAAGTAGCATACCTGAGATAGGTACACTACAAAATCAGAGTATAACCTACCTCTTCCGAAGTTTTTTCTCCCTTGCTGCCGCAGATTTGGTGCAGCCGTGCGCACCTACCTCACGTCGTGCGAGAGAGAGGACAAGAGAGTGAGAGGGCAAGAACGAGAGAGTAAGGAGGGGGGTTTTAAGAGATGCGAGAAGGAGAGAGTCGGTTAGAGAGAGGGAATGGGGGAGGGAGATCGTGGGGGAGATGGGAAAGATCATGGGTGGGAGAGAGAAGGGGTCGGTTACCCATTTTCTCCAACGGCTGCGTGAAAACACGCAGCCCTTCTCTCATTTAACTCAAGAGCAAACCCTTTTTAGGGTTTGCATACTTTTTTTTTTGTGCTTTCATTTTAATGCACCTATGGGTGCGGGTTTGGTTTGCCTGAACCCGTGACCCGCAACCTACTTATTGTTTGGGTCCACTCTTGAGCCTATCCGGATCCATGGATGGATCCGAATCCTCTTTTAGATTTTTAAGGTGTTAATATTTAAAATTTCGAATAGGGATCCAAATTGAATTACTATGGATCCATTTACGTTATCCATAAATTGACATAACTTATTATGGATCCAGGATCTGCTTTATTTATAAATCCCTATAAGAGATCCGGATCTAAGGATCCAAGGTTTTCTTTATACTATGATTTGGAATTATGGATCCAAATAAATTATTCATGGATCCAAAATACACTATCGTGGATTCTAAGTGACTTATAATTGATCCAGGTAATATTTTAATTGGATCCCAACCCTATTTACCTCTCCGATGTCCAGGATCCAAATAGAGTAATGCAGATCCAAACATCTCATAGGCTATTACGAATCCCTATAAGGCATTATAGGTCCGATATAAAAAATTTCTTATTAAGAATCTGATTTAAACTTCATGGATCCACTCCATTCGTCTTGGATCCAATATCAATTCTAACCCGAATATTAAGGATCTGATATCAAAGGCCCAAACAAGAGATTGAAATTTACTACTAGATATCCACATAATAGGTTTGTGATCCGATATCTGTGATTCGAATAGAATATTAGGGTTTTGACATTGAAGATCCAGACAGGATATCCGAGATCCAAATATGTATTAAACAAATAAAATAATAAAAATATTAATGTACCAGCTTAAGGACATAATTTCAAGTTTATTTATCTGATAAAATTCACAGGTATTACAAGAAGAGATTTAGGAAGTAGAAGCGGGAAGCGAGGCGCTTCTAAAATTTTAGGAAGCGGGAAGCGCGAGATGACTTAAAAAAAATTGAAAGCGAAGAGGAAACAAAGTGGGAAGCGACCTAGGATTTGAGTGGGAAGCGAATATGAATTGAGTTTTCCCGATATTGGGCAAAAAATAATTGTTAAAGGCTCTAACCCCCCCCCCCCAAAAAAAAAAAAAAAATCACTTCCTAATATTGGAAAATGAGCGGGAAGAAGCGGAAAACACACTTTCCCATTATGGGGAAGCATGCTTCCTCGAGTGCTATAGTGTTTTTTATAACCGTGGCCCACACCCAGGTCTCATTCTGATTCAAAGTATATCGGACTTGGGTCCAGAAATTCAGATATGGGTTTAAGCCCAGGTCTGATTCGATAAATCAGACCTTGGGTCTGTCACATATCTGATTAGACTAAATCAAACATGGTCTAGATCTGGGGCTACATCCCTACTAGAATTGAGAATTTAAATCTGGGCTAACTAAAGACTAGGTCAGTAGGTTCTGAATCAATTTCATATATAGAGAGAAATTGTAATGCCCCAAAATCCAGAACTTGTAAACTTTTTATGAAAATTTTGAAAGCTTTGCACTCAATCATTTTTCAGAGTTTAAAATGGTAGTCCAGCAGAAAATGGTATTTGAAATAATAAGTCAATAGACCTTGGGCGGATTACAGGCGAACTTTTCTTTACACAATAGATTTGTATCTCCATATAAGCATTGAAACCACATAGATTCAAATGAGATTTTTGATAATTAAAGTTTATACAAAAGAGGAATTAAAAAAAAAAACTTATACAAAATTACAAAATGTGCTCATGAGAGAAATTGTGCACAGTGTAGGATGGAATATCAACAGGGTGCAAGAAATGATGCTAACATGGATGATTTTAATGAATGCACGCATGCTTACTGTGGGAAATAAGAGATGGGAAGGGAAACTCCAACACAAGTATGGTGAATGCAGATTGAGATTTTGAAATGCTAATGATATAAACAGAAAATGGAATATGCAATAACAGGGTAAAACACAAACATAACTGAATATGAGGGACTAGGTTTAAGAAATAAGTTGAGAAAAATACCTCATAAGTGTTAAAAACCACTTTGGCAATGCCCCACTATTTATTTTATCCTTTGCAGCAGTTAAGACCCCTGTGGTAATGAGCGTCTAGGTGTGGCATAGCGACATTGGAAGGGTGCTGGAGGCGCAACAGCAGTGATGCTGGGATATGCTGCTTGATTCCATTGCAGAGTATATTCTGAAGAGCTCAGCATCTAAGTGGCGAACAAAGTATGTCCTGCAACAAAGCAATAGACCAAACTTGATAGGGCATCTGACTTTGATCCTGCGTATTACCATAGATCAGAATTTCCAACTGCAGGGCGTCTCCTGTATTACAGCAGATCCAATGTTTTAGAGATGAGTTTTTGCAAGGGATTTGCGAATGACAGAGATTATTAGGACACATTAGAGATTCTTCATTCCAGCATCCCTGGATGATTTGATTCTTGATAAGTTTATGAGGGTCTCCAACAGGGAGCCATGGTCGTCTTTAGCACTTTCACATTTGAATTAAGAGCACATATTCCTCAGTTTTTATCAATTCAGAAGCAGCTATAAATGGAAAGATAGAAGTGTCTCTTTTGATGTATATGCTCATGAATTGTCCATGACTCCATGACATCCAAAGATTGTAGAAAGATATATTAGTCTTCCAGATAATACAGAAATTACATCTAACAAGCAAGCTTAGTGCATGATTCCCCTATAATATTTTTTTACCCATATGCTTGCAGATATTTGGAATCAAAACCAATAAGGAAAAAAGAAAAGAATGACACTCTAAGTTCCTCAAATTGTTTTGCACTTTCTAGTATATTTTATTGTCATAGAAATTATTTTTCCTTTTTACTGTGCATTTGTGCCCACCCTAGTTTAAATTCCTGACTTTGCCCCTGCTGCAAAGGCAATACCAGAAGAGGACGAAGGAGAAGATGAGTGGAAAACATCGACTGACTAGGCCAAGAGTTGTTGAATGTCCTGTTGAATATACTCAAGAGCCTTAGTCTGGCCACCTAACAAGATATTTGAAGTGCTAAGTGGGATCTTGATATAATCACGTCATCGCGCCATCGTCTGCCGTATCGACCTAATCATCACCTGTATCCCATAAAACAGGTCAAACTTATAAAAATTTAGTAGGTGCATAGATATCGAAATTTAGAACAAGACTAACATATGTGTGCGTTGTTCCTTTTGTGATGTGCAGTTCAGAATAAGTAAAATGAGCATGATAATCTTGTTTCGATAATTAACTGTCCTGATGGTACGTACACGAAAAACGTAGAAATAACTCTGATTGCCCAGGGATTTGTTATTGTATGTATTTTGATACCCCGAATAACTAGCTGAATCCGCTATTAAAAGAACGGTCAATGACCGAGAGAGAATTCCCTAGAGGCATAAATGGCAAGAGATGCATCCGAACTTCTACAGAAGTCAATGGGATCTACTACCTAGGATAATATTTGGTAGCCTAGTCCCCTAAGTTCGATGACTGGGGACACCGAGTCATTGCTACTCGAGAAGCGTAGTTGTTAACAACTTGTCTATTGGAGTTTTTGTATCATCTCATCCTCTCTCTTAACGAAACCAAAGAGACGAATGGGTATGTCAGGTTCTATTTTAACTAGCGACTCATTCTACATGCTCTGGTCTTTTAAACCAAATCGGGCATCTTGCCTATGAAGGCGATCATCACTATTTATGTGTTTTTCTTTTAATCAGCGTGCATTATCACACTACGAGGTTATTATAAACCTCTCATCCAATCATCGTAGTACTAACATATCGTGCATGTCTAATAGTACCACTACGATGAGAAGGATATCGGTTTCTCAGAAAAAGAAACCCAATATTTATTTAGAAATTTCAATGTTTCATGCTTTAGACTGAAAAATATCCGAGTCATTTCGGATACCAAAAAGGATCGGACGTACGTACCACCTAGGGCTACGTAGTCAAAGCCTTTCTGCTATTCTGGTTTAAGGAGAAAACTCAGTTGCGAATACGCAAACGCCAAATACTTGTTTTACTTTTTGAGACAGCGAAAAATACGAGCTTGAAATCTTGCATATGAAATCCTTTTAAAAATAGAGATTCGGCGAGGATGCGCAAATCTGCATCTTTAAATACATGCACGCGTAATCTAAAGTAGGCAGGAGTACGCAAAACTGCATACTTTATAAAGTTATATACATATATAGTAAAACATAAGTATATGCACATTACAGCGCGACGACAAAGTAAATGACATAAAGCAAGGCCCGATGTGTGAAACCACACATCAGGCGAAATAAATTGCGTAAGTGATGCTCAGTGTACGAAACCATACATTGGGCTAAATAAATTGCGTAAGCAATGCACGATGTATGAAACCGTACATCGACTAAATAAATTACATAGGCAAGAGCCTGTGCACGTTATAGCGTGACGACAAAGTAAATGACATAATTTAAATAGACAAGAATACGCAAAACTGCGTTCTTGAGTTAAAAGCATATATATATATAATACGTACAAGTTAGAAGTATTCTGACATTTGTTCTCGTATGCAACTTTCCTCTACCTCGGAGATGGTTTGAATCTTTGATGATTCCGAGTGTAGGTTTTTAAAGGCTTGTGCCTTGGTAAGCGTGTCTCATCTGTTGCACCAATGTAGTGCGTTAAAAGATATTTTATCGTGTTGCGAAAAGAACGATGCAACAAACTTAATTTAACAGAATAAGTAACATTTGTGTCGCAGGGGTTGAATCCGAACCCAGTTTGAGTTAGTTGGACTCAAAGCTAGTCGAGTTCAGCCCGGCGGCACCTGACCAGGCAGGACAAAGGGAGAGCAGGCAGGGCAGCTCGGTGGCTCGACTGAGTCGAGCCGTGCCCATTCTGAGCCCCAGGGTGCACCCCGATTTGGGGCACCCTGGTAGAAACCAAACCCAGGTTGGCACAACGGTAGCCTTTTGCTACCATAGCCTGGGGCGGCGAAAGAGAGGGGTGGGTGTCGGGTGGAGCTAGCTCGGTCCCTCCACCCGGCCAACCTAGCGAGAGGGGGGGGGTTGTGTTTGCCTAACCCCGTCTGTCTTTCCAGAAAAAGGAGGCAATGAGAGGGTGCTCGGCACCCTCTCTCCTGGAGAGCCAGAGCCACCGTCGTTGGTGGCTTTGGGTTGCCGGCGAGGGAAATACAATAGTGGGGGTGGGGTTGCGGCTTCATCTGCCCCACCTGGTCGGCAGGGGAAGGAGAAGAGGAGAGGGTGCTTGGCACCCTCCCTCCTGGCGAGCCAGATCCACCACTGCTGGTGGCTCTGGTCTGCCAGCGACACACAAGGAAGAAAGGAGAGGAGAGGGTGCTCAGCACCCTCCCTCCTGGCGAGCCAAAGCCACCACTGCTGGTGGTTCTGGTTTGCCGATGAAAAATAGGGAAGAGAAGGGAGGGCAGCACCCAAGTGGTGCCGCCACTTCTGAAAAAAAGAGGGGAAGAGCGGCACTCGGGTGGTGCCGCTGCTTCTGGTAGGGTGGCGGCATCGAGTGATGCCGCCACCACTGAAAGAAAGAGGGAAAGGTCTGAGAGAGAGAGAGAGGCTCGGGTGAGAGTTAGGGAGAGAGAAACGGGAGGGAGGCTCCAGTGAGATGCAGGGAGGGTCGGAGTCGAGCGTTAAAAAGAAACCCCCGGGTTGGATCCGACCAGATCCAAACATTTTTTTTTCAAAAACACGAGTCTTACAGAAATGGGTAGGTGCTAAATTGATACGTGCTAAATGGGTTTTTTTGCTCTTTCGGTAATTTTTTTCGCAATTTTGACCCCATAAATGTGTTGGGAACGATCGATTTATGAGGAATCCGCACCTGGATCATGTGTTTTTGATGAAAAAATGATATTTGAAGCATCGAAAGTTTACAAAGATTTTGGACCGTTGATTTTTCAAACCTTATAAAAACCCACCCATGTGTCAGAATCAAACACTTCAAGAGCTGATCCCTATAAAATCAAGTACATAGATCACATCCTATGTCACAGGGATTCGGCTAGCAGGGTGCCGCACCCGCGTCGACTCGACGCGGGTGCGGTCAACCCGATCCTAGGTGCGTTGACCGCACCCAGGGTCATTTCGGTCCTTTTTTGGATTTTTTTTTTAAAATTTGCTCTACGAAATGGGCTGCGGAATTTTAAAAAAAAAATTGCTGACAGTTGCTTGCTACTGCTGCTCTTGTTTTATAAAGGGGCACTTGTGTCCACAACATCTGACGAGCTTTGTTGGCATACCATGCTATTCCTGCCTCCAAACAATTAATTCGCAGCGTTGGAAAACATACTGTTAACTTGGAAATGATGATCCATCTTCCTCAAAAATTAAAACCAAAATTCAAGAGCCTTTTGAAGTCTTTATCCTTCAAGGCTTCAACGATCCAGATCCTTCTTCGTCAAGGATTTTTTCTCTCCATAATAAATGATAATGGTGTTGGTAGCCTTGGTGGCTATTAGTATTCACTTTTCTCCTGACGAGATGGGTGCTCTAGCCGTAGCCTTGTGTAGACCTCTCTTTTCCACATGTCGAATCCAATAAATTTCTTTTAGCTGTCAGTTGTGTGCAACTGTATATAAAATGAAATTTGAAGAACCCTAGGCAGTGGCGTGGCAGTGGCGGTGGAGCCGTAGGCCTCGTGAAGACTCTCTCCAACAAACCACATCAAACCTTTGCTAATATTTTTTTTTCGTGAAGACCAGGGAGTTTCAGACATGATTGAATCATGACAGTCAGCAGAACGCAGCAGGCTGGGTCGATCAGATTGCCAATCCTTTCGGTTCATCAATTTTGTCCCATTGCGCCAAAGTACACAACAAGCAAAACGTGGGTAACAAGTCTTCAAACAAACACCAGCAAAAAAAAATTGGACCCCCGACCCACGTCGGGGGAACCTATATATATATATATATATATATATATATATATATTACATTTTTGCCCCTGCCGCACCCCCGACGTGGGTTTTTTGGAAGTGCCGAATCCCCGCACCCGCACCCATGTGACATAGATCACATCTATACAGTCAGAATTTAAAAATAAAACAAAAAACCCTGAAAAACTCATTTAGCATGTATCATTTCGCACCTATCCATTACTCTATATATTTATATTTACCCTCCCCGCACCCCTGAACCCAAGTTCTTTTAAAATGCCACATCCTCACCCGCACCCGCACCAGCATCTATGTGACCCAAGTATTCATAATACATGGCTTTTATAAATAGCATTGATAACTTTTGTGTATGTTGAACTTATCAAAAGCCATGATTTTCCTTAGTTGATTGAATTGCTTTTAATTACATTATAATGATGTAATTCCCGATCACAACTATGCTTTCATTCTCCTCGAAATGGAGTAAACCCCGCCCCATGTCCAAACTGTTTCTTTCACTGTACTAAATGCCTAATCAAGAGATATTGGCATTTTTTGTCATAAAATTGTCATAGACCCATATTTTGAAATTTTCATTGTTCAACTCTGCCACTGCTGTTCACTGGTTTGAACATTTTCACCTTCTTTCTATAAGTCTCCCCAAAGATGTCAAATTGTTATATTGTCATAACCTGTCACATAGGTATGGGTGTGGTTACAAGGTACAATGTGTACATAGCGTATGATAACAGAATTGATTAGTGGATGGTGCATGCGTATGTCTACACACATACATAGAATAATGCACAATTATACTGTATTTTTTATAAAATGCACTAGTTATGAAGTTCTAGACTGTCAATACATACTAAAAGTCTAGAACATGTTAAATATATATAATTAAGTAATAATTAATAAAATAGTATATATCTAACATTGGACACTTTTGATCTTAAGTATTTTCTACACATTAATTAGATCATAAAATGAATAAAATGCACTACTTATGAAGTTCTAGACTGTGAATACAAACTAAAAGTCTTGAACATGTTAAATATATATAACAAACAACAAACAAACAACTACGCCTTCATCCCAAAACAATTGGGGTCAGCGATATGAACCAAAAAAGAAATTCATTTTGGGTCTTCCACATGAATCCTTTTCCTCCAATCATTTCTATCCAACGCCATGTCCTCGGTGAGGTTCAAAGCATTCATATCCTTTCCTATCATCTCCATCCAAGTCTTCCTAGGCCTACCCCGACCTCATGTTAAATATATATAATTAACTAATAATTAATAAAAAAAGTATATAGCTAACGTTGGATGCTTTTGATCTAAAGTATTATCTACACATTCACTAGATCATAAAATGGATTAAAATGGGTTGAGTCAAGTCCGAAACTAATATATCCCATGCCCAAAGTACCCAAGTACCAGTGGCTGGTAGAACTGTTATGAATAATGAAGAAACTAGTAAAGTACCCGTGTTACAAAGGTCATAACCTTAGTTATTACCATCTGGTTCTTGGTCATTCAAAGGTTGAAACTGTTTGAAGCATTTATATTTATTGTTTAGTGGCTGCTGTTGGGCGATAATCATGTTTCCCATTTCATTGAGGTTTCCGTGGTCTAGATTGTAAGAATGAATGGATTGACTCCTTGCTAAAACCAAGTCTATTCAATTTTTACAAAATATTTGATCTTGCTTTTTTTTTGGTATTTGCAGGAAACCTTAAATGAGAAAAATGATCATAGTGCAGTTGCTAGCCAAGAAGGTAACCTTCTTCTTCTAAGCTATAAGAAAAAGCTAAATATTACAATACCATGCCCAATTGAAAGAATATTTAGTTGTGCCTTTTACAAGCATTTTATGCTTATTTGCATGTTTTCATTCTTATGTCAATAACTGGTATCGATAATAATGAGTTTTAGCTTGTGTCAAATACTACTCATGAACTTATTTTTACAATGATACAATTGATCAAAATAGTAAAAGGCTAGTTAATTTATTCCAAAAGCAACAGGTTTCTTAATCATTTTTTTATTTGTTGGAAAGAAGAGGACAATGTGTGCCCCTTAGAAACAATGACCTTATCTATTGGAACATGGCTGACAAAAATTCCATAAGGGGAAGTTCAGCAGCTACTGATATGTTTGAAGTTAGTGTGCTTTGTTTTGTCCATTTGGTTGGTACACTTGGCTTGAACATGGTGATGAAATAATTGACTTCATAGTTTTTAGCCTATGTTATGTCTTGGTTCCACCTTGTTATTCTGAAGAGCAATTAGATGGTTTTATGAGCTAAGTGGTTGCCCAAAAGTTTTTAGAACATGTGAATATTATGTTACTATTAAAACAAACTATGATATTTTGAAAATTTACCATTTTAGGGTTTCATCTTTTTTAATTATCAGAATAAAATTATGATATTTTAAAATATTGGCTATGATGTTATGACAAGTTGACCTTTATAGTGTTAAGACTAGCCTATGATGCCTTTGATAGACTTGGTGCTGATGTATAGGACTACATCTGAGAAAATCACAACCTGATGATGTTGATTACCACAAGCAGCCCAGATCCATTTATTTTTATACTAGCCATCTAAATCACTTTTTCATGCAAATAATGGAATGCCCTAGTTGACCTCCCAAGCACGTCCAATCTTACAAAGATAAACATCTGCCATTCTTCTGTTCTTTGCATGTGAAACCTTGTGCTTAAAAGTTATCATTCGTAGGTAAATGTGATTTGTTACAATGGTCACCCTAGCTTATTTCACTGTCTGTTTACCATTCATTAAAATATCTGAAAGCAATAAAAAAGAGCCTGAAGAGTTGATCTTCATGCGCAGCTGATGCCAAAAAACCTTCTTTTCAGCAGGTGTCTCATCTGAGAAGAAGATGCACTTGACTGGAATTTATGATCTTGTTGCTGTGCTGACCCACAAGGGGAGGAGCGCCGACTCCGGGCACTATGTTGCTTGGGTAAAACAAGAGAATGGTCAGTCATTTTGATTTAAATACACGTACCAATCCCTCTCCTACCCTTCTACATCTATCCTGAGAGTTGAATGATGCTTTGTCATGGTTCAGGAAAATGGATTCAATTTGATGACGAAAATCCAATCTTACAAAAGGAGGAAGATATCACAAAACTTTCTGGTGGAGGTAAGACTGCATCATTTAGTTCTATAACACCAATCTATGAGCATTAACACTTGGGGACCCCGGGGTTCCCTTCATCCTGTTGTGATATATTCTCTTTAACAGGTGACTGGCACATGGCATATATCTGCATATACAAGGCTCGAGTCATTTACAATTGAAAGGATACCACTCTGGTCTACATGGTAAAACATGAATGTCAAGAGGGCTCATCTTTTGCAAGTGCTTTCCATCACAGGCATGTTTCTCTCATGGCGTTGTTCCGATTGCATAAATGCTTTATTTCCATTGAACAGCAGATGGATGTATAATGTGATGTCTTTGTTAAAGAAATGGTGATGGGAGCTCACATGAGACATTATATGTTCGTTTTAATTCTTGTTTCTCACTGTAAGAAATCGAACTGAATGTTAAATTTTAAGCATAGGAAATGAACAGGAGGTATAAACTCTAAAATGGGAAACATCGTATAAAAATAGAGTTGTTTTCCATGATGATAGGCCATTGCCAGTTAAATCAACTGCTCTGGAGTTAGAGCACCAAAGATCCAAAACAAGGGAGCTTTCTAACTTAAAGTGGGCAGGACAGCAGTGGCCATGTTTGGATTCGTGAAATTGGATTGAATTCCTCTTTTTTAATGAAAGAATTTTGATGGCACTAGGTTTCAATTCTCCCTGTTCTCTTTGATGTAAGAATTTTGACCCATTTCTACAAATCCAAATGTACCGGGCATAGCTTAGATAGACCCGATGAATCAATAACTAAATTGAAGTTGTGCCTGGATTAATGGAATTGAGTAGAATGAGAATTCCTTCAAACTTCCTCTTTCACCAGCCATGCCCAGCGCAAACATGGTTCCCCTAAATGATGTGCGTTTCTTACACCCGCTGACAATAAGACACTTTTCCCCTATCAGGGGAAGTGCTTCCCCATTGTGACACTCTAATTTTCTAAAGGAAAAGAGGATTTTGAATTTAATGGATGGGAGAAAGAGCGCACCCTCAATTCAATGCCAAACTTGCCATTTTGGTAAAGCATAGTCACATTGATTTTCAACCAATCTCAAGGTGGTCCAGTATTGTCTTCTACACTGGCAGTAAAACATAAAACCAGCACTCGACATGAAGGGCCCGACATCAGGTCGGGTACCCTGCCCAAATAAAGTCAGTCTTGGCCCAGCCCGACAACTTATCGGGTCAGGCTTGGGTCCCTGCCCGACTTGGTACCATACTACCAATAAAAAACATAAACAGATACTTTTCAAATTTTATAGTGTGCCCTTTAATGCCGCATTTTACAGTACCGACCTTGAAAAAAACTACAACAGTTTGCCATGACAAGAGGAAAGATTGACGTATCTCCCATATAACATCACACAGGCAAACAGCTGGCCAGTGTATTGTGAGAGAAGGGGTGTCCCCTCCCTCTCTAGGTTTCTCATTTCTTGGAAAGGGCCTTTACAGGTTCCGAGGGAGGTGAACAGCCTTTCCTCTTTCATTTTCTTCTGAATGAAGAAGTTGAGGACGCAGGACAGATGAAGGCGATCAATGGTGCCCAGCAACACGGAGCACCGGAGGTGCACACCGTCTCTCTTGATGGCTGAAAACCGGCTGAATCTCTCACCCGACCCTATCAGGCAGGTCACTGACAAAGGCTTCAAACCCCAACCCGATTAGTGTCAGGCTGGGCCGGGCCTGACCTGACCCAATAACAATAATTCAATAGGGCTTTCGGCAGCTCATCCAATAAATCGGGCAGTCAGACTTTTACGGGCCCCTTACAAGGCAGGCCCAGCGTGACCTGACCCGATGGCCACCCTTAATTATGATTTCCCAATATAGCAGAGAAACACATAGCCTTAGCAAATTCAGAACCTCATCGTTAACCAGCCACATAACATTCGCCTGACAAACTTGAAATTTGAAAACAAGGTTTTCTATGGCACAAAAAATGTGCCGAGGATCTCATTTCATGTGCTATGGTCTTATGAGAACTGAACAAAAAAAACTTATAATTCCGGAGAGACCTATAACACATAAATACGTACTAATCTTCTGCAAAGGCTAACAAAATCTAGGAATATGTGAGCTAACTGTCAAACGAAATATCAGAAAATTCCCCCCAATGAGCTACAGCTTGCACATAAATACATTGACGAATCTTCAATACACCACACAATGGAACCGAACTCTCAGATACTGCAGCGGAACTGCAAGCATTCAGAAGCTCGGACTTTAGGATTGCACTGCAATGAACAAGACCAAGAATTACATGTCAGCATGGATTCTAGAAGCAACACCATATACGAGTTTCTCAGAAATAAAACTCAACCACTTCCGTATGCATGTCTGGAACGCTAATATACAAGATGGAGGGCATGAGGAGCATGAATAAGGAAACATACTATATGTAGAACTATCAATTTCCTCTGGCAGCTCCTTTATATCGACTTCAAACCTCTCTTGAACCTACAACAAGAGCAAAATAAGAGATGGAACGTACCAGCACATTCAGAGAAGCAGATGCAAAGCATAACAAACCTGATTAAGAACATCAGAATCAGAGGCTGAGGATACAAACGTGATTGCAAGACCTTTGGTACCAAATCGGCCAGCTCTGCCAACCTGCACAGAACAAAGAGCTGTAAGCCGCCATGAAGAAGCTAACAGTATGATCTTCAGTCAGGCAACAAGTACAAAATGGTAGGGAACTGACTCTGTGTAGATATGTGTCGGCAGAATCAGGCATGTCATAGTTGATCACAATGTTCACACGCTCAATATCTATGCCTCTGCCAACCAGATCAGTCGCAACAAGTATCCTTTTATGACCCTCTTTGAAACCTTTGTACCTTGTCAATCTGTAGGCATAAACACCTCTTATGAACCAGAGACCGCACACAGATTATTGTTGTCAATTATCATATCATAGACCAACCGAGAAGAGACAATTCATAGGACGCGCACACAGACACACACAACACATTATATATATATATATATATATATATATATATATATAGAGAGAGAGAGAGAGAGAGAGAGAGAGAAAATGCTACCTTATGGATGTACTCAACATAGCTTATTTGATAGCAAAGTCATTAAATTTTGAAACATTGTGAGCCATTGATTTTTAAAGGTCATAACTGGTCAACAAAAAAGTTCATGAAATTTGAAAATCTAAAGCTTCTATTAGGTGGGAGTAGGTGCTCAGGGAGCACCTACTTCCACCTACTATAAATCACAGTTGTAGGTTGCATCTTCTCAATCAGATCTTATAGATATAATTAACACAGTCTATTTGATAGAAATCATGTCTTTTGGACATAAAAATAAGATTTTTTAAGTGATGAAATTTTTATACATTGTGAGCCGTTGATTTTTTAAGATGATAAAAAGCCTGCATGTATGTTATAATCACATGATCCAAAACTTGTTTTCCACTAAATAATAATTGTAGATCATATCTTGTAGGGTCTGATCAACAAAAAATGCTCAATTTTTTTAAAAAAATTTGAAGCTTTTATTAGGTGGGAGTAGGTGCTCTGGAAGCACCTTATCATTACCACACACACAAGTGTGCGCACAGAGTTACAGACTAGCTTTGTCGCTAGGATTCTTATTATTAAATGACTAAATGTAGCTTAGCATGATATTATTTGACCTTTTTAGTGATTTTACAAATAATCATGTCATTCTGTAACTTTTTTTTGTACTTAGATGATAAGTAATGCATTATTTTTGTAGAAATCAAAAGTTAGCAAACCCCAGCCAAGTAACCCGAGTTGGCACTCCTTTCATAAGTCAACCATAGACAATCCAATTCCCAAGTCACCTGGTTTTTGAAAAATGCTTAAAAGAACATTTGGGACAAGAGATGAAAAGAAACAGGCTTATAAGAATAAATTAAGTAAATGAAATTGTTGCCTGAAATATTTGTTAAAATATGTAATCTCATATCTCATATGTAATCTTTTTTCTTTTCTTTTCCCTTAACTAGCTTTAGTTAGCCTTAGTTAGGATTTAATTAGAAATTAGGTTTTAGTTTGGACCTTTTTTAACCATCTCCTTTTTTACTAGTCAAAAAGCACTTTTTGACTAAAGTCGTTGGACTCCCAACGGCTCTAAATTGAGCCATTGGGAGTCCAATGACTCCCTTGATGGCTTTTTCCTCTTCCTCTATAAATATGGGGTATTGTCCCCTTGTAATGCATTCAAGTGTGTGGGATTTTCTCCCAAATTAATGAAGTTTATTTTTCCTCTTCATTTTGTATACCCTTTTTTCGGGTATTGTGTATGAATCCTAGAGGTTCTTGTGCTTGAGCTCTCTTTATGAACCCTTATGGTTCTTGTAATCTCTTTGTGGGCATTTTTTGAGAGATATTTTGGTTGTGGGTTACATTTTCTTACATGGTATCAGAGCCAATCAAAAGTTTTGTTTTTCGTGCATTGGAAATCGTGTCATTTAAGTTTCTTTCAAAAGAGTGAAGTCTCCTTGAAGAAGTGGTTGTTTGAAGACTTGAACGCTTGAAGGACTACTAATTTTTCGCTATTTTGTGGTAGAGTATCCTATTCTTTACTTATTTTAAGTTTTGTCTCTTTTTCTCTTTTTTTTCTTCTCGTTCACAAGTTTGTAAAATGGATGACAATGATAATGCCACTATTAAGCTCATAAAACTCAATGATTCAAATTACGTAACATGGGCTTCAATCATGAAGCACCTTATATGAGGAAAGGGATTATGGATATTAGTGGATGGAACCGACGTGGAACCTAAACTAATTCTTACCAAAGAAAAAGAAAAAGAAATACCTCTTTCGGAGGTAGAAAAGGTTAAAACTATTTTCATGTATGAAAAAAAGTGGAAAGAATGAAAAATGGGACATGCCAAAATCATGTCTTGGCTCATATCAAGCCTAGCCAAATTTGAACACGCCAATGATGCGTGGGATTACCTTAAGAGAATGTACTCTCTCAAGGATATTGCCCACATATGCAATCTTCAAGAAAAAGTCCGTAATATGGTTCAAGGGAACAAGAGCATTAGAGTATTACAATAGCTTGTCCGAGTTATGAGAATAATCAGCCCTCCTTGAACCAAGGTGGCATTGTCCACATGATATAGAATTTCGCCAAAATCAAGTGAATGTGGAGCATTTCTTCCAATTTATCAATGGTTTGAGATCGGAATTTGAGTCAACCAAATTTGTTCTTCTCCATTGGGGTAAAGTCTCTTCCATCGAAGATACAATAGAAGAGTTGAGCATGAAAGAGAACAGACTCAAGAAAAGAATTTCCAAAGGTGATGATGATTCAATCTTAGCAGTATCTAGACCGAGAAATCATGTTCACCCATATAAGCCTCCACATGTTGGGAGGACTAATGATGAAAAATACGGAAGCGAGTTTGAAAGAAGAAAAGTCATTTGATATTATTGTCCTGAACAAGGACACGTCAAGACGTACTGTCCAAAATTAAAAAGACCTTATGAAAAGAAAGCTGCTACAGACATCCATTGAGAATATGTCTCTAACTCAATTGGTGGAGGCGCTTCAACCTCTTCTAAAAGAAGTTTCTTCATCTGCTGGAGCCGCTGTCTCTTCCGTCGGCATCTTTGATCCTAGTAAATCTCTTTGGCTTCTTGACTTTGGAGCTTCTTTTCATATGACACCCAACATAAAATTGCTATCACAATGTCATAACTCAAGTGGATTAAATGTTTTTACTGCAGACGGAACATCTCTTGAGATTAAAGGAATAGGCTTTTTTGAAAATATTTTTCAAAATTCAAAAGGATTTTATATCCTAAAAATTAGATATATTCTCAAACTTAATCTAAATCTTTTATCAATTTCTTAATTAATTGACCATGGGTATAACGTTTTCTTATCTTCTCGTGATTGTCGAGTACAGGATCACCAGTTAAGGAAGCGGATTGGGGAAGGCCATAGAGAAGGAGGCTTGTACTACATGAATTTTTTGGAAATACCCAAGAATACACTATATTGTAACGTTCAAAAGTTAGATTTGGATCTTTGGCATAAAAGATTTGGGCATCCTGTATATCTAAGATTCAATTTTTTCCAAACATGGAAAAATTTTGTAATTTTGAAGCTTTTACATGTGAAAAATGTATTCTTGAAAAAATGAAAAGACTATCTTTTCAAGAAAGAACCTTTGTTTCTACACGACCACTTAGTTGATACATTCTGATGTTTGGGGTCCCGCACCTGTTATATCAAAGGGCAGCTTTATGTATTAGGTGATTTTTGTAGACGACTTTACACGACACACTTGGATTTATTTTCTTAAACATAAATCTGAAGCTTTCTCTTATTTTCAAATATTTTACAATATGGTCAAAAATCAATTTAAATAGGATATTTCAATATTTTACACTGATTCAGGGGAAGAATTTTTATCAAAAGAATTTAAAGATTATTTGAACTTGTATGGGATTTCACATCAAAAATCATGTCCTTACACCCTTCAACAAAATGGTTTAGCTGAAAGAAAGCATAGGCAGATTATAGAAACAGCAAGGACACTTCTCATTACACATCCAGTACCAAAAATTTTATGAGTTGAAGCAACTTTAACTGTTGTTTATCTTATCAATAGGATGCTTTCTTCCTCGATAAACAATATTTGTCCAACTAAAAAACTTTATAAGCAAACTCCATATTACTCTAGGTTGAGGGTATTCGGGTGTAAATGTTTTGTGTTCACATATAAGAATGATAAATTCTCTCCACGTGTTATTTTTTGTGCCTTTTTAGGTTATGCAAATCATCAAAAGGGTTACAGGTGTTTCGATTTTAAAAATAACAAACTATATGTCTCAAGAAATGTATCTTTTTTGGAAAATGAAAGTCCCTTTGAAAATAAAGATTCTACGAAAATAGATGAGTACTTTTTTTTATTGAACCTAGTTCCAATGAGTAATGAAAGGGATATCGATCAAGATGATCAAAATGATATCACTAACACAGAACCAGTTAATAGCACCCAAGATTGTATTCAATATTCTAGACGAGGAAACTTAGAAAGACCATGTGCCTTTGCAAAATACACAAAGAAACAAGACCTTGTGTCTTCAACTAGAAAGTCCACTAGAATCTCAAAAGTCCCTGAAAATTTTGTGGCATATGAGTCTTTTTCACCAAATTATCAAGCCTACATCGCCTTAATTCATTATTATGAAGAACCCTCCAGTTATGCTACAGCTAAGGATCAACTTGAATGGGTCAAAACCAGAGTTGCCAGTCGAGGAAGCGGGAGCGGGAAGCGATACGGGAAGCGGAAGCGGGAAGCGAGGCACTTTCAAAAATTTAGGAAGCGGGAAGCGTGGGACCACTTAGGAGCGAACCGGGAAGCGTCTCAGAAGCGACATAGGAAGCGTCTCGGAAGCGACATAGGAAGCGAACCGGAAGCGACCTAAGAAGCTATAAATTTCTAAATTGTAAATTATAAGCTACAATGTTCTAAACTCTAAGTCTCACCTTAAAATTAACATAATCCACTACTTCACTTCATCATGCAAGATTCAAAATAAAAGTATACCAAAAAAATATTATAAGACCATGACAAAAAAGTAACATAAAAGTTTTTAAGTTGGACAACTCCAACTACATCATAAAAAAAAATAATACTTCAAGAGTTCATTAATCTGTCATCTTTCTCTTCCCCCTTCAAGTCAGCAATAGATCGCGAACTTTCTGCATCATCACGTGCATCTTGTCCTCCACGACCATGTCTTCTGCTCCTTCCTTCATTTCCTATAATGAATACGTTAAAAAGTTAAAATGTTCAAAAACCATAATTTAAAATATAAAAAACACAATATCAACATACCTTGCCTAGGTGGAACTGATGGTCGCTCTTGTATATCTGCAGTTCTACTAGCTCTGATGGATTGATTTGTATCCTCTTGAACTTCATTTGTACGTATAATTATTGGAGGTAATGGAGCTCTTGGTTGTGCATCTTTATGTTTGGATTTGGAAATAGTGCTTGATTGTTGTGCACTATCATCCAAATCTCTCCATCGCATATCCTCTAATCTCAACGTATTTTCTTCTACAATAGGAAGTTCTGGATTGATATCCCATTTTCGACTAGGCCCTTCTTTATAGCGATTGTTGCACCTTTTATAACAAGAATATAAAATATGAATGCTAATAAACAATCAATGATAAAAAAAGAGAAAAAAAATACCAAAACAAAAGTACAACACAGTTTAATTATACCTGTCAATCAATCGAAGATTGGAATGAATATACACTAAGGTATCAGCACGATCTTCATTGAGCCTATTTCTTTTAACATTGTGAATGTAACTATAGGTGCTCCACACTCTTTCTGCAGAAGATGTGCTAATAGGTTGAGATAAAACCTTAATGGCTAATGCTCTCAACTCCGGTGTATCACCACCATAAAAACGCCACCAATTAAGCACTGACATTGTAGGATTCAGTGCATCTATTCGTGCTGCATTTCGGCTAAATCTTTCACTTCTTGATGCAAAAGCCACAAGTTGTGACTTATAAAGTGTAGATAACTCTTCATTTCCAGAAGATATGACTTCAAGCGCAAGCATTGCACCGTCTAAGATATCATTATCCTTTTCTGCAAAAAAAAAATGTTTAGTAACTATAACAAGAGAAATGCAAATGAAATAATAAAATAATTAAATCATTTAACTTTAAACTTCATTAAATAGATAGAATTAAATTTTTACCAGGAGAAACTCGTTTGACCCCTCCTGCTGCTGGGATTTTGAGATACTCCGACTCGTAATATTTTGGAGTAAGCATGTGGGCTAGACTATGGAGAGGCACATTCATTCTGTCCCATCTATTTGAGACAATCTTATGAATCTTTTCATATAAATCTGGTTGTCCTTTTAGATTGTCTTTGATTTCCCCCAACATGTTGTCCATGCCTTCATACACTTCACCAATTATAGGACCTTCCTGATCACAAAATTTAATCATCTTATAGATGGGTTTTGTAATCAATAATGCTAAACGTACAGAATCCCAATATTCTTCATCAAGAACAATTGTTTCTGTTGTAACAGCCATTTTTTTCATAATTTCATCCGTGCATGATTGCTTCCAATCACTCCATCTATCTGAAATTACTGTGAGCCTTAAGCTCTCCCTCACATCAAGCAAGCGTTTCAAAGTAGTATAATGTGAAGCAAACCTTGTTTTTGCAATCTTTATTAATTCTAATTTTTCATTGCTTCTAAAGATTGCTAGTGCTTTTGAATGATTTATAATATACTTCACAATTTCTTTACTCTGCAAATATGTTTCTCCCAACCAATGAAACTCATGTGCCAAATCCTTGAAGATCAAATTAAGTGTGTGCACAACACAAGGTGACCAAAAAATATACTTGTACGTTTGTTTTAATTCTTCACCTGCTAACTTGCAATTTGCTGCATTGTCTGTAATCACTTGCACTACATTAGAAGGCCCCACAAGTTTAAATCCCGTCTTCAAAAACTCGGCAATGTTTGCAGCTGACTGTTGCACATTAGAAAAATCGCTTGCATATAAGAACATCGAGCCAAAACAGTTTGAGGCAAGTATATTTATCAAGTGTTTGTTCTTGATATTTGTCCAACCGTCTGAGACAATGGAAACTCCAAACTCCTCAAACTTTTCTCGAAATTCATTTAACTCCCTGTGAACACACTCTTTCTCACTGTCAAGCAACGTTGTTCGCGCTTTTTCATATGATGAGGGTTTATATCCGAGCACTTTACTAACTGCAGATATCATCT
Source organism: Nuphar pumila (assembly GCF_984573655.1). NCBI lineage: Eukaryota > Viridiplantae > Streptophyta > Magnoliopsida > Nymphaeales > Nymphaeaceae > Nuphar > Nuphar pumila. The sequence continues at coordinate 87,817,750 of NC_143257.1, read as the reverse complement.
CTTCCCAATATGGTGATCGAAGCACATTGAAAGGTATGTCATTTGCACACAAAAATCTGATAATTTTGTGATCTACATCATCTCTTTCTACCTTTTTAAAGGTATCACGAATATCAACTGTTTTTCGGCTTCCACTAGATGATGTAGTCATACTAATAGGCTTCTTCGGAGTATCAATTCTTGATCTCCTCAACTCAAATGCACTTGATGAAACCTTCACTCGACGAACTTGCCTCTTAATTTTTTTTGCCAATTCTGCATTTTTTGCAACTTCAGGGCAAAAGGCAATCCCAACACTTTGTCCCTTTGGAGATCCCATGAGATGTGCAAAAACTCGAGTATATGACCCATGATAAATATTTTTGCAGTGCCTGCACATAAAAACTTGGGTTCCACCTTGCTTTCCTTGCCCACTCTTCTTTTGTTTCAATACATGGCGCCATAGCACTGTTGTTTTATGCATGCTAGGTGGTTCATCATCTTGGTCATCTTCAGAATAGTAGTCATCCAAGTCATATTCTTCTTCATCTTCCTCATCAAAACAATTTTCGTTTCGGTCCTCAAACTGATATGGACAAGCAGAAGACCTCTTCTTGCCCTTCCCAACACCACTAGATGATTCATGCTCCAAATTGTACAAAGAATCGTCATCGTCATCAGAATTATCGTGATCATAGCTTGAGATGGTCAATAATGAAGCAAAGAACATGCAAATATATCTGCATCATAAAAGTATCAGAATCAACCTAAAACACTTAAAAAAAGCTATTATTAACAGTAAATAATGGAGAGTGAAGAACACAAAGCATGGGGATGTAAACAAAAGACTAAGCTAAAAAAGGGGGGGAAATTACGTGCAATCTGACTATCACTGAACTAAATACTCAAACAGGCACTTCAAGTTCTAATAAGAAACAAGCAACATAAATAACTGAGAATATAGAGAGAGAATAGTTTGATTGAACTGCTAAATCAGATCAAGAACATATAAATCCAGTTTTCTTTCAGGACTCCACTAAAGTTCAATACCCAACTCATTGGGAAATTCTCCAAGTACCCATCAACTTAATTTTGCACAAATGGAGAACATTAAAGTGCTACCAGCCTTGGCAAACATTGATCTCTGAGACAATAGACTTAGAACTGAGGTTCTAAATCATTACGGTTATCTTCTTCATGATAATGTTCATTTACTATTTGTACCAGCTCACATCCTCCAGCAGCTCTCAGCCTCTCACTGTACATCGGACTGAAGAAATAGCTTTTAAAATGTGGGAACAGCACACTCAAATGCTCTCCAATAAAACAATAATATTGCATATTATACCCGTTATACACCAATTAGCAAAAAAATTATTCATCAGTGTAGAATAGTTAAGATCATTAAAACCATCAACAATATCATGTTATCTCTAATGATACTTCCACCCCATCCGGTGCACTGATTTTCTTTGCCAACTGATGAAGTATAAAATGAACTTCCACATACACTATCACCATCATATCATAAACAACTGAAGAGTTAAATAAGAAGCTACAGCACATAATGGCTAATGCAAATTAACAATCCAGCTATATCAGAAAAGTTTTGTGACGAATACATACCATCTGTTTAGATAAGAAGTTAATATTACATTGCTTACGCTATCAATAGACTAGTATCATGGAGACAATAAAAAACAACCCACTGCAGAATGAATAAAAAAAACGGCTGCGATAATGAATCATAAACTAAAAAAACTACAAACAAACCCTTGATCTACAGGAACAAAAAAAACCTTGATATACACCCTAAAAAAAAAAACCTGCGATAGATCTACACCGAGAAAGAAAAAACCCTTGATCACTTTCCCCAAAACTACCCTATTGGATCCCACTGGTGTTGCTGACTGGAGGGGAGCTCGCACGACAGAGAGATAGAGAGAGTGACAGAGCGTGAGAGAGGGGGATAGCGTACCTGAAGGTGAACATCTTCATCTTCGAAAGTCGGTGGAGGCCACCGGAATTTTTTGAGGTCGCCGGAACTCGGAGCTCGCCGAAAACTCGAGAGAGAGAGAGAGAGGAGTCGGAACGCGTGAAAAAACAAAACCCTAAGCCCCTTTTGATTTTATTTTTTCACGGGTTTTATAAAATACCCATTTTAACCTTGGTAAAAAATATATTCATGTGTAAAAAAAAAAATTTAAGGGCAAACTCGACCTTTCCATAATAGCGTCCCCCTTTAAAGGGGTACGCGTACCTCTTTAAAGGGGTACCCCTTTAAAGGGGAACGCGCTTCCCTTTAAAGGGGGACGCGCTTCCTCAATTGAACCTGCGCTTCCCCTCGCGTTTCGGAAGCGCTGCGTTTCGCGCTTCCGAAACGCGTCCCGGGGAAGCGCGCTTCCCCTATTCTATAGGCGTTTCCGGTAACTCTGGTCAAAACCATGAAAATTGAATTAGAAGCCTTAGAAAAAGCAAACACCTGGATCATTCAAGATATCCCACCCAACAAAAAACTTATTGGTTGTCGGTGGGTGTACAAAGTTAAGACCAAGAGTGATGGCACTCTTGAGAGATTCAAAGTTCGGTTAGTTGCCAAAGGCTATTATCAAGAATATGGAATAGACTATGAAGAAACCTTTGCCCCAATAGCTAGAATGACCACTGTTAGAATCTTGATAGCTCTTGCTTCTATAAAGAAATGACATATTTTTCAAATGAATGTTAAGAATGTGTTTCTAAATGGAAGTTTAGCTGAAGAAGTATACATGAATCCACCACCAGGATTAATGTCCCTAAAAGAAAACTCTTCGCTTAAATAAGGCTTTGTACGGTCTCAAACAAGCTCTGAAAGGTTTGTATGATAAGTTTAGTAAGGTTATGCTTAATTTTGGTTTTCAATCTTGTCTTGCTGGCACAACTTTGTGTGTTAAGAATTCTGATGCATGTATTATTATTATTCTTCTCTATGTTGACGACATGATCATCACCGAAAGTGATAAATAAGGAGTTTACAATATTAAAAAGTTCTTTAAAACACATTTTGAAATGAGTGATTTAGGTTTTTTAAAATACTTTCTTGGTATAGAAGTTGCATACTCTTCTAGAGGATATTTACTAACTCAATCTAAGTTTGACTTAGATATTGTTGTCAGGTTAGGTATTTCAGATGAAACGTTGACACTCCCGAAGTTGTAAATGTCAAAATGAAGATTGATGATGGAGAACCGCTTGAGAATTCAACTCCTTATAAACAACTTGTCGGGGCACTATCGGATCTTTCTATTACAAGACCTGACATTGCACATGATGTTCATACAGCAAGTCAATTTCAGCATGCTCCAACTTCTGTTCATATGGGAGCAGTTTTGCGTATTATTCGATATATTAAAAAAACTATTTTTTGAAGACTATTTTTGTTTGCTTCCTCTAACCTAGAACTAATTGCTTATACTGATGCAGATTGGGGAGGTGATCCCAATAACCGTCACTCAACTACTGGTTTTTGTTTTCTTAGGTGAATCTTTGGTCTCATGGCGATGCAAGAAGCAACAAAAAGTCTCTCTCTCGTCAACAAAGGCTGAATACAGAACAATAGAGGTTGAATACAGAGCAATGACTACAACCACTATGGAAGTAGTCTGGCTTCGACGCCTACTCTCCGATATGGAAGTCAAAAGTACAGGAGTATCAAATCTCTGTCGTGACAACAAAAGCTCTATCTATATTGCCAGCAATCGAACGTTCCACGAACGCACCAAGTATATAGAGATGAATTGTCACTACGTACGAGAGAAATTTCTACGCGGCACTATCAATCTTCCCTACGTTTCATCAGAATATCAATTGGTAGACTTCTTTACCAAACCTCTCGTTGCTCCTCGATTTCACTTTCTCTTAGACAAACTTTCGGTTATCCAACCGTAAGTTTGAGGGGAGTGTTAAAATATGTAATTTTATCTCATATCTCATATGTAATCTTTTTTATTTTATTTTATTTTCTCTTGACTAGCTTTAGCTAGCCTTAGGATTTAATTAGAAATTAGGTTTTAGTTTAGAGTTTGGATCTCAAAAAACACTTTTTGAGAGAGTCGTTGGACTCCCAACGGCTCTAAATTGAGCCATTGGGAGTCCAATGACTCCCTTGATGGCTCTTTCCTCTTCCTCTATAAATATGGGGTATTGTCCCCTTGTAATGCATTCAAGTGTGTGGGATTTTCTCCCAAATTAATGAAGTTTATTTTTCCTACTCATTTTGTATACCCTTTTTAAGGGTATTGTGTATGAACCTTAGAGGTTCTTGTGCCTGAGCTCTCTTTATGAACCCTTATGGTTCTTGTAATCTCTTTGTGAGCATTTCTTGAGAGATATTTTGGTTGTGGGTTACATTTTCTTACAATATTACTATCCAGAAAAGATAATTCAAAGAATGCAGCACTGAAAGTAATGCAAAGTTAGTAACAGAGCTAATTGTCATTGTTTTAAACTAAAGGTTTCCTTGAAAACTTTTTTCACCGGGTGCAAAGCAGTCTACAGAAGTTAACACCTACAAAATCTAATGAACAAAAAGGAAACAAAAGAAAAGGCATGACTTCAAAAAAAAATGAAACATAAATAGAAAGCTGGAACAAATGCAATAGGGGAGAACTGAGAAGCATCTTGGTTTCTAATTCTTACACGTAAAAGTGAGAGAGCTCCTTTTGACAGGGAAACAAATTAAATTCAACAGATCATGTTGTTCTGAGGAACTTCACATATCCATTTCAGAAACAGCAGTTAAAAAAAGGTATGTGCCTGGTAATGTTCAAATTGTCTAGTCCCATACTAGAATACTCAAAAACCAGATACCGTGTTTTGGTTTATATCATGACAAGGAAACAAATCATATTTTTAGCAGTTCCTCTGTATGTCATTATATTCTTCTTCAAGTATAGACCAAGATGAAAGTTCAAACCTCTCTTCCTGAGACATTCCAGAATGAATACAAATGGAAGGAAAATTGCATTCCACAAGCAATTTGTTGAGTTCTGCTGCTCTATTCACACTTTTGACGAAGATAACAACTTGATTGAAGTCCAATGCATCCAGGAGGTCATTCAACTTGCGGTTCTTTTCCAATTCACTCAACTTTATGTAATGCTGCAAACAAAAGTTAAGATTAAAAAATGAATAAGAGAAGCACAGGTCCTGCTGCTAAAGCACAAAAACAAGAAGCTTTGTTAACTTGTAATTGCAAATGTGATGTAGAAGCACCTGTACAAGACCATGGAGTGTCAACTTGGCTTCATCATCGACATAAATTTCCATTGGCTGAAAGGGAACAAACGTCAGGTCAAACCAGATTAGAGACTGTCCTCAACTCTCAAAGTGAATCCAGGGTCAAAATGAATAATGCATCACCAGCTTCCCCAACCAAGATTCAGTCCAATCTCATTCCAAATTTCTGGGTACAAATCCCTCTCCAGCTCATTCACCAACACTAATTCCAGAAGACCCAGGCCCAAAGTATACTGTGATCACTAAGTCATACAAAAGCCCCAATAGACCAATATCTATAATCCCTAAAAGAGACTGACAAATTTAGTAGAACAATCAGAAAGGAAACAAATTATGGTCCAGATAGAATGACCAGGGAAGCAGCAGAGCAGATCCACCTAGGAAGATTAAAAGAACCCTCATATGAGACACATCCTCGACTGATGTAACAAGGCTCAATTCCCCAGGAAGAAGATAATCATTCAGATGCACTAGATCTACCAAACCCATTAGACACCCCAGAAGTATATAACTACTGACAACAAAAGTTGCTACTGACTAAATAACTCTAGCAGAAAAGCTGGCAACTGTAAATGACAAAATAAGTTTTCTGCAGCATTGCCACAGGACATTACATCTTGCATAAATTTCTTGCAAACAGGGCGGATTTCTTTGCTGAGTGTTGCTGAGAACATCATAACTTGTTTATCATGAGGAGTCATTTTGAAGATCTCCTGCACATCTCTCCGCATGTCTACATCTCAAGAACAAACCAGGATGATAAAAAACAGCAGAATAACATATATAGAGATCATGATACTTAGAAAGACGCTTTTCTTAATTATCTAACATCATAAACAGCTGAGAACAAGTTGCAACATGAAAGAAGCAAGCAAAATACATACCAAGCGACTCAAGCATTTTATCACACTCATCAAGAATAAAATGCCTCACATTCTTCAAAGCAAGGTCTCTATCCCTGGCCAGAGCCAATATCCTTCCAGGTGTCCCAACAACAATGTGCGGGCACTCATTTTTCAATAAATCTTTGTGTACTTTGATGCTAACACCACCATAGAAAACAGCAACCTTGATATCTGTCAAGTATGTACTGAACCTTTCAAACTCATTGCAGATCTGAAAAAGGAGGTTTCAACATGCAAACAGTTCAGCCATACGCATCATACAATAAAGGAAGAGCAACAAATTACATAAATCAGGAAGATGAGAAGTGGATAAAACTCAGTAGAGTATGAATATACACCTGATATGCCAACTCCCTTGTATGGCATAAAACAAGTGCTGCAACTTGACCTGCAACAGGCTCAATCTGCTGCAGGGTGGAGAGTACGAAGACAGCAGTTTTCCCCATCCCAGACTTTGCTTGACAGATGACATCCATCCCCAGGATCGCCTGAGGAATGCACTCGTGTTGCACTGATGGTAACCACATGAAGGAAGGAAATCCGCAGTAAGTAAAAAATAACCTTTGGGTCCTTCTTGATCCTTTTATTTGAAAGATTTAGTATACCAATTTTCTCCTACAGAAGTAGGAGCATAGAAGCAGTATATTACCTATCACACAACACCACATATAGTTAGCAGACATGATCAATTAGAAGTAGGAGCATAGAATTAGTATATACCTGAAAACAACAACACATAGTTAACAGTGATGATCAATTATAAAAGATGAATTAAAAAGGTAAATGCAAAACTTGATGAAAGGCCTCTGGGAAAACAACTAATCCAAGTAATGTCAAAATGCCCCAAAAGAGCCAATCCCGCTTGCAAAATGAGGAGTCGAACTAAAAAACTTGAGAGAAACCAAACCAAAAACACTGTAGAGTAGTACGCCAAGTATTCACTTAAGCGTGATTCTGACAACATATGCCATTCATGAAAATGACAAAACAAGAGATTCAGTACTGACAGTACTACAACAGCACAATGGTTTTGACTAAATCCTAGATATCATCAATAAACAATTGAGACAGGGAATATAAACATCATATTTCACCTTGTAAGCTATGTCACATGGGTGCGGGTGCAGGTGCGGGTGCGGGTGTGGGTGCGGGTGCGGGGATTCGGCACTTCCAAAAAACCCGGGTGCGGGGGTGCGACAGGGGCAAAAATGTAAATATATAAGGGGGTCCGGGGGTTATCCTATTGCATCCAATTTTGAAAAAAAAAAGCAGTTTGCAATTGAGCCAGCTGAGTGTGGTTCATTCAACTCATGCTTGTCATGAGCTCAATCTTGATCGGATTGCTGGAGTTATAAGCCGAGTTTGAACACCCCAAGCTGGGTTGTTTATGAACACTGGTTGCTGATAATAGTGACGTTATGTGGGCTATCAGCTTGGGTCCTTTGCACAATAAATGGTGGTGATTAGGGCTGTTAAGGGGAGTAATATGCAGGTAGGATTTGGGTCATGATTTTTGTCATGTACCTGACCTGATCCAAGTATAAAATGCATTATTTATAATAAAAAATCTGAAATTATGCAGGTCTGAATCTGGAATTCCACTTTTGTAACCCGATAAAACCCGAGCCTGAACTCGAGCCTGTGATTTGTTATTTGAGGGGGGTCAGATATACCCTAATGGGTCGTGTACTAGACCCGTTGACAGCCCTAGATGAAGAGAACGAACGGGTGATGATCTCATAACACCGATTTGGCAAATCAACGATCTACTCAATCGCAGTTAAATGCAAATAATTAAAGTTTAAGCTGCTTTTGTAAATGTTAGATAAGTTTTGGGTTTATTGAATTTACTTTAGAAAAAACCTGATAAATTTACTGAAAAAAAAATAAAACTGGAATAAATAAAGAACGAAATATACGCTCCCGTCTTCCCGCATTTTTTCCTCTCTCTCTCATCGATGCATCCCCAAACCCTAAGATTTCCGATCGCGGAGAGCCCCATTCCGGTCGACAATCATCTCCACTTCTACCCATCTTCCCGATTTCGCGTTTTTCCCAGTTTTTTCAGGACCGATTTCGCGAAATCCCCTGGTTTCCCATGCATCAAGCATGGGCTTCCCACGATCAGGAACTGTGAAGATCTCGGCTCCGCCACCCCAAAGAGGATCGACTCCGACCGCCAGCAATCGACGGGAGCTCACGAAGCCAGCGACATCGAGGCGAAGAACGTCGACATCGCGACGCTCGGGAACCTCTACGTCGACATTGTCCTCGGTGTGCCCAGCTTGCCACCCGCTTCTGCCAAGAATGGACCAAAATGACCCTGGGTGCGGTCAACGCACCCAGGGTCGGGTTGACCGCACCCGGTGCCGCACCCGAACCCGCGTCGACGCGGGTGCGGCACCCTGCTAGCCGAATCCCTGTGACATAGCTTGTAAGGCTACTATTCATTTGTCCTAGCTTTGATTTCATCATTAATTTTGAATTCACTTCATCAAGGAAGTCAGCAACATGAAATTTGCAAAGAATCTCAGCAAGTGATTCACCGTTTTCCAACGAGAAGCCACCAAGTACACACATCACATGCAGAACCCAGCCAGGGAGCTATGTCACAGGGATTCAGCCAACAGGGTGTCGCACCCGCATCAGCGCAACTCGACTCGAGTGCGGGTGAGGGTGAGGCACCCGGTGCGATCAAGCCGACCCTGGGTGCGGTCAACGCACCCAGGATCATAAGTGTCCATTTTGGACCCAAAAAAAATTACGAAAGGTGGTGATACGAGTGTATATCTGTTAAAAATTATATACATAATAATATATATACTCTCCAGCACCCCCGCACATGTACCCGCACCTATGTGACATAGCCAGGGAGGTGCTAGTTATCTTGCACCTAGAACCCCAAATGATCTCCTAACATTTGTTCTGCAGTGGCTTCAAAGCATATGATTAGGCAACAAAATCATATTAGGGCAATATTTTACGAGATATATAGTGTTCAATGCAGAAATATCTTTTCAATTTTAGGTCATGGCTGATGCTATTGCTAGAATAAGGGCTTGGGTACCAAATGTGCCCTATCATGCACTGAAGGTACATTCTAGATTCACTTGTAATGAGTCAAGTAGTTGGCAAGTGAGTTCAAAGAGACCTCAGAAGTTACATAATTACAACGGGCAGGTATACAAACAGTAGACAAAGAAACTTAACCGATTTCTTGGTCTTGTGCCCAAAGCATAGTTACTGGAAGCACTTAAAGTAGGTAGGAATCCCAATTACTAGTCATAGGAATCTCGATTCCAAGTAATGACATCATTTGGATGTTAAAATCTTTCGAAAAATGATAGTGATATGAGTACAACATTATTTGGATGTTACACTTTTTCAAATTTTGGAAAATATGAATATATTTAGTTATTGCTTCATAAGGTTGTCTTTTAGATGAATACTTCATATTTATGTTTTGTTCAAGAGAATCATATAGAAGCTAACTTATGTTGCTAGGCTTAGTTAAAGTTTCTTATATTTGTAATATGTGATAAAGTGTGCACAAATTGCTGCACAAATTCTTTATTATTTTAATGCTTGGTGTCCAAGGTAAGCTTAATCATGGGTTGCTTTTTGAACATTTTGTACTTTTGCTGAACACATATTTGTGTACTATTCTCTTAACTAAGTGATCTATAGATATTCTAGAAGAATGATATAGTTATTGATTGTTATATTTTTTAAACACATATTTTTGCATTATTCTCTTAACTAAGTGATCTAGAGATATTCTAGTAGAATGATATTAGTTATTTATTGTTTTCTTCATTGCTTATTTCTTCTTGCCTTCATCAATTTACCAGTAATTCTCACAATCTTACATATTGTTTCCTAAACTATTCCATACAGATTCCTACTCGCTTCATGATTTTGGAATCCTCTAAAATTTTGAAATGGCTACATCCAAATTCAAATACATGCACTGCTTCCCATTTTTTATTTCCTCTGGTAAATAAGACATAAAAGAGTAATATTTTATAAATCAATTAGCATCTCAGAAGGTTGAACTGTTGAAGGCACCAGATGTTTTTGTAGATATACTTTTAAGGTGACCAGAGTTGTAACTTCTAACATAGTCCAACTTATTAATAGCAAGTTAACAAAGTAAATTTCAAGGCAGTTGAAAAAATGATTCAAGATAAATATGTGTTTCGCTTGGCGCCCGTGTGCAATCCATCGTTTGGATCTTATGCTCAAATATATGGATAGATAGATGGAACTAATTATGTCATCGCAATTTGCAAAGCTACATAAAAGTTTATATAATCATACATGAATTATAAATTCGATGCAAAAAATCATAAATGGACCTATGTAGTCAAAAGCACTGACTAGGCATCTAGTTTGGGCTAGGCGCTAGGAAAACTAGGAATCAGTCAGATTCCTGGTTTTCCAAAAAAAGGTTCCTTTTTTGCCAACTAGGCGCCTAACTTGCCCTCATCTAGGTGCGAGGGCAGGAACCTTTTTTTTACGATAACACACGGGGGGTGGGGATATAAATCTCTCTCTCTCTCTCTCTCTCTCTCTCTCTCTCTCTCTCTCTCTCTCTCTCTCTCTCTCTCTCAGGCCATCGCCCTCGCCCGCCGCTGTCCCCCTCCGCCTCAAGGTACGCTTCTCTCCCCCTTCTTCCGCCTCTTCTTCTTCTTCCTCTTCCCCCCTTGCTCCGCCTTCTCTCTCTCTCTCTCTCTCTCTCTCTCTCTCTCTCTCTCTCTCTCTCTTCCTCTTCTTCTTCTCTCCCCCTTCCTCCACCTCTTCTTATTCTTCTCTCCTTCTCTCTCCCCTTCCCTTTGCCTCTTCTTCTTCCTATTCTTTTATTCAGTTTTGTATGTATAGTTGTTCAGGGGTTCTATTAAGCATATTGATCCGCCTATTCTTTCTAGATTATTGTTTAAGCATATAGACTCACAAAACAAGCATCTTGGTTTGATAGATGGCACATGATCTATATAGTCCATTCACTTGTTTTCATTAAAATTGTTCTTGTGAGATGTTTTTGTTTTATGTAATATGAAAACTCTTGTGGTATGTAATAGAGACATAAATGCTTCATAATGTGATTTTATGTATGTAGTTTGTGCAATCCATAATTATTTCATGTGAAATGACTTTTTTAGAATTTTTATTGAATCTTTCTAATTTTTCTTGATTTTTTGGATTTTTTAATTAAAATTTTAAGATATGATACGATACGGTGTTACTATTGGGTAAACAGATCTGGGTAACGATACACTACTTACAACCTTGGATCATATAATTCCAAACATTCAAGATCGAAGTGATATCCATGACCAATTAAGCAGTTATAGCAATGTTGCTGGACCTTTTGGCATGGAGATGGCAAAACAAAAGAGAAGCAAGTATTTGCCAAGTAATTTAGTATTATACTTTTTAATATATTATATATAAATTGTTGATTTATTGTAATTACTTGTCTATTTTATATTCTTTTTATTTCATGTTGCGAGTGATGGAGTGCTTATGGCATAGGGTGTCTACAAGTGCAAAGACTTGCTATTCGAGTTCTTGGCCTCACTTGCAATGCTTCTAGTTGTGAGCATAACTAGAGTACTTTTGAGGGGGTAATCAAAATTTTGAAATTACTTGTGCAAATCTTTTCAAATTACATATTATATATATACATATATATATTAACTTGAAGATTTTTGTGAAGGTACATACCAAAAAAAAGGAACAAATTATTGCATAAAAGGTTAAATGATTTAGTGTTTGTGCAATATAATAAAAAATATGGAGTTGACGCCGGTCGCACTTGTCTATTAATAATGCATGGCCATAAGGGACCTCTCTTCTCTTGTGACTAGGAATGCTCGGTGACAGCCTCTCCATTGTCACCGTATGGCCTCTCTTGCTACCACGATAGCACCTAGTGTGGTCAGCACCAATTGTGTTCGGGCAACGAAGCTTACACGCATTCACATTGGTTCATCCTGCAATGCCCCGGGCCTTTTGCTCTTCTAACGTCATTGAGACAAAGATTCGAAGAAAGAATAAGCAAATGAGACATCGGCTCGATCATATTGAGAGAACTAGAAAAAAATGAGTGGCCAAGTAATGATGACATGGTCTATAATGATGCATCTCTCACATGGCAAGATGTTGAAAGGCAACTGGGGTATCGAAGGATCAAGGGGAACCGATTACTCATTCTACGAAGGGAAAGAGGAAGAAGAGTGGATTACCGGAAGGAAAAAGGGAAGAAAGCCATGCGGGTTGAAGAAGAAGCTAGTTCTGAAGAAACCGAAGAAGGGCAATATGTTGAATACCAAGATGATTATGATGATGATGGACTTGCATCTGCATCATCTCATTCTCATGAATAGCTTTTTTCTTTTCATTATCATCTTTTTGGATATGTATTGTGACTACATGTATATTGGAGTCTTTGACTCCTTAAACTTGTATTGACTATTTTGGTGGAGTTGACTTAGGTTTACTTAAGTTATGTGTATTTGTTGCTTTTCTTTTTTAATTAATTTGTTATGTGTGTTTGTTTATGTAGATGTGATATTGAATCGTTATGTGTGTGGATGACATTGAATGAGTATGCATATGTATATTTTATTTGAAAGTTAATTTGTTGTCTTTTATTTTAGATTGATTGATGGAGCATCAATGACGTTGATGCTATTTTAATATCTTTAAGACTTGATATTATGTTTAAATTATATAACTTTTGTTGATATTGGCAGTGGTTTGCTTTGTTTATTCAATTGTTCTTATTATTTGGGCTGATTTTGTAATATAACAAGTTTACTATGCTTGATGATAGTGATATCTTATACTTAAGCATTTGTTGATTAACTTTATTTTAAGAATTCACATTATGTTTAAATTGCATGGCTTTTGTTGATATTGGCAATTGTTTGCTTGTTTATTCAATTCTTCTTAATTTTTGGGCAGGTTTTGTAATATAACAGGTTTACTATGCAGCTAGCTTCACAGTAGTGGTATTTTGTACTTTGTGCATTTGTTGATTAATTTTATGTTGGATACATGTTTTTTGTTAGTTTTAGCACTTTATTTTAAGAATTTAGATTATTTTTAAATTATTTGGCATTTGTTGATAGTTGTTTGCTTTGCTTATTCAATTGTTTTAATATTTGGGCAGGTTTTGTAATGATCGACATATTTTTTTATCTTTTGCTTATTGTTGATTGATTTTATGTTTCATACATGTTTGTTACTAATTATAGCAGTTCATTTGCATAATTTTTATATTTTTTTAATTAAGGAAATGACTAGTCTACCTAGTCCCCGACTAGTCTTTTTAGGGTCCACCGACTAGGCACTACCTAACGCTTTTGGCTACAGAGAAATGGACACAATTTGTTATGCTCTATAGAAGCATGGCTTGCTACAAATTTTTTCATAGTGTAAATTCATGTGTTGCATCAAAATAGCCTCGAACAATATTTTCATTAACTATGCCCTACTTGTAATGAAATGGTGGTCTTCAACAAATGCACGAATAACTCACAAACAAGTGTCTATTGGAGACACTACAAGCATGACCCTTGAAAGGGTATAAAAGGAAGAACACTTGAAAAATAAATAATACTTTATTCATGAACAAAACGCTTAAGAAGCATAGTGATTTACATTGAAGGGGTTCACCCCTATATATACAAAAAAGTGGAAGAGAGAGGAGAGCTCATTTTGAGCTCTCCAAAAGAGACGTTGGACTGTAGTCCAACGTCTCTTAGTACAGTTGTTGGACTACAGTCCAACAACATTTATTATAGCCGTTGGACGACAGTCCAACAACTATTTGCACAGTATCAAATATCTAGTTTCTATTGAACTAGATGCTAAAAAAGAAAATAAAGAAAATAGAAAAAGAAAATAATAAAAGAAAATATAATAATATTAAATAATATATATATATATTACAGTTTACATTTTAACACTCCCCCTCAAACTTACGGTACAATGAGCGAAAGTTTGTCTAAGAGGAAGTGAAATCTGGGAGCAGCGAGAGGCTTGGTGAAGAAGTCTGCTAATTGATATTCTGATGTAACATATGGCAGATCAATGGTTCCATGTAAGTATTTTTCTCTGACATAGTGACAGTCCATCTCAATGTGTTTAGTGCGCTCATGGAATGTTCGGTTGCTTGCAATGTAGATCGCACTTTTGTTGTCACATCACATCTTTGAAGCTTGCGTTGCTTTAGCTCTCATATCCGCTAGCAATCGTCTGAGCCAAACAACCTCCATAGTGGTGGTTGTCATGGCTCTGTATTCAGCTTCGGTGGAGGAAAGAGGGACTTTTTGTTGCTTCTTGAACCTCCACGAAATTAAGGCTTCACCTAGGAACACACAAAAAACAGTAGTTGAATGTTTATTATTGGGATCACCTCCCCTGTCAGCATCAGTATATGCAATTAAATTTAATGAAGATGAAGCAGACAAGAAGAGTCCTCGTGAAAGAGAGGATTTTAAGTATCTAATAATACGCAAAATTGCTCTCATATGCACGGAGGTAGGAGCATGCTGAAACTGACTGGCTGTATGAACTGTATGAGTTATATCTGGCCTAGTAATAGAAAGATAAGAAAGAGCTCCAACAAGCTGTCTATAAGGAGTAAGATCATCAAGAAGTTCTCCATCATCAATTTTCATTTTAACATTGACAACTTATGGAGTGTCTACTTTCTTATCATCTGTAATTCCAGACCTGGAAACGATATCAAGAGTAAATTTAGATTGAGATATCAAATACCCCCGAGGGGAATAAGCAACTTTAATGCCTAAAAAATATCTTAATAAACCTAAGTCAGTCATTTCAAAGTGAGTTTTAAGAAGAGATTTGATATTTGCAACTTCATGTTTGTCGCCTCCGGTGATGATCATATCGTCCACATAGAGAAGAAGAATAATGATGCTTGCATCAGATTTCTTAACAAACAAAGCAGTGTCAGTTAAACAAGGTTGAAAACCAATATCAAGCATAACATGACTAAATCGGTCATACCAGGCTTTTGGAGCCTGTTTAAGACCATTAAGAGCTTTTTCTAGACGAAGAGCTTTACCCTTAGGGATACTAATACCAGGTGGGGCTTCCATGTATACTTCTTCAACGAGATTCTCATTCAGGAAAGCATTTTTTGACATCTAATTGAAAGATAGGTCATGTTCTAATGGAGGCCAATGCTATTAAAGTTCTAACAGTAGTCATACGTGCCACAGGAGCAAATGTTTCTTCATAATCGATGTCATACTCTTGAGCATATCCTTTTGCTACTAAACGGGCCTTATATCTTTCCAGGGTCTCATCACTTTTGGTTTTGACTTTGTATACCCACCTACAGCCTATAGGTTTCTTACCTGGAGGGATATCTTGGATCATCCAAGTATTGGCCTTTTCTAGTGCATCCAATTCTATTTTCATGGCTTCTATCCATTCTATATGATTTTTGGCTTGAGAATAGGATGATGGTTCGACATATGATTGTATTAATGTAATGGCGGCCCTATACGTGGGTGAAAATGATTCATAAGACACAAATTTTTCTGGAGGTCTAGAGATTCTAGACGTTCTTCTAGGTGAGACTTCAGAGTATTTTTGTAATGCACATGGAAGATTTTGCTCTCTACGTCTTGAATATTGTAGACTAACATCCCTATGGATTTGCTCTTCATTATCATCATTTTCAACAACAATAAGACTTTGATCATTGTCAAGGTCACATCCAACATCACATTCATTGGATTTTGAAGTTGGATCAATTAAAAACGAGTATTCAGTGGCATCCTTGGATTTTTCAAATTCAAAGAAACTTTCTTTTTCCAAAAAAGATACATTTCTTGACACATATAATTTGTCATTTTGAAAATCGAAACACCTGTAGCCTTTTTTATTATCAGCATATCCTAAAAAGGCACATGGGATTGCACGAGGATAGAGTTTGTCATTTTTGTTGGTGAAAACAAAACATTTGCATCCAAAGACTCTTAATCTAAAATAATCTGGAGTTAAATTAACAAGCTTTTCTATTGGAGTTGTAATCTTTAATGAGGAAGATGGCATCCTATTAATGAGGTAGGTGGCAGTTAGGACCGCTTCAGCCCAAAAACTTTTTGGAACTTGATTTGCAATTAGCAATGTCCTAGTAGTTTCCATAATGTGCCAATGTTTGCGTTCGGCTAGGCCATTCTGCCGTGGAGTGTGTGGACATGATCTTTGATGTGTAATACCATGTAAATTGAGATAGTCTTTGAATTCGTTGGACATAAACTCACCCCTGAATCAGTGCGAAAAACAAAAATATCATTTTGAAACTTATTTTTAACCATTTTATGAAATATTTGGAAGTTAGCAAAGACATCAGATTTATGTTTAAGAAAATAAATCCAAGTATGTCTAGAAAAGTCATCAACAAAAATGGCATAATATGTATAACCACCTTTGGAAATAACTGGTGCGGGGCCCCAAACATCCGAATGTATTAACTCAAGTGGTCGTGAGGAAACAAAAGTTCTACTAAGAAATGATAACCTTTTCATTTTGCCAAGAATGCAGTCTTTACAAGAAAAATTTTCAGAATTACAAAATTTTTCCAAACTTGGAAAATATTGAATTTTAGACATACGAGGATGGCCAAGTCTTTTGTACCATAAATCCAATTCTAATTTCTGAATATTATAACAAAATGCATTCTTGGGTAATTCCAAAAAGTCCATGTAATAGAGTCTTCCTTCTCTATGGCCTTCCCCAATCAGCTTCCTTGAGTGGCGATCCTGTACCCAACAAGCATGAGAAGAAAAGGATATATTGCATCCATAATCAGATATTTGCGAGACAGATAAGAGATTCAAATTAAGTTCAGGGATATATCTAACTTCTGGGATAAAAAAAATTTTGGATTTTTGAAGATTTTCAAAACATCCTATTCCTTTTACTTCAAGAGATGTGCCATCGGCTGTAAAAACCTTTGACACACTTGAGTTATTTTTAAGACATTTGGATAGACTATTAACATTTGGGGTCATGTGAAAAGAAGCACCAAAATCTAAAAGCCAATGAAAGTTACCTGGATCGGAGAAAGATGCAACGACCGCTCCAATTGAGGCTTCGGTTGAGGAGGATACCCCTTTGAGAAGAGGTTGAAGGATTTCCATCAGTTGAGTCATAGACACAGGTGCATCTTGATCTTTTGACTCGGATTCAACAGATGCAACTCTTTTTTCTTCTCTTATTTTTAACTTTGGACATTGAGGCCTATAGTGCCCCGGTTCATGACAATGATGACAAATAACTTTTCTTTTATCAAAGTCGTTGTTTTGCCTTCCAAAATGAGGCGACTTGTAAGTACGAGTATGATTCTCCGATCTAGATACAGCTAAAACTGAGTCATCATCAACTTTTGGAGTACTTTTTTCAAGTCTATTTTCTTCCATAGTGAGCTCTTCTATAGTATCAACAATAGAAGGAATTTTTCCATGATGTAATAGGGCCGATTTGGTGGATTCAAACTCCGGCCTTAGACCATTCACAAATTGATAGAAATGTTCCATATCGAGTCGCTTTTGGCGAAGCTCGATATCTTCGGCACAATGCCATTTGAGCTCAAGAAGAGCCAACTCTTCCCAAAGTTCGGACAACTCATTATAATATTCTCGAATAGTTTATCTTTTTGAGTCATTGTCCGAACTTTGTCTTGTAAATTGCATACATGTGCAATATCTTTAAGAGAATACATGTTTTGAGGTATTCCCAAGCCTTATCGGCATGCTCAAACTTAGCTAGACTAGAGCATTTTTTAATGTCTATGTTGTTGATGAGCCATGACATAATTTTTGCATGCCCTATCCTCCACTCTTTCCATTTCTTTTCATAAGTGGCTAACGCCTTACTCTTCTCTTCTTCCGTTAGAGGAACCTCTTTATCACCCTCTTTCTTGGTAAGAGATAGTTTAGGTTCCAAATCGGAACCATCCACTATACCCCCATAAACCTTTTCCCCAAATGTGGTGCTTCATAATCGAAGCCCACATTACATAGTTAGTATCATTTAGCTTCATAGGAATGATGGTGATCTTATCATTGTCATTCATCTTTTACAAGGGTAAGAGAGGAATAAATAGGAGGAGAGAGAGAGAGAAAAATAAAAAGAAAAGAAAAAGAGTAGACAAGGGAATAAGAGAAGATACAACAACAACAACTACTACGCCTTCATCCCAAAACAATTGGGGTCGGCGATATGAACCAAAAAAGAAGATCATTCTGGGTCTTCCACATGAATCTTTCTCCTCCAATCATTTCTATCCAATGCCATGTCCTCGGTGAGGTTCAAAGCATTCATATTCTTTCCTATCACCTCCATCCATGTCTTCCTAGGCCTACCCCGACCTCTTTTAACTAATATACTTTCCCATTTCTCCATCCTTCTAACTGGAGCATCATTAGGCCTTCGCCGAATATGTCCAAACTACCATAAACGATTCTCTCTCATCTTATTTTCAATGGGTGCAACGCCTACCTTCTTATGTATCTCCTCGTTCTGAATCTTATCTTTTATTGTATTTCCACACATTCATCTCAGCATACGCATCTCATCTACACTCATTTTTTGAATATGATGTCTCTTGGCAGCCCAACATTTTGTACCATATAGTAAAGCGGGCCTAATAGTCGTCCTATAAAACTTTCCCTTCAACCGCAATGGCATTCTACGATTGCACAATACTCCGGTTGCACTTTTCCATTTCATCCACCCAACCTTTATCCTATGATTTACATCTCCATCAATTTCTCCATACTTTTGAATGATAGATCCCAAATATTTGAAACAATCATCCACCGGTATTTCTTGCTCACCAAGCTTCACTACACTCCCATCACTACTTCGTTGCTTACTAAACCGACATTCCATGTATTTTGTCTTACTCTTACTCAACTTAAAACCTCTTGCTTCCAATGTTTGTCTCCATAATTCTAACTTAGCATTAACCCCAGCTCTAGACTCATCAATCAAAACAATATCATCAGCAAACAACATACACCACGGCACATTTTCTTGAATTGATCTCGTAAGCTCATCCATCACTATAGCAAATAAGAAAGGGCTTAAAGCAGATCCTTAATGTAACCCAACCGTTATAGGAAAATTGGTTGTCATCTCTCCACAAGTGCGGACATTGGTTACTACTCCTTCATACATATCCTTAATTATACTAATGTACTTGAGAGAAACACCCTTCTTCATCATTGTCCACCAGAGAACGTCCCTAGGTACTCTATCGTATGCCTTCTCCAAATCAATAAAAACCATATGCAAATCTTTGTTCCTCTCTCTATTTCTCTCAATAAGTTGTCTAAGAAGATATATAGCTTCCATAGTTGATCTTCCAGGCATAAAACCAAATTGATTTTTTGTAACACAAGTTCGCCTTTCTTCAAACAAATCTTCTTGAGCCAAGAACAAGGTGATGAAACACCTTTTGTAAATGTGGCACAAAAATAGAGGCAGAAGCACTTCAAGATCTAAGGATTTCGTAGCTCTGATACCATGTAATGAAATGGTGGTCTTCAACAAATGCACGAATAACTCACAAACAGCAAGTGTCTATTGGAGACACTACAAGCATGACCCTTGAAAGGGTATAAAAGGAAGAACACTTGAAAAATAAATAATACTTTATTCATGAACAAAATGCTTAAGAAGCATAGTGATTTACATTGAAGGGGTTCACCCCTATATATACAAAAAAGTGGAAGAGAGAGGAGAGCTCATTTTGAGCTCTCCAAAAGAGACGTACGTCTCTTAGACTACAGTCCAACAGCTATTTGCACTGGATCAAATATCTAGTTTCTATTGAACTAGATGCTAAAAAAGAAAATAAAGAAAAATAGAAAAAGAAAATAATAAAAGAAAATATAATAATATTAAATAATATATATATATATATTACAGTTTACATTTTAACACTACTTATGTGATGAGTTGAAGAAAACAAGAGAATGCATCGGGGAAGATTTTAAGGGCAAGAAGTGTTATTATGATATGAAAGAAAAGTGGCAACAAAAAACCGGTCAACTTCACCAACATATTTATACTACAACCTATTACCTAAATACCATAATTACTTTTTCCACGCTTACATGGAACATATGACAGTAAGGAAAATTTTAACATATCTGAAGATATAAATCCTAATGTAGGAGTGCAAAAGTTATCCATTTGGAGATGAACCTATGTAATCAAAAGCCACAAAATTTTTAGAAGAAAGAATGCACTTCAATTGTGTGGATCATCACAGCCAACAATGTACAATTACAATTGTGCTTCGCATTTGAATTAAGTTTTTATTATCTGAAATATGATATTATAGTTAGTAAAAGTTTATATGCCATAGCATTTTTCCTTTTTCTTATACATCAATGATAGGATAGGTTTGAACCAGAGTTACCGAAAGTCCATAGGACTTGGGGAAGCGCACTTCCCCGAAGCATGTTTCAAAAGCGCAAAACGTGATGCTTCTGAAACGTGTTGGGAAGCACGGGAAAGTGCGCTTCCCCTAAATGGAAATCTCGCTTCCTCTCCTTTTTCCTTTTTTTGTTTTTTTTTTCTTGGCTTCTTTTCCTTTTTCACTTCCGGTTCGCTTCTCTTCTCGCTTCCGAGACGATTCATGGTTCACTTCTAAGTCATCCCGCGCTTCCTGCTTCCTAAAATTTTGGAAGTGCCTCACTTTCTGTTTCCACTTCCCGAATCGTTTCCCGCTCTCGCTTCCCCGTCTGGCAACACTGGTTTGAACTATGTAGTCAAAAGCACCGACTAGTCGACCCAGTCGGCCTAGGTGTAAGTAAAATGCCTAGGCTTTGCAATTCCTAGGTTGTCACATTAAATGGTGCCAATTTTGCCGACTAAGCACTGACTAGGGAGCTTAGTCATGAGGGCAGTTTAATTATTTATTATTATGTTATTTTTTTATATACATAATATATATAGTGTGTGTGTATGATTTGTTTTATGAAATGATCAAAACATGCTTAGTTAATTGTATACATTGATTATGCTATATATATAGGAAAACCCATAACAAGGGACAGGATAAGCATCGAACAACGATCAGACGGGCATCATGCATCCTAAAAAAGTGTTTTTAGCGGTGGTCAAGACCACTGCTAAAAAATGTTTTCAGCACAAAAAAATGTGTGACAATGATCGCTCGCTCGCAAAAAATCCTCCACTGTTGTCAGACGATTTAAGTGTTTGACAATACGTGTTACTTTGCTTTTGGGATTTTTTCTATGAAACGTTGAAAGCATGCATAACTTTTATTGATTATGCTTTTTATGTCTATTGATTTGTTTATGATAAAATTTTCCATAAATCCTGAAAGCATGTTTATTTTTATGGATTATGCAATATGTTATTTATATATGTATGTGTTATTGCGCTTTTGTGAAAGACTGAAAGCATATTTTGTTGATTATACTGAATATGTTATGAATAACTGAATATATATGTGTGTACAGTTATATATATTATGGTTATGTATATTAATATATTTTGTGAAAGCATGCCGAGCCGCACTAAGTGAGCCCGTCCGAAAGCCACCCTCTGTCCTGGATCATCGGATTAAGATGCCATTTATGTTTTGAATGCTTGTACTTGTGTGACGAAAACATCTTATTGATAAAAGAATTAGACATGACTTTATGTATATTTTATATGCTTTTTATATTTTAATTGGGGTACCGACTAGTCCAGCCTAGTCCTCGACTAGTCTTTTTAGGGGGTCTACCGACTAAGCACCGCCCTAGCGCTTTTGACTACATAGGGTTTGAAGAAAATGTACCAACATGACTTCATTTCCTCTGTGTATTCTAGGCCAGGCATGTAGTGCAAATGGTTGTGGCAAAAATGAAGTTCTTTCTATGTCTATGCTAAGAAAAAGAATCAATTAGAGCACCTATGCTTGAATAACCTTACATATGTCTTGCATCTTATGAGACTCATGCAAAGTTAGATCTTACAAACTTTTTATCTTTGATTTTTTTCTATTCACAATTATATATGCAAGCACCCTAATATTTTTAAGAACATCAATAGAGCATAATCTTGGGATTATGATATGAAATCATCGACATGTGTACCTTCAGAGGGATGCTCAAATCCACAATCTACAATAGCTCGAAGAAGTTCTGGTTTCAAAAGAAAGTCCCGAAATCCTGAACTGTGGATTCCAACATAGCCCCTGCATCACAAAACCAAACAGCAAACTATCATAATACATCATTTTAGTTAATACTGCAAATTAAAGATTTCAATATAAGCATAAACAAGCACCCAAATTTACTCCTGTGCATCGTTTTATGTTAAAATTGCAAGACAAATAATGTCAATAGGCATAGTCAAACACCAAAAATTTATTGGCATGCATCGTTTTGGGTTAGAATAGCAAAACAAATATTCAAATGAGCACATGCAGCAAAACATTATTGGTATACACCACTATAGGTCAAAATTGCAACTCAAACCCAACAAAAAATCCTACAGTAACAAGAGTTAAAGATGAATGACTAAAGGTGAAATATAGAAATACATATACAAATTGAACAATGAGTATGGGATACAACTGAAGCAAGCAAACGATTAACCAACTGAAACAAGAAGTGATAACAACAGTAAAGACCAAAACTAAGAACAACTTTACAATAATAAGACATGACAAACGCAAGGAAATGACAAACCCCCAACCTATATTAAATGATAATTTTTTCTCTATGGAAAGGGCTCACTCAGCCTAACATTTCAACAAAGCAAGAAATCTACCTAAGTCGGTGAACAAAACCATTAATTCTTCCAGACATAGAATCAAAACAAATTGGAAAAAAAACAAAAGAGAAATAGGAACGGGAACATACTTCTTAACCGATTCTCCGGCGGCCTTGTTGGCGACGGCATCGCCGGCCAACTCCTCTTCCTCTTCGTAATCGATGAGCTCCTCCTGGTAGTTGTCGTTATCTTTCGCTTCCCCCATTCTTCACAACAAAACAGAAACCCAAAAATGTGATTTTCCAATAAATCCCGCCTAAAAACACACAAAAACGAGGGGGCACTCCCTGTAAACCCAGAGAGAGAGAGGGAGTGATTTTCCAATAAATCCCGCCTAAAAACACACAAAAACGAGGGGGAACTCCCTGAAAACCCAGAGAGAAAGAGAGAGTGAGAGAGATGCCCACCTTGGTAAGACTAAGGAAAACCCTAGCGCCCGAGTTCGTGGTGGTAGGGGATCCAACAGGTGCGCGAGGAACCCTGTAACCCTAACCCTAGCCCTCAGCTAAAATGTACGACAGGCGTTTGAATCTCGTGGGGATTGGGTTTTTGACGCTGGCTCGTTATATAGGTGGGGATGACGGTATGGGTCGGGTCGTGCTGCATGACCGGACAAGGGATTCAATTCTCGAGCACTCGTCGGTTCTGGATCCGGACTCGGTAGAGATCTTGCACTAGTGTTCTAGATCTGGATACGAGGTAAGATCTGTGTCGTTGGATCCCATAAAGCAGAAAAATCTTTTCATGGTATTTTTCATTTACAATAAAAGAAGAAACCCACACTCGGGCACGAAAACATGGTCTTGCAGGAGAAAGAGATGCGTACATGAGGAGTTGATTTTGGGGTAGGACGAGAACTCTTTATCGACCAATTGGAGGTCACGTGGGCAACCTCTTGGCAGAGCAATTACAGTCATATTGCCCTGGACCGAGCCTTCAGAATGAGGCATGTGCAGTGCGGAGTTCTACGAAGTGAAAAATGCATCGAGTGTAGAAACGTGTGGTATGCATTGGCTTGATCGGTAACGTGTGGTGATAACACGACACACGATAGGCAACGGTATCATCATTAGTACATCGTTATGTGGCGACACAAACATAGAGCGTTGTTTGGTTAAGCAGTGCCAGCGGATTAGAGGATGTTGCTTTTGGAGATTTGGTTAAGGACTTCTCAGCTTGCAAGAGTTTTCCATACGTAGTGTTTGGACGCACGAGAGTGCATGTGGGTTAGGGCTAATTCTCCCAAGAATCACCTTAAGTGATTCCAACCAAGTATGGTGACTCGAGGCTAGGCGAGTAAATACTTAGGCACCGTTGAATGAGTCTAAGTGGTGCTCTTTGCTATGGTGTTCAATCATCAACTGGTCTTCAGACTAGGGCCCGCAAAGTCTTATTCCTTCAATTATGAGGTTTTGTTGTAGTGTGCGCATGAAGTCACAATACTATCCATGACACGCAAGGCTAAGGCAAGTTTGTGCCATTTTCGAAAGTGATAACTGGTATGAGATAGCTATGCATGAAGTAACATGGATCAGTTATAATACACATTTGGAGAATCGTTTGATCAACTTTCGCTAGGCAGTTGCTCACGAGATGGTGTACAAGGCCAATGAAATGATTCATCACATGGGAAAGTGTTGGGGCGCAGCCTTTGGTTGTTAGGATAGCCAGATTTGGCAGTCTGGTATGTCGCATGTTTGCTAAAAAATCTATGTCCATGACAAATTAGCATCCGAGTAGAAAGATTTATGAAAACCTTATTGTTCATTGAGTGCAACACTGAAGGAGACAGTGATAGTTTATCATGGTTATGTAAATTTGTGCAACTGAAGTGTTATTGACCGAGCAGAGAAGCAAGATGTTGGCAGGGTCGATGGTAAGCAGAAGTGTAAGGTTGTTGTTCAGTTGGATAAGGGAACGTGGATAAGCCAACGATTCCTACAAATTGTGTGTTAGGCTCGCAGGTAGAGGGTGGTGTTTGCCTTGTGCAAGTAGAGAATGCACGTTGAATTTGGCTGGATGAATTTGCACCTTTGGGTATGTGGGACTCAATTAAACTTCTATGTTTTCTCCCAAAATTGTGGGTTAGCGGAGTGCCCATCTTAAGAAAAATGCTCATTGTTTTGGTCCCTTGAGTTAGCAGTTCTTCTGTGGATTGTGTGTACGAAAAAACTTATTGTTTGTGGCTCGTCGGTTTGGTTCCTGCGGGAATATTTTGCTGGCGCCGGATGAGAGTTACAGTGTGTTGGCTCTAGATGAGAGTTGCAGTATTGGGTCGCGTTGCCCCTGGTGTTGACGAGTGCCCAGGAAGACACTTTGAATGACCGCTTTGGGGTGATACGCAAGTAGGCATCCCCACTTGAGGACTAGTTTAGATCGTTGAAAAACCGCAAATTGGTGCATTGAGGGAGTTGATATCCCTGCGGCACACATTGGTGGTTATCCTTTTAATGCCCCAAATTTTTAAGTCCCCAAAAACGTGATTTTTTTTAATTGCAGCAGGGTAAAATCAATCGGGAGTAAAACTTGGCATGCTACTTTTCCTTCACATTCACATTTGGACAGACATTAAATCTTAGAATTCTGGACATCTATAATAGAAATCATGATTTCATATGTTCTGGATTAAAATTAAAAATCAAGAATTTAATCAGAGTCTTGAGAAAATAATATGATCTTATTCATCAACTTTGGCGAGCTTGGGAAAGATTTCACTCGACCCCTATCGCAACCTCCCGCTATCGCATGTAAATTCAATTACCTCCTCAAAAATATTGAATATTCATAGGGTCAGACAAACATGTCTCAGTAGAGTAGAGTTATACTAAGCAAGTAATCTAGAATTCACAAGTAGAAATCTCTTCAATTTTTTATGCACTTATATTTTGATTTTGACAATATTCAACAAGTATTACAAGTATATCGAATAAGTAGAAAATCACAATAGATAAGTGTTATTCATCATTCACTTGAGTAAAATGCATGAACAATTAAATATATATGAACTTACCAATGCAGAGACCCTTTTTATGCATCAATAAATTCTTATTTTTGATTGTCTTTCTTTCTTATATGATGCATGTCATGCCCACATGATGCACATACAATTAGGTTTCACTTGTTAGCCTTGATGGTACCACACAAGCAATAACTTGATGAAGGACCATGGCTCAAGCATAATTTCATACAAAGGTGACTTTGGTCTGGTCGGGTACACTTCTCTAGTCTATGTGCTAGACGCCAAGAGCAAGACTCCAAACACAATAATAATATACCTGATTTATCAGATTTTCCTCATGAGTTCTGTATTCTCTGCACTACAGACTATGTAGAGGCTTCCCCTCTCTTCGTGGGTAGGAAAAAAAACAATCTTTCATGCTCAAACAATATCCATGAAGCCAATATGTATCGCTTACCCTCTCTTAATAAGCCAATGCTTTAGTGTTATGGTTTTATTTATTTGCATTAGTATTTTTCATGCAATACCATAACCAAACCTCAATTTATAAGTTTGAATAAACATTAAATCATTCATTCATACATCTTGCTCAGTAAGCATGTGCACATATCAATAACTATCGTGATAAGCTTTCATATTTTTGCATGCATAGCAACAATTTTAATACATATCAAATTTTATAGTTTTAGGATTCTGTTAGCCCAATTTTGGAAAATTAACCAAAATTTACAGATTATGAATCATATTTTCTTAATTTTTTTACAAATACACATGTTTTATAAAAACAATTTAAGAAACAGAACTGAAAAATTCATCATAGATAAATTGGGAAAATTCTGGGACTAAACTCTGTTCTGGACAAATATAAGACAATCCTTGTTTCTGCATAAATAATTTTTCAGTTTGGAAAAATTCTCTAGACTTCCAGATAAATCATTTTATAAAACCCTTTTTACAGGACCATCTTATATATGTTAGGATTTACCTAGATTTTTCTTGATTTATTTTGATCAGCCTTGAGTAGGTCTTTAAGGTTCTCAAAATTGTGGATCAGAACAGTCCTGCAGACAGAGCAAAAAATCTATATTCTATTGCAAGGGGCATTTCGGCCTCAATACAGAGCAGAAAGAAACAAATTAAAATTCTAAGTTTAAGCCTTGGATATATAAAACACTCTAGTATTTTTATTTGAATTTATTGGACTCGTTATTAAAGAGATATTGATTTATTTCTGAAATAGGTCGAGATTAAAAACAAGGACAGAAATAACAAGATTCAAGGTCATGCAAGATTCATCAAGAAAGAGGAACCTCAAGGTAAAGGTTTATATAAATCATGAATTTTCTGATAGTCTAAACATGTTTTCATCATTATCAAATAAAAATTTGCTCATGTTCAGGCTTAGCTTGCTATAACATTAACAGACATCGTCGAAGAATCGCAAAACTACCAAGAAATCACTCGAATAAGATTTTTGTTTAGCAAAAATCATAACAAACCATAATCAATCATAGAACATGAATTATTTACACAACAACGTAATGTTTAATCATGCTCACCATAAAATACTCTACCCTAGATGTTCAGATTATCTTTCTTTATCAAGAACAAATATAAACCCAATATCAAAAGTCGTTCTTAAATAAACTCTTAAATTATGAGAAAACCCTAACTCTATCCGACTGTTACAAAGGCTGTAAAAAAAATTATATAGTGGACATACCTGAATTTTTTTTCAGAACTTAAAAAACTTTGTCAGCTTTCTGATGCCCCCAAACTGTTCGTTAAAACTTTTTCGAACGAGGAAGATACAAACATTTTGGTGTAGACCTATACTATTCTATTCCGATGGTCACTGATTTCTGCTCAATTTATGAACAGAGCCCAAAATTTCACAGTAGATGCGAAATTTTGTTAGCTTTCCAATGCAATAAACCACTCATTAAAACTTCTCCGGACGATGGAGATACAAACGATTTACTGGTCAGTGTTACGACAATGAAGTTGTACACGATACTTCAAGTACAAGGTTTTGATGATAAACAAATGAATCAACTTCATTTCAGCTAAGGCAATGAAGAAAGATGATAATAATTGAAGAATTCGATGAAGAATCTATAAAGACTAGTGTGCAAATATAAAATTCATTAAATGTCTTAGATTCTTGTAAGAGCCTTACTTAGAGTGCATATTTTGATTGCATTTCACCTAAAAAGTCTTTAAAAAAACTTTTCTAAAAGAACCCTTCATGAAAATCATTTTAGAAAACTTTTTACTTAATTTTTCATGTTTATTAGTCGACCAACAGACTCACTAGTCGACCAACTTTTTCGTGCCAATTTTCCAAAGTAAAAACGTCAAATTTCTGAATTACTCGACTGAAGGTTTTATCAGCCGACCAGACAGAATGTCTATTTTCTGGAAACTTTAGCAGCAGTCGACTGAAGGTTTTATCAGTCGACCGGACATAATGTATGTTTTCAGAAAAATTTAGCAGCAATCGACTGGAAGATTTTTCAGTTTACTGATAATATTATCAGTCGACTAACTTTATCTTTAGTCGACTAAGTTTCAAAACTTAAGATTTTCAAATGGTTATGATAAACACATTAGTCGACCAACAATAACTGTCAGTCTGCTAATATTTGATTTCAGTCGACTAACTATTGTTCTAGTTGACTAATTTTGCCATTTTCTGTAACTTTTAAAAGGCGTATCTTTTCAAATTTCAAACATTTTGATCGTTAAAAATGGACTGTTTTGACACCCTTTCATACCCTCAACGTATAGAATCTTTCAACTATAAATATGAGTGCATTCCACACTCAAAAACATTGAATCCAATTGAATTACATTGAATTACAAAGATCAAATTCTTTGTTTTTCACTCCTATTCATTCAAGTATTTGTTTTCTCGCTCACTTGATATTTTCACTCCAGTTTTTCACTCAAATTCTTTTGAGAGACGGTGAAATTGTGAGTTGAGTATTTTAACAACCTCAAAAGCCAACTGCATTCCATTTGCATTCATAAGAAGGGCTCGTAGGTTGATTGTAAGTTGATTATTTCATTTTTCTATAAAAGGAAATGACTGCTTGGTTTAAAGGAGTTGTTTGCTTTCAGTAGGATTGTTACTGAAAGTGGGACCGGATTTGGTTTGTATGTTCTTGTGATTACACAAGGTTGATAGTGAAAATCTCAAGCGGGTTTTACTTGGGGACTGGATGTAGGTCTCTAGGATAAATTCTTGTGTTCTTTGTGTGATTGCTTTGCGAATCTCAAAATCCTTCAAAATTCCAAAGACGATATTTAAAAGCGCTATTCACCCCCTCTAGTGCTCGTTGGCTCGATCCTATAACACTTTTATTTGGCATCAGAGCAAGGTTTGCTATATTTTGATCTTACCATCATATAGCATGGCAACAACATCTTCTCAACACAAAGAAGGATGCTCCTCTGTTTGTCCTCTTCTTTTTGACAGAACAAACTATGGATATTGGAAAGTAAGAATGACAATATTCCTACAATTCATGAATCTCAAAATTTGGAGAGTTATTTTAGAAAAGTACCAAACACCATCAACAAATTGCAGCCTATGGACCGATGAAGAAAAGAAGACTGCTTCACTCAATGCCAAAGCTATGAATGTGTTGTATTGTGTCGTTGACAAGGTAGAGTTTAATCACATCTCTCAATATTCCACAGCAAATGAAATATGACATACTCTTCTCATTACTCATGAAGGTATATCAAAGGTAAATGAATCTAAGATTGCTTCTTTAGTTCATAAATTTGAATTGTTTAAAATGAAGCAAAATGAGTCGATATCAAACATGGTAATAAGGATGATCAATATTACTAACACTCTAAAATCTCTTGGAAACAAATATTCACAAGTGAATTTAGTCAGAAGAATCCTAAGGCGCTAACTCCTGAATGGGAGAGAAAAATCACAGCAATAGAGGAAACAAATGATTTAAACACCGTTTCTCTTGAAGATTTGGTTGGTAACTTAATGGCATATGAAGTTCAACTTCATGATAGACAAGAAAAAGAACTCAAGAAGAAATCTATTGCTTTCAAGGTCACTTCTGACTCTAAAGATTAAGAAGAAAATAAAGGTATTGCCCTCATCACTAAGCAATTCAAAAGATTCATCAAAAAAGAAAGATTTCAAAGGAAGGTAAAGAAAACTGATTCTTCTAATCCTAATGAAGTCAAGTGCTTTAACTGCAAAACGGCAGGACACATCAAGAAAGATTGTCCTCTTCTTAAAATCAAGCCCAAGGACCAATTCAAGAAGAAAAAGGCATTTCAAGCAAGTTGGGATGATAGTGACTCCTCTTCCGATGAAGAATTAAATGAAGAAGTCACCAATATGTGCTTTGTAGCACACGAAGACTCGGTAAGTCAATTTGAGTATGATGATTTATTAGAAGCATTTAATGATTTATATGCTAAATTTAAGAGTCTAAGTTCTAAAAACTGAAAATTCAACTCTTGACTCTCAAAACAAAGTGTTACTTCAAGAGATAGAAGATCTCAAGAAGGAAATTTCTTGTCAAGCATTTGAGATAAAAGAAATTGGAATTAGAACCAATCTCTTACAAGAAAAAATAACAAGTCTAAAAGAAAAATCAAATGATCTTCTTTCTATAGTGACCAAATTCACTAATGGACAAGAAAATCTAGAAAGACTTCTTGGTTCTCAAAGATGCTTGGTTAATAAAACCGGATTGAGATATAATTTCTTTGATACTCAAAATAGACCAAACTATGTGGTGAAGAATCAAAGACAAAATTCTTAATCATTGATTCAAAGAACTCAATTTTCTAGTCATAATAGAAATGTATCTAATCATGGTACTGATAAAGCTTATAAGCCTAGACATGATTACTCTAGAAATGCTAAATCTTTTTATAGCAAGAATATTTATTCTTAAAGAAAACCAAAATCCAAATGGATATGGGTTCTTAAGACTAACTCTCATGGACCCCAAAATAGAAAGGGGTCAAATGCTCTGTCTTCCAATTTTGTAGGTATACAAAATAAGGAGCAAATTGATCTTGGACAGTGGTTGTTCCAAACATATGATTGAAAGGCCGAAGTTATTTTCCACCCTCTAAAGTAAGCATGGAGGAATCGTCACCTTTGGTGACAATAACAAGGGAAAAATAATCGGTATTGGTAACAACAGTAATCCAAAATTTCTCTTGATAGAAAATATTCTTTTAGTAGATGGTTTAATGCATAATTTATTATTCATTAGTGAATTATATGATAAAGGTTTTCTCGTTTCTTTTAAACATGATTTATGCTTAATTTCTGATTTTCAATCTAAAAATATCATTTTTAAAGGTAAAAGAAGGAATAATGTGTATGAACTTTATCTAGATGAGTTACCCACTTTTAATGAAAAATGTCTTATTGTTTCAAATGAAATTCAATGGTTATGGCACAAGAGACTTGGACATGTTAACTTTAAATTAATTTTTAAGTTATCCAAGAATGATCTTGTTAGAGGCCTACCTAGAATACCATATAAGAAGAACCACTTATGTGATGCTTGCCAAATGGGTAAACAAATCAAGAGTTCTTTCAAAGCAAAAAATATAATTTCAACAAAGCGTCCTCTTGAACTTTTACATTTAGATCTATTTGGACCATCTAGAATTCAAAGATTGAATGATAGCAAGTATGTTTTTGTTATAGTAGATGATTATTCTCGATTTACTTGCGTAATTTTTTTAAAAAGCAAGAATGATGCTTTTTCTAAATTTTCTAAACTTTGTAGAAGAATTACAAATGAAAAATCTACATCTATTATTACCATTCGTAGTGATCATGGTGGTGAATTTGAAAATTAATCTTTTCTAAAGTTTTATGATTTACATAGTATATCTCACAACTTTGCTTTTCCTATAACGGCTCTACAAAATGAAGTTGTTGAAAAAAAGAATAGAACTTTGCAAGAATGTGCTAGAACCATGCTTCAAGATAAAAAATTACCAAAATACTTTTGGGCTGAAGCAATAAATACAACATGTTATGTTTTAAACCGTGTTCTTATTCAACCAATCTTACAAAAAACATGTTTTGAATTGTATTATGATCGTATACCAAAGATCTCATATTTCAAAAATTTTGGTAGTAAATGCTTCTTGTTAAATACCAAAGATAATCTTGATAAGTTTGATTCAAAATCAGATGAAGCAATATTTCTTGAATATTCTTTTAGAAGCAAAGGATATCGTATTTTTAATAAAAGAACATCTTGCATTGAAGAATCTCGACATGTTGCATTTGATGAGAATTGTGAGCATATTATACCTTTAAGCGAAGGAGAAGAAGTCATACTTCAAGGGGAACCTTTGATAGAGAACACTTCTCAAGAAAATATTCTTCTTCCATCGGTTTGGAAAGAAGTTCCTAATCATCCACATGAGCAAATTATTGGAGAAATAAAGAGTGGTGTCCAAACTAGAAGTCAATTGCAATATATTGCTTTCATATCTAAAATAGAACCAAAGAATATCAATGAGGCTTGTGATGATGAATTTTGCCTTTTGGCCATGTCTGAAGAACTAGGCATTTGCTCATTGTTAGACTTAAAAATTTTTTAAATTTTTTTGTTTTACTTGAAAATTTTTAAGACTAACATTTTTCTTGAACTTTGTTTACTGTTATTGCTTTGATAAAACAATATTACTTTACATGAACTTTGTTAATTTCTGGGTTGTAATATTTTGAACTTGAATTTGTATTTTGCTTATGCTATGACTGCACTTACTCATTTTGATTATGACAAAGGGGGAGAAAAAGACCAACATGAAGTAAATTGCAAAAACATGGAAATTGCATGTGAAAGCATTGAAAATTGCAATGCATGAAGTAATAATGGAAATGCAAAACAATCAATATGTGATATATGTGCTTTGATTGTGCTAACTTCTTATGTTTTGCAGCATATTGATAGGGGGAGTAAAATCTCCATTTATGCATCTAAATGCTCCATCTTTGACTAGTTTGTCATCATAAAAAAGGGAGAGATTGTTACAACAATGAAGCCATACACAATACTTCAAGTACAAGGTTTTGATGATGAACAAGTGAATCAATTGCATTTCAGCTAAGGCAATGAAGAAAGATGGCAAGAATTGAAGAATTCGATGAAGAATCTATAAAGACTAGTGTGCAAATGTAAAATTCATTAAATGTCTTAGATTCTTGTAAGAGTCTTACTTAGAGTGCATATTTTGATTACATTTTACCTAAAAAGTCTTTAGAAAAACTTTTTTAAAAGAACCCTTCATGAAAATCATTTTAGAAAACTCTTTACTTAAATTTTTCATGTTTATTAGTCGACCAACAGACTCATCAGTCGACCAACTTTTTCGTGCCAATTTTCCAAAGCAAAAACGTCAAATTTCTGAATTAGTCGACTGAAGGTTTTATCAGTCGACCAAACAGAATGTCTGTTTTCTAAAAACTTTAGCAGCAGTCGACTGAAGGTTTTATCAGTCAACCAGATAGAACGTGTGTTTTCAGAAAAATTTAGCAGCAGTCGACTGGAAGATTTTTTAGTCTACTGATGATATTATCAGTCAACTAAGTTTCAAAACTTCATATTTTTAAACAGCTATGATAAACACATTAGTCGACTGACGATAATTGTCAGTCTGCTAATATTTGATTTCAGTCGACTAACTACTATTCTAGTTGACTAATTTTGCCATTTTCTGTAACTTTTAAAAGGCGTATCTTTTCATTTTTCAAACGTTTTGATCATTCAAAATGGATTGTTTTGACACCCTTTCATACCCTCAACGTATAGAATCTTTCAACTATAAATATGAGTGCATTCCACACTCAAAAACATTGAATCCAATTGAATTACATTGAATTATAAAGATCAAATTCTTTGTTTTTCACTCCTATTCATTCAAGTATTTGTTTTCTCGCTCACTTGATATTTTCACTCCAGTTTTTCACTCAAATTCTTTTAAGAGACAGTGAAATCGTGAGTTGAGTATTTTAACAACCTCAAAAGCCAACTGCATTCCATTTGTATTCATAAGAAGGGCTCGTAGGTGGATTGTAAGTTGATTATTTCATTTTTCTATAAAAGGAAATGACTGCTTGGTTTAAAGGAGTTGTTCGCTTTCAGTAGGATTGTTACTAAAAGTGGGACCGAATTTGGTTTGTATGTTCTTGTGATTACACAAGGTTGATAGTGGAAATCTCAAGCGAGTTTTGTTTGGGGACTGGATGTAGGTCTGGAAGACTGAACCAGGAAAAATTCTTGTGTTCTTTGTGTGATTGCTTTGCGAATCTCAAAATCCTTCAAAATTCCAAAGAAGATATTTAAAAGCACTATTCACCCCCCCTCTAGTGCTCGTTGCCTCGATCCTATAGCACTTTCAATCAGGTGTTAGGCTAGAAAATGAAAAATAAAACATTTTCTAAAGAACCCAAATTGAAAAACTCAAATTTTCTCAGAAAAACGACCATAGAAATTTATAAATTTTTTTACAAAATATTAATATTATTCTAATCTACCAACCCAAAACAAAATATTCAAAAAAACAATCAGCTACCATGGATCTTTTACCATTTTTACAATTTTAGTTTCTGAAGAAACCAGTTTGATGAAAAATAATTTTTCTTATAGTTTTCTTTTGGAAACCCCTTCCAAATACATGATCTGACAATCCTATGTCAAACCCACATGTGGGAGGTATGATCTAGGGTCTGTACTCATGAAAAATCAAAGGTATTCATACCCACAATTTTTGGTTTACGTGTAGAGTATAGAACGCCCTACCTTAATGACGAAAATCAATTATGAGAGAATAAATGACTCTCCTCGCACAAACCGGCCATTATACGCCAACGAAAGCCTTACTCAAGACCTTTCCAAGCTTCCTCAATGTACCTGAAAGCCTCTTATGCTGGACTACATTGAAAAGACCCAACATTGAAGTGTAGGGAAGAAGAATAAGGGAGATAGGTTTTTGAGGGAGAGAGAAACAAGGTAACCTTGTTAATCCTTCTCATGAGGGCTTCTATTTATAGATGAGCTTAGATAAAATCTCATCTCTAATATAAGAAGTTAATATTTATTAATTTCTTTTATTAATAAAATAAAATAAATAAATTATAAGACCTAATTAATTAAATTTCGAAATTACTTAAGCTATAAAAAAAAGTAGGAACTTTTTATCTTGGCTTGGACTTTAGTGACATGGTAACCTTTTGTGAGGCCTACGGACCCAAAGACTCATCAAAATTCGACGTTTAAATAGTCAATTTGATAGCTCTTAAAACATAGATCATCGTGGTGGTCGTAGATTTAATCATACACTTATAAATTGGAAAGAAAATTTAGTCGATATAAAAAATGCTAATTTTTGACATGTAATTAGGCATGAACTTTGATCGATAATAAAATGCTAAAATCAACACCAATTTGGTCATGCAGATAGTCGATTTTGATGCCCTTAAAATGAAGAATGTTAAGGTCAACTCTGATTTAATAGATGAGCCACTGATTGGTCAAAATTTCTATCGAAATAATAATGACATCTGATACTATTGGCCCAATCCAATGAAATTAGATCCAAATCCAAAATTCATAGTCTGAAATCATTTACTTTCTTGTTCAGTCCACATTATTTAATTTTTTTCAATTATTCTTGAAATAATATTCATAACTTGAGACAAAGGTTCATAATTAATCGAAATCAAGAAAATCAAGAATATAAAAAAATCAAGAAAATCAAGAATTAAAAAAAAACAAAAATTTCAAAAAAATCAAGAGTATCAAGAAAATCAAGAATTCACGATTATAGTTATGAATACACTAATCGTTCATCATTTATTCATTTTAATTATCAAAGAAAAATCTCGGGTTTTACAGTCCTCTACGAGGATCATGAAGGGCTTGGAATTGCTCTTGCTGAGGTTGGAAGACACCCCAGCCATGAGCAAAGATGAAAAGTTTATGGTGCGGGCGATGATGACCTGCTTGAATATGGGGTTATACTGGGGTTCCATAAACAAAGAATGCTCGATGTTGATGGAGCAGAAGACTGTTGTCTAAGTGATTGGATGTGCTTTAAGGAATAAGACTTAGCATGATAAAGGTTATGGCGATGGTGAATGAAAATCAGAACAAGTTGAGTAGGGTGAAAAAAATAAGTAGACCAATGATAAGTACAAAGGAAAACTTGCATATTAGTTAAGACTGTGTTCTTACCTGCACCGACATTATCGATGACGACAATGGTTTGGGTGGAAGAGAATGTTATGGACTGAGCCTTCAGAATAGGGCATATGAAGTGCAAAGCTTTACTGAGTGAAAAATGCATTGAGTGTAGGAATACGCAGTATGCGTTGGCTTGATCGGTAACGTGCAGTGATAGCATGACACACTATAGGCAATGATATCATCATTAGTGCATTGTTGTGTGGCGACACATACATGGAACATTGTTTGGTTAAGCAGTGTCAGCGAATCAGAGGATGTTGCCTTTGGATATTTGGTTAAGGACCTCTCGGCTTGCAAGAGTTTCTCACGTGTAGTGTTTGGATGCATAGAGGTGCGTATGGGTTAGGGCTAATTTCTCCTAGAAATCACCTTAGGTGATTCCAACCGAGTATGGTAACTCGAGACTAGGTGAGTGAATGCCTAGGCATCGATGAATGAGTCTGGGTGGTGCTCTTTACTATGGTGTTCAACAATCAAATGGTCTTCCGACTAGGGGCCGCAAGGTCTTATTCCTTCAATTGCGAGGTTTTGTTATACCTTGCACATGGAGTCATAATACAATCTATGACACACAAAGCTAAGGTAAGTTTGTTCCTTTTTTTAAGTGATAGCTGGTATGGGATGGCTATGCACGAAGTGGCATGGGCCAATTATAATACACATTCAGAGATGCACTTGATCAGCTTCCGCTAGGCAGCTGCTCACGAGGTGATGCGCAGAGCGAATGAAATGATTCAGCACATGGAAAAGTGTTGGTGCACAATCTTTGGTCGTTAGACTGGGCAGTCTGGAGCATCACAGGTTTGTAAAAAATTCTATACCTATGACACATATCGTGTACCATGTTATATATTCCATCACCACCGCACGTCTCACACACATCTCACAGTGGGGATTGAACATGATTGATATTTGGTTATATACAATATGACTAACTTCTTTCATTGTTTGGGGTTAAAAATCTTTTGATTTTTCAACTGTCACATGGACAACACTATGTCACATTTGGATTAGAGGTGGACACTAGGTCGGGCAGCCAGTGGGCCAGCCCAACCCATCCTGACTATATATATAACCTACTAAATGAAACATGACAATGGTTTTTCAGGATTTTTTTTCAAAATTCTGACTCTATAGATGTGTTCAACACTATTGATTTACTAAAAATCAACACTTGGAGCATGCATTTTGAATAGAAAAAATGGTATTTGGAGCCTAAAAAAATTATGAAAATTTAAGGTTGCTAATTTTTGAAACCTTATAAAAACGTATCAATGCATCATAATCAAATGTTTCGAAAATTGATTCCTATAAAAACAAACATCGATACGGTCAGAATTTTGAAAAAACACCAGAAATTCATGAAAATCCAATAGCATGTGAAAAATGAAAACCTATAAAAAAACAAAACCCACTAAATAAAACATGTTATTGGATTCTCATGAATTTTTGGTGTTTTTTTCAAAATTCTGACTGTATCGATATGTTTGTTTTTATAGGAATCACTTCTTGAAACATGTGATTCTGTTGCATTGATAGGTTTTTATAAGGTTTCAAAAATCAACAATCTATAATTTTTATAAATTTTTAAGACTCCATATACCATGTTTTTCATCCAAAATGCATTATCCAAGTGTTGATTTCTAGTAAACCAATCTTGCTGAACACATCTATGGGGCCAGAATTTTGAAAAAGATAGTGGAAATCCACTATCATATTTCATTTAGTAGGTTTTGTATTTTTATGTTTTCATTTTCTTATATATACATGTGTGTGAACTTTTATGTATATATAAATAAATAAATAATATAAAGATATATATAATATATAATTATATATTAATATACATATATATTCAGCCCGACCTAGTCTGTTTAGGCCCATGAGATTAATTGGTGGGCCGTGTCTGGGGTTTTCCTAAGGGGATGGTCCAAGCCATTCATGAGCAGGCCAAGCCAGCCCATTGTCCACCCCAAGTTTGGATGACACACACACAAAAAAACTAGGTTTCCCAAAGACCTAGTTTGCTATAAAACCTAGTATTTGGCCAAAAACCAAGTTTTATTGGTGTTTGGATGACATAAAATGTGAAAAACTAGGTTTTAGGTTTTCAAAATTTTAAAAACTAAAACAAATAGAAAAAACAATGGTAGGTTATATTTTGGCTAGACATAAACAAAAAAATAGTTGGATAGCACTAAGTTGGCCTCCTCCTCGTTGGTTCTTCAACAAAGGTGCATAAAATGTCATAAAGTTTGTTGCTCTATAAAGGAGTGCAAAAATATCTATGTCGGATCCTATAAAGTAGGCACTTGAGTGTAAAACACAAACAATGATAGTATTTTGCAAATAAGTGGCAAATTTGGCAGCCTTTTGTAAATACTGAAATTTGGTAAAAAAAAAGCTTATTGTACATAATCAGTTATCACAAAGTTGTAACTTGTAAGGTCATATGCAAACATATATACAACTATACAAGGTATGCACAAATTTTACAACCCCTCCCCCCGATGTTGCATTCTTCCTTGGCAAAGTGCTACAAGTTCACACACTGCGCGTCCCCTGGCCTTCTTCCACCCTCGAAGCACGCCACATAGACATCACTACTGCATGCCACTCTTTCCTTCCTCTTTCTCTCTAACTGCTCCAGGCACACCAGACATAGCTCCTCTTCTTCCTCACACGACCGATCTTTGGCAGTGGCACCACCATCAGTGATGGTGGAGGGATGGACGAGATCAATATTATTAGAGCTGAAGATCTATTGAAACCTCGAGCGGAACCTCGACCCGACAAAGGTGGTGATGTCGAAATAAGCGGTGAGGAGGTGGCAAACATCAGCCTCATGGAGCATCCTACATTGAAGCAGGGGATCAGGTGGGGAGAGGCAGAGGACTTAGAGACTGTAAAACCTGTAAATTTTGACAATTTTAAATAAATAAAGTGAACATTTTTATCCTTAAGTTAGAAATGTGTTTCTAACTTTTAAATCAATTATTGATAAATTACATGTTCATTTGCTCATTTATGGCCAATAAGGGCATAATTGACATTTTTAGAATTATTTCAGACAATTAACTATTAAAAATAGTTAATTTATAATTAAAACCATATATTTTAAGTGTGTTTATGACTTATCAAGTGTTTTCAAAGTGTTTTGAATCTAACTAGATGTATTTAAGTAGCTTGCAAGTGAATTTTTATCAAAAGAGTATTTTGGTCAAAAATAATTTAAGCATATATTTTATTTCAAAATAATAATTTAATCGACTTGCTAAAACAATAATTATGAGAGTTAGAATAATTTGTTTTGTTTTATCAAGTTTAGAATTTTGCTTATTAAAAAAGTAGTTTTTTTTAATAGACTTGTAGTCTATATGGTTTTTAACCCAATGGGTTGACCCAAATTAAGGTTTTTATGGATTTTTAAATAAGGAGATTCATAATTATTTATATTTTGTAAATTTGAAATCAAATACATATATAAAATCTTATAATTTTATTTTTTTAATATTTGATTTAATATATAACCTAATTTAGGGTTTTGATATGAATCAAATCCAAACCTGATTTGGACCCGGTTTGGAATGGGCGCACAAGGGGATTAGCGATGAGCCATGTGGGGCTTATTAGGGCACCAATCCCTCTTAATCTTCTTCCTTTCTCAAACCAAATAGTCGACACCCTCTTTTCTATCACTCTTTTGGGTTTTGAAAGAAAACCTATCTTCTTTCTCTTCTCACCCTAGCCGACCAACATTGGGATTCATGCCATAAGATTTTTGGAGATTGAAGCCACCCACGAACACCAATGACGCCTAGGTGAGTTCCTTTCTCCCTCATATCCTTCTTATTCACCTATTTCTTCTCTATTTTTGGGTTTTTTTCTAGCTAATTTAAAATAGAGTTTCTTGGGATTTATGCTCATTCTTGGGCTTGGAAATTGTGTCCCAGTAGATTGACGCCATCTCCTTCAACAACATTATCATGGATTTTATTTTCTCCCTCTTCTTCTTCGATTCCCCCTCTTTTGGATTGATTTCCCCAAAGAAATCAATGTCACATTGGGAATCATGCCTCGGAAAGAGTGTAACAACATTTGATGCACCTTGATTTGTGTGCAGACTATGGAGAATGCCCAGCCATAGTCATTCAGCCCTTTTGTTGCCATTGTTGAGGTTGTTCGGGTCGATTGTGAGAAACTCACCCTACCTAATCTCCATTTGGTATTGTTTTGGGTGCAAAGACATATTCTGGCACCACCTTGGTTTGCGTGTAGTGCTATAGCATTCCCTGTCAGCGAGAGCATCCCAGCTGAACACGTTTTTGCTGTTTTCTCTTGGTGTTGCACGTGCACACCAAGTGTTCAGTGAATTGCTAAACAAGCGATTTGTTGCATATTTAGGGAAACCTCTCAAATTTTCGGGTTTCGCCACACGTATATACCAGATCTACGAGGGTAGGAACCCTTTACTAAATTTTTAGAATCCTTATCTAGGTTGTTTTGTCGCAATCTAGTGTATTTTAGCATTAAGTTAGTTGATGTGTGTAGTGTAGTATCATGTCAGCAAATTAGGTTTTTGATATGCTTAATTTGAAAATCTTATTAGAATCTAATAAATTAACATAATAACCATATGATTAGAGTTGTTTAATTAGTATAATTAATTATGTTTAGCATGTTATAAATTCTGAAAATTCAATCTATGCCTTAGGAATTATGCCGCATGCTAAGTGTTTGGTAAAATGACTAAGAGAGAGAAATTTCTGGATTTGGAAGCAATTTTAAACGGGTTTCAAAATCAGTTTTTAAATATTGATTGTGTATTTAAACTCAATTTTGAAGTGGTTTACATCACAATTTTAGTTTGGCGTCAATGCTCATGTATTGTTTATGTTCACAATTGAGTATGATAAATGCACGTGTTAATTCAATTTTTGATATGTATCAAATGCTTAAATGATTAAACTATGCATATATATGAATTGTCATGCAAGTACCACAAATAACTCAATACTTAAGGCTAAGTATCGCAAGCGGCTAAAAGCCAAAGCGCATTCAAAAGAATGTTATTGCTAGTATCGCAAGTGGCTATAAGCCAAACACATTCAAAAGCATGCAAATGTTATAAAAATCGGGTAAACCACTTGTGGTAAGTAATATTGATGTAATACATTATAAAATTATTAAAATATAGTTCAAAGATCATGCAAAACATGATTTGAATGTATGGAATAGAAGTGTTCTTATGGTGGTACGGAGATCATGCTTGACATGATTTTAGAATAGCAAAATATACAGTGCTTTTGTAGGTACATGTTTGCACGTGTATGATTGAAATAAATGTATGCATACATGACTTAAATGAATGTTTATGCATTATGAATATATGTAAAGCATGTCATGTATGCCATAAATGTATCACACATAGGAGTGTGAAATGAATCATGCATATGAGCATAAATGAAATATGATATGCATCATGCATAAAAACATGTTATGAATGAATCATGCATAAAAACATATGTGAATGAATCATGCATAAAGGCACATGAGTGTTATCCTTTGAGATAATGACACTGGAATGTGTCCTATGATTTTATAAAAGATAACCCTAGGACCACGGGTCCAAATGAGGTGCTGGTGAAATCAGGCTCTCAAAGATGACTGAGTCTATCCTGGTCTCATGTCTTCCTTGGAGAAGGAAAGACAATACAAACCTCGTAGGGTATTATAATGTTGGAGGACTACATGTGCCTTATCCCCTTTCCACAGAGGTTATGGGGACAAGCCTACTCGGGGATTCACAGGGTAGGGCCAAAAACTCTGCAGAGTAAAGGAAGACGTTCTCTTTATTTTTTGCTCGAGCGATGTACGTGAGCATAGGCCTATATAAGGACTTCGTGTTCATCTTCCAATCGTTGTATTGTAGGATTGACCCCATGGGATAAACTCAATTAAGCTATACGAGAGAAAAATAAAATACATAGCATAATAAATACTTCTATGATTATTTTTGGGCTATACCCTCTATTGCACTAGATGAGTTTAAAATAATCAAGAGAAACAATGCATTAGATTTGTAGAATCACTTTTATCATGTGCATAAACATATAGATTTGGACATGTAGAACTTCTAATGTTTATATATATCATTGCATATGAGTATACATGTAAATAAAAAAGACATGTATAGGGTCATGTGATTGACCTAATGATTCAAGTCTTGGACTTGATAGAAATGCATGTGATATGCATGTGTGTGTGAGACATACAGGAAAGGTCGAGAGAAAAGACCTATTCCTATTTGATAAAAATGCAAAAGTGCATAATGGTCAAGAGAATTGACCTATTAATTACAAAAATATAATAATGCATATCGTGGTCATGAGATGGACATGTTTATAATTTTTTTGAGAGAATGAATGTGAATGTTGTAATTGCCATAGATTGGTTTGTCTTATAGACTTAAAAAACATGTATGTATAAAATACACTGGAATGATCAAATTAGATTTTGACCTGTTTGTCATATATAATTTATAAATGCACATGCTATGAGTGTGAAAAACTCGTATGTCTTGACTTGTTTGAGAAGCATATGTATGTGTTTCATGATGGATATGATCAATGAAATTTGACCTATTTACTTTATTCAATTACATGCAAAATTGCTTGATTGTTTGTTCATTTATGCAAAATGATTGACATGAGAACGAATGAATA
This sequence comes from Nuphar pumila, assembly GCF_984573655.1. NCBI lineage: Eukaryota > Viridiplantae > Streptophyta > Magnoliopsida > Nymphaeales > Nymphaeaceae > Nuphar > Nuphar pumila. The sequence continues at coordinate 87,774,783 of NC_143257.1, read as the reverse complement.
TATGAATATCATGGTTACAAATGAATGTATGAATGCCATGGTTATGAATGAATAAATGAATGTCATGAAAATGAATGAATGAATGTAATATGAGTGAATGTTATTGATGTGGATTCCCTTGACACACGCTTTATAAATGATGAGAATCACACTATAGTTGTACCATTACAAACTTGATTTGTATTTTTAAGTTTGGTTTTGAGTTTTGTATGAGCACATTGTTAATTTCCAACATTATGGATATCATCCGAAAGGAATAAAATGAAGGTTAGTGATGCATCTTTTTCAATAGAGTATTTTTTAAGACATATTTACAATAAAAATATTTGTGTAAACTGTGCATCAAATCATGAAAAAATGGTTCACGCTAGTGGTGAAGTTCGGGTCGAACTCAGAAAATGAGGTAAGTACTTTTGTACTCCACACATAACTACTTTAGTTGCCTTGAAAATAAAAATTAATTAACTAAATAAAAGAATGAGTACTGCCCTCTGCGAAGGACTTACAAAGAATAATTAATGGTTTTATTACAGACCCAATGAATTAAATATAGAAAATAAAATAAATCTTAAGCTAAAAAAAAGAAAAGATTTTCAGTGCTTTGAGCTTTTAGTCCCTTTTTATCTTCACTGCTTCCCTCCTTTGTTTCTTCATCATTGGTTTTTAGTTTTTTTGTAGAAGGGCGCCCTTAGAGGCCTGAAGGGCCTTTTCAGAGGACTTTTTGGGGATCTCAGAGGACTCTTTTAGGGTACTTTTGAGGGCCCACTGCACGTCTGAACGCTTTTCTGTAAGAATAAAAAGACAAAATACAAAATAAAACACAAAAACTCACAGAAATTCAATGTTAGTTTCAGTTAAAAATCATAAAAACATGGAATAAACTAACATGAAATACTAATAACATGTAACTAACCACTACACTAAAAGACAAAATAGTAAAACAAACTATTAACAAACAAGAACTAATTAATGAATTAAATAATAACTTAAAACACTAAATGACAAAAGAAGTTAACTAACTAACAAGAATGAAATCAACTAACATAAAAAACTATACCAACCGAATTTACACAGAAATTTTAATTAACTGAATAATAAAGCAAATGACAAACTACTTCTATCTAACAAAAGTCAATAATTGACATAAATGCAAATAATAACAATCGGCTAATGTGACTTAACTAAATTACATTAACTAATTAATTTCTAATGATTCTAATAACATAAAACTAAACCTATACTAATTTAATTACTAAAAAAAAAATTTAACATTAAACTAAAATTAACTAATTAAAAGAAAATTACTAGTACCTAAATTGGCTAAAACGATTTCTACCTAAAACTGATACTTAATTAATTGACAACTAAAGTGTAATTTAAGTACAAAAAACAAAAAATCTGGAATTGAAAATATACTTAACTGATTGTTGAAAATAATAAATAATTCTAACTACTTGACTGAATAAAAAAATATATAAATAAACTAATTAACTATTTCTATCTACCAATTTCTACTATAATGAAATAACTAATTCAAATTAATTAAAACTAAACTAACTAATCTAACATGTTGAAAGCAATGAAAGACATGATTAAATACATAAATAAACAAACTTATAAATGAAAACATGCAACACTACAAGAAAATTGTTAATTAGCGACGGAAATTTGCGACTGATTTTTTCTGTTGCTAATTAGCGACAGATTAGCTAGAGAAACAATCTGTCGCTAATTCACGACAGATTAGCGAGGAAACAACTTTTATCGCTAATCCATCGCTACTTAGCGACTGCAATTTTTTGTCGCTAATTCTTATTACAAGAACACCATTTTAGCGATGGATTTAGAGAGGGAACTCTGTCGTCGCTAATCCGTCGCTAATTAGCGACGGCTTAGCGACAAAATATATTCCGTCGCTTTTTTGGTATTTTGATTTACGACGGCTTAGCGACAGAATAATTCCGTCGCTAAGCCGTCGCTAAATGTCGCGTAAATCCCTAATCCCATCCCTCTTTCTCTTTTTCCTGTTTCGCTGTCTTGCGCCCGCCCGCCGCCCTCTCCCTCCCGCCGCCCGTGGGCTCTCTCCACCGCCCGCCTGCCGCCCTCTCCCTCCCGTCGCCTGTCGGCTCTCGCCACCGCCTGGCTGCCGCCGCTCGCCAGCCGCCGCTCCCCGTCCACCGCTCTCCAGCCGCCGCTCCCCGTCCACCGCTCTCCAGCCGCCGCTTGCCAGTCGTCCACCGCTCGCCAGTTGCCGCTCACCAGCCGTCCACCGCTCGCCAGCCGCCACTCCTCGTCAGCCTCCCGCCACCGCCCGACGACGCGCAGGTAATCATTTCCGGTACGGTAAGTCATCTTCATTCTTCTTCTTATTCTTCTCCCGCCCCTTTTAGTTTTTCCGGCAGGGGGTCGGCCCCCCTGCCTCGTTAGTTCCACAGAGCCTGGTGCCAACATTCCCTTTTGTTTCCACAATTAGGAATTTGAATTTTCAGATGAGCCCGTTCCTACTGGATGGTGTTGAATCGAAAAACATGATCATTGTACTGGCATTTACCTTTTACACCGGTGACTTTGATCCTTTGTTGATTTTTTAGAGTGATTAAGGTGTGCTAAAATTATCTTGAATTCCTACTTTGCCAAACATCATTAAGAACGATTGGATTTCATGTCGAATAGATATTCTCTAAAAGCAGAACAACCCATCCATGGTGGTCAGATGCCATTCATTCAGAACTGATCCATGGTTGTTGTTTTTTTCCATATTTTACACGAGGAAGCTGCAGTCTTGGGTCTGGAGATGGTCGCTTTCTCGGGGCCATAAAACGCCATGGCTAGTACCCTTGACCCCATGGCCTATGCTGGGTTCGGCTTATGCAAAGGAGATAATGGCCACAGGAATTGAATCCAAACTGCCTGTCTAGCAGCTGGTTCCGTTCCAACTCCGCTAACCGCTAGGGTCATTGGCTGTTGATTCATACAATGATGGCATCCATATCGCTGAACTGCCTTTCTTGAGCTTCAAAGAATTTTGTTGAGCTTTGGCTGAGAACCAAACAACTCATCCATGGTGGTTGGATGACATTCATTGCATTAAGGAATGACAGCTGAGGGGTATCCTGGCGGTATCATAAAGAGGGCCTCGTTAACAACTAGGCCCATGCACCCTTGTGCTCTAGGCATGCCAGGCAAACTTGCATAAGAACTTGTAGCACAGGAAGCCTTCTAATCTTTTTCCCCGTTTCCCTCCTTTTTTGAGGACTTCTTTTTACGTCCAACACTCGGGTGACTTCACGTTACGCTTCCAATTCTTTCATTCAAACATGGTTACTATACAATATTCAATCAGTCAAACCTTACAAGATGGATCCATTTACTACATGATTTCTATATCAAAGCAAAAGCAACAAAAAGCTTATGTTTCCACACCAAGCCACTGACCGTTCTCTTCCAGAAATGGTCTTTAATATCATTTAATAGTTGAGAACATGTAAATAAAGCTAACAAAACATCTCAACTATATACATATATATCATGAAACATTAAATATTTCAAAAATAAACTATATCAGTTATATATTATGGAGAGAAGATGGCCAAACACATCACAAATATGATATATAAAAAATATTTAATAAGACAATTTAACATTTTAAAAAAATCATTAATTTTTCAAACACAATAGTCACCACATTGAATAAATGATTTAATTACAGAATAAATAAACAAACTACAATACACTAAAACACACACAAAAGAACCTAAAAATACCCATCAATACTCACCACATTGAAAACATCTCTTGTCTACCTACAATGATACTCAAAATAAGTGTATAAGCTACTAGAACAAGAGTATAATTATAATGTCACTTATGAGCTAAACAAAACACACAAAAACATGACTATTATAATGTTAATCTTTTAGTTTTTCATTCTTGTAAAAGTTCTGTTTAGTCTTTTTGCTTCCTTTGCATAAGTGTTTGTGTTTCCCTAATTAGCTTCAATATTCATTGCAGTACATTACTTGCACACTTTATTTCATCGCATTTCATCATTAGATATATCATCATCAGTTTAGTTATTTTTTGCATTGCATAAGTGTTTGTGTTTCCCTAATTAGCTTCAATATTCATTTTAACATACTATTTTTTGCAGATTTCTCAACGGAACTCACTTGTGCCCCGCCACCCGTGGTAAGTAAGTGACAAAAACAATGCAAATCGGGTAAATATTCGTGGTGAGTAAGTGATGCAAGCGTATCATATGTTATTTAATTTATTGAATGTAACACTTTATTGTTCACACACTCACTTAGTTGTTGATATCTAGGACTGCTTTGTTGGAGTTCGGAGATCATGCTGAGCATGATTTTAATGTATGAATATGGAAGTGTTCTTATTTTTGCAGTACGGAGTCCATGCTAGGCATGGTAGTAGTTAGTGAGATATTGAAGTGTGTTTGCTGCAGGTACATGTTTGACATTTGTTTGATATAAATTATTTCGATGTATTGCAATGTTTGATGTGATAGTATCCATGCTTACATGTAGTTACTTTCAATTTGATTATGTCTTCCATGTGAAATTGTATACTGAAAGCATGCTTCAAATGAATGTATCGTGTCATGAATAGTTTGCACATGAAAATATTAAGTTATCAATGCATGCATCATAATTCTTGTGATTGTATGACATCATATATTGCATGATAAATTTGATTTTTTCTTCATCATAGCATTCTGATGGTTCTCTTTTAACTGGTTAGGATACTATTCGTAACATTATACGACAAAATGACTGCAAACCGTGAATGGATGTACCGTAGGATAGTGGACAATGAGTTATCGCATGAATATATGGATGGTGTTGACAGTTTCATTGAATTTGCAACGGCAAGTGTCAGTACAGTAGATCCCACGGGTCGGATTAGGTGTCTCTGTAAGATTTGTAAGAATAATCGATTTGTAGAACCTCATGGCGTTAGACATCAGCTATACAGGAAGGGTTTTGTGAGTGATTATCAGAACTGGATGTTTCATGGAGAAGAATTTAGAAACAATTTTGATGCACGAGTGAATGTGGTGCACGATAATCCATATACGAATTTGATATTTGATGCCGCAGGAATAGAACTGGGTTCTGCTATGAGTTCTAGTGATGTAAGAACTGTCGTAGATGAAGAATCACAAAACGATGCAGCTAGTAGATTTTATGATTTACTTAGAGATGCTGATGAGCCACTTTGGAACGGTTGTGAGAGTCACACTATCTTGTCTGCAGTTCTTCAACTAATGAATTTGAAGTCCGAGTATAATTTGAGTCAATCATGTTTTGACCGTTTATGCATGATTGTGAAGAGTATGTTGCCCAAAGATGAGAAATTGTCACAAAATTTCTATCGTGCGAAAGTTATGGTCAACGCTCTAGGTATGAGTTACAAAAAGATTGATGCTTGTCCAAATCACTGCATGTTGTATTTCAAAGAGCAAAAAAACAACATATCATGCCCGTCATGTGGGCATCCTTAGTTCAAGCCAAAGACAAGAGGCAATGGTAGCACGAGATCAAAGGAAGTTTCATACAAGTTGCTCCGCTACTTTCCTATCACTCCTAGATTGCAGCGATTGTATATGTCTTCAAGGACAACTAAACACATGAGATGGCATGCAAATAAAGTTCGACACGATGAAAACAAGATCACGCATCCTGTTGACGCTGAAGCTTGGAAGCACTTTGATCATACTCATCAGAACTTCATAATGGAAGTGCGAAATGTTAGACTCGGTCTATGTACAGATGGATTTAATCCATTTGGGGGTAGATCAACTCCATACTCATGCTGGCCAGTATTTGTAACTCCATACAACCTTCTACCAAGCTTGTGTATGAAACGTCCAAATCTTTTCTTGTCTCTGTTGATCCCTAGTCTGACCTCACCTGGCCAAAATCTTGATGTATATCTAAGGCCATTGATTGATGAACTAAAAGTACTGTGGGTTGATGGTGTTACCACGTATGATGCCCACAAAAAAACAAAATTTCAACATGAAGGCCGCTGTTCTATGGACAATCAGTGACTTCCCTGCATATGGTATGTTATCTGGTTGGAGCACACATGGGAGGTTGGCTTGTCCGTACTGCATGGAGGATTCCAAAGCTTTTAGATTGAGGCATGGAAGGAAGCGGTTTGAGTGCCATCGTCAATTTCTACCCAGCGATCATCCGTTCCGACGTCAAAAGAATGCATTTAAAGCAGGCACAACTGAAACGGAAGGTCCATCCTCAAGATTGTCCGGCATAGAGATTCTAAGAAGATTGTGATACTTTCCAGATGTATTAACAGATGCCCGCAGTCCTACACCCTTCCGTGGATTTGGGAAGGATCACAATTGGACGAAAAAATCTATTTTTTGGGAACTACCGTATTGGCCGACCCTATTGATACGACATAATTTGGATGTGATGCATGTAGAGAAAAATGTGTTTGATAATGTGTTCAATACAGTAATGAATATTAAAGAAAAAACAAAGGATAATCCGAAGGCCCGTATGGATTTAAAATTAATATGTAAAAGACCAGAATTAGAACTCAAAGAGTATAATGGCAAAGTAGTGAAACCAAAGGCGAAGTACGTGCTCAGACCTGATCAAATAAAACATGTATGTCAATGGTTGAGACAACTGAGATTTCCAAATGGATATGTCTCTAACATTGCTCGGGCTGTGAAGATTGACGATGGACAGTTATATGGGTTGAAGAGCCATGATTGTCATATCTTTATGCAACGATTGATACCCCTAGCATTCCATGATATGTTAGACAAACCTATATGGGGGGTATTGTCTGAGTTGAGCGGATTTATCAGAACATTGTGCGCATCGGAGGTCGTTGTATCAGATGTAAAGAATCTCAAGGACTCTGTCATCACCACTGTTTGTCTCTTAGAAAAGATATTTCCGCCAGCATTTTTCGATGTTATGGAACATTTGATCATACATCTGCCATATGAACTAAGGGTTGGTGGCCTTGTGCAATATCGATGGATGTACCCATTTGAAAGGTATATGTTTTTTTATATTTGTCTCTTTAATGACAGATATTTAAAATTTGAAATATATATTCTTGTCAGATGCATGTTCGACCTAAAAAAAAAGGTTCGTAATAAAGCAAGAGTAGAAGGCTCTATTTGTGAGGCGTACACTTTAGAAGAGATTTCAAATTTCTCATATATGTACTTCAAACCTCATATTCCAACACGTTACACATGCCCGCCCCATAACGATGATGGAGAATAAGTAACTGTAGCTGACAAGCTGTCGATATTTCAACCACTTGGGCATGCATTTGATAGTTGCCGATCAAGGCTATTGACAGATCGAGAGCAAGATGCAACACACATCTATATTCTTTTTAATTGCTCAGCGATCGACCCATACATCAAGTAAGTATATGTATATGCAACTCAATTATAAATTCTTTTATGTTCTATATGTGGATACATGGCTCGGTAATATAAGTATTTGTGGTTTGCAGACGATTTGATCTGGAGTTGCAAAGCAAAGTTTCACATCTCACTGATGCAGAAGTACAAAAAGAATGTGAAACTAAGTTTGTGGCGTGGTTGAAACAGTTGGTAAAGAAGCTAACATAAATTTTGTACTTATAAACAACACTAAGTTACTTAATTGATTGTGATCACAATCATTGTTTATGTCTGTGCGTAGGTTCGCCATGGTGATGTTAAAGATCAAGGAATATGTGATTAAGAAAATGGTCCGACCAAAGTTGTGCAATGCTACAACGGGTATATCGTAAATGGTTATCGATTCCATACAAAAGACTACGGTATAAACAAATCAACGATAAATAGTGACGCGTGTGTCAAGGGTAGCAGCTACGGTGAAAATGAACATGATTACTACGGTGTTATAGAGGAAATAATGGAGTTGACTTACTTAGGCATGAATAACAGGGTTACGATATTCAAGTGTCATTGGTTTGATCCAACTGCAACAAGACTCGACAAAGCTTCAGGCATTGTGGAGGTGAATCATAAATCCAGGTTTGGAACATATGAACCATTCATATTAGCCTCGCAAGCTCAACAAGTTTATTATACTTCATATCCGAGTATAAAAAAGTCAGATAGAAATGAATGGTGGGCAGTTTGCAAGGTGAAGTCCAAACTATACCCCGAGTATGATCAGTTACAGGAAGATGAGTTAGCTGAAGATAGCGATTACTATCAATCAGATGATGTCTATGACTTCACTTATGGTCACGATGTTGCGCATGATATGCATGTCATATCTCCATTGGCCGATGAAACATTCATAGAGGAATGTGATCCAAATGATGTACCAAGTGGATGGGCAAACAATGAAGAAGAAGAAGAAGAAGAAGAAGAAGAAAGTCAAACTAGTGATGAGGAAGAATTCTCAAGCTAGTGAGCAAAATCTTATACTACAAACCTCTATTTAAATGCATTGCAGTACTTGATGTGAGTTGTATTGCAATACTTGATGTGAATGATTAAAAATTTTATTTGAATGTATTGTAATACTTGATACGAATGATTCGAATGATTCGAATGCATTGTAATACTTGATGTGAATGATTTCAATTATTTGAATGTATTATAATTTATGCAATGAATGATTTGAATTATTGCAATACTTGATGTGAATGATTTGAATTATTTGAATGCATTATAATACTTGATGCGAATGATTTGAATGCATTGTAATGCTTGATGTGAATGACTTGAATGCATTGTAATACTTGATGTGAATTATTTGAATGTATTGTATGACATATGTTATTTGTTAGAATATGGTTCGTGGAGGTTATAGTGGTCGCTCATCCAGTAGTAGCCAGGCTCAGCCTTCATCTTCACGGGCTCCTGTGGTAGGTATATCATATAACTAATTGGATGCTTGATTAGTTCAAATGCGCATTCTGAGAATTTCTAATGTATTTTTTTACAGATGATGTTGCGCCTGTATACGACCCACCTACACCAGTTGATCACACAAGTCAACAGCCAACACAGGAAACAAGGTCTTCTTAGGCTGGCACAAGAAGACTCATTCGAATAGTGTATATCGATAATCGACCGTAAGTATTTTGTTTTCAATTATTGCATATCTTTTAAATATTTTATATTGATATTTACTATGTAACAATTCATGTGCAGCACGAGGTTTGAGCCACAAGAAGTAGTACGGGAGATTAGGAATTCACTTCTTCAACATCTACCAGGACCAGTTGCTCAATGGAAAGAGTACCCAAAGGAGGTGTTAGACAGATTGTGGTCCTCATTCATGGTATACAGTTGTTCCTCATAGTTAATGTGTTTCATATTTAATTTATTTAAGCAATGTCTACTAACTTTCTGAAAATATTTGTAGGCTTCGAATCGCTTCGCAACTACGGTGGAAGAAAATGATGCAAGGAAGGTGTGGCAGAAGGTGGCTGCCAATCGATTTGCAGACATGCTGCACACTATGAAGACTGCAGCAAAAAAAGCATCTGGCGTAGTAGATGATCCATTACTGTGGAAGGGCCATGGTCCTATTACTACCAGGAGAGATTACTGGGATGAAATGTGCGATAAGTGGGCGGGAGATGCATTTAGAAATCGCTCTGCAAAGGCTGCACAAAATCGATCGAAGATGCCCGAAGCCCATCTACACACAGGTGGATCTAGGACATTTGGGAGCCACTTGAAGAAAATGGTAACTCATTAATATATAATATTAATTTTATAAGTATTGTTGCAAACTTGTGTATTAAATCTTTTGTTATTTAACTTCGCAGGAAGCAGAAAAAGGAGGCAGTGTACCATATAAGGATGTGTTTGTTGAAACACATAAACGGAAGACCACGGGAGTCTTCGTATCAGAGAAGGCGAGAACGACAACGATATGTATTAATTCTATTAATAATCATTGCAATATATATGCAAGTTATCATAATGTTATCATTAATTATTAATGAATACTTTAAACATTATTTTGTAGGAGACATATGAGCAACAGATGGTAGAGCGATATGGTGATGACGCTACTCAGCATCCATCATTTGATCCTACAACATGGGTCACTGCAGCAGGTGAACCCAAAAAAGGTCGCGTGTTCGGGTTTGGGAGTAATATGAACACTTCACCAGTTATTGGTTCTTTCAGTTACGACTCACCGACTTCTTGCGCCGACATAAGCTCCAAGCAGCCGACTATTCTTTCCGGTGATGATGTACGCCAGATCGTTAATGAATCACTGAATAACTACTTTCAATACACTGTCGCCCCCTTTCTCCGAAATGAGATCAAGGCCGCTGTTCTGGAAAGGGGATCTTCGATTCCAGGTCCCTCTCAGGTATAATCACATATTCAATTTTTTGTCTGCCTTAGAACACATATGAGCATAATCGAATCACATATATAACTTTTTGCCTGCCTAAGAGCACATATGAGCATGCTATAATAACATATAGAGTTTTTTGATTGCCTTAGAGCACATATGAGCATGCTATAATAACATATAGACTTTTTTTATTGCCTTAGAGCACATATGAGCATGCTATAATCACATATAAAGTTTTTTTGCCTGCCTAAGAACACATATGAGCATGATAGAATCACATATAAAGTTTTTTTGACTGCATTAGAACACATATGAGCATGCTATAATCACATATTCAGTTTTTTGACTGCCTAAGAACACATATGAGCATGTTATAATCACATATTCAGTTTTTTGACTGCCTTAAAACACATATAAGCATGCACAAATCACATATAGAGTTTTTTTACTGCCTTAGAGCACATATGAGCATGCTATAATAACATATAGAGTTTTTTGATTGCCTTAGAGCACATATGAGCATGCTATAATAACATATAAACTTTTTTTATTGCCTTAGAGCACATATGAGCATGCTATAATCACATATAAAGTTTTTTTGCCTGCCTAAGAACACATATAAGCATGATAGAATCACATATAAAGTTTTTTTGACTGCATTAGAACACATATGAGCATGCTATAATCACATATTCAGTTTTTTGACTGCCTAAGAACACATATGAGCATGTTATAATCACATATTCAGTTTTTTGACTGCCTTAGCACACATATGAGCATGATAGAATCACATATAGAGTTTTTTTATTGCCTTAGAGCACATATGAGCATACTATAATAACATATAGAGTTTTTTGATTGCCTTAGAGCACATATGAGCATGCTATAATCACATATAAAGTTTTTTTGCTTGCCTTAGAGCACATATGAGCATGCTATAATCAAATATTCAGTTTTTTGACTGCCTAAGAACACATATGAGCATGTTATAATCACATATTCAGTTTTTTGACTACCTTAAAACACATATGAGAATGCACAAATCACATATAGAGTTTTTTTACTGCCTTAGAACATATATCATTTATGATATAATCGCATATAATTTTTTTTGCTTTGCCTGCCTTAGAGCACATATGAGCATGCTATAATCACATATTCAATTTTTTGACTGCCTTAGCACACATACGAGCATGATCGAATCACATATATAGTTTTTTGCCTGCCTTAAAGCACATCTGAGCATGGTAGAATCACATATAGAGTTTTTCTAGCTGCCTTAGAACACATATGAGCATGCTATAATCACATATTCAATTTTTTGACTGCCTTAGCTCACATATGAGCATGATAGGATCACATATATATATATAACTTTTTGTTTGCCTTAGAGCACATATGAGCATGATAGAATCACATATAGAGTTTTTTTATTGCCTTAGATCACACATGAGCACACGATAGAATCACATATAGTGTGTAATTTATTTCATTATATTTTGTTTATCAATACTGACTGTTCTTTTCTTGTGTAGGCTGCTAGCGATAATCAGCGTAGTGGAGCTGAAGGGACAGATAAAGACAATGAACAAGAAGATGCACAAAATCTTGGCGATGATTAGAGAACTGTGTTGAAGAAGTTCTATTTTTTTATGTTTCTTAATTGTAATTGTTGAATTGTAAATAATTAAACTTGTTAATTTTAAGGTGGAACGATTAATTGTTGTAGATTCTTGTTATATGATTTTTTTTGTGTGGTTTGTTTTTTATTTACAGGAAATATAAATTGTACAGTTCTCGGTATTTAATTTTTAAATAAATTTTTTTTTAATTTTTTTTCGTGTTTGCGACGGATTAGTGACAGAACAATCTGTCGCTATTCATATTAATCTAGCGACGGAAGTAAATCCGTCGCCAAGCCGTGGTCGCCGTTTAGTACCGGCGGATTGGCGACGGAATATAGCGCTCGTTAGTCCGTCGCAATTAGCGATGGACCTGGCGACGGAATAATTCCGTCGCCAGTTAGCGTCGAAATATTCGCGACGTAAGCATATCGTCGCCTCGTTGTCGCTAATCCGTCGCTAACATGCGTAGCGACAGAATGTGGTCGTCGCTAATCTACTGCTTTGTTGTAGTGCAAGAACGATTAAATCTAATTATCATAAATCATAAATTAACTAAAAGCAAAGCAAAACCCTAGTCATTTCATATTATTGAATCTAAACTAAATCTAGTTGAACTAATTTATGAAAGTAAACTAATTAAATCTAAGAAAAACAACAACTGACATGAATCAAACTAAAGAACTAATAAGAGAATACACTTACCTACTCACACACAAATCAAGATAATCGATTAAACTATACTATTTTGTATATTTTTTCTTTTTATATTTTCAGATGATGGAAATAAAACTAAACTAATCTAGATGTGATGAATATGCAATGATCAAACAAAACTACATGCAATGATTTGATATATGCCATACAAAAACTAAAACTAAAACTAAAACTAAAACTACGGAGATTGGGGAGAAAAAACATACCTTCCGGTCCGTCTCCGACAGAGGGGTTGAGAAAAAGATGGCTTCTCCATTGCATTCCAATGAATCTTCGCTCTCTCTCCGATGATGAGAGCAAGAAGAACCGATGATGATGAGGTTTAGATGAAAGAGTGAATAAGAAAAAGAAAAAAGAAGAATAGGGTAGGCAACCAGTTGAGAAGAGAACAAGGGAAAGAAGAGGAAGAAGAAGCGGTAAAGAAAAGAGAGGGGCGCATATATTCCAAGAGAGAAAAACATCCATCTCTTCTCAAACATAACTATTTATAATCTCTACTTAGGTTTTTAGAAATTCTTTCAAAAAGAGTTCATAAAATTTTTAATATTTTAAAAGACCTCACTTTCTAAAAATATTTTCTAAAAACTTAATTAGTTTTACCAAAATACTCTAAAGAGGCTCAATTTGCTCAAATTACACTTTGATGAAAAACTATGAAAACCTTCGCAAACAAGCATTTTTAAGCATTTAGTGCACATGATCATGCATGAAAATGTATAAAATTATGCATAAAACTTGTACATGATCAGTCGGGTTGCTGTACACTCAAGGAAATACTCTTACCTATTACTATCCCTGGAGGATCCAGACTTTTGATATTACAGAATTGTAAACACTAAACTTTACTATTGTAAAGGCTTGTAAATATTTTAAAATGCGATAAACATGTGGTGGATGTTGTTCCTTTCTTATATGCAAAAATTAGAATTATATTTTAAATCTTGACTTTTACGTAACTCCTCAAATGTCTTGACACTTAAATAAATTTCATCTTTCGCACTTAATATATATGAATTCCTATAGGGTAATAACCTCAATCGGGTTGTGTGTATGGATGGTTCTGTACTGTATATGATACTGAAGGCTAATATACGCTTGTGCTTTCACTCAGGTAGGCCGTCCAATATTTAGAACAATTGGAACATGGCTTTAGATGAACTTGTTGACGTATTACTTTTGGAAGTCATGTAAAACTTTATGCAAATGAAAAAATTTAAATTTTATCAAAATTTTGGGTTTTGAAAAAAGTTTAAAAAGGTTGGATTTTTTAGGGACATTACAGAGATAGACGAAAAGGATGTGCTTGCAGGGGTGGTGGAGTCAGAGCAAGTGCATTATGGGGTAGCAGAGATGGTGACAGCGTAGATGTTAGTGGCATTGGGGATGACTTGAATGAAGGAAAGTGGGGGGTGTCTCCTCCTTCTCAGAAAAAGATAGAAGAAAATATAGTTTAGCCAAGGCATGTTTTCTTGATTGTTATTTTTAACTTTAGGTAATTCGGCATAGTGAGAGTCCTATTAGGAAGAGACTCCATAATTCATTTTTTAGTTTAGTTATGGTTGCCACTTAGGACCTCTTTTTTGGAAACTAAAAGGTGTTTGGGACAATTGGTTAGCTTTTATTTTAAAGTTGGACTCTACCCCAAGCTTAAATGCTATAAATAGAAGTCTAAGATCCCCTTATGAAGCATGATTAAATTTTGGAAATAAGAAACCCCTCTCTCTAGTTGTCCCCTTCTCCCTCTTTCTCTTTTATTCCCAGATGTTTAGAACATCTCTCTCTTTTTTCTCTCTCTCCTCTTCTCTTCAAGTTCTCTTCTTGGTTCATGTGAGGATCATACCCCTCAGGCTGGTCGGTCATCACTTCTGAAGAGCCCAAGCTCTTAATGCTTAGGCGAGGGTGATCGTGCATTCCTAGTGACTTTGCTAATGTTCCTTCATCGCAGATTATGAATTAACACTCCAGAACGTGGGAGACTCTTCCTAAATCTGCTACAAACCTGTAAGTGACTGCTAACCTCAAGCCTCAGCCTTAGCCTAGCTTCTACCTACTTTTCAGACAAAAAATTGAAAACTGCATCTTACCGATTAGGAAAAACATGTAGTTTTGACTGTCTGACCTCACCAATCCTTTCCATGGACCAGCTTGGTATCTCAAATCTCTTAAATGTATACCAAACCCCTACACACATTCTAAGATAGCTATAAAACCCCTAGACTGGGTCCCACAAGTTTTGGACCTAGACTCCAATCTAAACCACTTACTGAGCCCAAATTGCACCTACCTAGCTAACTGATTGACCTAGCCCTATCGTTCCTCTTCGCTTGCAATAATGAGGAACCTATGACTACTCCCCCATCATGTCAATAAGGGTGTCGAGCCCTTAGTACGTAACCTACAAGTTCTATGACCTATGACAAGTAGGTTCAATCAGCTCGAGTCAGTTAGTTTCTAATTGAAGTACACATATGTTGCAAACCCGAATCTCCCAACCAGTTCCAACTCTGACTCATCCTACATGAGCCCAAAAGATCTAGATTGCAGTTTCAAAAAGCTAAAATTGTGGTGGATTTATATCTTCAACCTATCTATGGTGTAGATGTGGTTCTTGGAATGCATTGGCTATGAACTTTGGGAAAAGTAGCATAAGATTTCTTCTCTTTGGAGATGTCTTTTCAAAAGAATGGAGGAAAGATTAAACTTCCTGCTATTGGACCTCTAACAATAGAGGAAGTGCAACAAAAGGGGTTATGAAGATGATATATGGCACCCAATATGGCTATTTGCTCATCGCCCAAGTAGTAGAGCCAAAAAATGGCCCGGTCCCTCAGGGACATTTCCCTGGTATGGCTGATTTGTTAAAGGAATTTTCTGATGTGTTTAATGAGACACATGGTCTGTCACCTAGGAGGTCACAAGACCAGAGTTGCCAGTCGAGGAAGCGGGAGCGAGAAGCGATACAGGAAGCGGAAGCGGGAAGCAAGGCACTTTCAAAAATTAGGAAGCGGGAAGCGTGGGACCACTTAGGAGCGAACCGGGAAGCGTCTCGGAAGCGACATAGGAAGCGAACTGGAAGCGACCTAAGAAGCTATAAATTTCTAAATTGTAAATTATAAGCTACAAAGTTCTAAACTCTAAGTCTAACATTAAAATTAACATAATCCACTACTTCACTTCATCATGCAAGATTCAAAATAAAAGTATACCAAAAAAATATTATAAGACCATGACAAAAAAGTAACATAAAAGTTTTTAAGTTGGACTACTCCAACTACATCATAAAAAAAAAAAAATTCAAGAGTTCATTAATCTGTCATCTTTCTCTTCCCCTTCAAGTCAGCAATAGATCGCGAACTTTCTGCATCATCACGTGCATCTTGTCCTCCACGACCATGTCTTCTGCTCCTTCCTTCATTTCCTATAATGAATACGTTAAAAAGTTAAAATGTTCAAAAACCATAATTTAAAATATAAAAAACACAATATCAACATACCTTGCCTAGGTCTCCGGCTAAAGAAACGATCAATCCGACCATGAGGAACTGATGGTCGCTCTTGTATATCTACAGTTCTACTAGCTCTGATGGATTGATTTGTATTATCTTCAACTTCATTTGTACGTATAATTATTGGAGGTAATGGAGCTCTTGATCGTGCATTTTTATGTTTGGATTTGGAAATAGTGCTTGATTGTTGTGCACTATCATCCAAATCTCTCCATCGTATATCCTCTAATCTCAACGTATTTTCTTCTACAATAGAAAGTTCTGAATTGATATCCCATTTTCGACTAGGCCCTTCTTTATAGCGATTGTTGCACCTTTTATAACAAGAATATAAAATATGAATGCTAATAAACAATCAATGATAAAAAAAGAGAAAAAAAATACCAAAACAAAAGTACAACACAGTTTAATTATACCTGTCAATCAATCGAAGATTGGAATGAATATACACTAAGGTATCAGCACGATCTTCATTGAGCCTATTTCTTTTAACATTGTGAATGTAACTATAGGTGCTCCACACTCTTTCTACAGAAGATGTGCTAATAGGTTGAGATAAAACCTTAATGGCTAATGCTCTCAACTCCGGTGTATCACCACCATAAAAATGCCACCAATTAAGCACTGACATTGTAGGATTCAGTGCATCTATTTGTGCTGCATTTCGGCTAAATCTTCCACTTCTTGATGCAAAAGCCACAAGTTGTGACCTATAAAGTGTAGATAACTCTTCATTTCCAGAAGATATGACTTCAAGCGCAAGCATTGCACCGTCTAAGATATCATTATCCTTTTCTGCAAAAAAAAATGTTTAGTAACTATAACAAGAAAATGCAAATGAAATAATAAAATAATTAAATCATTTAACTTTAAACTTTATTAAATAGATAGAATTAAATTTTTACCAGGAGAAACTCGTTTGACCCCTCCTGTTGCTGGGATTTTGAGATACTCCGACTCATAATATTTTAGAGTAAGCATGTGGGCTAGACTATGGAGAGGCACATTCATTCTATCCCATCTATTTGAGACAATCTTATGAATCTTTTCATATAAATCTGGTTGTCCTTTTAGATTGTCTTTGATTTTCCCCAACATGTTGTCCATGCCTTCATACACTTCACCAATTATAGGGCCTTCCTGATCACAAAATTTAATCATCTTATAGATGGGTTTTGTAATCAATAATGCTAAACGTACAGAATCCCAATATTCTTCAACAAGAACAATTGTTTATGTTGTAACAACCCTTTTTTTCATAATTTCATCCGTGCATGATTGCTTCCAATCGCTCCATCTATCTGAAATTACTGTGAGCCTTAAGCTCTCCCTCACATCAAGCAAGCGTTTCAAAGTAGTATAATGTGAAGCAAACCTTGTTTTTGCAATTTTTATTAATTCTAATTTTTCATTGCTTCTAAAGATTGCTAGTGCTTTTGAATGATTTGTGATATACTTCACAATTTCTTTACTCTGCAAATATGTTTCTCCCAACCAATGAAACTCATGTGCCAAATCCTTGAAGATCAAATTAAGTGTGTGCACAACACAAGGTGACCAAAAAATATACTTGTACGTTTGTTTTAATTCTTCACCTGCTAACTTGCAATTTGCTGTATTGTCTGTAATCACTTGCACTACATTAGAAGGCCCCACAAGTTTAAATCCCATCTTCAAAAACTCGGCAATGTTTGCAGCTGACTGTTGCACATTAGAAAAATCGCTTGCATATAAGAACATCGAGCCAAAACAGTTTGAGGCAAGTATATTTATCAAGTGTTTGTTCTTGATATTTGTCCAACCGTCTGAGACAATGGAAACTCCAAACTCCTCAAACTTTGCTCGAAATTCATTTAACTCCCTGTGAACACACTCTTTCTCACTGTCAAGCAACGTTGTTCGCGCTTTTTCATATGATGGGGGTTTATATCCGGGCACTTTACTAACTACAGATATCATCTCTTCCCAATATGGTGATCGAAGCACATTGAAAGGTATGCCATTTGCACACAAAAATCTGATAATTTTGTGATCTACATCATCTCTTTCTACCTTTTTAAAGGTATCACGAATATCAACTATTTTTTGGCTTCCACTAGATGATGTAGTCATACTAATAGGCTTCTTCGGAGTATCAATTCTTGATCTCCTCAACTCAAATGCACTTGATGAAACCTCCACTCGGCGAACTTGCCTCTTAATTTTTTTTGCCAATTCTGCATTTTTTGCAACTACAGGGCAAAAGACAATCCCAACACTTTGTCCCTTTGGAGATCCCATGAGATGTGCAAAAACTCGAGTATATGACCCATGATAAATATTTTTGCAGTGCCTGCACATAAAAACTTGGGTTCCACCTTGCTTTCCTTGCCCACTCTTCTTTTGTTTCAATACATGGCGCCATAGCACTGTTGTTTTATGCATGCTAGGTGGTTCATCATCTTGGTCATCTTCAGAATAGTAGTCATCCAAGTCATATTCTTCTTCATCAAAACAATTTTTGTTTCCGTCCTCAAAGTGATATGGACAAGCAGAAGACCTCTTCTTGCCCTTCCCAACACCACTAGATGATTCATGCTCCAAATTGTACAAAGAATCGTCATCGTCATCAGAATTATCGTGATCATAGCTTGAGATGGTCATTAATGAAGCAAAGAACATGCAAATATATCTGCATCATAAAAGTATCAGAATCAACCTAAAACACTTTAAAAAAGCTATTATTAACAGTAAATAATGGAGAGTGAAGAACACAAATCATTACTCATAATTTACCAATTACTAAAACAAATAAATAAACATCATTTAAGGAGGTGAAAGATCTATGATTCTATAATATACTATGATAAAGCAAACAAAATTAAAAAAAAAAAGTTCTTTCAAAATATTGCATTTATGAAAAAATGCCAAAATAAGATAACATAACAATGAAGAAAAACAAAATTCATATTGGCAGACTGTTACTAGCAATAATGATATTTATTTAAAATTTTAAACAACTAGCTGCAACATACTAGTTGCCCCACTCTTCTGATAGAGTAAATGAGCCGAGCCTGGGTGTGCCCACGCTCAGTATATCAAAGAATTCATACTTAATAGGGATGATAAGCTCAATCATGCTTGGTATACATTTTGTATAATATGTTTTTATAATATGAATTCAAGAATTTTCCTATAATATATTTTTTATATATTATAGGATACTTATAAGTATCTCTTTTGTTTTGTTTCTTTTATCATGCTTGGTTCACTTGATCAACATGTAAGTTCAGAATTCACATAAAGCAAAATCACTTCAAGAGATCAAGGAGAGAATAGATTCTAGAAGTCTGCAAGATCAAACACCATAACGAAACCATAAGACAACTTGTGGAGGCAGAACATGTTTTTCATTGACTTTGAAATTGAAAACAATAAATCAATAATCCATATATATCCAACAGTAAAAGAATAATAAAAGTGATCCAGTCAATCTGATCAGGAATCAGGATTCAAGCAATCGTCAAAATGACTTAAAAGTTAAAACCTACAAGAATGATAAAAAAATACTGCATTAACCCTTATTTCTAAAAAAGACGACCAAATAAACTCAGTTAAACAACCACAAAATGTGAAATGTTTCTCAACCAATATACTGTTCATTCATGGGTCTCAAATAAGAATATAAATGATCATCATATGATAACACAAAACAAAAGATAAAGACCATCATGTTATTGCAACGGAAAAATGAAACAAATAGTCTCTAACAATCCCTTGTTCCTTAAATGTACTTTCTAGAGAGAATGAAGGAATCAAACCTCTGCTCACGAGCTGAACCTCACACCACACAAGTCAGACACCAGCCCTATATCACTCGAAAACTCTTCATCAAAGCAAAATATGGGCCTCCCAGTCCAGTTAAAAAAAAAAATTTAAAAGCTCAGTATTAGCCCAGCTCAGATTCCATATGAAATAGATTTTTATCCATTTTTGTAGCCCAACCCTGACTGCAGCAAATAGTTTGATTTGTCCATATGAAATAGATTTTTATTAATAATTGTAGCCATTTTTATTTTATCTCAAAAAAAAAGGAGGATGCTGCCCCTGAACCCTTATCACACCAATTTTTTTTCTTGCTACACCCCTATTTGCGCACCCCCCGCCCCCCCCTCACATGAATCCTAGCTACGCCACTGCCGGTGGTGCTCCCTGTTGAAGCCTCCTTCCCGAACCTTCTCTCTCTTTGTGTGTCTCTGTCGAGACACCCCCCCCCCCCATGCCCAAGCCACTTGCCATGCACAGGTGGTCAAAGAGAGGTCCTCCTCTCCCTAGGGCTCGCAGTTGGCAGAACCCAACTGCCATCAACCCCTCCAACCGACTTCTTGCCGTCCCTTTTTCACCAAGGATCCGACCGATCCATATTCGAGATAGAGAGAGTGACAAAGCGTGAGAGAGGGGGGTAAGAGAAGATAGCGTACCTGAAGGTGAACATCTTCATCTTCGGAAGTCGGTGGAGGCCACCAGATTTTTTTGAGGTCGCCGGAACTTGGAGCTCGCCGAAAACTCGAGAGAGAGCGAGCGAGAGAGAGAGAGAGAGAGAGAGAGAGAGAGAGAGAGAGAGAGAGAGAGAGAGAGAGTCAGAAGATACGCGTGAAAAAACAAAACCCTAAACCCCTTTCGATTTTATTTTTTCACGGGTTTTATAAAATACCCATTTTAACCTCAGTAAAAAATATATTCATGTGTAAAAAAAAATTTTTAAGGACAAATTCGACCTTTCCATAATAGCGTCCCCCTTTAAAGGGGTACGCGTACCCCTTTAAAGAGGTACGCGTCTCCCATTAAAGAGGTACGCGTCTCCCTTTAAAGGGGTACGCATCCCCCTTTAAAGGGGTACGCGTACCCCTTTAAAGAGGTACACGTACCCCTTTAAAGAGGTACACGCTTCCCTTTAAAGGGGGACAAACTTCCTCAATTGAACCTGCGCTTCCCCTCGCGTTTCGGAAGCGCTGCGTTTCGCGCTTCCGAAGCGCGTCCCGGGGAAGGGCGCTTCCCCTATTCTATAGGCGTTTCCGGTAACTCTGCACAAGACCATAGAATATGCTTGAAGGTGGGCACCAGACCTATGAATCTAAAGCCCTATCTGTACCCTCACTCCCAAAAAGATGATATCCAAAAACTCGTGGGAGAGATATTGAGACAAGGGATCATTCGCCCTAGTGTGAGTCATTTCTCCTCATCGATACTTTTGGTGAAGAAGAAGGATGATATATGGAGGTTTTGCATAAATTAATGGGCTCTAAATGACATAACGGTGAAAGACAAGTTCTCAATCTCGATCATCAAGAAACTACTTAATGAGTTGCATGATATCGCATTCTTTATAAAGCTTGACCTTCATTTGGGATATCAACAAATGTGCATGGCTTATGATAATGTGCACAAGGTGACATTTAGAACTCATGAGGGTCTATATGAGTTCCTTGTTATGCTCTTTGGGCTGACCAATGTACCCGCAACCTTACAAGCCATAATGAACGATGTTTCATGCTCTTTGGGTTGATCAATGCATTCAAGAGGTTGAAGGAAGCTATGTGCCAAACTCTTATTCTTGCTTTACCAAATTTCTCTAAGGTCTTTGTGGTGGAAATGATTGTGTGACAATGGAGTAAGTGTTGTCCTCTCTCAAGATGGACACCCCATTTCATTCATGAGCAAGGCCTCGTGTCTTATCTACTTACGACAAAGAAATGCTTACAATAGTTCTTGCAGTCGAGAAGTAGCATCTTTGTCTCATTGGGCATAAATTTATCAGCAAACAGATCATCAAAGACTCAAATACATGTTGGGGCATCATATTACTACCGCCAATCAAAAAAATGGGTTACGAAGCACATGAGATATGACTTCTAGATCTAATACAAGAAATGCTTGAAAAATAAGGCATCCAACGCTCTATCTTGACAATTTGAAGATGCAACAAATTTGCATACACTCACCACAATTGAATGTACTGTTTGGAGTAAGGTATGCAATGCCAAAATGGGTCATAGTAAAATCCAAAAAGTGGTGTGTGAGTTCAGCAAGAACCCGGATAGTCACCCTAATCACATGGTTAGATGTGAGATCTTGTTCTATAAAGGACAGATCTATTTGTCGCTGAAGAGCGATGTGATTCAGAATCTTTTATATGAGGTACATGACACCTGAGTGGTAGACATGGATGTGTGTTCAAGACCTAACTGCATGCATAATAGGCAAAAGGAGGGCACAAATGTGTGCAATGTGCCTCTAGGTATGCTCTGGAAATGGTTCAGAACTGACAGTACCGAACTGGCGCTAACAACAGCCCAGGTTATCATCAAGGGTAGCGCTAATTATGATTCAAAATGAGTTGTTATTACCGAGAACCAGAGCTGGGTACTTGGACCCAAAAATGCAACAAAAAGATTGACAACAACCTAAGTTATCGTTAAAGGACTGGACCTAGACCTGGGTCAAACAACCCGATTTGCTAATGACAAACTAAAGAAGGCTATCAACATTCGTGGGTGCTTGAATTGTTGTTAGTGCTCAATTGGGTTTAAAGCCTAACCAAGGCTCACTTTTTGCCATTTTTTAAAGTTTTGACCTTTTTCTCAAAAGATTTGAAGCATTTTAACAATATATGGCCTCTACATGCAAAAGAGCGTTATATTCGATAGAACGAACCTGATCAACCTCAAAAAATCACCCAAGAATGAGGTAGACAAAAAAACCCTTTTTCCCAAAATTTTCATTTTTTTATTTTTGGCATCCATTTGCCCAATTGAATTGGTGAAAATGCATTTTGGGATGAAAATGGAACCATAGAGGTCCCTTTTGTGAATGAAAATGTCAAAAATCAAAGGGTGACCCTTCAGTTTAAAAAAAATGTCCCAAATTGGATTTTTGGGCAAAAATCTTGCAAAAATGCAAGTTTTTAGGCCTAAAATGTTGAAAACATGTTCAGAAACATCCTAGGGGTGTTTTAGGAACTTAGATTTAGGATTTTTTTTTTTAAAAATATGGTCGAAAGAGGTCAAACTATGGTCGAAAACCTTGATATGCTGTTGATAATTCATCATCGACGTCGTCAATGGTAATAGCACTATAAATAGTGCTAATGATAATGCTTGTATTGTTAAGTTGTCATCGACGAACCTGATCTAAGGTCTGACGACAACTTGACTTATCATCAATGCTGATCATTTTTTAGCCATGGTTGACTTGTCATCAATGATCCTTTGACGACAACCTCAGGTTATCGTTAGAGATCCTTTGATGAGAACTTCAAGTTTTTGTTAGAGGCTGATCCTAACAATTGAGCTGAAATGAGAAGGCGAGTTTGACAAGAGACTTACCTGGTCTTTTCAGATAGAGACTAGCCATTACTGCATGGGAAGGAGAAATAACTACTTCTCCTATGAGATCGTCATCAGGGGGAGTGCAGAGCCTGGGAAGCTCGAGGTTCTTCCCCACAGGACCATCCTGAGAGACGGGCAAGGGTGGTTTGTCCAAGAGTCTTTGGCAGGCAGAGGGGCTTCTCCACCTGTGGCGATTTCTTACTCGGTGCTGAGAGAGAGCCGACAGCAACAATGCTTCCATTCTGACATCTTATTTCTTTCACCAATTGTTTGAGCATTTTTGTCAGACCAAGAGCGCCATATCTCTAACTTGGCCCTTATGGGCAAGGTATGCTTCTATCTTTTTTCATAGCTCCTTTGTTGACTTTTCAGTCCTTTGTTGACTTTTCAGTCCTTTGTTGACTAATATTCTTCCTTTTTAGGACATTTCAAAGAAGGGTGTGATCGCACCATGAGGTACGATGGACCTGGAGACTTCACGATGATCTCGAGTTGACGGTTTCTATAGATGAGATCGACTTTGGCGCTTTGGCTCACTGCAAGATGAATCTGGCTAACCACAAGCTAATTCTGGCCCTGGTCAAGAGGTAGAGGCAAGAGACCAACACCATTCACTTTTCTTGGGGTGAGATGACCATTACACTAAATAAGGTTTATCTTTCACTAGGCCTCTCAATAGGTTCAAATTCGATGGTGCCTTTTGGTATGGATCTTATATCGATTTTGGTTTGGTGTAGGCCAAGACCTAGGACTTTGAGTCTGTTCTCCCAACCATTGCATTATAGGGTTGAATCACTCAGGAAAGAATCAGTTAAGCCATAGGAGGGCAAATAAAATATATAGAATAATAAAAACTCTTATGATTGTTTCTGGATGTCTATATCCTCTTTTATACAAGATGGGTCTGAATAAACATGAGAAACAATTAATTAGATTTTTTAGAATCACTGTTATCATATGCATAAACATAGAGATGTAAACATGTAGAGACTACTAAGGTTTGCATATGTCATTGCATATGAATTTCATGTGAATGAAAAATATATGTTTATGGTCATGTGATTGACTTGTTAATACAAATCACGAGCTTGTTTGTTGCACGTGAGGTGCTTGTGTGTAGGACACATAAGAAAGGTCAAATTAGGGTCTATTCCATATATATATGAATGCAAATATGCATTAATGTTCTGCGAATAGACATGAAAATTAATAATTTAGATAATGCACATCATAGTCACGAGTTGGGTATGAGTATGCTCTTTTTGCGGATAAAGAAAGTGAAAGTTTACATTTTCATGGACTATTATATTTTATTTCACTTTGAAATATGCTTATAATTGTGTATTCCCATTTATTTATGCAAACACCTATCATAGATATGAACAAATGTAATATTTAATGCCATGAATGAGAATGAATGTGAGTTTGAGTTTTATGCATACAACTTATGCAATTATGAATACCATGGAATGAATGATGATAAATGCGATTGTGAATGTTATGTGCATGTTTTGATGTAGATTTCCTTGACACTTATTTTTTTAAATGATGGAAATCACACTTTGATTATACAATTACAAACTTGATATGTATTCTCCAAGTTTAGTTTTAGGTTTCCTATTGGCAAGTGGCTGATGTCCTACAATATTATAGATAACCTCATGGAGGACTGAAGCAAAGTGTGGGTTGTTGCGCGACTAAACGCTCTACTCTTACCTATTACGATCCCTAGAGGATCCAAACAATTTTTCATGGTTATAAACTTGTAACAATTTAACTCATTTATGTATAGATCTTTATGTTTTAAGAATTATAATATTTTAGAATGATAATATTTTTGAATTCTATCTTTTCACTTATGCAATGAGTATGCTTATGATTTGAAAATTTTAAATCTTTATATAACTCTTCAATTGTCTAAAACCTTAAATAAATTTCATCTTCTGCATTTTTCTATGTGTGAAGGTTCTTAAAGTAATAACCTCAATCGAGTTGTGTCTATGGATGATTCTATACTAAATCTGATACTGGAAGGCTAATATGCACTCATGTTTGCCTTTAGGTGGGCTGTCTAGTATTTAAAACTGTTGGAATATGGACATAGATGAACTTGTTGACATATTTCTTTTAAGAATCATGTGAAATTTTGTAATGAATGAAAAGTTTTAAATTTTTCTCTAAAATTTAGGTTTGAGAAAGTTTTAAAAAGGTTGGATTTTTTAGGGACGTTACAGTTGGTATCAAAGCAAAGGTAAGAGTGACTTAAAGTCACGAGCAAGACCGCCTTCGCAAGTATGATATATGTTATATAAATGTTGTTGATATGCACAAATGAGATGTGTTGTTATCAATTATGAAAATATGGTTTGATGTTTGCTAAAAAACCTAGAAATATGCTAAGGCTCACTATTGTTGTGTGTGTGGTTGCTTGCCTGTACAGATGACGTGAGCAAGACAATGATTTAATCCAATGTAGTATTCTGGTTGTGGGTCAAGCCGCCCTGGTATTATTTGATAGTGGAGCTACATATTCCTTTAGTTTTGCTTGTTTTGCTAGTGAGTTGTAGTTGCCTGTAGAATCTTTGAAGCATGTGCTAAATGTTAGCAATCCAGTAGGCGATAATTGTATCCGTGATTATTATTAATCAAAATTGTTAGTTGAGTTGGTGGGTAAAATTTGCCTACCAATCTTGTTGTGCTTGATATGACTGCGTTCGATGTCATCCTCAACATGAATTGGCTCTATGAGTGCTATGTCATTATTCATTGTTGTGAGGGCACAATGGTTCTATCATGACTTGATTGTCTCGAGATTGATTATCATGTGTTTAGACCTTCTTTGGGACATCGTGTTGCTTTATCTCTGAAGGCTCAAAAGTATGTGAGCAGATAAGATATTACTTTTCTTGTGAGTTTGACTTTTGTGGAGCCTAAGGTCTCATCTTTGGAGGAGTTGGAGGTAGTGTGTGACTACCTAGAAGTTTTTTCTGGATGAATTACTGGGACTTCCTCCACTTCGTGCCATTGAGTTTGGCATTGAGCTTATGTCGGGGACTGCTCCAGTCTCTAAGGCTCCGCATTGTATGGTATCAGCTGAGTTGAAGGAGTTGAAGAAGCAACTCCAAAATCTTTTGGAGCATGGATTTATTTGACCGAGTGTATCACCATGGGGAGCGCCTGTTCTCTTCGTAAAGAAGAAGGATAGATCTATGAAGTTATGCATCGATTATCGAATGCTTAACTGGGTCACCATTAAAAATAAATATCCATTACCTCGTATCGAAGACCTCTTTGATCAGTTGAAGAGAGTTAAGGTAAAGTTCCACTTTAGATCTTTGTGTGTATAATTTTATAAGTGATTCTTGCTTGTGTGACTTTGCTGTGATATATGTGTTGTTTATGATCTTTTAAGGTCTTCTCGAAGTTTGATTTGAGATTTGGGTATCATCAACTGTGAATTAAGGTAGAAGATATATCCAAGACTGTGTTTCACACTCGTTATGGGCATTATGAGTTCATGGTGATGCCATTTGGACTCATAAATACCCCAGCTGCATTTATGGATACAATGAATTGTATTTTTTAACCATTCTTAGACTCTTTTGTGTTTGTTTTTATCAATGATATCTTGATCTATTCAGAGAATGAGATTCAACATCAAGAGCATCTGTGTGTTCTTTTGGAGATTCTTAGGGAGAACAAACTCTATGCTAAGTTCTCCAAATGTGAGTTTTGGCTTAGGCAAGTTTCTTTCATTGACCATGTGATTAAAGTTGATGGCGTGGCCATGGATTCCGCCAAAGTTGAGATAGTGTTAGATTGGTAGCAACCATAAAATATCCATGATATTAGGAGTTTTCACCGTGGCACGACCAAGATGTTTAAGGACCTTCAGAAGATGTATTGGTGAAACGACATAAAAAGAGATGTTGCAATTTATATTTCAAAGTGTTTGACTTGCCAAGAAGTCAAGATCGAGCATCAGAGACTTGGTGGTCTATTGCAACCTATAAAAATTCTGCAGTGGAAGTGGGAGGAGATCACTATGGATTTTATTATAGGACTACCCAAGACTAATCGTCAGCACGATGCCATTTGGGTAATCATGGATAGATTGACCAAGTCAGTGCATTTATTACCTATTCATGTGACTCAAACTCCTAAGAGTCTTACAGATCTTTACATTAAGGAAGTAGTTTATTTGCATATCGTACCTATATCAATTATATCTGATCGTGATACCTACTTTACTTCACATTTTTGGGGCCAATTTCAGCAGGCTTTGGGTATAAAGTTGAAGTTTAGTACAATGTTTCATCTTCAGATGGATGGTCAGTCTGAGCGGACCATTCAGACCCTTGAGGATATGATTCGAGCATGCGCCTTAGATTGGAGAGGTGATTGGGATAGTCACGTGATTTTTGTAGAGTTCATATATAACAACAGTTATCATGCGAGCATTGGCATGGCACCATATGAAACACTCTATAGGAGGCCATGTAGATCACCTGTTAATTGGGATGATGTTGGCAATTGCAATGTTGAGTCACCTATGATAGTTTAACATTATACAGAGCATGTGTGGGTTATTCATGATTGTTTACGTATAACACAGAGTCGTCAGATGCGCTATGCTAATCGTCATCATAGAGAGCTTACTTTTGAGGTAGATGACCTTTTGTTCGTCAAGATCTCTCATACCAAGAGTGTATTTCATTTTGGCAATAAGGGTAAACTCAGTCCAAGGTATGTTGGTCATTTTAAAGTCTTAGAAAGGATTGACAGAGCTACCTATCGCGTGGAGTTACCACTGCAGTACTCACAAATTCATGATGTATTTCACGTATCCATGCTCAGAAAGTATGTTCACAACCCCTCTCACGTCATTCAATACAAGGATACGGATATTCAGGAGGATCTATCCATTATCAAGAGGCTGATTCAGATTGTTGACAAAAAGGATTTGGTTCTGCGAACCAAGACCATTCCTTTTGTCAAAGTCCTTTGACAACATCATGGTATCGAGAAGTGCACATGGGAACCCAAAGCGGGTATGCAAGAAAAGTACCCTCAATTATTTGTATTTGAGTAAAAATTTTGAGGGTGAAATTTCTTTTAAGGGGGTAGGATATAAAAAACCTGTAAATTTTTGAGATTTTAAATAAATAAATAATTCAGCTTTATCGATGAATTAGAGATGTATTTCTACTTTTTATTTGCAAGTATTGGTATTATACATGCTAAATTACTCAGTTTTGGCTAACAAGGGTAAACTTGGTATTTTTAGAACTATTTTCAACAAAATATTGTTAAATATTTAAATTATTGTGCAAAATAATGGTTTTAGTGAGTCACAAACTCATCTAGGTATTTTTGAGGTGTTTTGAACTTAACTAGATACATTTTAATGATTTTTGGAAAAAAAAATTCTAAAAGGGTATTTTGGTCATAAAATAAATTTTGGCAAATATTTTTATTAATAAATTATGATTTTAGAAATAACCAAAATCATGAACTATTTGAAATTAGTATGATTAATTAATGTAAATAAAATATAAGAAACTATTTTAGAAAAAAATTAGGGATTTTATAATGGACCCGAACTCTATGCGGGTTGGACCCAAATGGATCGATCCAAACATAAAGTTTGAAGAATTTTACACAATAAAACAAACATTATATTCTATTTTTTATTATGGCTTTGTTTTAAAACAAATGTTGTCTAAAAATAAATTTTTATTTGTTAATTAGGTTTAGGTTTTTAATTTTTTGTTTTCTTTTTTTTTCTATATGTCGTTTGGTTGGGACCAAATCGGACCCGACTTGGGACCCGGTTTGGACATGCCCACCCTCAAACCCCTTTCCTCCTTAATTTTACACACTCCCCCCTTCTTTTTCTTCTCACCTAAGCTGACCCCCATCGGCACCCTTCACCAGCGATGCCGCCACTCCTCGCCTCTTCCCTCTCATTCATGACGGATGTCCAGCCGACCAGACCCCCATTTCATCTCCCTCTTCCTCCCTCACCCTCACACCCCTTTCTTCTGTAGCTGACCCCTCCCAAAACCCCATCCTTTACGCCCACCTCTTACCATTTTTCTCCCTCACCTCTTTTCCTTATTGCCGGAGGCCAGGTGACGACCCACGATGCCACCACCCGACACCACCACCTTTCTGGAAACCTCCTCAGTCGCCCTCTCTGCATGACCACCAGCTGCCTCCTCTTGCTTGCTAGAGAACCTCCTTCTGCCGGTTTGCCGTGAGGACCACCATCCCTTCTCCTTATTATTTTTTTCCTTTTTCCTGTTTTCCTTATTTTTCTTTATGGTTCCTTATTTTCCATTATTTCATATTTTTTTTTAGATTTATGATTAGCCTAACGTGTGAAGGTGAGTTCCATCTTCGTCTCCTCGCTTTCATTTTTTGTTTCAAAATTTTAAGAGGGTAATCCCTTCTCCTCTTTTAATTTTTGTTTTGGGTTTATGCACAAACCCTAGCCGATTGCCCTTCCCTAGGGATTTACATTAGATTTTAGGGATTTAAGCTCTCACAATCGTCATCGATGCCCCTTGTGGTGAGTTTTCTACCCCATCTCCTTCTTCTCATAAATTTCTTTAGATTTAGGGTGTTTTTACATTAGCCGACTACACTAATAAGGGTTTTATTTAATTCTTTTTTTGTTTCATGCTTTTTCCCTACACAAGGATCCGTGCCCAACAGAGTATGCTCGTTTCCATCCGACCAGCATGCTAGGTATGTAATCCTCATCGCAATGATGTTTTTATTTTTTGTATTGGAGCCCTTAATTGTCGATTTTCAATGATTTTGGATATTCTCATTTTGTGTACCCGATTTCTATCATTGGGAATCCTACCTGGCCACTGTCGACACTTCTGTCAGCCATGACTGCAAGTTGACTGCAAGTGTCACTTATGCTTAACTATCCTTTTGTTCAAATTTTTCTCTATTTTTGATCAAATTTCCAAGGGAATACATATTTTTCCTTGAAATCAGATGCCTCCATTTTTGTGCCATCACAATGGCAGTGCTTTGAACAATGTGCAGACTTGTGGAGATGCTTCACATAACTATCCAATCATGTTTTAGACTTTTAGTATGTTGTTGCATGGTTTTCGCCAATTGGGTTATCGATTTACAATGTAAATTTTGTTGTTCGTGTGCAAAAGCATATTTCGATAAATTTATTGTTATGTGTGCAACACTGTAGCACTCTCTCACTGTGAAAGGATGCCCAGCTGACCCTATTTTGGTGTTTTTGCTTGGTGTTACGCATTTCACACCAAATATTTGGTGTTTTGCCTACGCGACAAATATGTTGCAGTTTTCACAGGACTTCTTAGTTTTTGAGTTTCGTTAATTTTTCATCGTATCTCAAAGGTAGGATTCCTAAACTAAATTTGTAGAATATAAATTCTTGTTGTTTGGTATTAATCTAGTATATTTTAATGATACATTGCTTAAGTATCATAACGTAATGTTATATGTAGCGAATTAGGTTTAGAATTGCCTAATTCGTTGGTTTTGCATAAAATGAATTAGCAAATACATTGATTTTGTTATTAGCATGATTAGTGTAGCATATTGATTTTGTTATTAGCATGATTAGTGTAGCATATGAATACTGTTAAGCATATTGTATAATTTTGAAGTTTGATTATGTCTTGAGAATTTTGCCACATGCTAAGTGTTCGGTGAAATGCCTATGTGATACCGAAACCCAGTTTTTGAATGTGGTTTACGAACAAGGTTTCAAAAAAGGTTTTCAAAGGTTGGATATGCATGTTTGGAACTTTATTTTGAAAAAGGTTTTATACGTGTTATAGATATTTTTTAATTTTGTAGTTTGCATCATAAAGATGCACTTGAGAGTGCGTGAATGTGCATAGTTAACCATGTTAACAAGCACATTGCTAATGCATAGTTTATGTTTACAAATAGAATATGCCTATATAAATTAATAGTTTAGTTATAATAGTAACAAAAAATGCTTTATATATATATATATATATATATTGCACTGTGCCAATTGATTTGCAGGTACAAAAAAGAGAAAATAAATGATACTTATTGTTAAGTATTGCTTGCGGCTAAAAAAGCCATGCGCATTGAAAACAATACAAATTACAACTTGGGTGTTTACTCGTGGTAGGTATATGGTGCAAATGCATCATACCATGAATTTATTTATATTATATGCAACACTTTTTTGCTCACATACATCATTTGTTGATATTTAGGACTGTTGTGACTGTAGTTCGAAGATCATGATTTGAATATATGAAATTAAAAGTGCTTGTATGCCACACCATTATATATACACATGCCACCTAGTTGTATATATCTGGGACTATTATAACTGTAGTTCGGAGATCATGCTGAGCATGATTTGAATGTATGAGAATAAAAATATTTTTCTTGATGTGGTTCAGGAGATTATGCTCGTCATGATTTTAGATAGCGAAATATGGAGTGTGTTTGCTGCAGGTGCATGTTTGAGCATGCATTGTGTGAAATATATGTTGCATAAATTGATGTGTTTGACATGACCATATTGAATGCTATTGTGAAATAATAATTGTGTAGAGCATGTCATGTATGTAAAGTATATATCATGAGTGTATGCTTTAAAATAAATGAATCATGCGTGTGAACACGAATATTTGTTAATGCATATCCTATTTGTGTGCAAATTATGATATGACATGTATTATGCTTGAGAAATTGAATCACCGGTGACATGTGTGTGAAAAAATCTTGTGTGAGGCATGTTGTAATTGATATCATACATGAAAGCATTTTAGAAATGGATCATGCATGAGAGCATGTGTAGCATAAATCATGACATGATAGGATCATGCATGAATGTAATTATGATTATGTCATGTACATACATGAGGGCATGTAAGATTAAGTCATGCATATGGTATAGACTGTTTAGTCATACGAGAGGGCATGAACTGTTGATATCATGTATGAGGGCATAAGAGGGTTATCCTATAAGATAATGATACTTGACTGTGACCTATGACTTAATAATAAAGATAACCCTGGACCATGAGTCTATTTGAGGCGTTGGTGAAGCTGGGCTCTCTGAGATGACTAGGTCCATCCCGATCTTTTGTCCTTCTGGGAGAGGGAAGGGCGGTACAAGCCTTGTAGGATATATTGAGTTTTTTAGGGTTAAAGGTGCATGTTGTCCCTGTCCCATGGTGATTAGGGGATAGGTTTACCAATGAGTCCTAGGTGGAAGTTCCATAGCTCTGCAGAGTTAGGGATGCATGCCAGATTTTTCGTCGATGATTTTGGTTTGGTGTAAGCCAAGACATGGGACTTTGGGTCCGTTCTCGCAATCGCTGCATTGCAGGGTTGAATTGCTTGAGAAAGAACCAGTTAAGCCATAGGAGGACAAATAAAATACATAGAATAATAAATACTCCTATGGTTATTTCTGAATGTCTATACCCTCTTTTGTAATAGATGAGTCTGAATAAACAAGAGAAATAATAAATAAGATTTTTTACAATCATAGCTATCATATGCATAAATATATAGATGTGAACATGTAAAGACTACTAAGGTTTGCATATGTCATTGCATATGAATTTCACGTGAATAAAAAAAATATGTTTATGTGATTGACTTATTGATACAAGTCATGAGCTTGTTTGTTGCACATAAGGTGCTTATGTGTGTGAGATACTGTATCCATGTAAAATTTTACCTTTACATTTCAACTTAGTTTTTGAAAAGTTTTATTAGAAAACTCGCATTCGTTTTAAAAAATGCGGGAAAACTTGGAAGATAGGACTCACCTGTCGGTACGAGGTTCAACTATTCCTGACGCCTTAACCAGGAGTAATCGAACAAAGGATTGAACAATATGCCTTGCTTTGTTCAAATGCCTAAGAAATTATTCTAAATCCTAGAATATATAAAGAAACATACATATGACATGAGTTTTGAAAAGAGTTAATAAAAAATATGATGCATGCCTAAGATTTTGAAAATAACTTTTGAGAGTTTAAAATGATTTTAAACAGACTAGACAGGTTAGGCGTGTGATCTTAATGGCCCATACATGAATGCAACCTAAGTCTAAATGATGCATGGATGTTTACTCTTTCAAAATCCTGAAAAGAAATCCTTTATAAATCTCCTTTGTTTTGAATTTCGTTTGATGAAAATGAGTTTTTGTGCCTTACAAAATTCAATAAAGATGAATTTTCCACATATCCATGACTATGACCACAAATATGTTTTAAATACATTTTATTAAATTCTAAAAGAAGGATTTGAGAAAATATTTTGAAAACCTTTTGAAATATGTAATGATTTTTGAAAATAGCCTAAGTGTTTAGGCTTTTTGTAACTTAAAAGAGGTTAATAAACTTGAAATTCATTCATATTCTGACTATGACCACAAATAAAAATTCTATTAAGTTTATTAAATTCTTAGAAGAAGGTGCACGTGCCATTCGTGTTTCACCATTGTGGACTTTAAAAAACATGCATATGTATGACAAACCACAATAATTAATAATGAGAAATTAAACTATATGCTTATGCAATCCTAAACTATGCAGAAAAATAAATTTCCACTATTTTTGATATTTGATTACAATTTACATTAAGAAAATTGTATAATAAAATAAAGAAAGAAAAGAGAAAGTAGCATTTTGAACTTTTCCTACAAAATTAGCAAACATGTTATTTGAAAAATGTAGGCTTTTTGGGAATATCCAAAAATTGGAGGATATTATCCTGAAATAATCCTTTTCCATGCATAAAATAAAATAAAATAAAATCCGTAAATAAACTAAGTGAAATGCATGATTTAATAGACTATATAAAACTAAACTTATTACAAAATTTTTTTTTTGGAATTAAAGTAAAATTACCAAAATACCCCTAAAAACATATATTAATTACCAAAATAAAAAAATTAAGGTTTTTATAAACAAGTTTTGAAATATATCTAATATAAAAACTAAACAAACTAAAAAATTTACCAAATTGATTGAAAAGCATGTTGATATGATATAAAATATAATCAAAATTTAAAATCATGAAAATAATGCATGGAATTAAAAATATAGGCAAGAAAATGCCAAAATTGCCCTTGTTTTAGAAGAATTGGTACTTTACAGAAATCCACTTTTGGAAAATCCAATAAATAAAATACTAAATGATATTAGAAAATTTTGAAAATTGGTGCACACACTCCTAACAACCTTAGGAACAAACTAGAATAAAAAAGTTTGGGGAAAGACAAAAGAAAAATGTGAATTAGGGCTCTGGTTGTGGACATTGGACGTTTGAAACAGGTTTTGACAGGAATAAAACATGCAGAAAAACTTATCAAGTTTTTTCGAGCAAAAAGACTCTTAAACAAACTCAATTTCGACCCTAATTGAGTCTGTGGACTCAGAACACACCCTGAAAACACATCCTTTTTACAGAATCCAAAAGTCTTTTCTAGATCTTGAAATATTGGCGAAGCAACTGATTTTAAAATTTGCAAAACAAGGAAAAGAGAACAGACAACTAGTTTATGTAATTTAGCTGATTCAGCGGGTAAACAAAGTCAATTTTTCCCAAATTTGTGGAAGAAGTTGCTTGAAAAGATCAGAAAACCACTCCAATTACAGAAATTAAAAATCTTTCATGGTTTGGACATAGTAACGTCTTGAAGTTGTTGTTCTGTCTCAAAAAATTAACCTATTACACAACATGATATTCTGTAACCAGTCACGGTTTTGAACTAAAATAAAACAGTAAATGACTATGGAAAATTACAAATTTGATAGAAATAAACTAGACTTGTGTTATCATCGCAAAATTTTTCCCCTCCCTTGCGAGAAAGAAACGAATTTTGCGAGTCAAACTCGACCAAAATTTTGAAAATGATTTTGAAAATTTACTCGCCTCCGTTTTTAAAATTTGCGGGAAAATTCCGTGGAATGAGATCCGCCTGTCAGTACGAGGTTCAACCGTTCCTGGCGCCTTTACCAGGGGTAATTGAACCAAGGATCAATTACGTGCTTTAATTGGACTCAAATAGCTAAATTATTCTCTATTTTTACTAGAATGCACAAAGAATCAGGCTTGTGCTATGAAATTTTAAAAAAATGCAAGTTTGAGAAACTATGATGTTTGCTTTGGAAAATTGAAATGCATTTGGAAAATGATTGGAAAAGTGCTTGAAATTGGAGTTTTTGGGAAAATCATTGAATTTCATTGGAAATCAGAAATTTGCATTGAAAAGTGATTTCTCAGGAAAACTTGAAAATCTGAGAAAATTGGTTTTGAGATTGGAAACTTGGAATTGCTTTTATAAGAAAATGGATTTGAGAATCTTGAGAAAATCTAAGAAATTTATTGGAAAATGACTTTTGAAATGGAAAATGAATTCTCAGGAAAACTGGAAAATATGAGAAAATCGATTTCTGAAAACTTGGGATTTTGAAATTTAAGAATTTGAAAACATAGGAAAATCTTGATTTGAACTTGAGAAATGCTTTGAAATGTCATTTGAAAACTTAGGATTTTGAGAAAATCAGATCCTGAGAAAGACTTGGAAATTCTTGAGAAAATTGAATTTTCTGAAATTGAAATTGGAAAATGAGTTTGAAAATAATGCAATTTGAATGATATGAATGAATGAATATGAATTTGAAAAGGGAATTTCATTGAGGAATTGGGAAATCCTTTTGAAACTTTGAGAAATGCAGTGCATTTTTGAAGTTAGCCTAAGAGTGTAGGCTAAATGTGGCTGATATAAAGATCATAAATCTTGGTTTTCTTCGTATTCTGACTATGGCCATAAATACGAATCCCACCGAGTTTATAAACTCCATAAGAGCTTGTGCACGTGCTATTCGTGTAAACCATAGTGGATTTGAAATAAATGCACATGAATCATACATCAAATATTGAAATTTGCATAAATTAAACTATATGCAATGCAATCCTATTCTAAGCAGAAAATGTAACTCTTATTCCAAATATTACATTGCTTTTTACATTGAATTGAATAAGATAAATAAATGAAATAACTAAGTCTTCTTCTTGAATGTTCATGCAAAACTAGAAAACAAGGTTAGCACAAAAATGTAGGTTTTTCTGAATTTATCCGAAAATATGGGAAATTATCGGATATTATTCAGATATAAACCCAAATTCATACCCCCTTTGATATAAACATGATAAATAATGATAAAATTTCGAAAAAAAACTTGAAAATTCGAAATTGGGGTCAAAATGACCAAAATACCCCTGATGACCTTGAAATCAGGGTTTTCTGAAAGAATTATTGTAAATTTTGGAATTTTGAAAATCAAATGAAATAAATCAAACATAATATGATAAAATATGATGATATGAATGAAATTTTGGAGAATTAGAAATTGAAATTTCGAAATTTAGGTCAAAATGACGAAAATACCCCTGATAACAAGACTATGGCCTTGAAACCAGGGTTTTCTGAAATAAATTTTGCAAAATTGAAAAATATGAAATGCAAATGAGATTAAAATTAACCCTAATATGATTCTACATGCTTATGTACATGATAAAAACCCTAACATGGCGAAAATATCATAAAATATCGAATTTAACTTGATTTTCGCTTCTGAATTTAAAGATAAACTAACACATGGAGAAAATGAACTTGGAATTAAACCAAATTTGGCATGGACAACTAAAATAACCCTAGAAACATAATTGATCTCTAAAATATATTTTTTTTGTATTTTTAAATATGGAAATTCAAATAAAAACCCTAAATTTTGTGATTTTTGCCTAAAATGTTGATTCTAAAGGGGATTTAGGATATCCAATTTCCATAAAAATTCCCCAAATTTCATGGGGTGACAGAAGACAGTAATTCAAGGATTTTTTATTTTTACACTTTCTGGTTTTGACCTATGGTCGGAGCTGTGCCACTCCGGCAAGTCGGATCGGAATCCGGCGATTCTAGGATTTAAGGGAAACAGACAGGTTTCGGGAGAAAATGTGGGAAAAATAGCAAACAGATGGGAAAAAGGTTGAAACTGTGGGAAAATGTCCCTGACAAACAGATAAAGATTTTATTTTTTGACACCCTTGGGATTCGGATTATGGTTTGGAAAAGGACACACTGTTATCAGAGACCTAAATCTCTGGAATTTCTGGACATTGGAATCTGTTAGACAGAAAGAGAAAATCCGGGAAAAATAATGAAACAGATCCAAAAATTCCCAAATTTTGGAAAATGATAGGAAATTATGTTAGGAACAACTTTTATGTTGAGAGGTTTTGCAGACAGGCTACGGATTGGGAGGAGTTGATGCATTAGGGTCTGTCTATACCCTGACAAAAGAAAATCAAGATTTTCCCAGGGGTCTGGGAAATCCGATTTTTTACAGAGAGTAAAACAAACTGGAAAAACTTCAAAATTTCCAGATAATCAGTATATTCAATGATGAATTCACTATGATTTTTTTAGGGAAAATTGAATCACCCATGGAGGCGATCTTGGGTCGACAACCCTGCTAAATGGGAATCTGGAATTTCCAGAGGGTTTAAAACCTGATCTGGACTTTGGATTTATTAGATAGAGTTATTAAACTCAAATCGATCCGAATTTTTGCAGAGAAATGAATGATTAACCCATACATCTATCATAAAAATTTTGAAATTTATAGATGAACAATTAAACATGAAACGAAGGCTGGACTGACGCTTAAAATCAAAACCTATAAACTAATAAGCAAATATTAAAGAAACTAATCAAAATACGTATAAAGCATTAAAATAATCTAAATATGAGGCCTATAATACGAAATTTACATGAATTCAATGATAAAACAAAAATAATCAGGGGGTATAATCTAAACTCAATTTTAGCTATGGTGATAGGGGATCCGATCCATCCATCGGAGGGATCCCATACTCCATGTAGCCTTAAGCAAGAAAGTAAGAAAAATAAAAAAGTAAAAAGATGAAGCTCTTACCTTGGGTTTGCTGGGATTGGCTGAAGGAAAGCGGATGTGGTGGAGATGATCCAAGGTTGAGGAAGTTGGGGCGTTAAAGGCACCAAGGTGAGGATGGCTGTAAGTCAAGAAGGAGGTGCCGGCTGGAACGTGTGATGAAGGTAGTGGATGCACTTGAAGTTGGTTGTGGCTGGTAGCAAGGGTGTGAAGGAGGCTTGCTGGAGATGGCTATGCTGCTGTGGAGGTGTCCCTGTGGTGCTGCCAAGGATGAAGGTGTGGCTGTGGCTGCAAAGAGCTCCCCTTTGGTGGCTGCTGCCTTTGAGAAGTTTGAAGATGGCTGCAATGAAGGGCTGCTGTTGGAGGCCTAGCTGTTGTTGTGGAAGGTGGCCCAACTGCGGTTGTGGAAGGTGGCTGTGATGGAGGCCCAACTGCTGCTGTGGAAGGTGGCTGTAATGGAGATGAAGACGTTGATGGTGCTTCAAAGTGGAGGCCGGCTGTTGGCTGGAGAAAGGAGCTCTAGAGGTGGCTTCAATGGCTGGGAGTTGCAGCCAAGGATAGCTTGGGGTCTTGCTGCAGCAAATGGAGAAGGCTGCAGATGCTGTGATCGATGGTTGTAATGGTGCTGTGCGTGGAGGCTTCTAGTTGGTGCTGCTGAGGGCTGCAAGGGTGTTGTTTCAATGGCTGGAAGCTGCAGCCAAGGGGTGAGAAAGAAAGAGTTCAAGGGAGAGAGAGAGAGAGACGTGAATTGAGCTTGGGAGGCCAGCCGTTCTTTTTTTTCCTTTTGTTTTTGATTGGTAACTTAGGAAAGATGATATCTTTCCCTAAGTTACCATTGATTAATGAAGAAGGCTGTGTAATGCCCAAGGCTACAGCCGTATGGCTTTGGAGGAAGAAAAGAGTAAGGAAGGGAAGAAGGAAAAGGAAAAGGAAAGAAGAGGGGAGAAAGAAAAGGAAAGAAAGGGAGGAAAAGGAGAGGGAAAGAGGAAGAGAAGGGGCTGGATAGGGTATACGTGAGTGGCTGGGAGAGGAAAGAAAGGAGGAAAGAAAGAAAGAAAGAAAAAGAAAGAAGAAAGAAAGAAAAGAAAGAAAAGAAAGAAAAGAAAGAAAAAAGGAAAGTAAAAAAATAAAAATAAAAATAAAAATAAAAAAGAAAATGGAGGAAGAAAGAAAGGAAATGGGCTGGATTGAGGGCTAGGGTGGTCGACCCCCTTGTGGGTCCCACCTTAGGAAAATAAAATAATAAAAAAAATAAAACAAACAAAAAAAATAAAGAAAAAGGTAAATTT
Organism: Nuphar pumila; assembly: GCF_984573655.1. Classification (NCBI taxonomy): domain Eukaryota; kingdom Viridiplantae; phylum Streptophyta; class Magnoliopsida; order Nymphaeales; family Nymphaeaceae; genus Nuphar; species Nuphar pumila. Next base: position 87,734,934 of record NC_143257.1, on the reverse strand, counting down.
TTTTTCTTCTTTTTTTATAAATTAAAACAGAAAATGCAAATGGATGGGCCATCTCAGAGTGGGTCCAAATTCCACTTTTGAAATTCATTTTGACGATTAAAGGGGTAAAATAGTCTTTTCAGAAACTTTCCAGATGAAACGAGCTATTTTTGGCTGTTTTTGAAACGAGCTCGAATTTTGAAGTTCAATACCTCGTTGCGAAGCAAATCCAATGTAGAATTTAAAAATTTAATTTTGGAAGAAATCCAAATTGTTTTTGTTGAGAAAATGCTTCCAAATCTATTTTCAGACAAAACGAGCTATTTTTGGCAGTTTTTGAAACGAGCTCGGATTTTGAAGTTCAATACCTCGTTGCGAAGCAAATCCAATGTAGAATTTAAAAATGTAATTTTGAAAGAAATCCAGATTGTTTTTCTCGAGAAAATATTTCCAAACAAAATGACCTATTTTTGGCAGTTTTTGAAACGAGCTCGGATTTTGAAGTTCAATAGCTCATTGCGAAGCAAATCCAGTGTAAAACTTGAAAATTTGATTTTGAAAGAAATCCAGATTATTTTTCTTGAGAAAATATTTCCAAATTTAGACTCCCGGGGTGAAAATGTCAATTTTGGAAACTCGAGGTTTGAAATTGATTTCTGAAAACTTTTAAAACTCAATCTGGATTGGAATTTATAAAGCTGGAGTTCTAGACTTCGAAAATGAAATGAAATGTGATGAAATGTTATGAAATGCTGAGAAATGATATGAAATGATGAGAAATGACATGAAATGCTATGCGAAATGCTAACCCTGAATGAAGAATTTTGGATGTTAGACCCCGATTGACACTTGTACCAGTTCAAAAAGTGTTAAAATTGACAAAATTTGCAAAAATGGTTGAAGAAATGATTTTCGAGCTCTGCCAAGCTAGAGTAACACTGAAAATTAGGGTTTGAGCTTGATTCAACTGAAATGAACTGGATTGAGCTGGGTTTTAGAGTTTCAGAACTCAAATGAACTCAACGGACACTGACTCAACTGACCTTTCCAACTGAATTTTCAAGAAAAGCTGCCATTTTTAGAGAAATGGTATGGAATGGTCATTGGAATGAAGTGAATTACGAACCTGAACTGGGTTTGAGCTAAAACAAAGGTCAGTAATACTGAGATGAACTAAAATCAAGTCTCAAACACTAACTCAACTGACTGAACTCGGCTCAATTTCAGCTGAAAGAGCTGAAATGGACTAAAATGGGCTCCTAAACACTTAGAAATGGTTTTGAACTGAAATTGGAGCACTTGAACTCCTGGTGAGCTCAAGTTAGACTCTGGGGAACATGACTGACTGGGAATGACTGACTTGGAGACAATTGGCTTGGATTCGAGTGAGAAATGAGCTCATTTTTGAAGAAATGATCCCATTTTGGCAGGAATGGTCAGAAATGAAAATGGTCTGTTCATTGTGAGCTCAGATGAGCTTGAGATGACTGATATTCTAACTGTCTTGAACTGACCAATGAGCTTGGTTGACTCCGACTGACTGGGGTCCGGGATGACCTAGGGGTAAAATGGTAATTTTCCTAATGAAAATGGGTAAAATGGTGCTTTTCTGAAACTGACTCAGGGTTTGACTCCTATACTGACCTAACAGAGTTGGCACTACACGAGGAGGGTTGTTTGAGAATGGATGAGGAAAATTTGGGGTGTTTACAGATGCCCCTCTTTGCTACTAAGCCGTCTTGAGGACGAGCTTAGTGGCAAAGAAAACACACCAAATTTGGGCTATAAAAATGCCCCAGTTAGAAGGATCTGACTGGATATGAAAATATTAGCCTTGATGAAAATGGTAGATATGAAATGGAGAATACAGAAGAAAAATTTTGCCTCAAAAGAAGTGAGATTCAGGTTTTGCCTTTAACCTGGACGAGACAAAAAATACCTCATATAGAAACGAAGCTCAGGTTTAACCCTTAACCAGATTGGGAAATGAAATACCTCATCAAAGGAGGCTAAGGTTTGCACCCTTATCCTGATTGGGCGGAAAATGAAATACCTCATCAAAGGAGGCTCAGGTTTGTACCCTTATCCTGATTGGGCAAAAAATGAAATACCTCATCAAAGGAGGCTCAGGTTTGTACCCTTATCCTGATTGGGCGGAAAATGAAATACCTCATCAAAGGAGGCTCAGGTTTGTTCCCTTATCCTGATTGGGCGGAAAATGAAATACCTCATCAAAGGAGGCTCAGGTTTGTACCCTTATCCTGATTGGGCGGAAAATGAAATACCTCATCAAAGGAGGCTCAGGTTTGTACCCTTATCCTGATTGGGCAAAAAATGAAATACCTCATCAAAGGAGGCTCAGGTTTGTACCCTTATCCTGATTGGGCGGAAAATGAAATACCTCATCAAAGGAGGCTCAGGTTTGTACCCTTATCCTGATTGGGCGGAAAATGAAATACCTCATCAAAGGAGGCTCAGGTTTGTACCCTTATCCTGATTGGGCGATGAAATGGTAAGTTGGATGGTGAATAAGACAATTTTCTTGAAGAGGAATAAGGTGACTCTTTCAACAACACGAAAGATGAATTCTTTCGACAACACGAAAGATAACAAGGCGTTCCAAAGGAACAAGGCGATTCTTTCAACAACGCGAAAGATGACAAGGCGATCCAAAGGAACAAGGAGATTCTTTTGACAACGCAAAAGATGAATTCTTTCGACAACGCGAAAGATGGGAAAGGTGATCCAAAGGAACAAGGCGATTCTTTCAACAACGCGAAAGACGATAAGGCGATCCAAAGGAGTAAGGAGATTCTTTTGACAACGCAAAAGATGAATTCTTTCGACAACGCGAAAGATGGAAAAAGGCGATCCAAAGGAACAAGGCGATTCTTTCAACAACGCGAAAGATGATAAGGAGATCCAAAGGAGCAAGGCGATTCTTTTGACAACGCAAAAGATGAATTCTTTCGACAACGCGAAAGATGGGAAAGGCGATCCAAAGGAACAAGGCGATTCTTTCAACAACGTGAAAGACGATAAGGCGATCCAAAGGAGTAAGGCGATTCTTTTAACAACGCAAAAGATGAATTCTTTCGACAACGCGAAAGATGGGAAAGGCGATCCAAAGGAACAAGGCGATTCTTTCAACAACGCGAAAGACGATAAGGCGATCCAAAGGAGTAAGGCGATTCTTTTGACAACGCAAAAGATGAATTCTTTCGACAACGCGAAAGATGGGAAAGGCGATCCAAAGGAACAAGGCGATTCTTTCAACAACGCGAAAGACGATAAGGCGATCCAAAGGAGTAAGGCGATTCTTTTGACAACGCAAAAGATGAATTCTTTCGACAACGCGAAAGATGGGAAAGGCGATCCAAAGGAACAAGGCGATTCTTTCAACAACGCGAAAGATGATAAGGCGATCCAAAGGAGTAAGGCGATTCTTTTGACAACGCAAAAGATGAATTCTTTCGACAACGCGAAAGATGGGAAAGGCGATCCAAAGGAACAAGGCGATTCTTTCAACAACGCGAAAGACGATAAGGCGATGCAAAGGAGTAAGGCGATGCTTTTGACAACGCAAAAGATGAATTCTTTCGACAACGCGAAAGATGGGAAAGGCGATCCAAAGGAACAAGGCGATTCTTTCAACAACGCGAAAGACGATAAGGCGATGCAAAGGAGTAAGGCGATGCTTTTGACAACGCAAAAGATGAATTCTTTCGACAACGCGAAAGATGGGAAAGGCGATCCAAAGGAACAACGCGAAAGACGATAAGGCGATCCAAAGGAGTAAGGCGATTCTTTTGACAACGCAAAAGATGAATTCTTTCGACAACGCGAAACATAACAAAGGCGATCCTTTCACAGAAAAGGCTAATCTTTCAACAACGCGAAAGATGATAAAGGTTACTCTCTCAAGGAGGTAAAAGGTGATATCAGGATGTGTCAAGATGGACATCGAGCTCTTCACTTCATGTCAAGATAGTAAGAAAATATTGCCAAAATGTTAAAAATTGTTTGTTGATTCAAAATGCTTGAAATTGAGGTATATTGATATGAAAATCTTTCCTCTTTTCTACCTGAAGTATTACCTCCGACTGGGCTTAACTCCGTAGAATCAAGATTCGAATTCAAATTGCTTGCAATTGGCTTTCTTTCAAGGAAGCTATCAATTTCCTTGATATGAGCAGAAAAGAGAGTATTTTTGATATTGTGAGAGCAATTGGTGAAAGAATATTGATAATAGAATTTCACAAAATTAAAGAAGATTCTTTGACAAATTTGGCAGTCTGATATCCTGGGATTCTTTTCTCATGATGATCTTTCTGACCACTTTTTTTCTTTATTGGCAGAATTAGAGATCTCTTGGGCTTTTTGGGGATTACATCATCCTTCATTTTGGAGATGTTCTGACTTTTCTCTCTCTCTTTTTTTTTTGGGAAGGGTACGTCACAAACTCCTTCATCTCAGAGATGCTCCGATCCTTCTTTTTCTCTCAGGGATTATATTGACGGTTATTGGCTCTTTGGTTGGAAATCTCTTAATGATAGCAGAAATTAAATATCCTTTAGGGTTTGTCGGGAGGCTCATCGCAGTCACCTTCATCTTGACGGTGCTCTGAACTTTCCCTAGAAGGATCCGTCACAAACTCCGTCATCTTGGAGATGATTCAAATCTTCTTTGGCCCCGGGGGTCTACTCGCCTAATTCGCCTTCATCTTGACGACAATTGAGAGATCCCTTTTGCAGATATTTAATTGCAGCTTAGGTGATTGAGGAGATATAGGGATTTAATGGATTTTTCTGTATCACCCAGGATATTTCGACTGTTTTATTTTCCAAGAATGATCTTTAAAAATGTGCCATTGACTGCGATCAATACCGATCACTTATGGCTTTGCAACAACATTGAATTTCCTTTTGCTGGCCATATCGAGGATTTATTCTTCACCCTTTTGGTTGGCCAATAGAAAGAATTTGAATTTTGAATCCTTTTTCACAAAAGCTTTGACCTTTCGAAAATAATATTGAAGGTATTCTGAGGTAATATTTTTGTGCAATAAAAATTTTGAAATCAACAAATATTTAATGGCAAATTGGCAAAATGTTCTTGAAATCCTTGGTGAAAGAAATTGCTTGAGGTCTAATTGACACATCCATACCCAAATTGAGTCCTGAAAAGACTCAGTGAAAGATCAACTTGAAAGTTGGGTTTTGTTTTTACTAACCAGCTCGAAAGCAGGATTTATTGACCGACCGGCTCGAAAGCAGGATTTGTTGAACTACCAGCTCGAAAGCAGGATTTGTTGAACTACCAGCTCGAAAGCAGGATTTGTTGAACTACCAGCTCGAAAGCAGGATTTGTTGATCGACCAGCTCGAAAGCAGGATTTGTTGAACTACCAGCTCGAAAGCAGGATTTGTTGACCGACCAGCTCGAAAGCAGGATTTGTTGACCGACCAGCTAGAAAGCAGGATTTGTTGACCGACCAGCTCGAAAGCAGGATTTGTTGACCGACCAGCTCAAAAGCAGGATTTGTTGACCGACCAGCTCAAAAGCAGAATTTGTTGACCGACCCGCTCAAAAGCAGGATTTTGTTGATTTAAAAATGATTGACATTAATGAAATTGTAACCCAAAGGCTTGGAAAGTGATAGATATTGACAAAGTTGTAAACCGAAGGCAGGAGAATGATTCATGTTGGTAAGATCGTAACCCGAAGGCTTGAATTGAGAATCTGATAGAGTGGACGACCCAGAGGCCTGATTGATCAAATTGGATGACCCGAAGGTCAAGATTTGAGAATTACATGACCCGAAGGTCGAAATTGAGAGTCGAATGACACAAGGGGTCGAAATGGGAAATCAAAGGTTGAGATTGAAGGATTGAATAACCCGAAGGTCGAAATTGAGGATTTGAATGACCCGAAGGTCAAAATTAGAAATTGAGTGACCCGAAGGTTGAAATAGAGAATTGGGTGACCCGGATGTCAAAATTGGAAATTGGAAATTTTGGAATTGGAAATTGGAAATTTTGAAATTGATTGACCCGAAAGTCGAAATTGAAGTTGATTGACCCGAAAGTCGAAATTGGAAATTTGGAATTTGAAACTTGGAAATTGGAAATTGAGAAATTGATTGACCCGAAGGTCAAAATTAGAAATTTGGAAATTGATTGACCTGAAGGTCAAAATTGGAAATTTGGAAATTGGGTGGCCCGAGGGCCGAAATTAGAATTTGGAACTTTGAAATTTGATATTTGAAATTGGATTTGGAAGAAGATTCGAGTCAGAACTCTAATCTTCTAGACCAATTCTAGGACATTTGAATTGGATTTGGAAGAAGATTCGAGTCAGAACTCTAATCTTCTAGACCAATTCAGAAGGGAAAGAAATTCGAGTTGAAACTCGAATCCCAGAGGAAAGAAAATTCGAGTCGGAACTCGAATCCCGCAAGAAGACTAGATCAACATGGATTAGGTTTGAAAACATTAACCAGTAAAATCAGATTTAGAAAGTTTGACCAATAAAAATTGGATTTTGAAAGATGTACCAGTGTGAATACTGGATTTTGGAAATGAACCAGTATAAGTACTGGATTTTGAAAATAGATCAGTACGAATACTGTTTTTGGAAGAATTACCAGCACGAACACTGGATTTTGAAGATTTTACCAGCACGAACCCTGGATTTTGAAAATCTTACCAGCACGAACACTGGATTTTTGAAAATTTACCAGCACGAACACTGGATTTAGAAAATTTTTACCAGCACGAACCCTGGATTTTGAAAATCTTTCCAGCACGAACACTGGATTTTTGAAAATTTACCAGCACGAACACTGGATTTAGAAAATTTTTACCAGCACGAACCCTGGATTTTGAAAATCTTTCCAACACGAACACTGGATTTTTGAGAATTTACTAATTGATTTTGATAGAAGATTTTCAGTCTTCACCCTCACGACGACTTGGACAACTGTCGGGGTCTCAGGATTTATCCCTTAACCTGAAGGGGAAGTTCAGGTTTATCCCTTAACCTGAAAGAGAATGTTCAGGTTTATCCCTTAACCTGAAGGGGAAGTGAATTTGATGCAAATGAATGTAAATGGATGCAAATGAATGCATGTAAATGTAAATGAATGCAAATGTATGCAAAATGATGTAAATGAATGCACATGTATGCAAAATGAGAGATTTGTTTGATCCTGCCTGCATACAGAATGTTTTGAAGACAAATTTTCAAAATAATGCCCCAGTGTAACTCGGAAAGAAGAATTTGACCATTATTGAAGAAAATATATTAAGGAATTACAAATGATGGAATAAGGGATTTAAGTATAGAAAATTTTCAAATATTGAGCATTGATGGGGTCTGATAATTCCACACCATCGGCATTGATAAGTAGATATGAATTGCGGGGTAATGCTTCCTCGACAACATAGGTCCCTTCCCAATTCGGCGACCACTTGCCACCCGGGCGGTGCTTGAGATAGGTTGTTGATCTGATCACTAGATCATTGACTCAGAATTTCCTTTTAATAAAAAATTTTGCATATTGCCTGACTATCCTCTAACGATATGATTGAGCATGCTCTGCTGCTTTGAGTTTTCTTTCATCGAGCAAATCAAGTTGTACCAGTCGTTGTTGCTGATACTGATCAAGAGGTAATTCTAAAAGTGATGCAAATTTTAGAGCAGGTTTCTGAACTTGTAGAGGCAGTACTACTTCAGTTCCGTAGACAAGTTCTGACGAAGTAGCATTAGTTGGAGTTCGAATGGTGGTTTTGTATGCTCATAATGCATTATGGATCTTCTCATGCCAGTCACAAACTGTTTTTAAAGTTCGCTTCAAGATTCTAATAAGAATCTTACTGGTGGCCTATGCCTGACCATTCCCTTGAGGATAATAAAGAGCAAAGAAATGATGATGGATTCCGAATTTTGAGCAGAATGTCCTCATTCTCTCATTCTTGAAATAACTGTCATTGTCCAACACAATATCATGTGGTATGCCAAAACGACATAGGATATTCTTGTGGATGAATGAGACCACATGTCGACCTTCTACTGTGCGTAGAGTGACTGCTTCTACCCATTTAGTGAAATATTCTGTTGCGGCAAGAAAATATTTGTAGCTGTTTGAAGCAGGAGTGATGGGGCCCACAACATCAAAGGCCCACATAGAAAATAGCCATGGAGAGATGGCGATTCGCAAATATGTTGCTGGCGCATGAATAGAAGGTGCATGTATCTGGCATAGAGCACACTTCTTCACAAAATGGTAGCAATCTTGCTGCATAGTCTTCCAATAAGATCATGCCCGGATGATTTGCTTGATAAGAGTTTGGTAGCCGATGAGTCTACTGCAAATGCCTTCGTGTACCTCCTGGACAACTTCTTTGGCTTCATCTTCGTCTAGGCATCTGAAATATTTAGAACTGAATCCACGATGATAGAGGACATCGGCAATAATAAAATATCAGGCAGACATGCACTGAATCGCTCGTTGCTCTTACCAGTGATACTCTCAGAGAAGGAGACAGATGTCTTCTCCTTGATGGGAGCCTTTTTGAAACTGTCTTCAGCTTGCTCAGACATCATCCTAATCATCATTTTCTTGAACATCTGATATGTAGCGGGATCAATGTCATCCCTATCATTCAAACTCTGTCTTCTGGCAGATCTTGGAGAATCCATTTCTTCTTGTCTGCTTCTAAAATCACTGATGCCCTGATACAGTGGTGGCTTCTTGCTTGATTTGATCTGAACCACTTGGGAATACTGATGCTCTCTACAGAATGGATGATTAAATTTCGATGATGAAGATTAAGGATAGAAATGAATATAGAAAAAAATATTTGATGAGAATTTGGTAGACAATTGGAAGAACATCCCGTTACTAGGGATTGGGTCGCCGCTGGAGTCACGACAATTATGTTGTCATTCCTTGCAAGAAGAACGAACAACTGCAAATATGCCTTGTCACCTAGGCGAGGTTGTCAAACCAAGAATGAAGAATTTGAAAGATTTTTATTCATTGAAGGGAAAACATGCTTGTATTAATAATAAACTTGAGAAAGAGGGGGCGGACAAACAATTTGCCACCACTCTTTATGATCAGCAGAGACACGAGGATTGGAGAAAAGAGTGAGAATGATGAAAGAATCCCAGCCATATTTGGCAGAATGGTATGTTTCGGATCACTGCGCTGATGCAAGGTCAAATTCTGGCATAACCTCTGATAGTAGTCGAGCTTCTACGCGCTTCTGTCTCTGAGAAAATTGCCTGACGCATCACTCTGGATAGTAGTAGGTACAGGAAAATGGGCCAAGTAGCTTGAACTGCTTGCCATACACATATGTATATTTGAGAAGAGGGTGAGCCCTTCAGTGCACAGAACCATCGCATGCTGATTTCTTTCTCGAGTTGTTCTAGATAATGAGCTGACTTCTGCAAATGCCTCGTACTATTGATAGATCTCGATCAAGCTCACGTACTCATTCTCATTTTCTTCAATCAGTGGCCAAGACTTACGCCCTGTCATGCGAGCCACGACATCCTTAGGGTCCAGACCCTTGACATTAATTAGAAACTGTTGCTCTAACGGATCTCCAGGCTGACCGGCTGGCTCAGGTAGTCCCATAATCTCTGAAAACCTATTCATCAGTAGTGTTATCTCACCCCACGGGAACCAGAATGTGCAAGTGTGCGGATTCCACCGCTCTGCCAGTGCATGGATCAGATTGCCATTAACTGTCAACTTCCCCACTGCAGATGCCAATTCCAACCCGCAATCGCTCAAGTTGTCCGGAAACATACGAGAGAAGTTTTGAACCAGACATAGTACCACCGAGGGAAGAAGGGTTCGGTGCTAAGAGATCGATGCTCAGGAAGACTTTGTCGCACCTCGTAGGAGATGTGACCCTCAGGAAAGACAGAGTCGAACTGACTGAATGCCATTAGACTGAAAGATAGGAAGATTGGAATTAGACTTTGAAAAAAATACAAGAATTTTGAAAATTGCAGGCAGGATAAAAAGCTAGAAATTCGAAGTCCAGAGGAACGAAAGAATGAAAAATCTCCTGGAGTTTTGAAGAAAAGGTGGATAATTTAAAAAAAAAATCGTCCAGGGTTTTTGAGAAAAATGAGATATTTTATAAAAGATGAAAAATGAGGTATTTTGGAAAATTGTTTGGTATTTTGGAAAAATTGGGAAAAATATGAGAAAATAAGGCGAAAATGAATATCATACATTCAATTACAAACAATTATGCACATACAGCAATCCCTAAGATGCCAACTCTAAATGCATTGATTTTGAAAAAGCTTTAGGACCCTAATCCTGACTCTAGGCTCAGATCAACTGTGTCCAATCATGCTATGCCGATATACTCGAGCCTAGGCTCGATGTACGTGGCATAAAACTCATCTCTGGGTCTAGGCTTGTGTTTTCCCAACATCCTTGAGCGCCTGCCGATATACGTTGGACTATGGCCCTTGGTACGTGGCAGGGGGGCGTTAGCCCAAATAAGTGGCCCAGTTGTGAGGCTCTGTCCCGAACTATGGTTATGGAAGAGAGCCCAGCAACGTGAAGACCGGGTAGACATAGGTGGGGTGGTTTTTGAAATATGATCACATGCAGGCAAACAGAGGGCTCTAAGTCCTAAAGAGATAGAATTTCGAAAACTTTTGAAGAAGCAAACATTGTTTTCATACAAGTCCTAGATTGAGGAGTGTTGTATTTCAGACCTAAGTCTAAGTGAGCATGCATAATTCTCCTCAATATGGTCCTACCAAACCATGCCTAGTCTACATGCAATCCATGTCAGCTGGGTTCAAGTCTAGGCTCCTAGGTTCACATGATATCAGAAATTAAAGCTGACATTCCATAGAACATAATTTTGATAATTGAGCTAAGTTAAAACACATAATTGATCAGGCGAAGACAGTTCCATCACGGTCGCCAAACCTGTTATCATCGCAAAATTTTTCCCCTCCCTTGTGTGAAAGAAACGAATTTTGCGAGTCAAACTCGACCAAAATTTTGAAAATGATTTTGAAAATTTACTCGCCTCCGTTTTTAAAATTTGCGGGAAAATTCCGTGGAATGGGATCCGCCTGTCGGTACGAGGTTCAACCGTTCCTGGCGCCTTTACCAGAGGTAATTGAACCAAGGATCAATTACGTGCTTTAATTTGACTCAAATAGCTAAATTATGCTCTATTTTTACTAGAATGCACAAAGAATCAGGCTTGTGCTATGAAATTTTTAAAAAATGCAAGTTTGAGAAACTATGATGTTTGCTTTGGAAAATTGAAATGCATTTGGAAAATGATTGGAAAAGTGCTTGAAATTGGAGTTTTTGGGAAAATCATTGAATTTCATTGGAAATCAGAAATTTGCATTGAAAAGTGATTTCTCAGGAAAACTTGAAAATCTGAGAAAATTGGTTTTGAGATTGGAAACTTGGAATTGCTTTTATAAGAAAATGGATTTGAGAATCTTGAGAAAATCTAAGAAATTTATTGGAAAATGACTTTTGAAATGGAAAATGAATTCTCAGGAAAACTGGAAAATATGAGAAAATCGATTTCTGAAAACTTGGGATTTTGAAATTTAAGAATTTGAAAACATAGGAAAATCTTGATTTGAACTTGGGAAATGCTTTGAAATGTCATTTGAAAACTTAGGATTTTGAGAAAATCAGATCCTGAGAAAGACTTGGAAATTCTTGAGAAAATTGAATTTTCTGAAATTGAAATTGGAAAATGAGTTTGAAAATAATGCAATTTGAATGATATGAATGAATGAATATGAATTTGAAAAGGGAATTTCATTGAGGAATTGGGAAATCCTTTTGAAACTTTGAGAAATGCAGTGCATTTTTGAAGTTAGCCTAAGAGTGTAGGCTAAATGTAGCTGATATAAAGATCATAAATCTTGGTTTTCTTCGTATTCTGACTATGGCCATAAATACGAATCCCACCGAGTTTATAAACTCCATAAGAGCTTGTGCACGTGCCATTCGTGTAAACCATAGTGGATTTGAAATAAATGAAGATGAATCATACATCAAATATTGAAATTTGCATAAATTAAACTATATGCAATGCAATCCTATTCTAAGCAGAAAATGTAACTCTTATTCCAAATATTACATTGCTTTTTACATTGAATTGAATAAGATAAATAAATGAAATAACTAAGTCTTCTTCTTGAATGTTCATGCAAAACTAGAAAACAAGGTTAGCACAAAAATGTAGGTTTTTCTGAATTTATCCGAAAATATGGGAAATTATCGGATATTATTCAGATATAAACCCAAATTCATACCCCCTTTGATATAAACATGATAAATAATGATAAAATTTCAAAAATAAACTTGAAAATTCGAAATTGTGGTCAAAATGACCAAAATACCCCTGATGACCTTGAAATCAGGGTTTTCTAAAAGAATTATTGTAAATTTTGGAATTTTGAAAATCAAATGAAATAAATCAAACATAATATGATAAAATATGATGATATGCATGAAATTTTGGAGAATTAGAAATTGAAATTTCGAAATTTAGGTCAAAATGACCAAAATACCCCTGATAACAAGACTATGGCCTTGAAACCAGGGTTTTCTGAAATAAATTTTGCAAAATTGAAAAATATGAAATGCAAATGAGATTAAAATTAACCCTAATATGATTCTACATGCTTATGTACATGATAAAAACCTTAACATGGCGAAAATATCATAAAATATCGAATTTAACTTGATTTTCGCTTCTGAATTTAAAGATAAACTAACACATGGAGCAAATGAACTTGGAATTAAACCAAATTTGGCATGGACAACTAAAATAACCCTAGAAACATAATTGATCTCTAAAATATAATTTTTTTGTATTTTTAAATATGGAAATTCAAATAAAAACCCTAAATTTTGTGATTTTTGCCTAAAATGTTGATTCTAAAGGGGATTTAGGATATCCAATTTCCATAAAAATTCCCCAAATTTCATGGGGTGACAAAAGACAGTAATTCAAGGATTTTTTATTTTTACACTTTCTGGTTTTGACCTATGGTCGGAGCTGTGCCACTCCGGCAAGTCGGACCGGAATCCGGCGATTCTAGGATTTAAGGGAAACAGACAGGTTTCGGGAGAAAATGTGGGAAAAATAGCAAACAGATGGGAAAAAGGTTGAAACTGTGGGAAAATGTCCCTGACAAACAGATAAAGATTTTATTTTTTGACACCCTTGGGATTCGGATTATGGTTTGTAAAAGGACATACTGTTATCAGAGACCTAAATCTCTGGAATTTCTGGACATTGGAATCTGTTAGACAGAAAGAGAAAATCCGGGAAAAATAATGAAACAGATCCAAAAATTCCCAAATTTTGGGAAATAATAGGAAATTAGGTTAAGAACAACTTTTATGTTGAGAGGTTTTGCAGACAGGCTACGGATTGGGAGGACTTGATGCATTAGGGTCTGTCTATACCCTGACAAAAGAAAATCGAGATTTTCCCAGGGGTCTGGGAAATCCGATTTTTTACAGAGAGTAAAACAAACTGGAAAAACTTCAAAATTTTCAGATAATCAGTATATTTAATGATGAATCCACTATGATTTTTTTAAGGAAAATTGAATCACCCATGGAGGCGATCTTGGGTCGACAACCCTGCTAAATGGGAATCTGGAATTTCCAGAGGGTTTAAAACCTGATCTGGACTTTGGATTTATTAGATAGAGTTATTAAACTCAAATCGATCCGAATTTTTGCAGAGAAATGAATGATTAACCCATACATCTATCATAAAAATTTTGAAATTTATAGATGAACAATTAAACATGAAACGAAGGCTGGACTGACGCTTAAAATCAAAACCTATAAACTAATAAGCAAATATTAAAGAAACTAATCAAAATACCTATAAAGCATTAAAATAATCTAAATATGAGGCCTATAATACGAAATTTACATGAATTCAATGATAAAACAAAAATAATCAGGGGGTATAATCTAAACTCAATTTTAGCTATGGTGATAGGGGATCCGATCCATCCATCGGAGGGATCCCATACTCCATGTAGCCTTAAGCAAGAAAGTAAGGAAAATAAAAAAGTAAAAAGATGAAGCTCTTACCTTGGGTTTGCTGGGATTGGCTGAAGGAAAGCGGATGTGGTGGAGATGATCCAAGGTTGAGGAAGTTGGGGCGTCAAAGGCACCAAGGTGAGGATGGCTGGAAGTCAAGAAGGAGGTGCCGGCTGGAACGTGTGATGAAGGTAGTGGCTGCACTTGAAGTTGGTTGTGGCTGGTAGCAAGGGTGTGAAGGAGGCTTGCTGGAGATGGCTATGGTGCTGTGGAGGTGTCCCTGTGGTGCTGCCAAGGATGAAGGTGTGGCTGTGGCTGCAAAGAGCTCCCCTTTGGTGGCTGCTGCCTTTGAGAAGTTTGAAGATGGCTGCAATGAAGGGCTGCTGTTGGAGGCCTAGCTGTTGTTGTGGAAGGTGGCCCAACTGCGGTTGTGGAAGGTGGCTGTGATGGAGGCCCAACTGCTGCTGTGGAAGGTGGCTGTAATGGAGGTGAAGACGTTGATGGTGCTTCAAAGTGGAGGCCGGCTGTTGGCTGGAGAAAGGAGCTCTGGAGGTGGCTTCAATGGCTGGGAGTTGCAGCCAAGGATAGCTTGGGGTCTTGCTGCAGCAAATGGAGAAGGCTGCAGATGCTGTGATCGATGGTTGTAATGGTGTTGTGCGTGGAGGCTTCTAGTTGGTGCTGCTGAGGGCTGCAAGGGTGTTGTTTCAATGGCTGGAAGCTGCAGCCAAGGGGTGAGAAAGAGAGAGTTCAAGGGAGAGAGAGAGAGAGACGTGAATTGAGCTTGGGAGGCCAGCCGTTCTTTTTTTTCCTTTTGTTTTTGATTGGTAACTTAGGAAAGATGATATCTTTCCCTAAGTTACCATTGATTAATGAAGAAGGCTGTGTAATTCCCAAGGCTACAGCCGTATGGCTTTGGAGGAAGAAAAGAGTAAGGAAGGGAAGAAGGAAAAGGAAAAGGAAAGAAGAGGGGAGAAAGAAAAGGAAAGAAAGGGAGGAAAAGGAGAGGGAAAGAGGAAGAGAAGGGGCTGGATAGGGTATACGTGAGTGGCTGAGAGAGGAAAGAAAGGAGGAAAGAAAGAAAGAAAAAGAAAGAAGAAAGAAAGAAAAGAAAGAAAAGAAAGAAAAAAGGAAAGTAAAAAAATAAAAATAAAAATAAAAATAAAAAAGAAAATGGAGGAAGAAAGAAAGGAAATGGGCTGGATTGAGGGCTAGGGTGGTCGACCCCCTTGTGGGTCCCACCTTAGGAAAATAAAATAATAAAAAAATAAAACAAACAAAAAAAAATAAAGAAAAAGGTAAATTTTTTTTTCTTTTTTTATAAATTAAAACAGAAAATGCAAATGGATGGGCCATCTCAGAGTGGGTCCAAATTCCACTTTTGAAATTCATTTTGACGATTAAAGGGGTAAAATAGTCTTTTCAGAAACTTTCCAGATGAAACGAGCTATTTTTGGCTGTTTTTGAAACGAGCTCGAATTTTGAAGTTCAATACCTCGTTGCGAAGCAAATCCAATGTAGAATTTAAAAATTTAATTTTGGAAGAAATCCAAATTATTTTTGTTGAGAAAATGCTTCCAAATCTATTTTCAGACAAAACGAGCTATTTTTGGCAGTTTTTGAAACGAGCTCGGATTTTGAAGTTCAATACCTCGTTGCGAAGCAAATCCAATGTAGAATTTAAAAATGTAATTTTGAAAGAAATCCAGATTGTTTTTCTCGAGAAAATATTTCCAAACAAAATGAGCTATTTTTGGCAGTTTTTGAAACGAGCTCGGATTTTGAAGTTCAATAGCTCATTGCGAAGCAAATCCAGTGTAAAACTTGAAAATTTGATTTTAAAAGAAATCCAGATTATTTTTCTTGAGAAAATATTTCCAAATTTAGACTCCCGGGGTGAAAATGTCAATTTTGGAAACTTGAGGTTTAAAATTGATTTCTGAAAACTTTTAAAACTCAATCTGGATTGGAATTTATAAAGCTGGAGTTCTGGACTTCGAAAATGAAATGAAATGTGATGAAATGTTATGAAATGCTGAGAAATGATATGAAATGATGAGAAATGACATGAAATGCTATGCGAAATGCTAACCCTGAATGAAGAATTTTGGATGTTAGACCCCGATTGACACTTGTACCAGTTCAAAAAGTGTTAAAATTGACAAAATTTGCAAAAATGGTTGAAGAAATGATTTTTGAGCTCTGCCAAGCTAGAGTAACACTGAAAATTAGGGTTTGAGCTTGATTCAACTGAAATGAACTGGATTGAGCTGGGTTTTAGAGTTTCAGAACTCAAATGAACTCAACGGACACTGACTCAACTGACCTTTCCAACTGAATTTTCAAGAAAAGCTGCCATTTTTAGAGAAATGGTATGGAATGGTCATTGGAATGAAGTGAATTACGAACCTGAACTGGGTTTGAGCTAAAACAAAGGTCAGTAATACTGAGATGAACTAAAATCAAGTCTCAAACACTAACTCAACTGACTGAACTCGGCTCAATTTCAGCTGAAAGAGCTGAAATGGACTAAAATGGGCTCCTAAACACTTAGAAATGGTTTTGAACTGAAATTGGAGCACTTGAACTCCTGGTGAGCTCAAGTTAGACTCTGGGGAACATGACTGACTGGGAATGACTGACTTGGAGACAATTGGCTTGGATTCGAGTGAGAAATGAGCTCATTTTTGAAGAAATGATCCCATTTTGGCAGGAATGGTCAGAAATGAAAATGGTCTGTTCATTGTGAGCTCAGATGAGCTTGAGATGACTGATATTCTAACTGTCTTGAACTGACCAATGAGCTTGGTTGACTCCGACTGACTGGGGTCCGGGATGACCTAGG
Organism: Nuphar pumila; assembly: GCF_984573655.1. Lineage (NCBI taxonomy): Eukaryota > Viridiplantae > Streptophyta > Magnoliopsida > Nymphaeales > Nymphaeaceae > Nuphar > Nuphar pumila. The sequence continues at coordinate 87,718,019 of NC_143257.1, read as the reverse complement.
GGTAAAATGGTAATTTTCCTAATGAAAATGGGTAAAATGGTGCTTTTCTGAAACTGACTCAGGGTTTGACTCCTATACTGACCTAACAGAGTTGGCACTACACGAGGAGGGTTGTTTGAGAATGGATGAGGAAAATTTGGGGTGTTTACAACTTGTAAACAAAGAAACCCCTTTTTACAGATCCAAAAAATCATCTTCGGTTAGGGAGATATGACTATGGTAAGTTGAACCTGATTATGAACAATGTCATAACGGTGAAGAAGGATAAGTTCTAGGTTTTGGATAAAATAAAATAGCAAATCAATATAAAAAATTACCAAAATCTCCAAAAATAAATTAGACATGCAGACAAAGAAATCACTTTTTACGGATTTGAGAAAACATCTTCAGTTAGGAAGATAGGATTCCAGCAAAATGTCTCGGATTATGAACAATGACCTGTCATTACAGAAAATAGGTTCCAATTTTGATTTTTGAAAATGAGTCTAGAGGTGTTGAAAATAGTAAAATTTGGCCAGACTCATGTAGACACATGGGTGAACAATTGGTAAAAATTTCAATTCAAAAAAAGAACAATAAACATATAAAATAATGTTATTAATAGAGGCCAGAATCAGGATTTTATAGGAATGTGATACATAGAGAAAATTAAAAAAACTAAGCAAAGCACATGTAAAATACAAGACCAAGACCAGAATTTAATCTAAACCTAGATGCACATGGAGGTAAAACTTAACCTAATCTAGAATATCATGCATAAAAATTAAAAGAGAACCAAACAAATGCATGAAAAAAAAATTTGATTTAGCTGGTTTAAGAAGAAACTCAGCTACATGAAGGCTGACTTTCAATTTTCCATGGGCTATTTTAAATGAAATAAAGATACATCAACCATAACCAGATAGCAATCATGAAATAAAGAAAATAAAATAAAAAAGAAGGTGGAGGGGTTACCTAGATCTGGGCGGGTTAGATGAAGAATCTCCACTTGAATACACACCGACTGGTTACTCTTCCTTACTGCAACAAAGAAAGCAAAGAAGAGGAGAGGGAGATGGAAAAGAGAGAGGAAGAACACAACTTAAAAAAAAATAGAGAGGGGTTGTGAACACCCCAAATTTTTAAAAAAATTGCAAAATTTCCATTTTTGCCCCTGACCCCATCTTCTGAATAATTTGGGTCAATTTCTGATCAAATTTCAGCCATTTCTTGGATTTACTGGTTGAAGATCTGAAATCCAAATCAAATTTTACATCTGACCCAATTTTGGATCTGGATTTGATATCCAAATCCAATTTTGAGCCTTATTATCCAATTTTCAATTCAAAATTATAAAAATACAAAAATAGTTTTCTAAATGGCTCAAACAGTTCATTCGGTGTCCATTTGGATCCACTGTTCTTTATTCTTAGATTCAAGATCTAAAACTCGAGCATTTTATCAAAACTTCGGATCCAGACCCGTTTTTTGAAAAATTTCTGAAGTCTAACCCTATATTCTCATAAAACCCCTCTTTTTAAAAAAATTCAAGCTTCATAAAAATGTTTCAAAATCTCTTATTTTGCCCCATAATTTTAGAAAGTTTTCTTTCAAAAACAAAAAAATAGAAAACACAAAGAAAAAAACAAAAAAATAGAAAAAGAAAAGGAAATTCAGAAAACTATAGCTTAAAACCCTCTTTTTGAAAATATTTCATAATCAAAACCTTCTTTTTAGAAAAAGCTTTACAAAAGACCACTGTTTTCAAAATTTTTGAAAAACAGGGGGACCCGATTTGCAAAATTTGCAACAATTTTCTCTTATAAAACCGTTGCAAAGGGGGTCAAATTCTTCATCGCTTCTTCACCCCTCCATCTGTTCTCTTTGTCTTCTTCTTCTTCTCCTTCTTCTCTCTTCCTTTCTCTCTTTCTTTCTTCTTTTCTGATCTTCTTCCCCAATCGCCTGAAGGAGGTCAGTTTCTACAGTAGAGCCACGCCACAACTGCATTTGATATGCAGGAGGACTGAAATAAAGAGTAACAGGAAATCGCCTTCACCTCTCCATATTCCCATCGTCTGCCTTCCTCTTTCTCTCAATCCCTCTTCTCTTCCTCCCTTCTCCCTTTTATCAGCCTCTCTTCTCTTAATTCCTCCTAATGAGTTGAAAGAAGACGACCTTCCCTGCAGTAGAGCCACGGTAAGGATTCTCTTTTTCCCCTCTCTTTTATTTCTATTTTCTTTTCTATTTAATTGCCCCATTGAAGCACCCATGTAGTGACGATTTGCTCATAGCAAAATTGGCCTACACAATGCAACATCAACGGAACGATCATGTTCCTACATTCCTTTTTTTTTTTTTATTTCAGATTAACATGTAGTTATCAGTTTGATTTTTAATGCTATTTCATCCCATGTTCTTACGATTTGTATTTTCACCTTCATCGTCACTTCATTTTAACCATCTTTGTTTCATTACCTCAAGACAATCCCCGCATCATCTCTCTTCATCGATTAGTTCACTGTATGTTAATCTCTGCATCAATAAAGTAATTGGTACATCAACCTCTTCAAATTGTTAACCCAAGGCTGCAGTAGATTTCATATGGTGTCAATTCATCATCTACACAGATCCGAAAATGCCCTTCACAGTGACATACGATCTGATCTAGTATCAGATTGGATCCACTTTATAACAGCCCTTCTTTGATCTTTAAATTCAAATCCAATTTCCAATTTCAATTCAACTTTAAAAATTCAAATTCATTTCCATTTTCAGGAATCGATTTTAAATTCAATTCAATATTCCATATTGAATTTCAAAGTTCAATTCAACTTTGAAATCCCAGATTCATCACATGATTTCAAAAAAAAATCAAAGTTTTAAACCAAGTTTATTTTCTATTCTTCACTTCAAGTTCTCAAATCCCCAAGTCCTTTTGAAAACTTCTGAGTTTTAATCTTTAAATCACTTTTGAGGTTAAGATTAGTCTTAAATTCAAGTCCATTTTTTCAAATTCAATCAGGATTTCTCAAATCCAACTCCATATTTTTGAATTCCACTTGGATTTCTCAAATCTGATTCCAATTCAAATTCAATTTGGATTTTTTGAATCCAATTCCAAGTTCTATCTGGATTTCCAAAATTCAGATCTATCTTCAAATCTCATCTGGGTTTTCAAAATCCAAATCCACTTTCAAATTTCATATTGGATTCCAGATCTCAGATCCAATTTCTTTTAGGATTCCAGATTTCAAATCCAATTTCATTTAGGATTTCAGATTTTGGATTCAATTCTATCTTGGATTCCAGACTTCAGATCCAAATCCATTTAGGATTCCAGATTTCAAATCCGATTCCATCTTGAATTCAGATTTTCAAATCCAATCTCATTTCCCAATTGGATTTCCAATTCCAAATTCAAAATTCCATTTACAAATCTCACATTGATTTTCAAATCCGGAGTTCAATTCAATTTCGAAATTTCCATCTCAATTTCAAAATTCTAGATTCAAACTCAAAATCAAAGCTCATTTTGACTTTGAAAATTTCATTATTACTTCAAATTTTCTATCTCAGTTTCAAACCTCACTTTGCTCTTCGTTTCTTCAAAATCAAGATCTATTCTCTCATTATTCCAAGACTTGGAATTTCAAGTCTCTTCTTCCAGATCCATTTCAAATTCTGAGTTAGATTCAAAAATCTAACTTTCTCAAACCAATTTCAACCATTTGAAGCATTTTTTAAAGTATCTGCAAATGTATTTCAAAATCACTTGAAAAATCTCAATTTTTCTAAACTATTTCCTCAAAAGCATACATTTCTACATTTTGCACAAGCATGATTCTTTGTGCATTTAGACTTAGAATAAATACTTAGACAATATTTTGGCAAAGCAAAAGGCATAAGTTCGATCCTTGGTTCGATTATCTCTGGTAAAGGCGCCAGGAACAGTCGAACCTCATACCGACGAGTGAATCCGGTTTCTCCATTTTCCCGTAAATTTTAAAAAATACAGAGGCGAGTAATTTCAAAACATTTTCAAATTGAAGGTCAAGTGAGACCTTTGCAAAAGAGTTCCTCTCTCTTTCTTTCTTTTCTCATTCTCTTTTCTTTTATATCTTTTATTTCCCCTCCAAAAAGGGAATAGAGGCTAGAAAGACAAAGAGAAGGAAAAAGAGGGAAACCGGAAGAAAATTTTTACAATTATCACAGAAGTTGACAACCGTGATAGGACTCATCTTCGTCCGGTTGGATTTGTGTCTTTTGCTTTGCTTTGATATTGTCTAAGTCTTTATTCTACAAATATCAACTTCATTTCCATGCAAACCTTAGGAGCCTAGACTTTGTCCTAACCGACATAATGTATATAGGATTTAAGTATGGTTTGGTAGGACCATATTAAGGAGATTATTCCATGCTCACTTAGACTTAGGTCTGAAATACAATTCTCCTTAATTCTAGAGATTGAATGCAAACAATGTATGCAAGTGTATGCTTCTCTTCATTTAAATTCTATCTCTTTAGAGCTTGCATTAGAGACATGTGGTTTTATTGCATATTGAACATGTTTTTGAAAACATCCCTACCTATATTGTCCCGGTCTTCACGTTGCTGGACTGTCTCACTGAACCATAGTTTGGGAGAGAGCCTCACAACTGGACCACTTATTTGGGTTAACACCCCCCTACCACGTACTTAAGGGTCATAGTCTGAAGTATATCGGTAGGTGCTCAAGGATGTTGAGAGCCATTACCTTTGAACCAGAGAAATATTTCTATGCCACGTACTTCGAGCTTCGGCTTGAGTATATCGTTGTACCTTGATTGGAATCAGATGATCTAAATCTTAGAGTTAGGATTAAGGTCCTACAAGCCATTTAAAAATATTGCATTTAGAGTTAGCTTTAGGGAGTGTAGTTTGTGCATCCTTGTGTGTATAGTTGTGATTATGTGATGTCTTGTATTTTCCCTATATATCAATTTTTTTTCCAAAACTCTGGGTATCTTATTCAAAATTTTCACTCTTTTTTAGAAGTCCAGGTGTATTTTCCTTTTTTTTCTTCTGGTTTCTTCAAATTCTTTTGATCCTGCCTGCAATTCTTAAAATTTTAAATCTTTGCCATATACTTTTCAAACTTCTTTCTTCATATCTTCTGATTCTATTCCGAAAATTCTTTTGCTTTTTTTCAATAAAGTCTCTTTTGTCAAGAGATATCCTTTTCAAAGTAGCATTCGTTCTTCATATTTTTAGTTGTTTATTCCTCCCCACGGAGTAACAACGCAGTGGTCACAAATTCCGTGACGACTCCAATCTCTAGTAGTGGGATATCATTTTCAAATCTATTAACCTGATTCCTTCTCTTGTCAAAATTCATGCCAAAAATTTGTCAGTCTGAACCACCCCTTTTATTCCACATAAAGTGTTGATATTTCATCATGGTTCAGACAAGGACTGAAAAGGAGACAGTTGCACAACAAAGCGACAGTGAAGCAGAGGAAATAAACTCTTCCAGATTATCCAGGCAGCAGGGCCGAGAAGCAGAAAGCAATATTAATCCGGCCACATACAAGTTGTTTCAGAGGGTGATGGCCAAAATAATATCTGAACAGGCTGATGAAAACCCGAAGGAAATATCTTTCAAAAATAAAATCAAGGGAAAAGTCAGTAAGAAGCAAGTTCAATATGACAGTACTTCAGAGTCAGCAGAGGAAGACTTAGAAGAAGATCAGCTGACATATTTTCACAACTCCTTGTATCGGCCCAAGAAAGTCAATGAGGGGCATGAGTCGGCAAGCAAAACCAAGTTTCAGCTCCCAACGGAAGATCTAATGTACGAGCAGCTGAGAGAAGTAGCCCGTGTAGTCAAAGACTTACAAGCTCAGGATAAAGGCAAAAAGACCTACACTGGTGCAGACTTTTATGATGGCTTGGAAGGGGATGATAACTGGGAGGATCTTCCTCGCAAATTCATAAAATTTGATGGGACCGACAATCCCAAGGATCATCTGGCCACATTTTTCGCAGAATGCAACCGGTTCAGAAGAAACAATAGGGCTCTATTTCTATGCTTCCCGCGCAGTCTGGAAGGAATTGCAGTAAGATGGTATGCCGATCATATCAACCCGATTGAACTGCGAGACTTTGACAAAGTTGTCAACCTGTTCATCGAAAAGTTTCTTTTTAATATCGAGGCTTCGCCCACCCTCAACCATCTATTCAATCTGAGGCAAAATGACAACGAAAAAGCAAGAGATTTCATTCATAGGTGGAGATCCACCTGCAACAGGATGAAGGAGCCAATCTTAGAGGGAAATGCACTGTCAATCATCCTGAATAACTTCTCTCAACCTCTGAAAGGTATGATATCCACTTCTCCATCTAAATCCTTCATCAAGTTAATAGAATGAGTTGAATGACTCGAAATGGGATTAGAGAACGGAACCTATGACGGCATCACCTTGGCAGAAGACAGTCAAGATGTGAAAAAGAAAACCAACTTCACCTTCTCTACCAGTTCCTCCAACAACAACAACGACAAAAACAAAAGGGGTGGCAGAAAGAACCTCACCGGCAGATCAGGCAGAGATGATTGCTCTAATCAAAAGAATGGGATCAGTAGGAAGAATGACAGCCCTCCCTCGAGCATCCAATTTGAATCAAAGCCCCAAAGGAAACCAAAGCACGACGGTTGGGGATATGGCCGTGAATTTACCTCCTTGGAGCAACCACTTGAGCAAGTTCTTGAGTACATGATAACCAAGGAGATGGTTAAACTCCCCAAAGTAGCAGATCCTCCTGTGACTATGGGAAGATTTAAAGATCAGTTCTGTAAATTCCATCGGGCAATGGGTCATGACACCGAGCACTGCTTTGTCTTCAAAAACATTGTCCAAGGCTGGATTGATAAAAAACTTCTGGTGGAAGACAAAGAAGAAGATTAGCCAGCCATCCTGACCTAGCCTTCCCTGAACCATGCCTAAGTTTTTCTGCATTCTTTCTTTTCAGTCACCTTATAGGGGCAAGTCAGCCTCGGTCTTTTGTGACCTTTGGTCAAAAACTTGTAAATATTTCAATATTTGTTATCAACTCAGCTTATCAATGCAATGTCAATTTTCTTCATATCTTTGATATCAATTACTTTTCTCTTTTGCCACACTGGGCCATTTATTTTTGAAAAATTATATTTTCATTCCTCATCGGCTTCTATTAAGCCGCATTAAATTCCTATTCTTTTCAGGATGAGGGACGATCTCGACATCATTCATGAGAGAAATGATATTACCTATGAGTTTCTTTTTCAAAATCATGAAATTTTGATTTTTTTTTGTAAAATCTTCGTTATGATCGCTAAGGGTTCAATATTTTGGTCCAATCTTTTTCAAAAACCAACCCTTGTGTTAGTCTTATTTTCCAAAATTGGTTTTGAACCATTGTCTTCAAAAATCAACCCTTGTGTTGATCTTATTTACCAAAATTAGTTTTGAACCATTGTTTTCAAAAATCAACCCTTGTGTTGATCTTATTTTCCAAAAAATGGTTCTGAACCATTGTTTTCAAAATCAACCTTTGTGTTGATCTTATTTTCCAAAATTGGTTTCGAACCATTGTCTTCAAAAATCAACCCTGCTGTTGATCTTCTTTTTCAAAAATAGGTTTGAACCACTTGTCTTCAAAAATTGACCCTCATGGTGATCTCTCTTCAGAAATCGACCCTCGTGTTGATTCCTCTTCAAAGATTAGCCCCCACGTCAATCATTCTCCAAATTTAACCTTGCGGTTGATCTTCTTTCCAAAAATGATTTTCACCTGTCTTTCAAATGAACGTCCCTACTCTCATTTTAAAAGATCCCATGTGCAGGCAGGATCAAACAAACTCTTTTTCCTAAAAAACTTATCAATTTTTAGTTAATCTTGTTATCTTTGTTAGTTTCATCTATTTTTTTTTTTATTTTTTTAAATTTGATCAAATTTTCATCAATTTACTATCAATTTTATCAAATTTTATCAAATTTTATCAAATTTTCATCAATTTTATTAAATTTTATCAATCTTTACTATTCATACCCTTTCAGGTTAAGGGATAAACCTGATGCCTCTTTCCCATGAGGTATTTCTTTCCTCTTCTTACCCTTTCAGGTTAAGGGATAAACCTGATGCCTCTTTCCCATGAGGTATTCCTTTCTTTATTCTTTCCTGCTCAGGTTAAGGGATAAACCTGACCCTCGTTCTTTGAGGTGTTCCCATTCAGGATAATGGATAATCCTGAGACCCCTCATAGGAGCAATAATGCTACCTATGAGAATTCTTTTCTAAACAATTTTTCATCAATTCTTTAATTTTTCTTTATTTTTATCAAATCTTTCATCAAATTTTAGCTCTTTCTATTTTCCCAAACTTTGTTCTTTCCCGCTCAGGTTAAGGGATAAACCTGACCCTCGCTCTTTGAGGTGTTCCCATTCAGGATAAGTGATAATCCTGAGACCCCTCATAGGAGTAATATTGCTGCCTATGAGAATTCTTTTGCAAAACAATTTTTCATCAAACTTTCTTGAACTTGTGCTCCTCAAATTTTATTCTCTTCCCCTTCAGGATAAGGGATAATCCTGAAATCTTTTATCATCTTTCAATTTTCCACCAATTTTTACCAATTTTTCACCAGACTTTCGTCAGTCTTTATCAATTTTTATTCTTTGTCAATTTTTATCAATTTTTTTTTAGCAATTTTATTGATGCTTCGTCAATCTTTATCAATTTTTTCTTTGTTAATTTTTATCAATTTTTCATCAACTTGTGTCAAATTTTATCAATTTATTTCCTTTTTTCCCTTTAGGATAAGAGATAATCATGAAACCCCGACAATCATTCCCGCTTCGATTTCCAAACATCTTGGGAATGTCATTCTCCTTTTCAAACTTCTAGTTGGAAAACCCAGTGCTCGTACTGGAACATTTTCAAAAAAACTAGTTCTCGTACTGGAACATTTTCAAAATCCAGTGCTTGTACTTGTACGTCTTTCAAAAATCCAGTGCTCGTACTGGTACATTTTCAAAAATCCAATGCTCATACTAGTACATTTGCAAAAATCCAATGCTCGTACTGATATGCCTAGCGCTCGTGCTAGTGTCTAGCTGATTGATCAGTTGGCCTCCTAGGTTCAGTCCTTGCACCAACCATTCATCAAAATCCCAAAGTTTTAATTCCAGTTTCAACCTTTGGGTCATCAAATTTTCAATTTCAAGCCTTTGGGTTACAATTTCATCAATATCTACCATTTTCAAGCCTTCAGGTTACAATTTCATCAATGTCTATCATTTTCAAGCCTTCGAGTTACAATTTCATCAAAGTATATCATTTTCAAGCCTTCGGGTCACAACTCTATCAATGCCAATCATTTTAACCATTTCAACAATCAAATCCTGCTTTCGAGCTGGTCGATCAAACAAAATCCTGCTTTTGAGCTGGTCAATCAAACAAAATCCTGCTATCGAGCTGTTGATCAAACAAAATCCTGCTTTCGAGCTGGTCGAACAAAAAATCCTGCTTTCAAGCTGGTCGATCAAACAAAATCCTACTTTCGAGCTGGTCGAACAACAAATCCTGCTTTCGAGCTGGTCGAACAATCAAAATCCTGTTTTCGAGCTGGTCTTTCCACCAAATCCTGCTTTTGAGCTGGTCGATCAAACAAAATCCTGCTTTCGAGCTGGTCGAACAAAAAATCCTGCTTTTGAGCTAGTCGAACAAAAAATCTTGCTTTCGAGCTGGTCGATCAAACAAATTCCTGCTTTTCGAGCTGGTCGAACAAAAAAAATCCTGCTTTCGAGCTGGTCGAACAACAAATCTTGCTTTCAAGTTGGTCGAACCAAAATTCTTACTTTCGAGTTGGTTTTTCCATTAAAATCCTGCTTTCGAGCTGGTCGAACAAAAAATTCTGCTTTTGAGCTGGTCGAACAATCAAAATCCTACTTTCGAGCTGGTCGAACAAAAAATCCTGCTTTCGAGCTGCTCGAATAATCAAAATCCTGCTTTCGAGCTGGTTGAACAAAAAATCATGCTTTCAAGTTGGTCGAACAATCAAAATCCTGCTTTCGAGCTGGTCGAACAATCAAAATCTTGCTTTCGAGTTGGTCTTTCCATCAAAATCCAGCTTTCGAGCTAGTCGAATAAAAAATCCTACTTTCGAGCTGGTCTTTCCATCAAAAATCCTGCTTTCAAGCTGGTTGAACAAAAAATCTTGCTTTCGAGCTGGTCGAACAAAAAATCTTGCTTTCGAGCTGGTCGAACAAAAAATCTTGCTTTCGAGCTGGTCGAACAATCAAAATCCTGCTTTTGAGCTGGTCGAACAATCAAAATCCTGCTTTTGAGCTGGTCTTTCCATCAAAATCTTGCTTTCGAACTGGTCGAACAAAAAATCTTGCTTTCAAGCTGGTCGAACAATCAAAATCCTGCTTTTGAGTTGGTCGAATAATCAAAATCCTGCTTTCGACCTGATCTTTCCATCAAAATCCTGCTTTCGAGCTGGTTGAATAATCAAAATCTTGCTTTTGAGCTGGTCGAACAATCAAAATCCTGCTTTCGAGCTAGTCGAGCAATCAAAATCCTGCTTTTGAGCTGGTCGAACAAAAAATCATGCTTTCGAGTTGGTCGAACAATCAAAATCATGCTTTTGAGCTGGTCGAATAATCAAAATCTTGCTTTCGAGCTGGTCGGTCAAATAAAATCCTACTTTCGAGCTGGTTGGTCAAAAAAATTCTGCTTTCGAGTTGGTCGGTCAAACAAATCCTGCTTTCGAGCTGGACGAACACAAAATCCTGCTTTTGAGTTGGTTGATCAAACAAAATCCTGCTTTCGAGCTGGTATTCCAAAAATAAAATCCAGTTTTGCTGGTAAAAAAAAGAAAAAATTGCCAAAAAACCTCATTTTCATTTCGTTTCTTCGAAATTTCAGCTCAAGGTCTTATCAAAATCTATATTGAGTGATTATTTCACAAAGGATTCTCGAAAACTTTTCCAATTTGCTAAAAATATTTGTTGATTCCAATATTCTAACTACACAAAAGAATCACCTCAGATTGCCTCTAGTATTCTTTCAAAAAAGGTGAAACTTTTTGCGAAAAGGGATAAAATTCAAATATTTTCTCTGTTGATCAACCAAAAGGATGTAAGAAATATCCTCGGTATGATTAACGAAAGAAGTATTCAATGATGTTGAAAAGTCAGAAGCGAATCGATATTGATCATAGTTATAGTGCATGTTTAAAGATGACTTTCTGGCAATCAGGCAGTGAGAATATCCTGAGCTATAAAAAGAATCCACTCAATCCATATCTCCTCAACCATTTAAGCCGCAATCAAATATCTGCAAAAGGGATCTCTCAATTGTCGTCAAGATGAAGACGAATATGCGAGCTAGACCCCCAGGGCCAAAGAAGATTTGGATCATCTTCGAGATGAAAGAGTTTGTAACAGATCCTTCCAGGGAAAGTTCAGATCACCGTCGAGGTGAAGGCGAATGTAATGAACCTCCTGAAAAACCCTAAAAGATATTTGATTTCTGCTATCATTAAAAGATTTTTGACCAATGAGCCAATATCATCAGCATAATTCCTGAGAAAAAGAAGGATCAGAGCATCTCTAAGATGAAGGAGTTAGTGATGTACCCTTCCCAGAAGAAAAAGAAAAGTCAGGACATCTCCAAAATGAAGAATGATGTAAAAAACCCAAGAAAGCTCAGTGGCTCAAAAAGAGTGCAAAAAGATCATCATGGGAAAACACCCAGATATCAAACTGCCAAAATTGCCAGAAATCTTTTCTTATGTGAAATTCTTTTATCAATATCTTTTCACTGCTTGCTTTTATGAAATTAAGAATATTTGTTCTCTTCTCATATCAGGGAAATGGATAGCTTCCTTGAAGAAAATCATCAGCGCTAAAAATTTGAATTTGACTCTTAAGACAGAGGAGTTAACCTCGTTGGAGGAAATACTCTAGGTAAAAGAGAGAATGTCTTTTGCACATACGTGCACATTTTCAAGCGTTTGAGACAACTACAATTTTATCTTATTGGCAAAATTTTCTAGCTATGCAAAAATAAAATAAATATTCAATATCTATTTTGATGCGACCTAACGTTGTGTACATTTTCAAAAAGAGTTGCCTCGTTCATGAAAGGTGTCTCTTCCTATCCCATCATGGTTTCTTCATTCGAGAATTCTGTATGATCGTACACGCTAAGTTTAAGGGTCAAACCTGAATTTTCTGCGAGAGATCGTTTGTTTTTAAAAGCTGATTTAGTCTCAACAATGAGGCGCCCAAGAACATCCATTTTTCAAGCTTTAGGGAACCCCATTTTTCTCCTTTCGCAAACCCCTTTCGGATTTATTCATCCAAACTCTGAAGGTCCCATCATGGTTTCTTCGTTCGAGGATTCTGTATGGTCGCCCCTTTTAAGTTAAGGGTTAAGCCTGAACCTCGCTCCTCGAGATATCGTCCCTTTCAGGTTAAGCCTGAAACTCGCTCCATGAGGTATCTTTCGTTCAGGTTTGGGTTAAACCTGAGCCTCGTTCCAATGAGATTCCTCGTTTCAATGAGGTAGTTCTCTCAGTCCCATCATGGTTTTTCCCGTCGTGGAATTCATGCTCTTCATATCTATCTGAAAAGGATCATACTTGAGCTTCATCTCATGAGGCATTTTTCTCAAAATGTCCCATCAAGGTCTTCATGTATTCCTTTCCTATTCAGGTAAGGGTAGAACCTAAAATTCATCTTGATATATCTTCGCCCCATCCAGGTTAAGGACTAAACCTGAGTCATTCCAAAAATTCGATCTCGTCTCACCCATGGGACTTGATCATAATTCTCATTTTTTACCATTCTGGGATCTTCACCCAAAGTCCCATCACGATTTTCCCACTTTTGTTATTTGGTTATATCATTTTTTAGGATTTCTTCTCCCCAAAACCATTCAGGATAAGGTGTTAAGCCTGAGAAACCATGTTTTCAAAATAAATTCTTCCACACCCAGTCCAAATCCGCAGACTAGGGCATTTTTTTCCAGAATTTGGAGTGTTTTCTTTGCCACTAAGCTCGGCTTTCAACCAGCTTAGTAGCAAAGAGGGGCATCTGTGAACACCCCAAATTTTTCAAAATTTTGTAAATGTTCCGTTTTTGCCCCCAACCCCCATTTTCTGAGTAATTGAGTCATTTTCAATCTAAAATTCTAGTTATTTCTTGGATTCACTGAAATCCGAATCCATTTTATATATCTGACTCAATTTCGGATCCGGATCTAGTTCAAAATCCAAATTTGAGCCTCGTTATCCAATGTTTAAATTAAAAATTATAAAAATTATCAAAAATAATTTCTTAAAGGCTCAGACAGTCCATTCGGTGTTCGTTTGGATCCACTGCTCTGTATTTCTCAATTTGAGGTTCAAAACTCGAATATTTCCTCAAAACTTGGATCCAAACCCGTTTTCTGAAGAAATTTCAAAAGATTAACCCCGAATTCTCATAAAACCCCTCTTTTGTAAATATTTCCAATTTTTTACAAAAATACTTTAGAAATCTCATAGTTTTAGAGTTTTTATCTCAAAAACACAAAAAATGTAGAAAATGCCAAGAAAAGAACAAAAAAATAGAAAAAAAAATTCAGAAAAATATGGCTTAAAAACCTCTTTTCGCAAACCCTTTCTGAAAAACTTTGTTAAAGAGCCCCATCTTTATAAAATTTCAAAAATAATAGGGACCTGATCTGAAAGAGGCCTAACGACCATCTCCTATAAAGTCGACCCTTAGAGGGGGGTCGATAATCCATCCGTTCTCAACCTTTCCCCCGCACCCCTCTCCTCTCAATCCGCAATTCACCCCTCTTCTCTTTTTCCATCTTCTTGCTTCTCGGAGCCTCCCTTTTAAGCAGTTGAAAGGCAATCCCTCATTAGCAAAGTGGCAGGTAAGTACGCATTCCTCTCTTCATTTGATTTTCTGCAAAAATCTCATTTCTCTTTATCGCATCTTTGTTTGTTCAGATTTCTTCTCCCTTGTTTTATTTTATTTTATTTTTTTTCTTCTAAGATCTTATCTTCTGTTCTTCTCTTCTCTTCCCCTCTTACAAGGCATTAAGGATAAGATCGACCTGCATATAGCAGGATCGACCCATCCACTGCTTTATTAACGGTTTTTTTCGATTTTGACAATTTTTTTATTATTTTCTTTTCTGTAATTCATTTCTGAATTTCCTTTTAGTTTTCCCATCATTTCTTTTAACATGTTTTTCGGTCTCTGCATAGCTAATGTCCTATTTTGAGGTTATAGTACCATCATTGTTTTCTTTTTCTTTATTCTGCAATGTATTTCATTTGATAGATCTTTTAATGTTGAGTGTATGGCATCAACCTTTTCTTTTAAATATAACGTTCTGAATCATCCGTTACGTTGCTTTTTAATCTAATTTATTGGATGTCCATTGTAAAAATCCTGCATCTTATTAATTTCTTAAGTATTGGCACATTTTTTTTGTTATTTATTTATTTCTTGTCTGCGTATTGATCTCTTTTATGACTTTCTTATTTTCGTTTGGATGTCCTTTTGATTTTTTACCAATTAGTGTCTGGGTCTCCGATCTGCATTATCATTTCCATTTTTCCTAATATCCACCACACACACAAAGGTTTGCGAATCTGCGTCCTCGAATAGCAGCAAGCAGGGCACGTTTCACTGTAATGCCTGCTACAGGAATCTGGTTCACGACATTATCTGTTATGAGAGCTTTAGTCTGTTGAATATGACTATTAGAACTAATTAAAAGTTCTAGTTGATTTTCCTGTTGCGTGAGATCAATTTGAAGACACGTTGTTACCATCTCCATTGATTCAGTCGTTCATTTATTCAGTTTGCTCACCATTTTACCTGAGCCCTTTTTGCTTATTTCATTTTGGTTTATTGATTGTTTATCTAATACAGACCCATTTGCTTGTTTCATTTACTGATTGTTTAAATAAATCTTGGTTCATTCATTTGTTTGGTTTATTGTTTGCTTAATCCATAGATCCATTTGCTCACTTGATCTCATCCCTGTAGCCTCATCATACTCTTGCATCGTTCACTTGTATCATTGTGCAATGCATTGATCTGTTAGTCTTGAAATTGAACATCGATCGTGTGAAGCCAATCTACAACAACGATTGTGGTGTTGGTTGAAGATAAGGGTTAATACATGTTCCTCTTCCCTCACTCAGGATCATTTTTATCTTTATAGGCAAGTATCGTCTAATTAGGGATTGAATACTCTTTATTGACAGCAAAATCTCGCATGTCCCAGATGTTATGTGCTTCATGATGATTAGATAACAAGCACTTGAAAGTTAGACATTGGAGTGTTAAGCTTTTAACAAGTTCATCTATATAAGTGTTGTTATAAATAGTCCTTTCACCATCTGTATTTTTTTTCTTTTCTTTGTTAATAGTGTTATTACGAGTACATTATTCAAATATATTTGATGTTCTTCGATGTTTTATTATCAGAAATGATCATTAGATTATGCTGCAAAACAGAGCAATCACTAAAGTTTCATAGCTTAAAGTCTGGTCCAGGATCGTAGCTCTGATTGGGCATCATTTGCTTAGACAAATTGTTCCATTCTTTGAAGGCAATAATGTAGTTATCGTCGGTGGAATTGCTTCTCCTAGCAATCCACTGGCTCCCACTGTATCTGGCTCCAGTCTCCCAGGAAATATGATGGAATCAGCTGTCAAAACTCCTTCGGATGGCAAGTTGGCTCAATATTGGAGTGGCAGGTCTGTGATGACTGAAATATCAAATCTAAATGGAGTCAAAAGAAGGTGGAACTAAGAAAGGATGATGCAAATAGGCAGTCACTTGAAGTAATGTATCTGAGAGAGCTGGGCGCTTTACTCTGAAAATGGGTACACTTGCAGCTGGTGCTAGGATTGCCTACTACCATGATCAAGATAGGTTCCCTTGATTGGAAATTATATCAATGCTAGTCCTGCTAGACCATGTTGCTACAGAGGATTATCTCTTTTACAATCATGCACTACCCGCTGTTGCACTCACCATATCTCACCGTATGCAACCCTTGCAGTTTGGCATTTACCTACCACTATGCTGCTACAGTGCCATTTGCAGCAAACCTGAGCATACCTTATCAATATATGGCAGCATATTTTCCCCTGCTTCTTCACCAATAATTGTGGCTGTACTCCTTTTGCACAAGAACTCTCTTGCTTCGGCCATAGCATATTGTTTATAATATTGCTACAGGTTGTAACCCGTTGTTACCTATACATTCCAGATGCTAGTTTAACCTTTTCCATGAGGTCAAGACAGTATTTGTCACAAAGGTTAGGTGCATCATGTGGTAGCTTTGGGTAACAGGTCATCTCAAGGAACACACCTGAGGAAACTTTCAATAGAGTATCTCCATTGGAATTTACAATCCTCACATAACATGAGCTTGAGGATAACAGAATGTGAAACAAGTAGCTGAATATATCCGGCATCGCCTCTCATCCATGATTTTCCATCTTCTGTTTTGAATTTGGCACAACATTCATATCCCTAGCATAATCCGCTTGTTATGTAGCATCTTCCATTGTATTACGACCACTATTACCTTTCCCACTTCACTACCACAATGCCCACCTGCAATACCCATGCCTTCAGCACTTAGACACCCACAACCTTGCCTTTGCACCACTATACACTCACTTGCATCTACACATTAAACTTCACTCTTCACAGCATACATTGTAGCACCTCCAATATTCACCTACTCCACCTGCTGTATCCAACGGTTATATCCACTTCAGCACTTATTGCACAACACTTCAGCACATAGTAGCCTCCATCACCCCTGCAAACCTCCACTACTGCAGCTCAACACCCGGTTCACAACACCTTGTATCATTCACATGTGATAGCATCTGTCCACTATCTTCACAATCCAACCATTACTATCCCCTGCACACCACAATGGCCCCCGTTAGCCTTGCTGTGATTTCCCGCACCTTTCCTCATGTTCAGTACCCACTATTACACAACAACCACCCATTTTAACCCCATTACACCATCTGCTATACAACAACACATCTCTTTGGTGCATACTCTTATTCCCAACCCCTTTCATCTTTGCTGCATATACATTTCCTATCACTTGCTGCCTCCCTTTCATTCTTATAGCTCCATACTACACAACATCATAGTTAAATCACAATTACATCTTGGATTACAATATAACCAAACATTCTTTTCTGAATTTCATAATGACTGGGTTATATGTATGATAATGTCTCACTTCATTCTCATGTAAAGCATAAGATACCATATGGGCATCATCATTTTTTTTATTTAAAGTGTGAGCATATGTACGTATGTACTCCTCTCATATAGGCATCCCATTTGTATATATGTATACAGGCTTTTGATGTAATGTCTTCCATTACCTTCTATGCTTTTTATGCTAACTCTGTTTTTGTAGGAATGAATGAAAAATCCAGATTTCTTTTCTCAAGAGACTTTAATATTCTCAAATTCAATTTCAACGATGTAATAGCTAGGTGTTAATAAGCCTGTACTAGATTAGAATCTATGAGCATGCATATCTTCTAGAATTGCTTGTTTTATGTTATTTTGCTCTCTTCTTTTCAAAATTCGCGAATGGGAACACGAATGACACATGCACCATTCTAATAAAAGGTGATTAAATCCTAAGTTGACGATTTGCATCAATGGCCATAGTCAAGATGTGAACAAAACTTACAGTTTTCATCTCTTATGGAATAACATTGGATCCATATTGGATCTCTTTTCAAAAATCATCATATTTTAAATATTTTCTTCTTTTATCAAAGTTTAACTTAAAATTAACTCAAAATATATATCAATGGCCATAGTCAGGATATATTGAGAGTTAATTTCATTTTAAACTCTATAAAGGCACCAAAATATATTGTATTCTTCATTTGAATTTAAATATGATTAGTATATAATACATTTTATGGCCATAGTCAGAAATGTATTATATTTTTAATCTTATTTTAATTCATTTAAAGAATGAAATATGCTTTTCAATATCCAATTTTCAAATTCTTTTAAATTCATTCATTATTTAGGATAAAATTACATCATATTTAAAAAAAAATCATATTATTTCAAAATCTAAGTGATTTTGTGAT
The DNA here is from genome assembly GCF_984573655.1 of Nuphar pumila. Taxonomy (NCBI): domain Eukaryota; kingdom Viridiplantae; phylum Streptophyta; class Magnoliopsida; order Nymphaeales; family Nymphaeaceae; genus Nuphar; species Nuphar pumila. The sequence goes on along the minus strand of NC_143257.1, from coordinate 87,699,849 downwards.
ATATTTTTAAATATCCTCTTTAATCAATCTTCAATTCTTATTAAAATTCGTCATTTTATTCTCAATTTTATCTTCTTTCAAAATTCAAACTTCAATTTCAAAGTCCAATTTGACTTTGAAAATTCGAATTCACTTCTATATTCCAAATTCAATTTTCAATTCAAATCCAATTTCAAAGTTCAATTCAACTTTAAAAATTCAAATTCATTTTCATTTTCAGAATTAAATTTTAAATTCAATTTAATATTCCATATTGAATTTCAAAGTTCAATTCAACTTTGAAATCCCAGATTCATCACATGATTTAAAAAAAAATCAAAGTTTTAAACCAAGTTTATTTTCTATTCTTCACTTCAAGTTCTCAAATCCCCAAGTCCTTTTGAAAACTTCTGAGTTTTAATCTTTAAATCACTTTTGAGGTTAAGATTAGTGTTAAATTCAAGTCCATTTTTTCCAAATTCAATCAGGATTTCTCAAATCCAACTCCATATTTTCGAATTCCACATGGATTTCTCAAATCAGATTCCAATTCAAATTCAATCTGGATTTCTTGAATCCAATTCCAAGTTCTATCTGGATTTCCAAAATCCAGATCTATCTTCAAATCCCATATGGGTTTTCAAAATCCAGATCCACCTTCTAATTCCATATTGGATTCCAGATCTCAGATCCAATTTCTTTTCAAATTCCAGATTTCAAATCCAATTCCATTTAGGATTTTAGATTTTGGATTCAATTCTATCTTGGATTCAAGACTTCAGATCCAAATCCATTTAGGATTCCATATTTCAAATCTGATTTTATCTTGGATTCAAATTTTCAAATCCAATCCTATTTCCCAATCGGATTTCCAATTCCAAATTCAAAATTACATTTACAAATCTCACATTGATTTTCAAATTCGGAGTTCAATTCCATTTCGAAATTTCTATCTAAATTTCAAAATTCTAGATTCAAACTCAAAATCAAAGCTCATTTTGACTTTGAAAATTTCATTATTACTTCAAGTTTTCTATCTCAGTTTCAAACCTCCCTTTGCTCTTCATTTCTTTAAAATCAAGATCGATTCTTTGATTATTCCAAGACTTGGAATTTCAAGTCTCTTCTTCCAGATCCATTTCAAATTCTGAGTTAGATTAAAAAACCTAACTTTCTCAAACCAATTTCAACCATTTGAAGCATTTCTTCAAGTATCTGCAAATGTATTTTAAAATCACTTGAAAAATCTCAAAATTTCTAAACTATTTTCTTAAAAGCATACATTTCTACATTTTGTACAAGCATGATTCTTTGTGCATTTAGACTTAGAATAAATACTTAGACAATATTTTGGCAAAGCAAAAGGCATAAGTTCGATCCTTGGTTCGATTACCCCTGGTAAAGGCGCCAGAAATGGTCGAACCTCGTACCGACGAGCGAATCCCGTCTCTTCATTTTCCCACAAATTTTCAAAAATACAGAGGGGAGTAATTTCAAAACATTTTTGAAATTAAGGTCAAGTGAGACCTTTGCAAAAGAGTTTCTCTCTCTTTCTTTCTTTTCTCATTCTCTTTTCTTTTCTATCTTTTATTTCCCCTTTAAAAAGGGAATAGAGGCTAGAAAGACAAAGAGAAGGAAAAAGAGGGAAATTGGAGGAAAAAATTTGCAATGATCACACACATACGTGCACATTTTCAAATATTTTGATCGACTATAATTTCTTTGGTATTGGCAATTTTTCCTGGCTTATCCTGACGTGAATTGAAAGCTTGATGTCTTTTGATGTTTCCTTGCGTCTTTTTATTATCCCTCTTCAGGATCTGAAAAAACTAGGTTTTCATGTCTTTCTCTTCTTTTGATTTGAGCGCTCGGGCTCTCAATTCTTTAGCACATTTCTGTGCTTTTCCCCACTGTCCTACCATAGACAAATCATGCTCAGGTTAAAGGTTGAACCTGAAATCTTCGTAAAAGTTCTTTTCTTTTTAAAAGCTTCTTCTATGTCTCCGTCATGAGTCCCCCCTTTTTAAACTTTTCTTTTTAAAGCTTTTAGGGACCTTATTTTCTCACCTTTTGCAACCCTTTCAGATTTAGTGCAAAATTCGAAAGTCCATCACGATTTCCTCCACCCCTTTTATCAAAAGCCTTTTGTCTTTGAGGATTCCGTTCTTTTCAACCCCTTTCAGGTCAAGTTATAAACCTGAGTATTTGTTTTGGTCGTAAGATTGCCCATTTGTTACAAAATTTCCTTTCTCAAAGGCTTTCAGGGAATTTGTTTCACTTTCATCACAATTTCCTCACCCCTTTTTATCCAACCCCTTTGTTTTTGAGGATTCTGTTCTTTTCAAAGCCACTCAGGACAAGGTATTAAACCTGAACCTCATTTTATGAGACTTTCTAAAATCAATCTTACACACTCAGTTTAGATTTTTTAACTGGGGCATTTTGTTTTCAAAATTTGGTATGTGTTTCTTTGCCACTAAGCCTGGCTTTCAACTAGCTTAGTAGCAAAGAGGGGCATCTATAAACACCTCAAATTTTTCAGGTTCATTTCTGGACACCCTCTTTCACAGATGCCAACCTCTGTAGCACAGTGTACGAGTCTAACCCCTAGGTTCATTCCAGTTTAGGTGTCATTTTACCCCATTTTTACCAAAAAAAAATTCCAATTTACCCCTAGGTAACCCTAGATTTTTGTCAACTACACCTAACCAAGCTCATTTTAAGCCTAGAAGAGTTAAAATATCAGTCATTTTTAGCTCCTTTGAGCTCACGATGAGTAGACCCTGTTCATTTCAGCTAAATTTGGTTCATTTTATGCAAAATGAGCTCATTTCTAGCTTGAATTCAACCCAATTATTTCAGAGTTAGTCAATTCCAGTAAATCCTATTCTCTTGTGTTTTACTTAAGCTCACTAGAAGGTCAAGTGGTCCAGTTTTAGTTCAAATTCATTTTTCATATTCTTGAAATCCATTTTAGCTCAATTCAGCTCATTTCAGCTAAAATTGAGATAACCCCAGTCAGCCCAACTAGGATTTAGCTCTAGATTTAGTTCATCTTAGTATAGTTGAGTGCCATCTTAGCTCAAACCCAGTACACTCTTGTTGCTCACTTCACTCTATAGTGAATTTTTCACCAGTTCACTGAGAATTATGTATGTTTTCAATCATCTGGTCTGGGAGTCTAGTTGAGTCAGTGTCTTTTTAGTTCACCTGTGTTCAAAAACCTTAGAACCCAGTTTAACCCAGTTCAAACTTTGTTTTCCAAGTGTCACTCTTTGCCCTATAGGCAAAATCATTTCTGATCTTGGTCATTTCTACTCAGAGTGGCAAGTTAGAGCAATTTTCAGTATGGACCTGGATCAATTCTTTATCTGATATTATATCTATATCCAAGATCCAACTCGAGTTTCAATTTGGATATTGATATCTGATCCGATCTATTGTCGGATCTGATGTCTAAAGTCTATTTTCCATTTCTAGACCTGGATCTCTTATCCAATTTACTTTTCTATCTATATCCAGAGTCTAATCTTGTTTTATGAACCTACATTATCTCATTAGATATCCAAGATCCAATCATTTGTTATTCAGGATTCGTTCTTTAATTTTTATTTAATATCTAGGATCCATTCCCACTTTATTTCCAATCCAGGATCCACTTTCTAATTTTATCTTTGATCCAGAATCCACTTGATCCAAGATCCATTTCATTTGTCAGGATCCATTTTTGGCAAGTTTAACCTCAATCCAGGATTTGTCTACCATTTTTTAGCATGGATCAAGCTCATCGTCAGAGATCCAAATCCATTTATCGTTTGAAGCTTCAGATCCAGATTCGGATTCGAATCCTTTCGATTGAGTCCTTAACCTAGATTCCAAATTGATTGAAAAGGATATTTTAAATCTATTGCTTTCACATTTTAAGATTTGGCATTTTAAATATCTTTTTCAAAAATCATGTGTACCAAATCTAAATCCAAACTCGTCTTTGATTTAGATCTCGGGTCCCGAACGGATCTCAGATCCAATCCAACCTAGATGGGGCCCACCTAGGTGGTGCCACATCTAGAGCTTTCCAGTCCAAAGTTTCTTTTCTTTTTGTTTTAATTGCACTTTGGTAAGTATTTTGCATTCTTTAGTTTCCAATTTTGATTTTAGCATTTTCTGTATGTTAAAATTTTATTTAGGCTAAAAATAAAATACCAAAATAATCTAAAGTGGACCCCACTAAAGAAGTCAACCTCCCTTCCTCTTCTATTTCCATTCTTTCACTTTTATCTTTCCTTTTTCCAAGTTATTGAACTTTATAAAATTTCCTTCTTTTCTTTCTCCTTCCTTTCTTCTCTTCTTTCTTTCTTTCCATTCTCTCTTTGTCATGAGAGCATTATAAAAGGAGCAAGGGAGGAGGGACTTCCAGCAAGAGGCACCCCTCTGAGCATTACAAAATTTTTCCTCTTTTCCTTTTCCTCTTCCTTTCTCTTTCCTTTCTAGCCTCTTTTCCCTTTTTGAAGGGGATAAAAGATAAAAGAGAAGAGAGAAGAAAGAAGAAAGAAAAAAGAAAGAAAGAAAAGAGGAACTCTTTTGCAAGGTCTCACTTAACCTTTATTTGAAAAGATTTTGAAATTACTTGCCTCCATTTTTGAAAATTTGCGTGAAAAATCGAGACGAGATTCACTCATCGGTACGAGGTTCAACCGTTCCTGGCGCCTTTACCAGGGGTAATTGAATCAAGGATCGAATTTATGCCTTTTGCTTTGCCTAAATAATGTCTAAGAAAATATTCTAAGAATCCTAAAATGCACAAAGAATCATGCTTATGCAATGAAAATGCAAAGATGTATGCTTTTGAGGAAGTATTTCAGAAATTTTAGGATTTTTCAAGTGATTTTGAAATAAGTTTTGAAATTGAGATTGAATTAGACAAAATCGATTTTGAGACTCAGAGCCAATTTCAAAACTTGATTTTGAATTTCAAAGCGAATTGAATTTTAGAATCAAACTCAGAATTTAGATAGAACTTGGAGATTTTGGATTTTGAAATGGAAATGGAGAATAAAACTTTGAATTCAAACTTGAAATTTGAAATCAGAAGAGAATTTCAAAGTTGAATTGAACTTTGAAATTGAAATATTGAATTGATTTTGAAATTGAATTTTGAACTTGGAAATGAAGTTGGAAATTGAAATTTGAATTTAGACTTCGAAATTAAGATTGAAATTGGATTGAGAATAGGATTTTGAATTTGAAATCAGGAAGGAATTTGAAATAAGATAGAATTGAGAATAAAAGATGAATTCAAATTTACAATTAAATATTGAAAAATGAATTTAGAAATGAAAACTGTATTTTTGAAAGTTTATTTCAAATATCACTTGGAATTTGGAAGATGATTTGAAATAATATGAAAAATAATGCAATTCTATCCTGAATGATGAATGATTTTGAAAAAATTTAAAATTTGAAATTGAAAAGCATATTTTATTCTTTAGGAGAATTGAAATAAGATTAAAATTATAATACGTTCATGACTATGGTCACAGATGTATTATAATATGATCTATATTTGAATTCAAATAAAGAATAAAATAAATTTTTGGTGCCTTTATAGAATTTAAAATGAAATTAACTTTTGATATATCTATGACTATGGCCACGAATATATCTCAAGCTAATTTACATATTAAATTCTGATAAAAGAAAGAAAATTTCAGAGAAATAATGATGATTTTCAAAAGAGACCCAAGTGGGGGTCAAATTGTATTCCATAAAAGATAAAAATCCTAAGTATTGTTCACATTTTGACTATGGCCATCAATGTGAATCATTTACTTAGGATTAATTATCTCTTATTAGAAAGGTGTACATGCCATTCCAATTTCACCATTGTGGATTTTTGAAATAAAAGAAAAAAATGAGATGAAACAGATAATTTATGAGATTTACATGCTCATACATTCTATTCTAATACTGGAAAGATAAAAAATCTCATTATTGTCTAATTATTACAACCTTGAATTGAGACTGAAATAATAAAATCCTAATCTAAGGTGTAAACACCCCAAAATTTTCTCATCCATGCTCAGACAACCCTCCTCGTGCAGTGCCAACCCTGTTAGGTCAGTGTGGGAGTCAAAACCCGAGTCAGTTTCAGAAAATCACCACTTTACCCATTTTCATTAGGAAAATTACCATTTTACCCCTAGGTCATCCCGGGCCCCAGTCACTCAGAGTCAATAAAGCCCACTGGTCAGTTCAGAATAGTTAAAATATCAGTCATTTCAAGCTCATCTGAGCTCACAATAAACAGACCATTTCCATTTCTGACCAATCCTGCCAAAATGGGATCATTTCTTCAGAAATGAGCTCATTTCTCACTCAAATCCAAGTCAATTGTCTCTGAGTCAGTCATTCATAGTCAGTCTTATTCCCCAGAGTCTAACTTGAGCTCACCAGGAGTTCAAGTGCTCCAGTTTCAGTTCAAAACTATTTCCAAGTGTCCAAGAGCCCATTTTAGCCCGTTTCAGCTCTTTCAGCTGAAAATGAGCTGAGTCCAGTCGATTGAGCTAGTGTTCGAGCTTCAATTTTAGTTCATGTCAATATTACTGATCTTTGCTTTAGCTCAAACCCAGCTCAGGTTCATAATTCACTTTGCTTCAGTGACCATTCTATACCATTTCTCTAAAAATGTTAGCTTTTCTTGAAAATTTAGCCGGAAAGGTCAGTTGAGTCAGTGTCTTGTCAGTCCAGTTGAGTTCTGAAACCTTAAAAACTAGCTCAATCCAATTAATTTTAGTTCAATTAAGCTAAAACCCTAATTTTCAGTGTCACTTTAACCCAATAGAGTCCAAAAACCATTTCTTGAACCATTTTGCAAATTTTATCAATTTTAACACCTTTTGAACTGGTACAATTATCAATCAAGGTTTAAAATCCAAAATTCTTCATTCAGAGTATGCATTTCGCATAGCATTTCATATCATTCCTCATCATTTCATATAATTTCTCAGCATTTCATCATATTTCATTTCATTTTCGAAGTCCAGAACTCTAGTTTTATAAATTCCATTCCAGATTGAGTTTTAAAAGCTTTCAGATACTAATTTCAAACCCTGGGTTTCCAAAATTGACATTTTTACCCCCAGGATTCTAAATTTGAAAATATTTTCTCAAGAAAAACAATCTGGATTTCTTTCAAACTAAAATTTTCAAATTCTACACTGGATTTGCTTCGCAACCGGGTATTGAACTTCAAATTCTGAGCTCATTTCAAAAACTGCCAAAAATAGCTCGTTTCATCCGGGAATTCTTCTAAAAAGACTATTCTACCCCTATGATTCTCAAAATGAATTTCAAATTTGGAAAATAAGCCCACTCTGAAAACTCATTCATTTTCATTTTAAAATAAAAAAATTATCTTTCCTTTTCTTTTGCTTTCTTTCATTTATTTTATTTTATTTTTTATTTTTATTTTATTTTTTATGAAGGGGAGGTGGGACCCACAAGGGGATCGACCAGCCCTCTCTCTATCTTCCTCTCCATTTTTCTTTCTTTCTTCTTCTCCTTTCCTTTTTTTTCTTTCTTCTTTTCCTTCTTTCTTCCTTTCTTTTCTTCCTTTCTTCTTCTACTTTCTTTTCATTCTTTCTTTCTTTTTCTTTTTTCCTTCTTCCTTTTTTTCTTCTCCCCCTTGGTCGACACCCCCTCCTTTTCTTTCCTTTTCCCTTCTTCCTTCTCTTTCCTTCTTTTTTTTTCTCCTTTCTTTCTTTCCCCTTTCCTTGGTCCAGCCACCATAAGAACCATGCCCACTTTCTATTCCCCTAGCTACCTCACGCCAACCCCCTTGGAGTCCTCTCTCTCTTCTCTCTCTCTCTCTCTTGGTGTCTTTGACACCCAACCCCTTGGAGCTTCCCTCCTCCAACCAAGTAGATGCAACCTTCCACATTGGCAGCACCACTCTAACATCTTGCAGCCATCTCCAATTGATTCCAGCAGCACCCTTCCACGTTGGCAGCACCATAGGAACACCTCATTGACGCCCAGCCTTTGCTTCCTCCCCTTGCAGCCGGTTATCATCAACAACAACTCCAGCAAGTGCAATCGGTCTACATCTATACCATCATCTCCAGCCACTCCTTTGAGCCTCGAAGCATCATCCTCAACCAGTTCACTACCATCATTTCCACCGGTACAAGGGTGAATCCAAGGTGAGTTAATCATCCCCTTACTTCATGCTTTTCACTTTTAATAAAGCTCCTATGAAGTTCATCTCTGCCACCCATTGGCTTGAGGTCTTTAGGTTTTTTTTTATGGATGCTATAGAATCAAATCAAGGATTAAACTGACAATTGTATGAATTCCTTACTCATATATTTTTTTATTTGATAAATATGATAAGATTTTCATCTTACGTATCAAGGCTATATGAACGATAGGATTCTTCCACCTATTGGATTGAACCTCTCGATTTGAGAGCCAATATCAAAGTAGGTCATACCCCTGTTAGTTTTTTATTTTATTCTCATATTTAATACAATTTCATGTTCAAATATTACATTTAATTTAATTATGCATGTTTTTCATTTTTCTATAGTCTCACTAATAGTTAGTTTAGAATCTACAAAATTTCAGTTTTAGGTAAAGTCCAGTTATCATTTTATGAATATATTTTCGTTAAAAAATTCAAAAAAAATTGTGATATCTTTAGTTGCATGTCTTTGTTTTCTTTCCAAAAATTTGATTCAATTTGGGTTTCAGAACCCCTTCTATCAAATCAAACCTTAAATCATGTTTTCTGTTCTCCAGAAACTCCAAATTCAGTTTTAGCAGACAAGAAACTATGAGATACCCTAAATGGGAGATCCTAATCTCCCCCTAAAAATTGCAGTAGATTTACGGTGGAATCTACTAATTGTCTGAAAATTTTGGGATTTTTATAAACAGATTTGACCTTTGTTAAAAATCAAATTTTTCAGACCTCTGGGAAAACCTTGATTTTTCCTTGTCAGGGTATAGACCGTTCTTAATGTGTCATGTCCGTTCAATCCATAAGTATTCTGTCAAAACTTTCAACATAAAAGTTGTTCCTAACCTATTCTTCTGTCATTTCACAAAATTTGAAATTTTTTTGAATTGTCCAAGTATTTTGCCCAAAATTATCTTTTCTGTCTGACAGATTTCAATATCCAGAAATTTCAGAGATCCAGGTCTCTGATAACAGTGTTCCCATTTCCCAACCGTAGCATAAATCTCAATGATGTAAAAAAATGAAATTTGACTATGTTTGTCAGAGACATGTTTCCAAAATTTCAGCCATTTTCCTATCTGTCTGCTATTTTTTTCATATTTTTTCCCGAAACTGTCTGTCTGCCCTAAATCCTAGAGTCGCCGGATTCCGATCCGACTTGCCGGAGCTGTCCAGCTCCGACCATGGGTCAAAACCAAAATCTGTAAAAGAAAAAAATCCTTGATTTACTGTCCTCTGTCACTTCATAAAATTTGGGAAACTTTTATGAAAGTTTGATATCCGAAATTCAACTTAGAATCAATATTTTAGGCAAAGATCATAAAATTTAGGGTTTTTATTTGAATTTTTATATTTAAAAATACCAAAAAAATAGATTTTAGAATTCTATTCTGTTACTAGGATTAGTCTAGGTGTACATGCCAAATTTGGATCAATTCCAAGTTCATTTGTTTTGTGTGTTAGGTTATTTTTAAATTCAGAGGCGAAAATAAAGTTAAATTTGATATTTTGTGATATTTTTGCCATTTTAGGGTTTTTATCATGTAAATAAGCATGTCATGTCATATTAGGGTTAATTTCAATCTCATTTGCATTTCAAATTCTCTTTTTTGCAAAATTTATTTCAGAAAACCCTAGTTTCAAGACCATAGTCTTGTTATCAGGAGCATTTTGGTCATTTTGACCTTAATTTCAAAATTTCAAACTTCAATTCTCCAAATTCTCATGAATATTATCATGTTTCATCATATTATGTTTGATTTATTTCATTTGATTTTTAAATTTTCAAAATTTACAAAAATGCTTTCAGAAAACTCTAATTTCAAGGTCATCAGGGGTATTTTGGTTATTTTGACCCCAATTTCGAATTTCCAAGTTTATTTTCAAAATTTATTCATTATTTCTCATGTTTATATAAAAAAAGGTATGAATTTGGGTTTATATCTGAATAACATCCGATAATTTCTAATATTTTTGAATAAATTCAGAAAAACCTACATTTCTGTGCTAACATTGTTTTCTAGTTTTGCAAGAACCTTCAGAAAGAAGATTTAGTTATTTTATTTCTTTTCTTTATTCAATTCAATGTAAAAAGCAATGTAATATTTGGAATAAGAGTTAATTTTAAGCTTAGAATAGGACTGCATTGCATATAGTTTAATTTCTGAAAATTTCAATGTCTGATATATGATGCATATGCATATTTTCCAAAATCATTATGGTTGACACGAATGGCACATGCACAAGCTCTTAGGGAGTTCACAAATTTGGTGGGATTTGTATTTATGGCCATAGTCATAATATGAAGAAAACCAAGATTTATGATCTTCGTATTAGCCACATTCAGCCTACACTCTTAGGCTAACTTCAAAAATGCACTGCATTTCTCAAAACTCAAAAGGATTTCCCAATTCCTCAATGAAATATCTTTCAAATCCATATTCATTCATTCATTTTGCATTATTTCCAAACTCATTTCCCAATTCCATTTCAGAAAAAATAATTTTCCCAAGAATTTCTAAGTCTTTCTCAGGATTTGATTTTCTCAGAACTCTGAATTTTCAGATGAGATTGCAAAGTGTTTCCCAAGTTTAAAATCATGATTTCCCAAGATTTTCACATCCTCAATTCTATTTTCAAATCTCAAAATCGATTTTCTCAAAGATCTGATTTTTCTGCGAATTCATTTTCTATTTCAAAAGTCATTCTCCAATGAACTTCCTGATTTTCTCAGAATTCTCAAATCCATTTCCTCAGAAAAGCAATCCAAATCTCAAAATCGATTTTTTTAAAGTCCAAGTTTTCTTGAGAATCCATTTTCCAATGCAAATTTCTGATTTCTAATGAAGTTCAATGATTTTCCCAGGAATTCCATTTTCAAGGCACATTCCAATCATTTTCCAAGTATATTTCAACTTTCCAAGCAAACATCATCCTTTCAAAACTTGCATCTTTTCAAAATTCCATAGCACATGCCTAATTCTCTGTGCATTCTAGGAAAATAGAGCATAATTTAGATAATTTAACTTAATCAAAGCACACAATTGATCTTTGATTCGATTACCCCTGGTAAAGGCGCCAGGAACGGTTGAACCTCGTACCGACAGACGGATCCCATTCCACGGAAATTTCCCACAAATTTTCAAAACTGAGGCGAGTGATTTTCAAAACTTTGGTCGAGTTTGACTCACGGAATCGTTTCTCTCACTCTCGCAGAGGGAGAGAGGAAAATTTTTGCAATGATAACATAAGAAAACCAACATTTCCTACATATTTCCTACAAAAATAGAGTTAGCTTAAAATAATATACAAATACAGAGAGAGATGGCAAATATCATATTGAATTTAGGAATGCATAGGAGTGTGCCTACTCTAATGAAGAAATGAACATGTAAGAGGTCATGCTTATGTAAATGATGAAATACACATGTACACACCTTGTGAGAAAATATATGTATGAGCCCATGTGTGTAATATCTTATGCAAGTGAAGATCTACATATGAGAAAGGCATATGTGATGCCTTATACTAAATGAAAGCCTACATGTACTTGCCTAAGGCCAATGGAGATCTATATGAGAAAAGGGGTGTGCAAGTGGTCATGCTTATATTGATGATGAAAGGCCTACGTGCACATCTTATGAGAAAATATATATGTGAGCATGCATACATAACCTCTTAAGCTAGGGATAATCAATATATTTAAAGACATATGCAGGGCCTTGGGTTAGTGAGGATGCATGTAATGGGTGATAGGTATTGTTGTAATTGCAGCAATGAGATATTGGAAGTGACTGTTGTGCAGTGCCGTGATGGGTACGGCAGGAAGTGGTGTGCTGCAAATGAGTGCACAACAGGTAAGTGCAGCTGGAGTGGTGTTGTGAAGGTGCTTTTAGTGAAATGCATGAAGTGTGAAGAAAGTGCAGCAACAGTGGTGAGAGGTGAGATATGCTGTGTGTAAATGTGATGTAGCAGTAGGTATAGTCGAGCAATGGAAAATGCAGGTCAGTAAGTGTAATTGATGGTGTATAGAGGCTAGGCGAGATGCTGTAAGTAAATGAATGCATTAGCTAAAGGGATGTGGTTGTAGGGGATAGTGTACATGTGCAAGGAGTGGAGATACATATGTAAATGAAGCTATAGCAGGGGAGGACATGCAAGTGGTGACTGCAGTGAATGCAAGAAGTGAAGAAGAGGTGTTACAGCAGCAATGTGCTGGATATGCTGGTGAAGCAGTGGTAAATGGGTAAAATGCTATACAACAGGTACACAAGAAATAAAGTAATGTTCATATAATGGGTAAGGTACATATGCAGTAGGTGCTTAAATGCAAATGACAGTAGATTGGTGCAGAAGTAGATGTGAAATGGATACACAGGTATGTATAAAATGCTGTGAAAAATATAATGGCATGGGAGGTGATTGATGAAGTGCTACAATGTAGTGAATATAAATGCAGGGGAAGAGGGTGTTGTGATTGTGGAGAAGGCAGTGAATGTCCAAGTGGTGTGGGCAGGTGCTGGGATGGAGGAGGATGAAGAGATGTTGTGAAGGAGGCTCCAACAGGTGCAGGTAGCGTACAGGTGGGTAGTGAAGTGTGAAGGTAGTGGGTAGTGTGCATACAGGTGTAAATGGTGGATGAAGAAATGCAGCAATGTGATAGACACAACGAAAGATGCACAACTGCAGGTTATGTGCTAAGCAAATGGTAAGTGAAGAGGGTGATACCGGGGGAATGAATACACAACAAGTAGCTGTTGTGAACACACAACTACTATGAGCTGCTGTGAGTAACTCATAACGGGGGGGGGGGAGCGTATACATAGGAGCAACAAGGTGAAACATGGTGAAGGCAGCATGATGTGAGGTGAGTGTGGGTAAGTGGCAAGTGTTTAGTATGGTAGCTATAAGTGGAAAGTGTAGCATAGTGGTATGCATAGGGTGTGTGAAGGAGTGTAATGCAGCAGATAGGGGTGTTGAAGAGTGCACAAGTGATATAATATGCAAGGAAGTGTGGATGCAGGGCCCAGATTTCTGTCCTTGAATCACTGTTGTGAGGAGAGTATGATTAGGTATACTAAGTTGAAAATATGCAGTATGATATGTGTCTGCATGAATATCTCCACCGCGTTCAACCAAGCTACCACCAAGGTTTTTCTTTTAAGCTTACCAAATTTTGAATCATCTTAACTTGATCCCAATTCCCCAAACCAGCACATCGAATCAGATTATGATATCCAATATTACTTGGAACTACATGTACTAATGATTGTTTCAACACAGATTTTGTAGATGCCGAGAAGAACACCTAACATGCTTGTGAAGGAGGTGCGGTGGTATGATGGAAATATAAGTGCTAATGATGGAGATGGTGCAGAAATTTTCTATGAAGAAGGCAATGGATTTGCTGTGTACAGGTGTAGTAGGGTACATGAATATTGCTGCAGGGGCTACCGAGATGTATTTTTATGAGAAGATCTTCTATTTCTCCTTGTATATCAGCGTTATCATCCCAAGCAAGGGCAACGAGGCGTTGGAACAATCCCACTTGTATTTCAGTCCTTAAACCATCATAAAATTCAGAAGTAAGACTCTGCAAAACAGCCAGACGTGGCCTTGTAATGGCAAGGTCTTTGGAAATGTTGTCTACTTGTAAGGCTTTGAAAATATTGTCACTAATGAAATCTCCATCAGAAGGGAAAGGGGTGGATACAACAAAAGCTAATGAGTAAACTGAAGGTGCTGGAATTCAACTGATTTCCAGAAACAATGATATCTCCATCCTTGTAGAAACTGCACAATGCATATGGGGTGAAGAACATAAATGGGTTGCAGGGCACCTCAATGCATAGCACATGAAACTACACTATCATGCTATGAAGAATAAAAGGTGAAGATGCAGTAAGAAAAAGGGAGTGTGGGTTTGAAAAGCTAATACTCAACAAAGGAGTTTTTAGTCACACAGTAGTATCCAGCCATGATTGAAACCTTTTGCAGCCAATGGCTGTGACGTCCTACAAAGACAAGCGCATGTCAGATAACAAAAATGTAAACTCCTCAAATTTTCACCCTCATTCATAAACACCTGCCTCCTGCCACTGGGACCCACTCTCTGCAGTCTTCAGGGAACCAGCTGGTCGACCTCTGAGCCAGGGTTGTCCATGGCCCAAATTTTATAAAAACTTCAAGTACTCCATCTTACAATCAAGATTCAATCCTTATTTTGGCTCAATTTCAATTGTCAGTTCTCATCCTCGGATGAAAGTCTCCAAATTCTTTGTCTCTGCCAGGGGTTTGGGATTCCAAGTCCCTCATCCAGGGTTTACATTTCATGTGTCATTGCATGTCACTGCATGCATTTGGCATATCATTTCATGCCATTGCATCTCATTATCGAGATCCAGCACTCTTGTTTTTCAAAATCTTTGAATCCAGATTCGAGTTTTAAAACTTTTATTTCAAGATTGATTTCAAATACCTGGGTTTTAAACTGATATTTTGCCATTTGCCACCCCCAGAGCTTTGTATTTCTTATTTCAAAAACATTTTCTTCAAAAAACACTCTGAATTTGTTTTAAAACAAATTTTTAACTGATTTCAATCCTCAGATGAGATCCATTTAGGTGATGTCGCTTCCAGATTCCTTCATTTATCAAATTTTTCAAAAATTTCAGAGTCCTAGTTGGATCAGGACTTTGTCTTTTCATCTTTTTAAACCTTTTCAAAACTCTATTTTGATTTTAAATCAGAGGTGATCTCATCCTCTGTTCATTTCAGACATTTTGGCCAAAATCTCAAAGTCCTAGTTGGATCCGTACTCTTTTTTCAGAGTCTCAGTCAGATCAGGACTCTGCCTTTTACCACCATTTTTACCTGCTTTTTGAGAAAACCTTCAAAATCTTTCGTTTTAGCCCAAAATTCCAGAGTTCTTGCTGAATCAAAACTCTTTTCAGAGTTTCAGTCGGATTAGGACTCTATCTTTCGTTGCTATTTTACTTGTTTTCAACCAAATCTTTCAAAAGGAGTAAAAAACTTAGAGTTTTAGTTGAACCAAGACTCTATTCAAAGAGTCACAGTTAGATTAGGACTCTGATCCTGATTTCAATTTTGAGAGAATCTTTCAAAAATCTCTTCATTTATCTTTTCAAAAAACAATGTTGTTACACTTCTATCATAGAGTTTCAAAATTCTAGGAGTCTATCCTAGAGTCCTGATCGAATCAAGACTCTATCCTGAATTCATTTTCTCACATCATTTTCACTAGTTTTTAAAAGTTCTTTTTAAATTCTCATCATTTGCCTTCTAGAAAAAAAAATTCTCAGAGTTCTAATCAAATTAGGACTCTTTCTCAAGGTCCTAGTCATATCAGGACTCTGAACTGGACTTCAATTTTTACCTTGTTTTCACCCATTTTCTAAATTCCTGTCATTTGTTTTCTCAGAAAATTCAAAATTTTAAGAGTCCTAATCAAATTAGGACTCTATCCTCAGAGTCCCAGTCGGATTAGGACTCCATTTTGATTTCACTACTTGTCATTTTTATTGGTTTTCGCAAATCCTTTCATCTGTTTTTCAAAAGACTCAAAATCTAGAATTTCAGTCTGATCAAGACTCTGTCTCAGAGTCCTAATCTGATCAGGACTCTATTTTGAATCTTGTTTTTACTTTCATTTCCATTTTCTCTATTTGTTTTTCAAAAATTAGTCTATTTTGCAGAGTTCCAGTTGATTCAGGTCTCTATTTCAGAGTTTCAGTTAAGTTAAGACTCTAACCTTGACTGTATTTTCTGACATATTTTCATCAGTTCAGATCAAATCTTTCAAAAACTCCTTTATTTGGCTTTCAAAAACCTAAATCTTAGAGTCCTAATTGGTTCAGGAATCTGGTCCAGAGTTTCAGTTCACCTAGAACTCCATTTTCAAAACCTTTGAATTCCATATATTGATTTTAACTCCTTTTCAAAGCCATTTTCAGTTTTCATTTCAAAAATTTCAAAACCCTGATGTGGGGACCACTCAGTTGGCGCCATATCTAGAGGAGTTCTGACCCAGTTAAGAGTCTGTGTCATTTCAAAACTTTCAATTTCAATTCTATTTTTAAACCTCTTTTGAAAAATCCCTCATTTTCAAGTTTTAAAATCGTTTTTGAAAAATCAAATGGGGCTCACTCGGGGTGGCACCACATTTGCAGAAGTCAGAGTTAGAGTAGGGTTAGTCAGTGTCCTAGTTAAGTTAGGGGTTTAGAAGAGTCCAAATTGGTTTCAAAAATCCATTTTATTTTAGTTTTAACTAGTGGTTTTTAAAGTTTTAAAATTAGAGCTTTTAAAAACCCAATGTGGGCTCACACTAGGTGGCGCCACACTTGGAGGTCTTTTAGGTTAATTAGGAGTTTAATTAGATGTTAATTAGGTTAGTTAGGGTTAGTTTAGTAATCCTCCATAGAACCCCCCCCCCCCCCCATTTGACCTATCTTTTGAGAGTTCTAATTAAATTAGAATTTCTCCTAAGTTAACCTAACTTTTTTTCCTATTTAAAGAGCCCATAGGGGGGGGGGGTCGACCCCTATTCCTCTCTTATCCTCTTCTTGGAGCTTATCTTTCCTCCCAACTGCTTCCCGCATTGCTGCAACATCCAAGGTATGATTCTCTTCCTCTTTTTATTATTTTTTTATTTTTTCTTCATTTTATTTCACATTCTAGCCATTACTGCCCCTCCATTATTGGATTTTGAGCATTATTTTCATTCAAGAACCTCAAAATCGGTTCAAAAAGATGATCTAACCCTATTTGAATATGTTTTTCAGGATTCTAATCCGTTGGAATTGTTTAGAATATCGATTTTTATGTTCTTAACCAATGAAAGGTGAGATTTGCCCATTAAATGGGCTAAATCCATCTTTTCAAATGGTAAATCAAATCTAACCATGGATTCTCTGTATTTTTTTTATTTTCCTGTCATCTTAGTGTTTATTTTATATATTCTAGCATTAAATCAAATTTTGTTATTGTAAACACCCCAAATTTTCACTCATCTCCACCAACTATTATGAACCATCCTTTTAGGATCACCGGAGGGCAAAATGGTCATTCTCTAAGCTTGAATCCTGAAAAACTCCAGATTTCATTCCCGATTCTCAAAAAATTCCTATTGTTTTGCTCAGAATCATCTCCAGTCACAAAATCTCAAATCAAGAGATTGAAATCTCCAGTTCTTCATGCAGTATGAAATCCCCTGAGACATGTCATTGCATATCATCGCATGAGCCTTTCATATCAGTGCACGACACGTCATGTCATTTCGAGGTCCAAAACTCTTGATTTTTAAAACTCTTAATCCAGATTCTATTTTTTAACTTTTCAAAATTGATTTCAAATCCCTGGGTTTTCAAAATTGCCAATTTCTCTTATTTTAACCCCCAGGACCCCGAATTACAAAAGTTTTCTCAGGAAAAACAATCTGGATAGTTTTCAAATATTGATTTTTAAAATGTCGTCAGTTGGAAAGAAGGGGACGAAGCTTTAAATTTAGAGATTTTATTTCAACTTTTGCAAAAAGACTTTGAATTTCCTAACAAAATCTCTACATTTTTATATTCTACCCTAAAGGGCCATCTTTCTTCTAAAAATTTTTGCAATTAAGCCAAATTTTGCTTTCATATTTTCTAATTAGTCTATTCTTATAAAAATTTCCAAAAAGAGTTTTATTTATTTATATTTTTACTTTGGTTTTGCTTTTTGGTCAAATAAAGAAATGATGTGGGACCCACCCTGAGGTGGCGTCATGCTTGATTTCCCTTTTATTTCTCGTATTTCAATCTTGATTTCACGTGAAGCCCACGCATAGGTGGTGCCTCACTAGAGCTCTTTGCAAAGAAAATCAAAGTAAAACTTTATTTCAAAAAAATTCGACTGAGGTAGCACCATCCTAAAACCTCCCATTTTATTTTGTTTTACCATTTATTTATTTTTAAATGTAGCCCCAGATGGCGCCACAGCTGAACCCTGCTCCAAAAGGTGTTCTCTTTACCTAAAATTTAGGTAAATGAACCAGAAAATGCTAAACCTGAGAGTCGTCCTCTTCTCAAAATGTGGCGAGTTTTCGAAAGTTTTCAAAAGTTTGTTTAAAAAATTTCAAATACTTTAAAAAATTGGTTGAAAAGCTTCAAAAGTTCTGATCTTTCAGAGACACCTCCTCCAAAATCTTTAAAAAGCCCCCTCGGTGGTCGCACAAGGGACCCCCCGATCCGCTCTCCAATCGCCTTCCCTCCCATTTGATCTTTCTTTCCCGTTGAACCCCATCTCACGATTTTCGGTTTTTATCTCCTTCACAAGTTTCTGCTGTCAACGGACTTCAACCGAGCAATCCAAGAAGGTCGATCTGATCAGAGAAGTGTGCCAAAGGTACACTGCCTTCCTGGCAATCCACTCTAGATATCGAGTTTCTCACTTTCAAGCAAAGCGTTTCCAAGGATCGCCATCCAGGAGACATCCAGTTCAAGTGATTAGGTGAGGAACTCCTTTACATCTGCAACTCTGCGAATTGGGCATCATATTCATATCACACACATTATAAATTCATTATTTTATTTGATGTGATTTATATTCATGGTTGTTCATGCATTGAGGATCAATAATACCTCGCAATGGCATCATCGATTCCTCTGAAGAGTAGATTTTCACTGGATCACCATCTTTCTCATATCGTTTTGACTGGATTGTTTCAATATCATAAACCTCATGGTATAACATTTTTTATTCAATTCAAGGTTTTTCAAACTCTTATCCGGGTCATCTCACATTGCATATCAGACTTAAGAAAGGTTATTGAATTTTGTTTTTTAAGAAATATCAGTTTTATTCAATCTCTGTATACGCAGAGAATGAAATTTCTGGTGGCAACATCCTTTGACCTTACCATCTTCAAATGCTTTCTTTGTTTTTCTTTTATGTTTTTATGCTTAATAATGATATCCTCTAACTCTGCTGCATTTTACTGAGTTTTATATATGTATGTAGTCCTTTGGTCAGTCATTTGCATAATATTGCATTAAAACGATATCCAAGAGGATTTATCGTATAGTAAATGATGCCATTAACCAAGGCATAACATCTAAATTCAATATGAATCTCAATTTTGGTTTCTTATAATATCTTATTCCACATTGCAGCAATAATTGTTGGTGTCTGTATACTTTAGTATTTCATGGTCTCACATATTTCTCTATTTTTCCAAAAGTTCATATCTGGTGCTCATAAGTTTCACATTTTTTTTTATAATTAATCATAAAGGATTTGATCATATTATGATCTCGTTTGGCATCATTGATTGTTCCCATCTGTGATATATACTTGAAATACTATAATAACAAATCTGAAATTTCTAATGTTAATGAATAGTAGTGTGAATCTGTTCAAATATCCTTATTCATACTTGATCCCAGTAATACACGTTATCATGCTCCTTGCGTCTTACCTCTTACAGGATTTGATTTGTTGGGTTATAGTATATTAGCAGTCTATTTGTATGGTTCATACTTTTCATCAATTCTTCATCTTGTACGATGCATTACCATACCTAAATTCATAAAACAAAATGTTATGTATGTAATTTCATATTCTGGACTCATATCTGATCTGATATTTGGGTTTCTTATAAAGTATCAATCACATTACCAACAAAACTTTGGTTGGAATAATTTACTATACATTGGACAATTTAATCATTGTCCCTGAGCAGAATCAGTACTTCAGAACCTCCCTATTAGTTTGAAAGGTCATAGATGATAAGCATAACACCTGTAGACATTACATCTCATTTTTTTATAGCATAGGTTTTGTATTTGCTCTCCGAACCTGTGTTAGTTTATCATCCATGTTCTGCGTATATTCTGCATGTATTTTGTTTCTTTCTTTCTTTTACTTTATCATTTGTGTTAGTTTTATTTTATGTAGCGTCATCTTGATATATATCCATCACCTACATTTTTTTTGGTAGGGTATATTCTCATACAATGCATTCATGAATGTTCATTAGTAGCATACTTTACTGTTGTGTGTTTGTTTGTCATTGCCTTCTATCCACCATTGCATACATAAAATCTATAATTCATAGTTGTAAATAGTGTCGTTCATTGCCTGCTCTGCTATGACATTCATTGTGAGAATGTGCATCTGATAAACCAGTTATAGCAACTGATTGACCCGACTTGTAAAATTGGTTCGGTCCATTTACTGTATCAAATCATCTTGTTGATACATAGTTTTTCACTTCAGTCGTTACATCATCAGTATATATGTATGGCTTAGTGTTATGTCTTCCCTTGTGTCTTGTATATATCACAGCCCTAGTGATGGCTTTTTATTTTAGGTGCCTAATGCCATTTAATTGCATGTTGGCTAGCCTCTTGGTATAATATCATAGATTCATCCCTTTCATTTACTGTATATTCATTGCCTTCAGACATAAAAATATTTCTTTGTCCTGTAATGCAATCTATATTTCACCTGTTAACCCTCTGTACACTCATACAATACCCACCTGCTATCCCCAAAGGCGCCTCTTGTATCATTGTTATACCTGTTAAGGTTAATTCCCTGCATCATTACTGCATCTATCCACACATAGCACTTCATTTACTCCATATATTCCCTGATTTTCTATGTTATATTCAAATTTCTGTAGGTGTTTGCATGCTGACCAAGTTTACATCTTCATCTAATGGTATTCAACATGATTTTATTTAGCTCTATAATTCTAAATATTCGGCACCTGTATTCTAGTTTCATCCAACATGTATGTGCCATCAGCTTAGGTATAAGTTCTGCACATTTGGAAGTTCATTTTTCTTTCACTCGGCATATGCTCTGCATTTATTGCCTGTCACCATTTCATTTTTTTTTTATATTTCATTCATTAGTTCTATTATATAACCTATAAGTTATTACTCATTTACATTCATTCCACTAGTCCCATTGTATATTTTTATTCTTCAATGTCATCACCCCTTTTGCATTTAGGCCTATACACGTATATTTTCTCATATTAGATTAGATATGGCATCTAGGCATTCTCATAGGCATCCCATTCATATTCTAGACATTATATTTTCATTAAATTGTACATTTCCATTGTAGTTCATGCATAATCATTTGCGCATTGTCATCAACATGTGATTTTCAATCTTTCTTTTGTATGTCGTATTTCTTGTGCTAATTCCCGTTTGCAGGAAAAATCCAGAAGATGTCGATTCTTTTGGCTCTTTATATATTTTTTTATCTTATTTTGCTTTATGTCAACAATGTAATAGTTAAGTGTAAATTTAGAATAATATTTACTTTTACTGTTTAGATTAGGGTGCATATCATATAGTTTATTTCTGCAATATCTTGATTATGTGAATCATGCATTTTATTTGAAAGCCACTATGGATGAACACAAATGACATGTGCACCTGCTATTAAGGAGTTAGTAAACTCGGAGGATTGCGTATTTATGGCCCCAGTCAGAATACGGGGAATCTCAGATCTACCATCTTCTCATTAGCCACATTGAGCCTACACTATTAGGCTATCTTCAAAATCACATCATATTTCCATTTTGCAAAATATTTTGGAATTAAATCAATTAAATTCTAAACATGTTCACGACCATAGTCGAAATATGTAAAGAACTTACTTTGGTTCAATACACATTTTCCATTAAATTTCCTAGAAATTTCCTGAATATCTTTATCATAGTGCATCCATCCATTCAAATCATTGGCATCATGAAATTACATGCATTTCTCATGCTTTTTCTCAAGAAAATTTCAATCTAAGGAAATCTATTCCTCAAGAGACTCTGAAAATTTTCAAAGTTGGATTTTCTCAAGTTAAGTTTCCTATGATTTTCCTGGAAAACACTCCTTTCTTAGAATTCATTTTCAACTCTTCAAAGGAAATTTTCTAGCATCTTCAAAAACTCAAAAATCGATTTTCAAATATTTCAAGGCTAAGATTCTCAGAATTTCAATTTTCTGAGTTTTGATTTTCCTTCTCCAAAGAGTTTTCATATGAATTTTCAATCATTTTCCAAAGAAAATTTTCAAAATTGGAGTTTTCCTGGCAAACATTTTCTCTTTCAATGTTTATCTTTTCTCAAGAATTCTCTCCACTTTCCCATGAATTTCTCACATCCTCAGAAACTTTCTTATGATTTTCAAATCCTTTTATCTGAGTTTTTCTGAGAAATTAATTTCCATCTTTTGCCTGAAAAATACTTTTCCAACTCCAAAGCATACATCATGTTTTCCAATCTGCATTTTACCAAGTTTCATAGCACATGCCTGAATTCTCTGTGCATTAAGGATAGAACACGATTTTGGTAATTTAACTAAGTCAAGCACATATTTGGTCCTTGGTTCGATTACCCCTGGTAAAGGTGCCAAGAACGGTCGAACCTCATACCGACAGGTCGAGTCCCATTCTTCGAAATTTCCCGCTATTTTCAAAACGAAGGCGAGTATTTCAAAACAATTTTCAAACTCAGATCAAGTTTGACTCGCAGGATCGTTTTTCCCTCTCTCCCGCAAGGAAGGGAAAAATTTTGTGATGATAACAGTTATGCTGTTTATGTATTTTTTTAGTTATTTCCATGTTTAAATCATAGTTTTTAGGGTTTTATTGGATATTCGTATGTTTTGATTCTAGGTTTGTAGAAATCATGCTATTTCATGCTTAAATATCCATTAGAAAATTCTGATTTTTTTATGGTTGGTCCATAAATGTGTCAGTAACTCCCTATAAAAATTCAGATGTGTTTGGGTTCGGGAACTCTGTCAGAAAAATACAAAGTCGAACCGGAATTCCTGTTCCTTAAAATCGCTATTGAGATTTAGGTATAACTTGCAGATGCTATATTTCTATCATCCAAGGTCCGATTTGCAATCCATAAACTGAAGTAGCTTTGTATTGGTGTCTATTATTTTCTGTAATTTTCTCATAACTTTATGTTTCTGTTTGCAATTTTTCCCTTGCCTTAAGGTAGGACCAACTTCTCAGAACTCGTTATGTTTCCTTTAAACCCTAAGACGACTTGTGTCAATCATATCTCCCTAACCGGAGATTCGATTGATGATCTGTAAAATAAGAAAATATGTGTTTGAGTGTCTTCTATTCACTCCTAAAATTTCAGATTTTTTGAATAAATTTTTCTATTTTTATCTGTACCCAAAACCGGAAGCACCTATTTTAGTATATTTTATATTCATTAAATTCAAGCACAGATTGACAGAATGATATCTCCCTAACCGAAGATGATGTTTCTGATCTGTAAAAAGGAAAATCTTTGTTTTTCTGTAAAGTAGTTCTCTATAAACTTTTATGAATTTCTATGGTGATTTGGCCCCTGATTTGGGTCTGACACGATGATAGGTACGTGCTTGCGGGTAAAAATAGCATATTTTAGGGGTTTTGTGCAAATTTTAGATTTAAACAATGTCAAAAATAGATTTTTATGATTTTAGTTTAATTTTAGAGTTATCAAAAGTGCATGTATCAATTTTTATTAATTTTGGAATTCATTTTATGCTCGAATTGATTATATTGCAAAACAAGGTACCCGTAGGATCCCGAAACACTGGCAAAATCATATTTTTCATGATATTTTTTATTTTCTTCATGAAAATTTATGTTTTATAGTTTGTTCATGTTTATAATCATGCTAGGACATTGCATATTCGATTTGGCTTTGATTTGAGTGTTTTTAAACCATAAATCTAAAGTTTTACCAAAATATTTTATGAAAACCCATGATTTCAAGGCCATAGTCTCGTTTTCAGGGGTATTTTTATCAATTTTTACCAATTCTAAATTTTAAAGTTGTTTATCTTTATTATTTCTTCAATTTTATTTTATATTTTATTATGTTTATATCAGGAAAAACATGGAAAAAGGCTTATATTTAGATAAATCCAGTAATTTTCATATATGACTGGATAAATCTAGAAAAGCCAACATATCTTCACTAACAAGTTTTCTAGTTTTGTAGGGATATTCAAGGGTGTATTTATTTTTGTTTTTCTTTATTTAAATTTAATTAATGATGTAAATTGTAAATAAATTTGGAATAAGAATTTCAATTCCTGCTTAGAATTAGGGTTTGCATTACATAAAGTTTAAACTCTGATATATAACTGTTATGTTTGTCATTCATGCACATATTTCAATTCCACCATGGTATACATGAATGGCACGTGCACTAGCTTCTAGGGAGTTGGTAAACTTGATCAAGTTTGTATTTATTGCCATAGTCAAAATACGAACGAAATCCAGATTTACCATCTTCTTTTAAGCTACAATCAACCTACACTCTTAGGCTATTTTCAAAAACCATAGCATATTTCAATCTTTTATAAATGTTTTTAGCCTTTTAGAATCAAGTGGGTTATATTCAATCCATATCTGTGGCCATAGTAAGGGATATGTAGAGAATTTGATTCATGGAAATTCTATATGGCACCAAAATTTCTTTTCAAACAATTTTCTCAGAAATCTTCAAAAATCTTTTCTCAAAATCATATTCATGCATCAGTTAGGTTTAGATTGCATCATGAAAATATTTCACAGAGCCACATGCCCATCTTTTTGATGTATTTTCCAAATTCCATTTCAAAAAATTGATTTTTCTCAAATTTGCCCTGATTTTCCTCAAAATTGATTTTCTCAAGAACCTTTGGTTTTTCAAGGATTTCTCAAGTATTTTCCAAGCTCAATTCATGATTTTTCGAGTTATATTCTCAATTTTATAGTTCAAGTTCAGAGAAATAAACTTTTTCTAAGTCATTTTAAGTTTTATCAAAAATCAATTTCTTCAAAACTTTAAGATTTCTTCAGAAATCAATCTTCTTTTTCTTCAAAAATATTCTCTCCACAAGGCTCACGATTTTCAAAGTATTATCTTTTCCAAGGATTTCCTAAGTATTTCCTAAGTATTTCAAATCTTTAAGGTAAACATCATGTTTTCAAACCTGCATTTTCATAAATTCATAGCACATGCTTGATTCTATGTGCATTTAGGAAATATAACATGATTTAAATAAATTGAGCAAATCAAAGCACCAGATTAATCCTTGGTTCAATTACCCCTGGTAAAGGTGCCAGGAACGTTTGAACCTCGTATCGATAGGCAAGTCCCATTCTTCAAAATTATCCCACATTTTAAAACAAAGGTGAGTTATTTTCAAAATGTTTTTTAAAGGTCAGTTTGACTTGCAAAAGTAAAATTTTGCAATGATAAAAAGTTTGGCAATCGTGATGGGACTTTTGTCATCGTCTGATTAATCTTCTGCTTTGCTCTAGTCAACTTGTCAAAATTGTGTTCTATAATGTCAGTTTTTATTTTCATGATATCATGTGAACCTAGGAGCCTAGATTCAAACCCAGCTGACATGGATTGCATGTTGGCTTAGGCATGGTTTGGTAGGACCGATTGAGGAAGCATTATTCATGCTCACCTAGACTTAGGTCTAATACAATCCTCCTCAATCTAGGGTCTGATTGAAAACAATGTTTGCTTCTCATGAAATTTTCAAAATTCTACTTCTTTAGGTCATTAGAGCCTTCTATTTTCTTGCATGTTGATCATATTTCTAAACAACCCCACCTATCTTTACCCGGTCTTCACGTTGCTGGGCTTTCTTCCAGAACCATAGTTCGAGACAAAGCCTCACAAATGAGCCACTTATTTGGGTTGACGCCCCCTGCCACGTACCAAGAGCCATAGTCCAAAGTATATTGGCAGGCGCTCAAGGATGTTGGGAAAACACAAGCCTAGAACCGAAGATGAATTTTTATGCTATGTACTTCAAGTTTCGACTCGAGTATATCAAGATAGCATGATTGGACACAGATGATCTGAGCCTAGAGTCAGGATTAGGGTCCTACATCCATTTCAAAATTGATGCATTTAGAATCGGCTTCTTAGAGAATGTTGTATGTGCATAATTGTTTGTGCAATATGTGATTGAATGCATTCTCCTTTATTTCTCATTTTCCTTTTATTTGCTTTTTACATCATTTCTCATTTATTTTTCCAATAGTTTTATCAAAACCCAAAACGATTTTTAAAAACCCCATATTTTTCCTCAAAAGGTCCAGGCGATTTCCTTTTCCCCTACCTTTCCTCTAGATCTCGAATTTCCAGCCTTATTGTTATCCTGCCTGCAATTTTTCAAATGTTCAAATCTTGTCAAACTTCTTTTCTCCATATGTGTCTTCTAAATTCTATTCAAAATTTCCATCTCTTTCATCATCCTTAGATATCTCCTTCATCATCTCTCTTTCTCCCAAAAATTCTTCAGTTTAAACCATTAATTTGTTCTGCAAAAAGCATTGGCATTTCACCATGGTTCAAACAAGGTCGAGAAAGAGAACAACACCAAGCAGTGTCAAAGAGATGAACTCCCCGAGACCAGTCAGGAAGCAGAACCAAACAAGTGAAGATGACATTGATCCAATCATGTACAGGATGTTTCAAAAGATGATGACAAAGATGCTATTGGAGCTACCCGAGTCAAGCGTCAGAAAGGAGCCAGCCAAACAGAATGATCGACCTCTCCAGTCCAGTCCTCAGCAAAAAAGGAATAGTTAGGGAAAACCATAACACAAAGACTGGAGCGTTGATCGAAAGTTCACCCCTCTGGACCAGAAACTCGAGACTGTTCTAGAATGTTTGCTCACAAAAGGCATGGTTCATTTACCAAAAGTTGTCGATCCCCCGACAATCATGGGTAGATTCAAAGAACAATTTTGCAAGTTTCACTGTGCAATAGGACATGACACATAAAATTGTTTTATCCTCAAGAACATCATCCAGGATCGCATTGATAAGAATATTCTAGGAAAAAACAAAACAACAGATCAACCAATTGTCCTAGCCAAATCTCTTCAATCCTGCTCCCATCAGAAAGCAAGCACTCAAAAGAAGCCAAAACATGAAGGTTGGGGTCATGACCGCAAGTTCACTCCTCTGAATCAGCCCCTTGAAAGGATCCTCAAAGGCATGTTGAGCAAAGGAATGGTTAAACTTTCAAGAATTGTTAATCCTCCAGTCGCCCTAGGGAAATGGAAAGATTGCTTTTGCAAATTCCACTGAGCTACGGGGCATGACACTGAGTGATGCTTCATCTTCAAAAATATCATTCAAGACTGTGTTGACAAGAATCTCCCTGTTAAAGAAGAAGATCAGTCGGCCGTTCTGACCGAACCTTTCCCTGATCATTCATGAAAATGACAGTGCCAATGCTTTCTCGTTTCTATCATTTCTGATTTTTGCTTCTTTGTTGTAAGAATAATGTAGTCCTCAGTTGTTTTCTTTAAATTTGTCATCCTTTCTCCAAGACATCAATGAAATCATCAATCTTCCTTATATTTGGGTGTCATTTTCTTTATAATGTTATTTTCTGAACTCTCATGCAGTATGTCTTTTGTGATGAATAATTTTTCCTGAAAAATTCTTCTTGCCTTCCTTCTTAGATAATCTCCCAAGTTCACAGGGAAGCTCATTGCCAATTATTCATTACTTTGTTATATTCCTGCAAAAATGTCTTTTTCTTCATGGTTGATGACCTCGCCTAGGTAACAAGGCATATCTCGGTTGTTTATTTCCTCTCACGGAATAACAACGCAATTGTCGTGATCCCAGCGATGACGAAATCTTTGGTAAAGGGATATCCTTCAAATTGTCAACCTAACCTCAAACCTTCATTCATTATTTTTCTTCTATTCTCAAAATTATTGCCTTCAAGAAATTTTCTATTACTCTGATCATCCTTTTGTCCTACAGAGAATTTTGGCATTGTGGAGTGATTCAGACCAGATCCAGGAAGAAAACAGTGACGCCTCACTACCCTAGCAATAGCAGTAAGCAAGAAATGGATTCTCCGCTATCTGCCAGGAACCAAAACCAACAAGCCAATGATGATGTTGATCCACAGATGTACTCATTATTTTAGAAAATGATGAGTAATATGGTTGTAGAGCAAGCAGGGGCCAGTTTAGGCAAGATTCCTACCGAGAAAAAGTCCAAGGGTTGAACACTGAAGAAGAAGATGAAGATATCCAAGAAGCATATTCAACATAAGAATACATCTGATGATGCAGAATCAGAGGGTGACACCGATGAAGAGTGAGGTTCAGCAAACTTTTCAGAAGATGACTCAAGGACAGGGGTCAGCCATTAAGTTCAAGGATCAGTCTGTTAATGACCCTGACTAGCCACAACTCAGAGACATGGTCAAAATGATCAAAGATTTGCAAGCTCGCGACAAGAGCAAGAAGGTCTTTACAAGCGAAGACTTCTATGATGGTTTAGACGGGGATAACAGTCTAGAAGATCTCCCCCGTAAATTTGTCAAATTTGATGGGGCTGGCGATCCCGAGGCTTACCTGGCTATGTTCTTTGCAGAATGCAATCGATTCAAGAGAGAAATCATGCTTTGTTTAGATATTTTCCTCGCAGCTTGGAGGGCACCGCCGCCAAGTGGTACTCCGAGCATATCAATCCAATCGAGCTGCGAGAGTTTGATAAGGTGGTCAATTTATTCATTGAGCGATTCTTTTTCAACACCGAAGCACTACCAACATTGAACCATCTCTACAATACAAAACAAAGAGATAATGAAAGAGCTAGAAACTTCATCCGCAGATGGAGGGGCACTTGCAATAAAATGAGAAATCACATCTCAGAGGAGCACGCACTCCAGATTATTCTGAACTTCTCACAGCCTTTGAGAGGTCTTATCTCTACCTCGCCTTCCAAATCTTTCATTGAGCTTACTAAACGGGCTGAGTGGCTCAAGATGGGAATAGAGAATGGGGTCTATGATGGCATCACTCTCGTTAAGAATAATCAAGATTCAAAGAAGAAGACAAACTTTACCTTCTTCGCCAAAGCCGGCCGCAGTGATTACAAAAATAGCAAGGGCAACCATACAGGTCAGAAAAAAGTCTTCAAAGCAGAATGAAAAATTGGGTCAACAGAAAGAAAAGATAAAGTGACATGGTTGGGGGTAACGATCGCGAGTTCACTCCTCTTGAGCAGCCTCTCAATGAAATCCTTGAATATATGATGACCAAAGAATTGGTAAAGCTCCCAAGAGCCACAGATCCTCCCACGATCATGGGAAGATTCATGGACCAGTTCTGCAAATTCCATCGGGCAGTAGGACACGATATTGACCATTGTTTCATCTTCAAGAACATCGTTCAGGACTGCATTGATAAGAATCTCCTCGTTGAAGATGAAAAGAAGAACCAGTCGTCCTGACTGAGCTTTTTCCTCAATTAATCAAAAACCTGACAATGCTAGCATTTTCTCATTTCTCATTTTGCTTTCATTATTTTGAAAGGATGATGTAATCCCGTTTATCTTTCCTTGATTTGTCATTTTTTCTATCAATGCATCAATAAAATTGTCATTTTTTCTCACAAGTTTGATGCCACCTTTTTCTCCTTCTCTGTAAAATGTCCTTTCATGAGGAATGACCCTCTTTAGAATCTCTCCTGAATCAATCAAAAGTCAGTTGTTTTGTCATCTTCAGAGAGCATTCTTCAGACATCAATTATCTTCCTTTTATCCAAAATCCTCTTCTCCTATTACACTGGGGCATTATTTAAAAAAAAAAATTTGTCTTTAAAATATCATGTATGCAGGCGGGATCAAACAAATCTCTCATTCTGCACGCATGTGCACCCATTTACATCGTTTTACATTCATTTACATTTGCATATATTCATTTGCATCAAATTCATTTTTTCCTTCAGGTTAAGGGATAAACCTGAGCCACCTATTCAGGATAAGGGATAATCCTGAGGCCCTGACAAGTCGTCCAAAGTTGTCATGACGTGCTGATACTTTGTTTTCAAAACCCAGTGTTCGTGCTGGTACCCTTTCAAAACCCAGTGCTCTTTCAAAATCCGATTTTCATACTGGTCGCAATCCAAACACTAATCTCGCATTAGGGTGCAGTCTCAATGCCAACCTCCAGATTTGCGAGCCAAACGGTTTTTATCAGACCCTCAGGTCACTCCAGTAAATCATTTCCAGGTTTCTAGGTCATCGATTCATATCAAGCAAACCTTCGGGTTATCAATTCTATCAAGGTCAATCATTATTTTCTAACCTTTGGCTTGCATTCGCTAATCATAGTCTTTCAAGATTCGACCTTTGTGTCGGATTCGTCCGCCAATTAGCTCAAAATCAATTATCAATCATTTCTCTTGCAAGGGACCCTTTTTCCAGGGAGAGTTCGAGGGAGCTCGCTCTTTTTGCATGTCTTTATTATCGTTCATTAAACCCCTTTTAGGGAGAGTTTGAAGGGACTCGTGCTTCATGAACAGTTTGCAAAACAATCTTTATTGTCACACAAGGAACCCTTTTTTCAGGGAGAGCTTCGACGGAAGCTCGTTCTCCTTGTGACCCCCAAAGTCTTTTGTTAGGCCATCCCATCATTGAGAACCCTTTTTCTAGGGAGAGTGTGATAGACTCGCTTCTTTATGATATCCTTCCCAACCTTTGTTAGCGAACACCTTTTTATAAGAGAAGCCTAGGGATATGGAGTTTTGACAAAAACTTTATTTCTCTTTGAAAGTTCATTTTGCAAACACCTCCTCTTCAGGGAAGAGAGGAGTATCTTTTTATTACCCGTTCAGGTAAGGGTCAAGCTTGAGTCTCTCCTTTGGGGAATGGAGAGGAGAATCTAGCCAAGAATATGTCATTTAGACCTCAAGCGATTTCTTTCACCAAGGATTCCAAGAATATTTTGCCAATTTGTCATGAAAGACAGTTGTTGATCTTAAAATCTTTATTACACAAAAGTTTACCTTATATTACCTTCAGTATTCCTTCCAAAAGGACAAAACTCTTGCGAAAAAAGAAGAAAATTCAAGCTTTTTCTGTTGGTCAACTAAAAGGATAAAGAAAAATCCTCGATATGACCGGCAAAGGAAAAATGTAATGATGTTGAGAAGCCATAAGTGAATTGGTATTGATCATAGCTATGGCACATTTTTAAAGATTATTCTGGTAATAAGGCAGTGAAAATATCCTGGGCGATATAAAAAGAATTCACTCAATCTTAATATCTCTTTAAGCAATCAAGCTATAATCAACTATCTGTAAAAGGGATCTCTCAATCATCGTCAAGTTGAAGGTTGATGGATGGGTTAGACCCCCGAGGCCAAAGATGTCTACCTCAAGTCCTCATACTTGGCACATCCGTATCCCACGCATCTAAGGACAGCTCCTCGAGCTTCGCTTAGTCGTGCAGATACAACGCGGGTCTTTTCCCAGTCGGTCCAGTCGTATACTAAACATGACACCTTCACAAAGGTTATGCAGGATTGACTCAACAACGTCCATCCACTCATACATTCAAGCATCGTTGAACCTAAGCTAATGCATTGTTTCGATATTTAATCTCTTCCACCCTTGGTACGCGGACGAAGCAATTGTCCGGGCATCAACTCGACGTTCTGGGGGTTGATTATTCTATGTATTTTAGATACCCCAGAGGCCTGT
This sequence comes from Nuphar pumila, assembly GCF_984573655.1. Lineage (NCBI taxonomy): Eukaryota > Viridiplantae > Streptophyta > Magnoliopsida > Nymphaeales > Nymphaeaceae > Nuphar > Nuphar pumila. The sequence continues at coordinate 87,668,077 of NC_143257.1, read as the reverse complement.
TGACCCTATAAATAGTAGGGCAGTGTGTTTCAACTGGAAGAACCCTACTAGGCCCATATTCGGATGCATCCTCTACTTGTAGTAGTTGGGTTCAATCCTTAGATCTTAAGGATAACCACGACCCGAAAACCCATGAGTGACTGAGGCCATCGTGGACTCTATCAGGTCCAAAGTAAAATACATGTCACTCAAGGCTGTACCATCACTGTCATTCCACAATGAGCATAATTCCTGAAGGGGTCTGCCAGTCTTACAATTACTTGGACAGATATTTGCATGCCATTTAGGCAGCCCGTCCCTCAGCACTACGGGAGTATGTACCCGACCCCATTCAGTCCGCCCCAACATATTCATTAACTGAGGGGGTACCCCTAACACGATTTTTAACCATGGGGTAAGTGCGACCTTAAGTCTTATTCATATGCATGCAGAACACCGCTCTTGGCACTACGGTCACCACGAGCATCACACCTCTTTGGGTGGAAACAACACACTTCAGCTCTTCGACTCTTACGAGTCTGGTTGTGTAACCGTTCTCAATGAGAATGCATATGACCCGATCTAAATAGATCGGCTACTCAGCGTATTTTTACACAACGAGTCCAAACCTAGCCAAGGCGCAACCTCTACTCCGGCTCAGCAGCCCTTACGAGTAAGGTGCCCTTGCAGGCACAGGGATACGAGCCGTTCTGGCATCGTTCCATCAACAAACATCATTATGCCGTTTAACTGGTTCCGACAGCTCTTCTGCCAACCATTTCGTCAGCACTTCCCCTGCTCTATTGGCAGCGGTGCGACGAACCCTTCTACGTTGTAGAAGGCATTCCATGAACTGGGTAGCACTCTGCGGTATGACAGAGTATCCTGCTATGTTCTTTCTGAGCCACTCTTGGCTTCTTCAGAAATTTCAGCAGCATTTCCTCTCTTTAACGGAGAAAGCGTGCGTTTCTTTTATCCATTTCAGCGGCATCTCCTCTCTTTGGCGGGAAATCGCTACGCTTAACTCGGGAAATGGATGCGCACCGTTGTGCATACTTTGCATCCATCAAGGTTGCAGAAACCCTGGGCCAGAGCCAGACCATACGTAATTGACTTAGTCTTTACGTAAAGAGCATTTTGCCAAAAAGCGAAGCCTTTTCAATAGGGGCTTCATTTGTTAAGCAGAATCTTGAACGAGGAGCAGTAAGGGAGTCACATTGGCGATTTGGAGTTGATCTCCATTTGAACGCTCATTTACGTGCCATATATTTAGTATAAGCAGAAGACTGTGCTTTATACAGCAGCGACGTAAGGAAATGCATATACTATTGTTCAAGGTGTGTAACTGAATGAAATATTCTACACATATATTTGCAGAAAGCAAGAGCCTTGGTGTCATTCAACACGACAACGTAAGTAAATGTATAATCAGTAGTGCAGTAATTGGAAATTGCAGAAAGCATAAGCCTTGGCATCATACGACGCGACAGCAAAGGTAAATTACATAGCCTATGCGATATAGGATGCGTCGGCAGAATCAACAGATATACACCTAGATCCACATCCAACGATAGTTACGAGGCAAGCGGGTGAACACCGAAGTGTTCTAAAGGGATCAACCAAGAACTAAAGCGAGATACCATTTTGAAGAACGCATATACTGCATATTTGAACATATATATATCCGACAATAGTTACGAGACGAGCGGGTGAACACCGAAGTGTCCAAATAGGGCTCAATCAAGAACTAAAGCAAGATACTACTTCAGAAAGTATATGCTATATACAAACAATCAAATACTTGAGAGAGATGGATCAACAAAGCGAACTTACTTCGATTTGAGGAAGAAACGACTCCAGGGTGCTTCGATGCTTCAAACGAGGCTCAACTTCGAAAAGGATCAACTCCGAACTTCGAACGAAAAAAGACTTGGACTTTGACTTTGAACCAAACCAGGTTCAAGTCAAGTCAACTGGGTTTGAGCTAGGTCAGGTGGGTTCAGACCTAGGTCAAGTGGGTTAGGACCAGGTCAGGCAGACTAAGACCAGATTAGGCAGGCTCAGACCAAGTGGGCTAGGTAGGGGAGGTTCTAGAGAGAGAAAGAGGAGGAGAGAGAGAGGTTGGCGATTTTCTAAAGGAGGGGGGGTCCTCTATTTATAGGGGAGGTTGCTTAGGGGCTAAGCAACCCCATTTACCCAAATGCCCCTGGATTTTCTGAGAATTTCTTCCATGGAAGGTGTTGGAACATGCTGGAAGGCTCTGGAAGGTCCTGAAAGGTGCTGAAACATTCTAGAATATTCTAGAATGTTTTTGTGAGAAATATTTCTGTGGGTCCCACCAATATTTCTATGGGTCCCGCAAAAATTTCGGGTTTTCGGTGATTTTTTTTCAAAAAATCTGAGTACGCCATTCTCTTCGCATTGACGTAACTAAGAAAGTTGGATCGAGGAAATCCTTTGATTTCGTTCAGGTAGAAAGTTATGGCTTCTAGAGTGTTTGAGTATATATTCGTGAATCGACGAATATCCTAAGTATAAATGGCTCGCAGGAATTGATTCATTTCACATTCTGAGAAAAATGCTATTTGACCGGTAAATGCCTCATGAATTTTATTCAGATATTTTCTGAAAAATTGAGGGTCTTACATGGATGCTCTCTACAGGGCAAAGACCTGAATAAATTCTGAAGAAATTTGGTTTTTTGGAAGAAATATTTGTTGGAAATATGGTAGACAATTTGAAAAAGTATCCCATTACTAGGGATTGAGTCGTCGTAGGAATTACGATAATTGTGTTGTCATTTTTTTTGCAAGAGAAATGAACAACGAAAGCATGCCTTGTTACCTAAGCGAGGTCATCAAACCACAATAGAGAGAGAAAAAATTTTATTGGAATGATGAATTTTGAACTTTTTATTGATCTTGACAAAGAAATGGAGGACAAACAATTTGCCACCATTCATGATAGTCGGCAGACACTTTAGGACCAGGAAAGAATTTGAGAGAAACAAAGGAATCCCAACTGTAGCGGGCAAAGTGGTATGCCCCGGACCATTGTGCGGAAGTGAGATCGAATTCTGCCATAGCTCCTGATAGTAGTCGGGCTTCGACGTATTGCTGTCTCTTGGAGAACTGTCGAACACATCGCTCTGGCTGATAGTAAGTGCAGAAGAATGGTCCCAACAACTTGAATCGTTTTCCATAAGCATACGTATATCTGGGAGAAGATAATTGTCGATCAAAATAGTCCCAGACTATGTCATCTTCTTAGATGCTGTCGATCATGGACCAGTACTGCGCCAATGGAAGGAGTTCTTGGCCATTGTATCTCCGTTGTTGATTTTAAAAGTAAAAACTCTAATATTTGAAAGGTTTTTCATCAATGTTTTCAAAATCACAAGTTAAAATTTTAAGGCGTTACAACTTGGTATCAAAGCTAGTTCAGAAAGAGGTGAATCTTGACCATTGAGCATCCCATCATGTTGTAAGTCTTTGATATTTTATAGCACGTTTAGATTAAATTGTATCCTTGTTTATGTTTGTAGCACGATTCAAAAGATAGATACGTCCGCTGGTCCTAGTGGTAGTCACGATAGGGGCACGCGTAGGTTATGGGGCCGTTTCGTAAGGAGGAGGGGCTCCTTCATGGAAAGGGGTAGACATAGGATGTCTGGGGCTGGTTACTGAGCTAACCGCTCACCTCTACCCACCTTTACGGATGAGCAGGGCTTTCCACTACCGATCGCCTACCAGATACCTTTGACAACGACATGGGCTGAAGTGTATGCTCGAGAAGGTGGATTTGCGCCTTCGCATGTTCTAGTGCACCAGTAGGCACCACAAGAGTCATCAGGAGAATACATTCCTCCTGATGTAGCAGAGAAGTGTGTATTCTGCGAGAACTCAGGGCACGCCATGGATGCCTATCTCTTCAAGGCAGAGCACGACAACGAGATCATAATTTTGGCTGCAGGCGAACAACCACCACCTCCAGTAGACCCAGCGCGCAGTGTATCACCCACACACACGCCTACAACTAATTCGTCAAGTTATAGTCTCGACTCACTGGAATATACATCAGCGACACCCCTCTATGGGCAGAAGACCTCCTATGATGAGTCACCTCCCTTCACCCCTAAGCGCAGATTCAGGCGCACATGCAATAAAAGGAAATATCTTAGGCAGTTTTTTGGTCGTCCCTGAAGGGAGGTAGCACCTACCAAGTTTTAATGGAGTCTGCGAACTCCCTTATCGTTGTTGAATAAAACATTTTTGCTTATATATCTACATTGTTGGATTTGAAATGAACGATTTTTTTAATAAAGACTTATGTTTTGCTTGTGTTTCCTACTTATGACTTGTTGTGGTTCCCTCATCATATTGACCTTTAACCTTGGCTACTTTTCAAGGATGACAAGAAGCTCGAGTAACAACACGGGTAATGAGTGATGCGAGCAGAGGGGATTCGTGATGAATACCCTCAACACCCTGGCAAAGGCGATTCAAATCTAGGTTCACACACACCAGGACCAGGCTCCCCTTACTGAGACCACACCGACCGCTACCTATGAAAAATTCCTGAAGCTCGACCTTCCTACCTTCTCTGGCAAGGTTGACCCTGACATGGTGGAGAGTTGAGTCAAGGAGGTGGAACGAGTGTTCCAAGTTTTGTCCATCTTCTATGATAAGAAGATGATGTTTGGGTCCTTTTGATTGAAGGATGATGCACGCGAATAGTGGGACACGACTCAGAAAGTGTAGTTCCTAGGTGCTGAGGTGATTCCTTGGGAGGCCTTTCCTAGGAAACTACTTCCCTTCTCATGCGAGAGAAAAGAAGAAGGTAGAATTTTTGGAGTTGTGTTAGGGCAGCTTGAGTCTGGGCGAGTACATCACCAAATTCCAGTGGTTGGAGTGCTACTGTCCCAACCTGTTCGGGGATGACCACGAGCGGGCTGAGAAGTTTATTCGTGGATTAAAGGAAAGACTCAGGCATCGGGTCCTCACCATCATGCCTACAACTTTTTCTGCAGCTGTAGCGGCAGCCACCCTACTGAATGAAGATTGGGAGCGTGCAAGCGAGGAAGCCACCTACGACAAGTGGTGATCAAAAGAGGACCCACTCTGGCGGCCTAGGGCAATGACCACCCTTACCTGTGAAGACCAAAGGAGGAAAGAAGCAGTTTCCTTCAGTGAAGCACCAACGACAACAGGGCTACCCATCGCCCAGGCAGCCTTCTGGTGATAGTTGCCTCAAGTGCAAGAGGCCCCATAGAGGACAACCTTGTCTGTGAAAGACTGATGGATGTCTGTATTATGGCAAGATGGGCCACTTCATATATGACTGTCGCAAGAAAGCAACAGACGACCTCAAGCAAACCGACAGCGTACCTCAGCTTCCTCGACCACCTCAGCAGCAACAGTAGCAGCGGGCACAGTCAAGCGGTGTCAAGAAGGAGCCAGGTCGAGTTTATGCAGCCACGGTCGAGCAATTGACCAAAGAGGATTTCGTACAAGGTACCATTCTTGTTGCTAGTCAAGCAATTTTTGCACTCTTTGATTATGGTGCCACACACTCGTTTGTTTTAAAAAAATTTGTAGAACAATTGCATATAGCTATAAACCACTTGACAATGCTTTAGACTTGTATAACCCTATTGGAAAAAACACAATTTGCGCCACATACATACCTGAGTTGGACATAGTTGTGGCAGAGCGGCACCTGCCTGCTTGTGCCATCTTGCTTGAGATGACAGAATTTGACATCATCTTTGACATGGATTGGTTGCACAAGTATCATGACAAGATCTTTTGTCGTGATGGCAAGATCGTTGAAGGTGAAGAACTACTTGTGGAAGGGATGCACTGCCTTCCTAGTTAGTATTATCCAATCGGATCTGATGCCTATTCCCATTAGTGAGCTAGATGTGGTTTACGACTATCCTGACATGTTTCCCAAGGAACTACCTGAACTTTCGCCATCTCGTGAGGTAGAATTCAACATTGAATTGCTACCGGGTTTAGTGCAAATCTCTAAAGCACCATACAAGATGGTGCAAACCGAGCTTGAGAAGCTCAAAAAGCAGTTGTAGGAGTTGTTGGATCAAGGGTTCATTCGTCCCAGTGTATCTCCCTGGGGAGCTCATGTATTATTTGTGATGAAGAAGGATAGATCCTTGTGATTGTGCATCGACTATCGAATGCTCAACCAGGTCACGATAAGAACAAGTACCCATTGTCGCGTATCGAGGACCTGTTCGATCAGTTACAGAAGGCCAAAGTTTTAAAGAGGTTTCTAAGCCATATTTTTCTGAATTTCTTTTTCTATTTTTTCTATTTTTTTATTTTTTTCTTGGCATTTTCTACATTTTTTGTGTTTTTGAGATAAAAACTCTAAAACTATGGAATTTCTAAACTATTTTTGTAAAAAATTAGAAATATTTATAAAAGAGGGATTTTCTGAGAATTCATGCTTAATCTTTTGAAATTTCTTCAGAAAACGGGTTTGGATCCAGGTTTTGGGGAAATATTCGAGTTTTGAACATTGAATTGAGAAATACAGAGTAGTGGATCCAAACGGACACCAGATGGACTATCTGAGCCATTCAAAAATTATTTTTGGTATTTTTGATAATTTTTAATTTGAATATTGGATAACGAGGCTCAGATTTAGATTTTGAACTGGATCCGGATCCAAAATTGAGTCAAATATATAAAATGGATTCATATTCCAGTGAATCCGAGAAATAACTAGAATTTTAGATTGAAAATGACTCAATTACTCAGAAAATAGGGGCCAGGGGCAAAAAGAGAACATTTACAAAATTTTGAAAAATTTGGGGTGTTCACAATGTGTGAAAGATATTCCCTCTTCTACCTAGAGTATTGCCTCCAACTAGGCTAACCCCATAAAGTCAAGAATCAAATTCAAGTTGTTACCACCGAGTTTCTTCAAGGAAGCTATCCATTTCCTTGATATGAAAAGAGAGGAATCGTTTTCAGTTTCATAAAAGCAAGTGAATGAAATGATATTGACACAAAATTTCACATAAGTAAAGACAATTCCTGTCAATTTCACAGTTTGATATCCGAGGATTACCTATCATATATCTTTGCATTCTTTGACATATAAACTTGAGGTTTAAGCTCTTTTGGGGATTGGCGGGAAGTTCAGCTTATCAACCTTCAACTTGGAGATAATCCCAATCTTCCCTAGAAGAGCATGTCACATCTTCTTTCAACTCGGAGATGATCGAAGCCTTCCTTGTCCCCGAAGATTAGACTCTCATGTCATCTTTTAACTTGGTGACAATCTGAATTTGCTCTGAAAGTACACGTCACATTTGCCTTCAACTTGGAGATGATTCGAGTGCTTTTTTTGTCTTTTAGAGATCTAAGCTCTCATATCATCATTCAACTTGGTGATACTTGAGAGATCCCTTTTGCAGGTAAATCACTATGCTTGAATGTTTGGAGAAATGGAGTGGGTTCTATACCACACAGGATATTTCCACTGCCTTATTGCCAGAAGAACTGCCTTAAAAATGTTTCTTTTCTATAATCAATATCAATTCATTTTTGGCTTCTCAACATCAATGATTTTTTTTTTCTGTCGGCCATACCGAGGATTTTTTCTTTATCCCTTTTAGTTGACCAATAGAAAAAGCTTGAATTTTCTCCTTATTTCACAGAGGTTTCACCCTTTTAAAAGAGAATACAAGAGGTAGTTTGAGGTGAATCCTTGTGCAATGAATAAAATTTTGAAATCAACAAATGTTCCAGATATCATATTGGCAATAAACCTTGTGATCCTTTATGAAAAGGATTGTTGAATATCAAATTGATGAATTCCTTGACTAAAACAAAGGTTTGGACCTCGCTTTCCCTAAAAAGAGGTTCAGATTTACCCCTTACCTGAACGGGTATGAAAAAGAACTCTTTTTCCTAGAGAGGAGGTGTTTGCAAAATGGGTCTTTCAAAGAGAAATTAAGTTTTCGTCAAAACTCCCTAATCTTAGGCTTCTCTTTTTTAAAGTGGCCAATAATAAAAGTTGAAAGTGATCATAGAGAAGCGAGTTCCATCATACTCTTCCCTGGAAAAAGGGATCCTCTATGAAGGGGGAAGGCCAAAATAAGTTAACAAGGGGGCTACAAAAAAATGGGTTTTCGTCGAAACTCTCTCTGAAAAAAGGGTTCTCTATGTAAAACAAAAGGTAGTTGTTTTGCAAACAACTTCACGAAGAAACGAGTCCCTTCAAACTCCCCCTAGAAAAAGGGTTCTTGCGAAGGAAAATAATGGAAGTGATTACAAAAGGAGCGAGTTCCCTCAAGCTCTCCTTGAAAAAGGGTCCTTTGCGAAAGATGAAAAATAATCAGAATATTGGGCTAGTTTGAAAACTAGTTCAACCCGAAGGTTGGATTTTTGAAAAAGATTGGCATTGATAAAAAGATCAACCCGAAAGTTAAATTTTGAAAACCAGCTGGATAAAAAGCTCAACCCGAAGGTTGAATTGGAAAAAGACTGGTACAAAAGCTCGATTTGATGAAAGATTCAACTCAAAGATTGAATTTAAAAGACCAATGGAAAACTAGTTTTGTAAAAAATAAGTTCAACATGAGGGTTGAAATGGACGAGACCAGTGAAAACTAGTTTTTATAAAAGAGGATCAACTTGAGGATTGATTTGAGAAAGACTTGTAAAAACTAATTTCGATAAAAATAGACTCAACCCAAGGGTTGATTTTGAAAAAGACTAATGAAAACTAGTTTTGATAAAAAGATGTTCAATACGAGGGTTGATTTTGAAAAGACCGGTAAAAACTAGTTTTGATAAAAAGAAAGCTCAACCCGAGGGTTGAATTTGAAAAGACCAGTGAAAACTAGTTTTGATAAAAAGAAAGCTCAACCCGAAGGTTGAATTTAAAAAAACCAGTACTTTAAAAGCTCTTTGTGATCATAATGAGGATTTTGCAAAATTTTTCAACTTCACCCCCTTGACTTAAAGGAAGTTCACAATTTTTGACAAATTCCTATAGGTAGCCCTATCGCTCCTATGGATGGTCTCAGGATTATTCCTTATCCTGAATGGGCAGGAAATGAAGTTGATTACAAGACATGATGATGCCTCGAGAGTTGATGGTAAAGAATCTTTGATCTTGCCTATATATGAGATGTTTTGGGCGAAAACAAAGTTTCATAATAAAAGATGCCCCAGTATAGAAAAGGAAAGGAATTCTGGACAAAAGAAAGAATGATAAATGATCATTGTCATTGAAGGAAGCTCTTTGAATAATACAAAAGATAATATAAACATTCAAGTGTAAAACTTCTTCAAATATAGAGCATTGATAAGATCCGACAACTCTACTCCATCTGCATTGATCAGACGATATGCATTGCAAGGTAATGCCTCCTTAACCATGTAAGGGCCTTCCAAAATTGGTGACCATTTGCCACGCGGGTGGTGCTTGAGATGAGCTGTTGACATAAGGACCAGATCGTTAACTCAGAATTTTCTTTCAATGACAGACTTGGCATACTGTCGAGCTATCCTCTGACGATAGGCTTGAGCATGTTCAGATGCTTTGAGTCTTCTTTCATCCAGTAGATCAAGTTGTACCATCCGCTGTTGCTGATATTGATTAAGTGGTAATTCCAGAAGTGATAAAAAATTGAGAGCAGGCTTTTGAATATGAAGAGGTAATACCACCTTGGTCCCATAAACAAGTTCTACAGGAGTAGCATTGGTTGAAGTCTGAATGGTATTTTGATATGCCCAAAGTGCATCATGGATTTTCTCATGCCAATCACGCCCCGTTTCAACGGTTCTTTCCAAGATGTGGATCAGGATTTTATTAGTGGCCTCTGCCTGACCATTCCCTTGAGGATAATAGGGAGCTAAAAAAATGATGATAAATCCTAAATTTTAAACAAAAGGTCTTCATCCTTTCATTCTTAAAATGACTGCCATTGTCAGAAATGATATCATGTGGTATGCCAAAATGACAAAGAATATCCTTGTGAATGAAAGAAACCATATGTCGGCCCTTCACTGTACGTAGAGTAACAACTTCAACTCATTTTGTGAAATATTCTATGGCAGCAAGAAAATATGTGACCATTGGAAGCAGGAGGAGTAATTGAGCTTACAACATCAAAATCCCACATAGAGAATGGTCATAGAGATACAACATATTCCAAATAAGTGGCCGGCACATGAATGAAATATGCATGCATATGACATTTGACGTATTTTTTTCACAAAATGGTAGCAATCTTCTTGCATGGTTTTCCAATAATACCCTGCTCAAATGATTTATTTGATGAAAGTTTGGTAACCAACGTGGCCACCATAAATAGCTTTATGCGCTTCTTGAATAACTTCTATGGCTTTATCTTTGTCCAAGCATCTAACATACTCAACATTGAACCCATCAGTGATAAAGGACACCAACCAGGATAAAATATTGGGCAGACATGCGATGAATCGCTCGTCGCTCCCTTTTTGGCACTTTCAGTGGAAGATCTCCAGTTTTAATATAATTCTTAATGTTCTGATGCCAAGGCTTCTTCTTTTGCTCTTCCTTATTTATTTGCATCGCTAGGATGAAGGCAGGCTGATCAAGTCTGCCTACTTTGAAAGAACGACAAGATTCTCTATCTTCAAAAGACATAATGGAGCCCAAACTAGCCAAACCATCAGCTACTTGGTTGTACTCCCTCTTGATATGATAAAGCTGGAATTCTTCAAAGCCATTGATGAGAGCTAAAATGATCTTTTGGTAAGGAATTAGCTTTTGATCTTTCACTTGCCATTCAACTTTGACCTGGTTGATGACGAGCAACAAATCATCAAAGCCATGTACTCTTTTAACATTAAAATTTTGCAAAACTCTTAGGCCTTGTATTAGAGCGTCATACTCGACCATATTGTGAGTATACTGAAAATCGAGTTTGAAAGAATAAGGGATCATTTTCTTCTCAGGTGTGATTAATAGTATCCCGATCGCTATGCCAGCCATATTTATAGAGCCGTCAAAAAACATATTCCAAATTGGAGATTGCTGGATACTATGGATGTGTTCATCAGGGAAATCATCCTCTGCTTTTACATCTTTTGCTAGGGAAAAATCTACCAGTTGATCTGCAATAGCTTGGCCTTTGATTGACTTCTTAGAAACATACTCCAAGTCATATTGCATTAAAAAAATCTACCATTTGACAATCTAACCACTGAGAAACAATTGTTCAAGGATATATTTGAGAGGATTGATCTTAGATAAAACCTTGACTTCGGATGCCAACAAGTAATGCCTTAATTTCTGACATATCTATACCAGAGCTAGATATGTTTTCTCTATTTGAGAATATCTTTTTTCATAATCAATAAAGGTTTTGTTCATATAGTAGATAACATGCTCTATTCGACTGCCTTCTTCATATTGGGCCAAGAAACCACCACAAGCAGTTTGATTAACATAGATATATAATTGTAGTGGCTTTCCCAATTCTGGCAGCTTTAGAATATGCGTATTAAAAAGATATTGCTTGATACGATCGAATGATTGCTGACACTCTAGTCTCCATTCAAATTTCACTCATTTTCTTAATAAATGATTGAAATGTTCACACCTCATTGCCAAGTTGGAGATAAATCGATGAATGGACTGAATGTGTCCTTAGAGGCTACATAATTCTTTAAGATTGGTCAAAGGTGGCATATCGATAATGACTTTTGCTTTGGTAGGATCCACCTCTATTCCCTTTTTGCTGACCATAAAACCAAGTAGCTTGCTTGACTCTACTTCGAAAACACATTTATGAGGATTTAGCCTCAACTTGTAAAGAATGAGCCTCTCGAAAACCTGACCAAGAATGTTGATATGATCTTTTTCTTTGGACTTAATCAGGATGTTATCAACATAAGCGTCCATGATCTTACACATCTGGTCATGAAAGATAACTGACATCGCTCTTTGATAAGTTGCGCCTGCATTATTAAGTCCAAACGGCATTACTGTGTAACAAAAGGTTCCCCAGTGCATAGTGAAAGGAGCTTTTGATTGATCTCGAACAACCAAGTTTATCTGATTATAGCCAGAATATCCATTCATAAAAGGAAACATGGCACGACCTGCCATATTATCGATCAAAAGATCAATGTTGGGGAGTGAATAATCATCTTTTAGAGTAGCCTTATTAAGGTCCCTAAAGTCAATGCAGATTTTAACCTTGCCATTCTTCTTGGGGACTACAACAATATTTGCCAGCCAGTCAAGATAATCAATAGCTTGAATGAGTCCTGCCTTTAATAAATCCTCAAGTCCTTTAACTTGTGGCTCAACTCGGGGATCCATTTTGCTTAGTTTTTGCTTGATCGGCTTGAAGTTTGGCTTCAGAGCAAGATGATGCTCGACTAATTTGGGGTCCAAACCTAGCATATCTTCATAAGTCCAGGCAAACACCTCCTGATGTTGTTTGAGAAAATGGATGAGCCTCTCATTCTCATCTATATTCAGGCTAGTGCCGATTTTGAGAATTTTTGGAATGTCTTCATAACCAATATTGATATCTTCGGTTGGATCCTTGACCAATGAAGGCAGCTCGTCTTACCTTTCAATTTGAGTGAACTCTAGCAACTCTTGGATATTTTGATCAAACTGTACAAACTCTCCTGACTGCTCTATTGTTTGACTGACCTCTGTTCTTGCCTTTATCTGGTGGATCCTCGCTGGCTTTGAAACAATTGATGAAGAAGCTTTCTATGGAAGATTAGGATTGGCGACGAGCTTCCTTATTGATTTGGGAGGCATTCTGAAAGACATTTGAGAAGGAAGAGAGATTTTAGGAGAAATCACAAACTTTAAAATCCATGATAATAAATCACCAAGAAAAATAAAGGTAAAGGAGATGGACACCAAAATATGAAGAAAATCAATACTTTTATTGATGAATAAGAATAATTGTTGAAAAATGATCGAGGACTGAAGGGACAAACTAAGAAGAGGATAAACATAACTAGGACTACATTGTCCCTATAAGTTGACAAAAACAAAAGGAGAAAGCAGGAAAAACATTGGCATTCCAACTCTCAATTCATTCTCTTGACAAAAATAGTTCCTTTATCAGATCTCCTGCCCATGAATCCTAATCCAACGTTCACTGAATGACGAACAAGGCTGATAGGTTTCAGTATACCATCTTCGTTCTTTCCCAGACCTTTAAAAGGCTGATAGCCATGCTTTGTAAAAGATCAAACTCTTTCTTGGATTTTGCAACTTGGGAGAATAGAGGGTGATCCTTGAAGGTGTTGTGATTAATGCGACCCCCAAGCTTGAAAAAGTGAGGCCCTTGCCATTGGACCATCGTTGTAGTGTTCTCTGCTGACTCTTCTAATTTTAGCGTCTCTAGACTTTCACTTAGATCAATTTCATCACTTTCCCTAATACTAGGGATGTCAACTGTGAAAGTTGGGTGGGGAATCTTTGGCTGCGACAATCTTTCCTCAGGATCCTTGCCTAAAATGGTAGTAATCATTCCTCCTTTTGACCTCTTGATGCATTGATGAAGAGTAGAGGGTACTGTATTGGCGTTATGAATCCATGTTCATCCCAGTAATAGATTGTACATTGGTGGCACATTGACGACATGGAAGAGGACAATATGGACATAATAATTGATAAAATTTTTAAGGAAAATCTTTCCTTTTGTTGTCTGCCCATGATTGTCGAAACCATAGATAGTAATTGGATATGGCAGATATTCCTCTTCCTTTATGCCCAGAGCTTCAACAGTCACTTCAGCACAAATATTGAGACTCCTACCTCTATCAATGAGCACATGGGAGATTATCATTCTCTGGGTCCTCACCACAATGTATGGGGCATTGTTATGAAAGGTGTGATGCTTCGGCAGATCCTCGTCAGAGAAGGTTATGGGCGCATTAGTCATCACCTGATTCATAATCTGCGCCATATCTTCTAGAGTTGTACCTGGTTTCACTTTGATTTTTCTTAATAAATCATCCAGGGCTTTTTGATGTTTTAAAAAAGTGTGAGCCAATTCAAGGATAGATACGTCTAACAATGCGGTAATTGACTTTTGTAGGGAGTTGGTATGCTCTTTCGTTGCTTTGGAAGTTTCAGCCTCCTCCGTAAAGGTTTGTTTCTTTTGCCAAACTCCTTTGATAAATTTCTTTGGTAGGGCTAGAGTCTTCTTGGGGGTTGCAGCGGATGCCTTAGTAGGCTCGCTTGGCATATTCATCTTGCCCAGGGCTGATATAATATCGATCCTCTTAGGAGTCAACTGGGCTCGATGAAGGATCATAACCTGATGTTGAATATCTTTATCAAAATAAGGTCGGATGTGATCCTATGGTAGAAAGAGGTGCTCTGTGGTGTCCACAACTGAATGATTAGGGAAAGGTTTGGACAAGATAGCCAGTTTGTTTTCCTCTTCGTCTTCTATAAGCAGATTCTTGTTGATGCAATCTTGTATGATGTTCTTGAAGATGAAACAATTTTCAATGTTGTGTCCTATTGCCCGATGAAACTTACAGAATCAATCATTTTTTCTCCTCATAATAACAGGAGGATCGACAACTCTTGGGAGCATAATCATCTCCTTGGCCAGCATGTATTCTAGAATATTCTCAAGAGACTGGTCTAAAGAAGTGAACTCTCGATCATAACCTCAGCCATCATGCTTTGGCTTCTCCTAAGTTTTAGCTTCCTATTGGGATCTTGACTGGGATGGCTTGTCATTTTAATTGAAAAGTTTGCCCTTTTGACCTCTACAATCGTTCGTGTCAGGATTAGAACCTCCCGAGCCGTTGCTGTGGTTATTTTTACCGCCTTTATTATTGCTACTATTGTTGTTGCCCTTGGTGACATTTACTAAGAAATCAACATGTGCTTTCTTCTTTGTATCTTGGCTACTCTTTGAGAGAGTGATGCCCTCATATACGCCATTTTCCATTCCCATTTTGAGCCACTCTGCCCACTCTGTAAGCTCGATAAAGGATCGTGCTGAGAAAGTAGAAATAAGACTTCTCAAAGGTTGAGAAAAATTATTCAGAATGATAGATAGTGCATGCTCCTTTGAGATCAGATTCCTCAATTTGTTGCAAGTGGCTCTCCACTTGCGAATGAAATCCCTGGCCTTCTCATTTTCTTTCTGCCTAAGGTTACAAAGATGATTCAGTGTTGGCAAGGCCTCAGTGTTGAAAAGAAAATGTTCGATAAATAGATTGATAACTTTATCGAACTCTCGCAGCTCGATAAGATTGATATGCTCTGCATACCATTTTGCCGTCGTGCTTTCCAGGCTGCGAGAAAAACATCTGAAGAGGGCCCTATTGTCCCTTTTGAAATTGTTGCACTCAGCGAAAAACATGGCAAGGTGGGCCTTGGGATCGCCAGCCCCATCAAACTTTATGAATTTTCGAGGAAGATCTTCCCGACTGTCATCCTCTTCAATGCCATCGTAGAAGTCTTCGCTAGTGTAGACCCTTTTGCCCATGTCTCTAGCTTTCATATCTTTGACCATACGAGTCATTTTTTTTAAGCTGCACTTGGATCGGATCTTCGACTGGAGGCTGAGTCTTGGGCTTGTTTATTGATTCTGGTTCCTCAATTTGGATAGGCCTTTTAAATTGATACATAGGATTTTGAAAGAACACCTGTTGCACTTCCTTAGAATCTTCTTCTGTTGATTCCAATTTTTCTGAGGAGCTGTACTGTTGATTCTTCTTCTTGACAATTTTGACATGCTTCTTCATGGGGTTGCCCTTGGTTTTCTTTTTGGAGGACACCTTCCCTAAACCTGCCCCGGTTGGCTCTAATAACAGTTTTGCCATCATCTTTTGAAACATTAGATACATGGACGGATCAATATCATCTTCGTCTGCCTGACCTTGCTTCTTAGATGAAATCAAAGAATTCATTTCCTCCATATAACTATTGTACTTGGGTGGAACAGTCTTTTTCCCGGACCTTGTTTCAACCATGCGACAATGCCAAGGTTTTTTGCTAGAACAAAGGGGATGGTTAGACCGATAAAATTTTGTGTGAAAGGTTTTGTTAGGACAATGAATAAGTAAGAATTAGAAATCAAGTTGGCAATTAGAAAGAATATCCCATTACCAGGTACTAGGTTGCCACAAAAATTGTGACAATTGCATCGTTACCCTCATAAAGGAAGTAAACAACTAAAGGATTCCTTATTACCCAGGTGGGGTCATCAACCATGATGAAGCTGTCATAAAATTGTTATGAGGAAAGAATTTTATTGAAGAAATGATATAAGATTATAAACAAAAAGAGGGCGGGCGAACAATTTCCTACCACTCTAGGTAATCAGAAGACACGTTGGGTCCAGGAAAGATGAAAAGAGTAACAAAGAAACCCCAACTATATTTGGCTGCATGGTATGCTCCAGACCATTGATCAACTTTTAGATCAAATTCTGGAATGATGCCTGATAGAAGATGAGTGTCAACACGCCTTTGCCTCTGCAAGAACTATTTGACATATCTCTCTGGCTGATAATTGACACAAAAGAATGGTCCAAGCAACCTGTAACTCTTGCCACACACATAGGTGTAACGAGGAGGTGACTTCTGCCGGTTGAAATAGTCCCAAGCGATCTCATCTTTATGCAGACTCTCGGTTAAGGCTCAGTATTGAGGAGTAGGATGTGGCTCTTTGCCATTGTATTTGAAGGAGCTCACTCTCATTGGAACATGCTGGAGAAACCAAGATTGTATTGCATAGATACACACTTCTACAAGGATTGCATCATCGAGGGTGTAGCGGGTCAAGCCATGGTAAAGAAGGGCTAGGGCAGCCATGGCAAAAAAGAGGCCTAGTCTGCTGACTTCCCCACCTTCGTAAAAGCTGAACAGTTCAGACTTCCACATAATTTTGTCCATCCTGGAAGTAAACTAGCCCCACCGTGCATAGGATCATAGCATGATGAATTCTCTCTCGAGCTGCTCTAGACAGAGTATCGACATCCTCGTATGTCCCATACTAGCGATAGAGCTCAAACAGATCAACATACTAGCTTCTACATTCTTCAATAAGTGGCTAAGATCTATGTCCTGTCATTCGGGCTAAAGCATCTCGGGGATCAAGTCCTCCCATATTGATTAAAAATTGCTGCTCTATGGGATTTTCTGGCAGACCAGCTGGCTCGGGTAGGCCCATGATGTCAATGAACTTATCCAGAAGCAAAGTCATCCCTCCCCACAGAAACCAAAAGGTGCAAGAATGTGGATTTCATCTCTCTGCCAGGGGTTGGGTAAGATTTCCATTGATAGTCTGTTTGCCCACTGCTGATGCTAGCTCTAATCCACAATCATTCAGATGGTCTGAAAACATACGAAAGAAGTTGGTGAACCAAGAGTAGTACCACCGAGGAAGAAAAAAACTAGTGTCTAGAATCCTATGTTCTAGAAGACCTCGCCTTATCTCATATGAGATATGAACCTCAGGAAAAATGGTGTCATTCTGGCTGAACGCCATTGGAACACACTGTCAATCATGAAGAGAGTTAGAACAAGATGACAAAAAAATCTAAAGGAGACACAAGATTTGCTGAAGATGATAGATGACAGGATCAGAATTGATTGAAGAATCAAGATCTAGGATAACAAGGAGGAAAAAGATACACGCATGGATTTTTGGAAAATAGAGAAATTTAGAAAAGACATCCAGGGTTTTGAGAAATTTGTTCTAAAAAATATAGGAAGCAATTAATAAGGATTGCAAAATCAAATTCAAATCACAACAAAGTTGCACAAACAAGGATGCACACAACACTCCCTAAAGGCCGACTCTACCTTGCAATTTTTGAAAAGGCTTGTAGGACTCTACCCTAACTCTAAGGGTTCAGATCATCTGTCTCTAATTATGATACACCTATATACTTGAGTCAAGGATCAATGTACGTGGCGTAAAATATCTCCAAGGTTCTAAGGGTATGACTCTTCGACATCCTTGAGTGCCTCTCAATATACTTTAGACTATGACCCTCGGTACTGACAGGGGGGTTATTAGCCCAGATAAGTGGCCCAGTTGTGAGGCTTTGTCCTGAACTATGATTTCAGGATAAAGCCTAGCAACGTGATGACTGAGACAACATAGGTAGGGGTATTTTATTAAAAATGATTCAAGCATTCAAAAATCAGAGGTCTCTAATGCATTTTGACCTAAGCTAAAGTTTTAAATAATAAAAGAGCATACACTTGCATACAAAGTATGCATTCAACACCTAGATTGAAGAGGGTTGTATTTGACATAGGTCTAAGTGAGCATGAATAGACCTCCTCAATCTATCCTACCAAACCACGCCTAAGCCTATATGCACCAAT
Organism: Nuphar pumila; assembly: GCF_984573655.1. Taxonomy (NCBI): domain Eukaryota; kingdom Viridiplantae; phylum Streptophyta; class Magnoliopsida; order Nymphaeales; family Nymphaeaceae; genus Nuphar; species Nuphar pumila. The sequence continues at coordinate 87,649,730 of NC_143257.1, read as the reverse complement.
GTCAGCTAGGTCAGATTCTAGGCTCCTAGGTTCATAAATAAAGGCTGACATTGTAGAATAATAACTTAGACAGTTTAAACAAGACAAGGCATAAGTTCAATCAAATTGAAGACATGTAATTTCCCATCACGGTCGCCAAAAATCTCTAACCATGTAAAATTTTACCTTTACATTTCAACTGACCTTTTGAAAAGTTTTTTTTAGAAAACTCGCCTCCATTTTAAAAAATGCAGGAAAACTTGGAAGATGGGACTCACATGTTGGTATGAGGTACAACTGTTCTTGGTGCCTTAACCAGGGGTAATCGAACCATGGATTGAACGTTATGCCTTGTTGTGTTCAAATGCCTAAGAAATTATTCTAAATCATAAAATATATAAAGAAACATACATATGACATGAGTTTTGAAAAGAGTTAATGAAAAACATGATGCATGCCTAAGATTTTGAAAATAACTTTTGAGAGTTTAAAATGATTTTAAACAGACTAGACAGGTTGGATGTGTGATCTTAATGGCCCATGCAAGAATGCAACCGAAGTCTAAATGATGCATGGATGTATACTCTTTTGAAATCTTGAAAAGAAATCCTTTATAAATCTTGTTCATTTTGAGATTTATTTGATGAAAAGAAGTTTTTGTGCCTTACAAAATTCAATAAAGATGATATTACTACATATTCATGACTATGGCCACAAATATGTTTTAAATACATTTTATTAAATTCTAAAAGGAGGATTTGAGAAAATATCTTGAAAACCTTTTGAAATATGCAATGTTTTTTGAAAATAGCTTTAGTGTTTAGGCTTTTTGTAACTTAAAAGAGGTTAATAAACTTGAATTTCATTCATATTCTGACTATGACCACAAATACGAATTTCATTAAGTTTATTAAATTCTTAGAAGAAGGTGCACGTGCTATTCGTGTTTCACCAATATGGACTTTAAAAAACATGCATATGTATGACAAACCATAACAATTAATAATGAAAAATTAAGCTGTATGCTTATACAATCCTAAACTATGCAGAAAAATAAAATTTCACTATTTTTGATATTTGATTACAATTTACATTGAGAAAATTGCAAATAAAATAAAGAAAGACAAGGAAAAGTAGCATTTTAAACTTTTCTTGCAAAATTAACACATGTTAGTATAAAAATGTTGGCTTTTTGTGATTTATCCAATAATATATAGAAATTGAGGGATATTATCTTGAAATAAGCCTTTTCTATATATAAAATAAAACAAAATAAAATCCCTAAATAAACTAAGTGAAATGCATGATTTAATAGACTATATAAAACTAAACTTATTACAAAATAACAGTTTCAGAATTAAAGGCAAAATTATCAAAATACCCATAAAAACCTATATTAATTACCAAATTAATAAAAAATTAGGGTTTTTATAAACAAGTTTTGAAATATATCTAATATAGAAACTAAACAAACTAAAAAATTTACCAAATTAATTGGAAAGCATGTTGTATGATCAAGAATATAATCAAAATTTAAAATCATGAAAATAATGCCCGAAATTGAAAATATAGGCAAGAAAATGCCAAAATTGCACTTATTTTAGTAGAATTGGGACTTTGCAGAAATCCGGTTTTAGAAAATCCAATGAATAAAATACTAAATGACATTAGAAAATTCTAAAAATTGGTGCACACACTCCTCACAACCTTAGGAACAAACTAAAATAAAAAAGTTTGGGAAAAAACAGAAGATAAATGTGAATTAGAGCTCTGGTTGTGGACATTAGAAGTTTTAAACAGGAATAAAATAGGCAGAAAAACATGTCACGGTTTTTTCGAGCAAAAAGGATCCTAAACAAACCCAAATTTGGTCCAAATTGAGTCTGTGGACTCAAGACAGAGAGAAGAGGGAGAGTTGCGCATGTGTGTGTGTGTGAGAGAGAGTTAGGGTTTTCTCTCCTTGTGTTCCTTAAATAGGCACGGGTGAGGGGGGGTATCCGGGTCGAGTCCGGACCCGATTCGGGTACAACTTTTTTTTTTTGGGTTTTATATCTAGAATTTGGCCACCGACCTCTGACCACCGCTGCCCCTGCTCGAGCAGCCTCGTTGCAACACTCACCGACGACACCGCCATACTAGATTCCCCCCTCACCGGGGCACTCTCTGGTGATCTGCTCCCTCGTGCTCTTCCTTTCACCACCGTTCCTCCTCCCTCATTTGTTCCCCTCTCTTTTACCGTCTACCATTGTTGGGACTAATGTAGGTGAACCTGAACCTCCCCTCTCATTGCTACCTTATCCAGAAGCCTCATTGGAGGCCGCTAGATGTCGACGACTCCCGTCAGGTAACCCCTTTCCCCTTTACGTGTCTTCCTCTTCTTCACCTTCTGTCTTCTTCGTTCTCCCTCTGTTATAGAGTATGGAAGGGCTCCTCTGCCCTTCCCTTTCTCTTGCTTTGTGTTAGGCTCACAGGGGAGGGGCATCACCCCCTTTCTGACTCTGCCTCTCCTTGCGTTGACATCGTCTTCTTCTTCTTCTTCCACTTCTTCTTCTCCTTCTTTTTCTTTTCTATCAACCAGAAGGGGCTAAAGCCCCTTCCTGTCATTCTTTTTCAGCAAGCCATGGCCGGATGGCATGGGATAAAGCCCCTACCAGTTCTTTTGACAGGTCAGCAAGAGATTTTTGCCCTTGCCTCATTCCTTTCGGCCGGCACGGGCTTTTCCCCTGCCGCTTGGGTGTTCCGGTAGGAGGGGGAAAGGCACCTGCCCCACCCATTCTTTGTCAGGGAAAGGTCAAGCCCCATCCCTGTCTCCCTGTTGCGGCAGAGGAGGGCGATGCTCTCACTGCCCTTTCTTTTCGACAGGGGAGGGGCATAACCCCTCCCTGTCTCCCTATTTTGGTAGGGGAGGGCGAGGCTCTCTCTGCTCCCCCTTTCGACAGGGGAGGGGCATAACCCATCTCTGTCTTCCTGTTTTGGCAGGGGAGGGTGAGGCTCTCCCTGCACCCCGCTATCTCTCTATGTGTTTGGATGGAGTCAGGCTAGGCCAAGTGGTCGGGCTCGACCAGGTAACCAAGCCCACCCCCTTCCTTGCCTTTGCCATTGTCTGCAGTCAACAAGACCCCCGCCTCTACAGCCTTTTTGGCAGGCAAGGGGTCCCTTTGTTGTTCCAACAGGCAAGGAACCCAGGTCAACCTGCCTCTGCTGCTCTTTTGCAAGGAGTTGAGCTTCCTGCTTACCTTCGCATCCAGGTCTGGTCTGCCACCCATTGTGGGTCTTATTGGACCCACCTCTTATTTGGATTATGCCGTACTAACATTTTTTTGCATCGCAGGTTGCATGATGGAGCAGACTCACCCCCTATGGCTTGAGCCCATGCTTTCTTACGCTCACAAGCGTACACTGTACCACAACTCCTCAAGGTAGGGGAATGTTGCGTGAAAAGACAATAAACAGACAAATGCTAAAATAAAAAAAAATAATTAAAAATGAAAAGAAAGAGACAATTATATATGTATACATATAAATAAATAAATAAACAAACAAATAAATATATATATATATATATGTCTTTTAACTCAAGGACGTGATTTCATGATCCTTGTCCTCTTTACTTTCCCTGCACTTTACTTTTCTTTTGTCACCATGATTTATGTGCCCAGGCTTGTACTTTCTGTCCTTTTACCTTTCTGCATTTTCCTTTCTGTTGCCCCACGCTTTATACGTCATGGCTTTTACTTTCTGCTTTTAATTTCTTTACTTTTCTTTTTGTTGGCTTTTACTTTCTGCACCATGGCTTTTACTTTCTGCCTTTAATTTCTGTACTTTTCTTTTCATTGCCTCATGCTTTATGCACCATGACTTTTACTTTCTGTATTTTTCTTTCTGTTGCCTTGCACTTTATGAGCCATGACCTTTACTTTTTGACTTTAGTTTATGCACTTTTCTTTCTGTTGCCCCACGCTTTATGTGTCATGGCTTTTACTTTTTCCTTTTAATTTATTTACTTTTCTTTCTGTTGCCCCGCGCTTTATGCGCCTAGGCCACTCCTTTCTTATTTTACTTTTCTATTGCCGTCGTGCTTTATGCACCCAGGCTTTGTTTTTTGTCTTTCTTGTTTATATTTGTGATCCTGCATTTATTTACCACTTTACTACTTGCTCTTGTTATATATTGCTATTACACCCTTGCGTTGATTGCTTTTGGGTTTTGCCGCATATGATGCAAAGTTTTGCCTCTTATGATTGTTTACAAAGAAAAACTTTGTAAGGTACGAGTGCACGTGCACCAAGGTTTGCTCTTTTTGATGAGATGCAAAATTGAGTACCGATGCTCTGATATTGAGAAAACATGTCCTACGGGACTTTGGATTTTCTTGAGAATGCTTGCTTGATTGGTCTTGTTTTGATTACTTTTTGAGTAACCCTTGCCTACCATCGTAGTCACATCCTCTGGCAATGATGTTGTATGGTACTACGATATGAAGCACGAGAGGTTGATAAACCTCATGGTGTGAAATATGACACAATTATTGAAATTCACTAAATGGTAACTATACGCCTTCACAAGTAAGATGCTCGAGTGGGTCTAATAGACCAGAGCATGTAGAACAGGACGACGGTTAAGAAACCCCCATCGTGCCCCATTTAAAACAATTCATCTAGAGAGAGGATGGATGGTACCAAAACTCTGATGGACATGCCATTTTTGGCTATTACGAGCAAAAAAATCAGCTTTCCCAGTCATCGAAGTTAGGGGAAAGAGGACTATAAAAGTTAGCTCAACACTTTTGCAGAAGTTGGATGCATCCTTTGAATGAGTGGCCTTTGGAGACTTACTCTCTCACTCATTGGCCGTCTTCTTAGGAGCGGACTCAGTCAGTCATTCGGGATATCATAAAATACGTAGCATAATAAACCCCCAGATCGATCTCAGTTGTTTTTACATTTCATGCTTTGTACGTATCCACATGGCTAGCTAATAATCAAAACAAAATATAACCTGCTCACACTACAATTAGACTTGCACTTTGGTGATGTTACAATAGTTAATTGCTTACACTACGTTTCATGTCTTGTTCGTTACTGCTCTCGTATTTAGCTACTTGCTTTATTTGAGTTTTGCTTGCAATACTCGACAACATGTATGGTTATCTCTGCTAGTTTTGCTTCTCCTGTTTAGTTTAGTATAGTAATTATCTTGCTTATTGCATTCTTTGTTCCTTCTTATCTTTTGCACCCCTACTGTTTTTTTGTGAAAGTAACCCATTTTATGGGCAGGTGGTATTTCAGATTTGCAATGACACGATGACGTGATGAGATCAAGATGAGACTCTTTCCCTGACGTTTCGCTTCTAAGAACATTTTGATAAATTTGGTATAAAGTCACTTTGAAAAATCTATCTTTTGATTAAACTCTGAATTATTAAAACTGTGTTACCAAAACTCTATTTCTTCTTATTTAAATAAATATTTTGAGTTACATATCTGTTTGCGAGAGAAAGTTTATGTTGTAATGAGCCCAAGTTCTAAGGACTTGCTATTTCAAACATGATTTTTTGCTGAATCTCTATTTCAAACTCTGATAAACAGATGATTACAAAGCTTTCAAACTTTTCATAAAAAGTTACAAGTCCTGAATTTTGGGGCGTTACAACTTGGTATCAGAGCAACAAGAAAAGTAGTAATTTTTAATCATCCGGCATCTGCATCAAACTGTAAGTATTACTATTTAAATTGTTTTATATTTATTTTACTTAAAGAAATGTATTTTTGCTTAGATGTCATTCAATAAAACTGTGTATAAATTTTGTGCCCCCGAGATTCTTATGATTGTGTTGCTTATGTTAGCATATAGGTGAATGACATATCACGTCTTAGGTGAATGATATATCATGCCTATACATGATTTTATTATGATTATCTGAGTGAATCTATCATACCGGTTTAGCATGATTGATGAGTATCATGGATATTTGACTAAATTACTTAGAAGGTATATGCGTGTGTTTCACGCTGAAATGATCGAATGTGATTTTATGTAAGAATTATGAATGCACATAAAAGCCATGCAATGATCTGAATTGTCTTAGATGCATATATGACATGAATCTTATATGCATAACTCAACATATAACTCAAACTACGCAGGAGTTACATATGTTGAGATTTAGTTGCTTCGTATTATGATATATGCATGTTTGCATATGTATAGAACTCATGCTTTATTTGCGCATGCTTCGAGGTCTAATTTAAGAAATGCAATATTTCTTGTAGCAGTGATGGAAATTAAATGCCAAGTGATATAAATTATTGAATGCGTACGTTAAATGTCTAAGTTCAATAGTGAATTATGGTTCATGGAGCCTTATTAATTAAAGGTGTGATTTTATGATTTTAGTGCCATATGAAGTGATGTGATGCATATTGATGGTGTACATGCTTGTGCCCATGTTAGTGGCTATCGACCCTGAGAGTGGTCAATTGTGTTGATGCATGTATCATAATAGTTTCCACTGAATATGGTATCTGTTGAGGACCTGGTCCCCAAAAGATTCTTTGTGAGGGTATGTATGATCAAGATCAGGTAATCCGGCTAGAGCGATAGATCTCTGTGAGAAAGTATACTGTCCAAGAGCGGGTAGCCAGAAATACGGTGAATTTCTGTAAGAAAGTGTATTGTTCAAGACTAGGTATACCATCTAGGATGATAATTCCTTGTGAGGTCGTATATTTCTCAGACCAAGCAATTGTAAACACCCCAAATTTTTCACATTCGTTCATAAGCCCTTTCCTTTGCCACTGGGGCCCACTCTCTGCAGCCTTCAGGGAACCAACTGGTCAACACCCAAGCCAGGGCTGTTCATGGCCTAAAATTTACAACAAATTTCAATACTTTATCTCATAATCAAGATTCAATCCTCATTTTGGCTCAATCTCAATTATCAGTTCTCATCCTCAGATGAGAATCTCTAATCCTTTGTGTCTGCCAGGGGTTCGGGATTCCAAGTCCCTCATCCAGGGCTTACATTTCATGTGTCATTGCATATCACTGCATGCATTTGGCATATCATCCTATATCATGGCATGTCATGCCATTGCATTTCATTTTTGAGATCCAACACTCCTATTTTTCAAAATATTTAATCCAGATTTGAGTTTTAAAATTTTTTTTTCGAAATCAATTTCAAATACCTGGGTTTTAAATCGATATTTAGCCATTTGCCAACCCCCAGGATCTTATATTTCAAAACATTTTCTTTAGAAAGCGATCTGGATTCATTTTAAAATCAAATTTTAACTGATCTCAGTTCTTAAATGAGACCCATCTAGGTGGTGTCGCCTTTGGATCTCTTCATTTCTAAAATTTCTTAATTTTTCAGAGTTCTAGTTGGATTAGGACTCTGTTTTTTTACTTTTTAAATCCTTTTCAAAATTCCATTTTGGTTTTAAGCTAGAAGTAGTTCTACCCCTTGTCCACTCCTTTCATTTTGGCAAAAATCTTAGTGTCCCAGTTGGACTAGGACTCTTTTTCAGAGTTTTAGTCGGATCAAAACTCTACATTTCACTTCTATTTTTATCTCTTTTCAAGAAAACCTTTCATTTTGGCTAAAATTTTAGAGTTTTAGTTGGACTAGAACTCTATCCCAAAGTTTTAGTCGGACTAGGACTCTACCCCGATTTAATCATTTATCCCTATTTTTCACTTGTTTTCAAAAACCTTCTCATCTGACTTTCAAAAAGACAAAAATCTTAGAGTTTCAGTCGGACTGGAACTCTGTCTCAGAGTTTCAGTCAGATCAAGACTCTATCTTTTACCTCTATTTTTACCTATTTTTGAGAAAATCTTTCAAAATCTTTTGAAAGAAGTCAAAATTTTAGAGTTTTAGTCGAATCAGGACTCTGTCCCAGAGTCCCAGTTGGATTAGGACTCTAACCCTAAACTTCAATTTTGAGAGAATCTTTCAAATACTTCTTTATTTATCTTAAAAAAATCAAATTTCCAAATTTTAGGACTTTATTATAGAGTTTCAAAATTTTAGGACTCTACCCCAGAGTCTCAATCGGCCCAAAACTCTACTATGATTTCTTCCTTTTACTTTTATCTCACTTATTTTTCGAAAACAAACCCAAATTTAAGAGTTTCAAAATTTTAAGACTCTGTCCCGGAGTCCTAATTGGGTTAGGACTCTATTCTGAATCTTATTTCCACTTTCAATTCCACTTGTTTTGAAAACCTTTTCATTTGTCCTTTAAAAATTAGTTCATTTGCAGAGTCCCAGTTGATTCAGAACTCTATTTCAGAGTTTCAATTAATTTAGGACTTTAACCCTGACTGCATTTTCTGACTTATTTTCATTAGTTTTGAGAAAATCCTTCAAAAACTTATTTGTTTGGCTTTAAAAAATGTTAGAGTTTTAGTTGGTTTAGGACTCTAGTGTAGAGTTTCAGTTCGTTTAGGACTTTATTTTTAAAACCTTCGATTGTCATCTAATGATTTCAACTCTATTTCAAAACCATTTTCAATCTTTATTTCAATTTTCAAAACTCTGATGTGGGGCGCACACAGTTGGCGCCACATCTGAAAGAGTTTCAATCTATTTAGGATTCTGGTTGATTTAGAACCTCAGTTTTATTTTCAAACTTTCTTTCAAAAACTTTTATTCTTAAAACCCTTTATTTCAAAAACTTGATTTTCAAATCAGTTTTCAACTTTCTTCAAGCAGGGCCCACCCTGCAGGAGTGCAAAACCCTAAACTTCAATTTCATCTCATTTTATATCTTCCATATTTTAAAAATACAAAAATATATTAGTTAGTTTAGGCGTCCTTTTAAAGTTTTTGAGAAAAATCATTTTAACCCTTTTGTTTTTAAAGTTTTAAAATCGTTTTCTAAAAACCAAGTGGGCCCACTCTGAGTGGCACCACATTTGAGAGTGTTTGGGTTAGTTAGTGTCCTAATTAGGTTAGGAGTTTGAAAAAGTCCAAATTGATTTTAAAACTTCATTTTACTTAAGTATTTTCAAACCACATTTTTAACTTTTAAATTTAAGCTTTTAAAAACCAAATGTGGGCCCGCCACATTTGGATTGGTTTTAGGGTTTAATTAGGATTCAATTAACTAATTAGTGTTGGAATATGTTAGGATTCTTCAAAAAAGTCATCCACCTTAATTAGATTAGTTAGGAAGAGTTTAAAAAAAAACTCAAATGCTTCTAATTAACCCTAATTAAGCAACTTTGAAAAACTATAAATAGAGACTCTATAGGGGGTCAACCGAGGCTTTCTCACCCTCTCTCCCTCTCAAAAATTCATGACCCCCTCCTCCAGCAGCCTTCCTCCATTGTTGCAGCCCCCAAGGTAAGGTTTTATTTAATTTATTTTGTTATTTTAATCATTTTTATTGCTTTATTTCATTGATTTAACCATTATTGCCCTTTATTTGTTGGATTCAAGCATGATTTTAGTTCAAGAACCATGAAAAAAATTCAAGAACATGATTTAATGCTGTACCATAATGTATTTTATGTTCTTGATCCATCAAAATAGCTTAGATCCATATTTTTTATATTTATGCCGAATAAAAGATGAGATTCACCTGTTCAATGGGTCGAATTCCAACCATGCTTTCCCTGTTTTTTTATTTTATTTCATCATGTTCATGTTTATTTTATTCATTAAAACATCAAATCCAAATTCGTGATGTTATTTGCAAGTTTTTTATTTGATTTTCCATGCTTAGATTAGGGTTTTTCATGTTTTATCAATAATATGTGATTCTCGATCCCAGGCACGCGGGAACCATGTTATTTTATGTTCAAGTTTCTGTAAAAAAAAATTCAATTTTTTTAGAGTTAAACCGTGAACATGTCAATGATTTTGTATAAAAAATTGGATTATTTTGGGTTCTGTAACCCTGTCAAAAAAATAGAAAACAAAACCCTGCTTTTTGAACCGTAAAAACGCTATGTGGATTAAAAAATGACTTGTCGAAGTGATATCTCCTTCATCAGAGATCAAATCGATGATCCGTATGTTGAAGCATGTTCCTTATTCTGTCTAGTATTTCTTGTAAAATTTTTAGATTTTTTTATATTTGTTTACTATTTTACCTCTGACAGAAATCAGAATCGGTTTCATAGAGCCCGTTATACCTTGTTTAAACCTTAGATCGAATTGGGCAGATTGTATCTCCCTAATTAAAGATTCGATCAATGATTCGTAAAAATGGGTATTTTTATCTATATATCTACTATCATCTAGAATTTTTTTATAATTTTTTAACATGATTTTCTATATTTACCTATACCCCAAACCGGATGTGTTTATTTCAACTCATTATTTATTCGCTAGAATCAAGCGTATATTGTCAGAGCGATATCTCCCTAACCGGAGATGATTTTTCCGATCTGTAAAAAGTAAAAGTTCAGTTTTGTCTGTATAATATCTCTCTATAATTTTGTATGAATTTTCATGATGGTTTAATACCTGATTTGGGTCTAACACTGTGACAGGTATGTGCCTGCAGGCAAAATCATGTATTTTAGGGTTTTATTCAATTTTTACATTAAAATAATGTCAAAAATATATTTTTTTAAATGCAATTTAATTTTAGGGTTATTAAAATTTTTCATGTTGATTTTTATAGATTTTTGAGTTCATTTAATATATTATTTGATTAAATCATGAAAATAGGGTGCCCACGGAGTCTCTATTCGAGTAAAACACTGGCAAAAATCACTATTTTTATGATATTTCAATTTTTTTATAAAATATTTTATATTTTTAGTGTTTGATCATGTTTATAATTATTCTAGGGTACTTCATACCCGATTTGACTTTGATTTAAATTCATTTGAGCCCTAAATCCAAAGTTTTAAAAAAATCTTTTTTGAAAACCCTGATTTCAAGGCCATAGTCTTGTTTTTAGGAGTATTTTTGTCATTTTTCTCTAAATTCTAAATTTCAAAGTTGTTTATTTTATATTATTTCTTCAATTTTATATAATCTTTTATTATGTTTATCTCAAGAAAACATGGAAAAAGGCTTATATCCAGATAAATTCAGTAATTTCCAGATATTATTGGATAAATCCAAAAAAGCTAACATATTTTCACTAACGAGTTTTCTAGTTTTACAGGGACATTCAAGAGTGTATTTTTCTTTATTTTCTTTTCCCTTTTTATGTAAATTGTAATTGTAAACATTGGAATAAGAGTTTACTTTTCCTGCTTAGAATATGATTGTATTGCACATAGTTTATTTCTTTATATAAATGTCAATGTGTGATGGATGATGATTCATGAATATTCAAACTTACCATGGTCTACATGAATGACACATGTACTAGCTTCTAAGGAGTTGATAAACTCGATGGGTTTTGTATTTGTGTCCATAGTCAAAATACGAACGAAACCCATATTTATCATCTTTTTTCTAAGCCACAAATGGCCTACACTCTTAGGCATTTTCAGAAATCATAGCATGTTTTCCAAACTTTTCTAAGTATTTTCTCATTTTAGAATCAAATAAGATATATTCAATACGTATTCGTGGCCATAGTTAGGGGTATGTAAAGAATTTATTTCATCTAAATTCTATGAGGCACAAAAATCTCTTTTTCAAGGATTTTCCTCAAATTCTTCAGAATTTTTTTTTGCAAATTGCATTCATTCGTTCATCTAGGTTTAGATTGCATTATAAAAGGATTTCACAGGGCCACACTCCCATACCTTTTGACTTATTTCATAAATTCAATCCAGAAAAATCGATTTTCTCAAAGTCATTCTGGTTTTTCCTCAAAATTGATTTTCTCAAAATTTACTCAGAATTTCTTCATAAAACAATTTCCCTTTTCTTCAGAAATATTTTCTCAATACAATTCACGATTTTCAAGGTATTCTCTTTTCCAAATATTTTTCAAAATTTTGAAGCAAACATCATTGTTTTTAAATCAGTATTTTCAGAAATTCATAGCACATGCCTAATTCTTTGTGTATTTAGGAATAAAACACCGATTTAGACAAGTTGAGCAAAGAAAAGCACATGATTGATCCTTGGTTTGATTACCCCTAGTTATGGTGCCAGGAACGGTTGAACCTCGTACCGACAGACGAGTCCCATTTTTTGGAATTATCCTGCATTTTAAAATAAAGGTGAGTTATTTTCAAAATCTTTTTAAAGGTCAGTTTGACTTGAAAAAGTAAAATTTTGCAATGCTAACAGCGATCCGGTGTGAAACTTATAAATTTTGATTACATAGAGAGTTATGGTGAGTTGCAATGATTTGTTGAAATTGATAGCCAGTTATGAATCTATAGATTCGCCTTTTCTGTTGTAGTATGATTAGAACATCAGTTCCTTATTGATTTTATATCTTGATATGAGATTATGTTTGTGTCTTTTGTGGAAAGATGGGGCAATTCTGAGAATAACACCTTAAGCAAAGTTACGACAGGAGACAACTGGCCGCACAAGGCCTTGAGAATGGGAGTAAGGATATTCAGGACAAAGAGTCGATTAGACCTAGTGAGGGCAGCAAATGATGACCTGATTATGATAAAATACAGAGACCCCATTCAAGAAACAAAACGTTTGTCAATGAAATCCTGTATTAATTTTTTCGAGACCAACTTTTAGCTTAAATCTCTCTTAGAAACTCATTATGAGTTGTCCTGATCCCTTTAAAAGCTTTTATGTTTGGGATCACACACACAGGTTGTGCATCTTCATCAATACCGATCACCTTAGACTATAATCTCTATAGGTGACCTTTCAATAAAAATTTTGTGGACAAAATTATTTTAAGAAGGGTAGGATGCAAAACCCAGAAAAAAAGTCAGACTCGGATATGGTTCGGACTTGACCCAGATCCAAACCAGATACCCCGCTCAGCCATGCCTATTTAAGGAACATGGGGAGAGAGAAGGGTTTTCTCATTCGAGAAAACTTTAACTCTCTCTCTCGCGTGCACAACTCTCCCTCTTCTCTCGTTCGGCTGCCAACCTCCGACCACCGCCGCCCCTGCTCCGACAACCTCATTGGGACTCTCACTGGCGACACCACCATCCTAGATTCCCCCCTCATTGGGACCTTCTCCTGCGATCTGCTCCCCCCTGATCTTCCTTTCACGACCCTTCCTCCTCCCTCGCTCGTTCTCCTCTTTTTTGCCCTCTGCCATTGTCGGGACCGGCACAGGTGAACCTGAACCTCCCCTCTCATTGCTCCCTTCTCTTGAAGCCTCGTTAGAGGCCGCTTGATGCCGACGACTCCTGTCAGTTAACCCCTTTCCCCTCTGTGTGTCTTCCTCTTCTTCACCTTTTGTCTTCTTTGTTCTCCCTCTGTTATAGAGTATGTGTAAACACCTCAAATTTTCCACCTTCACTCACAAACTCTTTCCTCTTGCCACTGGGACTCGCTCTTTAAATCCTTCAGGGAACCAATTGGTTGACATCTGAGCCAGGGCTATTCAGAGCCTGGATTTTGCCCTAAATTCAAATATTTCAAAATTCAATCTCCATTTTGGCTCAATTTTAGTTATCAATTCTCATCCTTAGATGGGAATTTTTAATTCCTCGTCTCTGCCAGGGGTCTGGGATTTCAAATCCCTTATCCAGGGTTTTGCATTTTGCATATCATTGCATGTCATCGCACATCATTGCATATCATTTCATATTATTTCATTGCATTGCATATCATTTTCGAGATCTAACACTCTTATTTTTCAAAAATTTCAATCCATATTCGAGTTTTAAAACTCTCTTTTAAAATTGATTTCAAAAAACCTGGGTTTTAAATCAATATTTTCCATTTGGCTAACCCCCAAGACCTTATATTTATTTATTTCAAAATATTTTCCTTAGAAAGCGATCTGGATTCATTTTAAATTCAAATTTTAATTGGTCTCAATTCTTAGATGGGACCCATTTAGGTGGTGTCGCTTCTGGATCACTTCTTTTATCTAGATTTCTCAAATTTCAGAGTTTTAGTTGATTTAGGACTGTCTTTTCATCTTTTAACCTTTTTCAAAATTCCATTTTGGTTTTAAATCAGAGGTAGGCTTACCCCTTGCCTATTTCTATCATTTTGGCCAAAATTTTAGAGTTTCAGTCGGATTAGGACTCTATCCTGGAGCTTCAGTCGGATTAAGACTCTATCTTTCATCTCTATTTTTACTTATTTTCAAGAAAATCTTTAAAAAAAAAATCAAAATTTTAGAGTTTCAGTCAAACTAGGACTCTATCCCGGAGTTTCAGTCAGATTAAGATTCTATCTTTCATCTCTATTTTTACCTATTTTCAAGAAAATCTTTCAAAAAAATCAGAATTTTAGGGTTTTAGTCGAATTAAGACTCTATCATAGAGTTTCAGTTGGATTAGGACTCTAACCCTGACTTCATTTTTTAGAAAATCTTTTAAAAACTTCTTCATCTATCTGTCAAAAATTAAATTTTAAATTTCTAGGACTTTATTTTAGAGTTTCAAAATTTTAGGACTCTGCCCCAAAGTTTCAGTCGGTTCAGAACTCTATTCTGATTTCATTTTTTTACTTTTATTTTACTTATTTTTCGAAAACAGACCCAATTCTCAGAGTTCCAGTTGATTTAGGACTTTATTCTAGAGTCCCAGTTGATTAGGACTCTAACCCTGATTTCGTCTTTTTGTTCATTTTCACTAATCTTTGAGAAGATCTTTCGAAACCTCTTTGATTGTCTTTCAACAACCCAAATTTAAGAGTTTCAAAATTTTAGGACTCTAATCAAGAGTTTTAGTTGGTTTAGGACTCTAATTTTCTCGAATTTATTCTTTGCTTTTATTTTCATCTATTTTAAAAACTCTTTTTAACCTTTATTCTAACCTTCTCAAAACCCTAATGTGGGGTCCACACAGTTGGCACCATATTTGGCAGAATCTTAGTTCATTTTAAACTCTAGTTGGTTTAAAACTTTCAATTTCAAACTCATCTTTCATTTTTAACTTCTGTTGAAAACCTTTATTTTTGAAATCATTTTTCTGAAAAACAAGTGGGGCTCACACTAGGTGGTGACACATTTGAAAGTGTTTAGGTTAGTTTAGGTTTAGTAAGTATTTTATTCAAGTTAGAACTTTGAAAAAGCCAAAATTGATTTTAAAACTCAACCGTTATTTTCATATTTTAGAACATTGTTTTTAAATCTTGCAATTAGGGTTTTAAAAACCAAATGTGGGCCCACAGGGGGTAGCATCATATTTGGGATTGTTTTAAGTGAATTAGGACTTAATTAGGTTTAATTGGGGTTAGTAGTTAGTGTTTTAATTAGGTTAGAAGTCTTTAGGAAAATCGCCCCTCTTAATTGGATTAATTAAAAAGAATTTCAAAAAAACAAAACTCTTTAATTAAGAGTTGGAAAAAACTATAAAAAGGGGCTATGGGGACATGCTCTCTCCTCCTCTCCCTCTCTCAAAATCGTGGCTCTCTCTCTCTCCTCCATTGCTGTCCAAGGTAATTTCTTCCTTTCTTTTTTGTTTTATTTATTTATTTTATTTTTCATTAAAATAGCCATTGTTGCCCCCTATGTGTTGTTTATTTTTTTTATTTTTCGTTCAAGCCCCATGCTCCATGATTCAAGATGATGATCCACTGATCATCCATGATTATTTTTACGTTTTTGATATGTTGGATTCATTGGAAATATGTTTATTATGCTAAATGCCTGAAAAAGATCAAGATTCGACCTTTTTATAGGTCGAATCCCTCTTTTGATGGCTAAATAAAATTTCTAACCATGTATCCCTAAATTTTTTTATTTATTCCATCATGTTCATGTTTATTTCAGTCATTTACATATTGAATCATGATTCATGCACTGTTCACATTTTTTTCTATGATTTTTCATGCCAAAATTAGGGTTATTCATGCATTTTATCAGTAATATGCGTATCTTGATTCTGGCCATGCGAGAACGACATTATTTCATGCACATTTTTCTGTCAATAAAATATGATTTTTTAGGGTTGAATCATATATTTGTTAGTAACTTTTAATAAAAAAATCAAAATATTTTGAGTTCTGTAACCCTGTTTAAAAAATCACAAACCAAAACCGGATTCCAGTACTGTGAAAATATTATACAGAATCAGGGACAAATTGTCAAGGTGATATCTCCCTCATCAAAGATTCAATCGATGATCCGTAAAAAGCAGTGTGTTAGTTACAATGTTTAGTATATTCTGTGTAATTTTTAATTTTTTCCATGATATTCTGATATTTTTATTTTATCAGAAATTAGAATATGTTTATTAGAGACAATTATGCATGGTTTAAGCCCTACATCAACTTGGGTGGATTGTATCTCCCTAACCAGAGATATTTTTTCTGATCCGTAAGATGCCACAGATTCAGCAGTATGTCTAATTTTATTAGTATAATTTTGGTAAATTTTAAACTTTGTTTGCTATTTTTATTCAGACTAAAATCAGAACTTCCTTTTCTGGAACCGTTATACATTCGCCGAAATCAAGCGTATATTGCCGGAATGATATCTCCCTAACTGAAGATGATTTTTCAGATTTGTAAAAAAGATTGTTTTTGCTCAGATGTATAGTTTCTTCATGTGAAATTTTATAGTTTTTCATTACTGTTTGATGTCTGATTCGGGTCTGACATTGTGACAGGTACATGCCCACGAGCGAAATCATATATTTTTATGTTTTTTATTCAATTTTCATATCAAAATAATGTCAAAAATTCTATTTTTCAATTTAATTTTAATTTTAGGGTTATTAGAAGTGCCCATGTCAATTTTTACAGATTTTGGAATTTATTTGATGCATTATTTACTTATTTCATAAAAACAGGATGCCCGTAGAGTCCTGATTCGACTGAAACACGGGCAAAATTAGATTTTTTTTCTAATATTTTGAAATTTTATGAAACGTTTTATATTTTTAGGGTTTGATCATGTCCATAATCATGTTAGGGTGACCTCCACCCAATTTTGCATCCTTTTGAATTCGTTTGATATCCGGATTAAAGTTTTTACCAAAATCTTTTCTGAGAAACCCTAATTTTAACCCTGTTTTGCAATAAAAGTCAATTTTCAAGGGTATTTTAGCCATCTTTCTCAAAATTATGAGTTTTAAAGTTGTTTATTTATATTATTTATTCAATTCTGCATTATCCTTTATTATGTTTATTTAAGGAAAGTGCAGAAAAAAGGCTTATATCTAGATAAATCTCTTAATTTCAGATATTGTTGGATAAATTCAGAAAAGTCGACATATCTTCACTAACAAGTTTTCTAGTTTTGCAGGGACACTCAAGACTGTCTTTTTCTTTTCTTTATTTTAATTTATTATTAATATAAATTATAAATTTAGAATAAGAATTTAATTTCTTGCTTAGATCAGGGCTGCATTGCATATAGTTTATTTCTTTCATAATGTCAATGTGTGATGGATGGTGATTCATGCATATTCAAACTCATAATGGTCTATACGAATGGTACATGCACTAGCTTCTAAGGAGTTAATAAACTCGATTGAGTTCATATTTATGGCCATAGTCAGAATACGAACAATATCCAGATTTATCGTCTTCTTTTAAGCCACAAACATCCTACATTCTTAAGCTATCTTCAAAAATCATTGCATATTTTTAAAGTTTTCTAAGTATTTTCCCCTTTTAGAACCAAATGAGATATATTCAATGCATATTCATGGCCATAGTCAGGGATATGTGCTAAGTTTATTTCATCTAAATTCTATAAGGGACAAAAATTCTTTTATCAATAATTTCTAAAAAATTCTTCAGAAAATATTTTCTCAAATTGCATTCATGCATCATCTAGGTTAGATTGCATCATGAAAAGGATTTTATAGGGCCACACGCCCATCCATGCTGAGTTATTTCATAAATCCATTTCAGAAAAATCGATTTACTAAAAAATTAACCAAGTTTTCTTCAAAATTCGATTTTCTCAAAAAAATCTCCTTTTTTTCAGAAATCGATTTTTCTTTCCTTCAAAAGTATTTTCTAATGTGATTCACAATTTTCAAAGTGTCTGCTTTTCTAAGTATTTTTCAAATACTCAAAGCATGTATCATGTTTTTTTTTAATTTACATTTTTCAAAGTCATAGCACATGCCTGATTCTTTGTGCATTTAGGAATAGAACATCAATTTAGACAGTTGAGTAAAGCAAAACACATGATTGATCCTTGGTTCAATTATCTCTGGTTATGGCGCCAGGAATAGTTGAACCTCATATCGACAGGCGAGTCCCATTCTATGGAATTTTCTCGAATTTTAAAACAAAGGTGAGTTATTTTCAAAATATTTTTCAAAGGTCAGTTTGGCTTGCAAAAGTAAAATTTTGCAATGATAACAGTATGGAAGGGCTTCTCTGCCCTCCCCTTCTCTTGCTTTGTGTTAGGCTCGCAAGGGAGGGGCATCACCCCCTTCCCGGCTCCGCCTCTCCTTGTGTTGCCTTCCTCTTCTTCTTCTTCTGCCACTTCTTCTCTTTTTTTCTTTTTTGTCGACTAGTAGGGGCTAAAGCCCCTGCCTATTGTTCTTTTTTAGCAAGCCATGGTCGAACGACAGGGGCTAAAGCCTCTGCCAGTTCTTTTGACAGGTCGACAGGGGCTTTTTGCCCCTGCCTCGTTCCTTTCGGCCGGCACGGGCTTTGCCCCTGCCGCTTGGGTGTTCCGGCAGGTGGGGGAAAGGCCCCTGCCCCACCCGTTCTTTGTCAGGAAGGGGTCAAGCACCCTCTCTGTCTCTCTGTTGCGGCAGAGGAGGGTGATGCCCTCCCTGCCCTTTCTTTTGGACAGGGGAGGGGCATAACCCCTCCCTGTTTCCCTATTTTGGCAGGGGAGGGTGAGGCCCTCCCTGCTCTCCCTTTCGACAGGGGAGGATGAGGCACTCCTTGCTCTCTACTGTCTCTCGCTGTGTTCCGATGGGGTCGGGCTAGGCCAAGTAGTCGAGCCTGCCTCCCTCTCAATCGTGGTTGGGGTCGGGCTCGGCCAGGTAATCGAGCCCACCCCTTTCCCTGCCTCTGCCATTGCCTACAACCAACAAGACCCCCGCCTCTGCCATCTTTTTGGTAGGTAGGGCCCCCCTTTGCTGTTCCAACAGGTAGGGAACCCAGGGCTCCCTGCCTCTGCTGCTCTTTTGTAGGGAGCTGAGCTTCCTGCTTACCTTTGCATCAGGATTTGGTCTGCAGCTCACTGCGGGTCTTACCAAACCTACCTCCTATTTGGATTATGTCATACTAACATTTTTTCATATCGTAGGTTGCATGGCGGAGCTGGCTCATACCCCGTGGCTTGAGCTCATGCTTTCTTATGCTCACAGGCATACGTTGTACCGCAATCCCTCAAGGTAGGGAAATGTTGCATGAAAAGACGATAAATTGACAAATGCTAAAATAAGAAAAAATAATTAAAATGGAAAGAAAGAGCTAATTATATTTGTATATGTATAAAAATATATACGTATGTATTTTAACTCAAGGATGCGGTTTTGCGATTCTTGTTCTCTTTACTTTCCCTGCACTTTACTTTTCTGTTGCCGACGTGCTTTATGTGCCTAGGCTTGTACTTTCTGTCCTTTAACCTTTCTACATTTTCCTTTCTGTTGCCCCGCGCTTTATGTGCCATGACTTTTACTTTCTGCTTTTAATTTCTGTACTTTTTTTTCTATTGCCCTGCGCTTTATGCGCTATGGCTTTTACTTTCTACCTTTAATTTCTATACTTTTCTTTCTGTTGCCACGCGCTTTATACACCTTGGTTTTTACTTTCAGCTTTTAATTTTTGTACTTTTCTTTCTATTACCCTCACTTTATGCACCATGTTTTTTACTTTCTGCCTTTAATTTCTGTACTTTTCTTTCTGTTGCCCTACGCTTTATGCGCCATAACTTTTACTTTCTGCTTTTAATTTCTGTACTTTTCTTTCTATTGCCCCGCGCTTTATGCACCTAGGCCTCTCCTTTCTTGTTTTACTTTCCTGCACTTTACTTTCCTATTGTCGTCGCACTTTATGCACCCAGGTTTTGTTTTCTGTCTTTCTTGCTTATATTTGTACCCCTACATTTATTTACCGCTTTACTACTTGCTCTCGTTATATATTACTATTACACATTTTTGTTGATTGCTTTTGGGTTTTGCCACACATGATGCAAAGTTTTGCCTCTTATGATTGCTTGCAAAGAAAAACTTTGCAAGGTACGAGTGCACGCACACCAAGGTTCACTCTTTTTGATGAGATACAAAATCAAGTACCGATGCTCTGATCTCGACAAAATGTATCCTACAAAAACTTTGGATTTTCTTGAGAATGCTTGCTTGATTGGTCTTGTTTTGATTACTTTTTGAGTAACCCTTGACTATCATCGTAGTCACGTCCTTTGGTAATGATGTTGTGTGGTATTACGATGTGAAGCACAAGAGGTTGATAAACCTCATGGTGTGCAATAGGGCATAATTATTGAAATTCACTAAATAATGACTTCGCCTTCACAGACAAGATGCTCGAGTGGGTCTAATGGACCAGAGCATGTAGAACATGGCAGCGATTAAGAAACCCCCATCGTGCCTCTTCGAAATAGTTATTTAAGAGATAGGATGGATGATACAAAAACTCTGATGGACAGGCCATTTATGGCTATTACGGGCAAAAGATCCGACTTCCCTAGTCATCGAAATTAGGGGAAAGGAGACTATAAAAGTTAGCTCAACACTTTTGCAGAAGTTGGATGCATTCTGTGAACGAGTGGCCTTTGGAGACTTACTCTCTCAGTCATTGACCGTCCTCTTAGGAGTAGACTCAGTTAGTCATTCAGGGTATCATAAAATACGTAGTATAATAAATCCTCTGATCGATCTTGGCTATTTCTACGTTTTGTGCCTTGTGCGTACCCACATAGCTAGCTAATAATCAGAACAAAATATAACCTGCTCACACTACAATTAGACTTGCACTTTGGGGATGTTATGATAGTTAATTGCTCACACTACGTTTCGTGTCTTGTTCATTACTGCTCTCATATTTAGCTACTTGCTTTATTTGAGTTTTTCTTGCAATACTCGACAATATGTATGGTTAGCTCTGTTAGTTTTGCTTCTTCTATCTAGTTTAGTAATTATCTTGCTTATTGCAGTCTTTGTTATTTCTTGTCTTTTACATCCCTACTATTTTTTCGTAAAACTGACTCATTTTATGGGCATGTGGTATTTCAGATTTATGATGACACGATGACATGTTGATATCAAGATGAGACTCTTTCCCTGACATTTCGCTCCTGAGGACATTTTGATAAATTTGGTATAAAGTCACTTTGAAAATCTATCTTTTGATTAAACTCTGAATTATTAAAACTGTGTTACCAAAACTCTGTTTTTTCTTATTTCAATAAATATTTTATGTTACAAATCTGTTTGTGAGAGAAATTTTGCGCTATAATGTGCCAAGGTCTAGGGACTTGCTATTTCAAACATGATTTTCACTAAATCTCTATTTCAAACTCTGATAAACGAATGCTTACAAAGCTTTCAAACTTTTTATAAAAAGTTACAAGTTCTGGATTTTGGGGCGTTACACTAGAAACACATCCTTTTTACAGAATCCAAAAGTCTATTCTAGATCTTGAAATATTGGTGAAGCAAATGATTTTAAAATTTGCAAAATAGGGAAAAGAGAATAGACAACCAGTTTCTGTAATTTAGCTGGTTCAGAGCGTAAATAGAGTCAATTTTTTTCCAAATTTATGGGAGAAGTTGCTTGAAAAGATCAAGAAACCACCCAAGTTTACAGAAATAAAAAATCTATAATGGTTTACATATAGTAACTTCTTAAAGTTGTTGTTCTGTCTCAGAAAATTAACCTGTTATAGAACATGATATTCTGTAACCATTCATGGTTTTGAACTGAAATAAAATAGCAAATGACCATGGAAAATCACCAAATTTGGTAAAAAATAAACTAGACATGTAAACAAAGAAACCCCTTTTTGCAGATCCAAAAAATCATCTTCGGTTAGGGAGATATGACTCTTGTAAGTTGAACCTGGTCATGAACAATGTCATAACGGTGCAAAAGGATAATTTCTGGATTTTGGCTAAAATAAAATAGCAAATAAATATAAAAAATTACCAAAATCACCAAAAATAAACTATACATGCAAACAAATAAATCATGTTTTACGGATCTGAAAAACCATCTTCAGTTAGGGAGATATGATTCTGACAAGATGACTCAGATTATGAACAGTGACCTATCGGTGCAGAAAATAGATTCCGATTTTGATTTTTGAAAATGCACCCAGATGTATTGAAAAATAGTGAAATTTGGCCAAACTCATGTAGACATATGGGTGAAGACTTGGTAAAAAAATCAATTAAAAAAGAGAATAATAGCTATATGAAATAATGTTATTAACAGAGGCTAGAATCAGGATTTTACAAGAATATGATACATAGATAAAATAAAAAAACTAAGCAAAACACATGTAAAATACAAGACCAAGACCAAAATTTAATCTAAATCTAGATGCACATTGCGGTAAAACTTAACCTAATCTAGAATATCATGCATAAAAATTAAAAGAGAACCAAACGAATGCAAGAAAAAAATATTTGATTTAGCCGGTTGAAGGGGAAACTCAGCCACATGAAGGCTGACTTTCGATTTTCCAAGGGCTATTTTAAATGAAATAAAGATACATCAACCATAACTAGATAGCAATCATGAAATAAAGAAAATAAAATAAAAAAGAAGGTGGTGGGGTTACCTAGATCTGGGCGGTTTAGATGAAGAACCTCCACTTGAATACACACCGGCTGGTTACTCTTCCTTACTGCAACAAAGAAAGCAAAGAAGAGGAGAGGGAGATGGAAAAGGGAGAGAAAGAACACAACTTAAAAAAAAATAGAGAGGGGTGCCTCTTGCTGGATGTCCCTCCTCCCTTGCTCCTTTTATAATGCTCTCATGACAAAGAGAGAATGGAAAGCAAGAAAGAAGAGAAGAAAGGAAGGAGAAAGAAAAGAAGGAAAATTTTAGAAAGTTTAATAACTTGGAAAAAGGAAAGACAAAAGTGAAAGAATGGAAATAGAAGAGGAAGGGAGGTCGACCTCCCTAGTGGGGTCCACTTTGGATTATTTTGATTTTTTATTTTTAGCCTAAATAAAATTTTAACATAAAGAAAATGCTAAAATCAAAATTGGAAAATAAAGAATGCAAAATACTTACCAAAGTGAAATTAAAACACAAAGAAAAGAAATTTTGGCTGGAAAGCTCTAGATGTGGTGCCACCAAGGTGGGCCCCATCTAGGTTGGATTGGATCTGAGATCCGTTCGGGACTCGAGATCTAAATCAAAGATGGGTTTGGATTTAGATTTTGTACACACGATTTTTGAAAAAGATATTTAAAATACCAAATCTTGAAATGTGAAAGCACTACATTTAAAATATCCTTTTCAATCAATTTGGAATCTAGGTTAAGGACTAGATCAAAAGGAAAATTTAAATCTGGATCTAGATCTGAAGCTTCAAATGACAGATGGATTTGGATCTCCGACGATGAGCCAAATCCATGCTCGAAAATGGTAGACAGATCCTCAATCAAGGATAAACTTTCCAAAAATGGATCCTGACAAATAAAATGGATCTTGGATCAAAGATAAAATTAGAAAGTGGATCGTGAATTGGAAATAAAGTGGGAATGAATCATGGATATTAAATAAGAATTGAAGAACGGATCCTGAATAACAAATGATTGGATTCTGGATATCTAATAAGATAATCCAGGTTCATAAAACAAGATTGGACTCTAGATATAGATAGCAAAGTAAATTGGATAAGAGATCCAAGTCTAGAAATAGAAAATAGATTTTAGACATCAGATCCGATATTAGATCGGATCAGATATCAAATATCCAAATTGAAACATGAGTTGGATCTCAGATATAGATATAATATCAGATAAAGAATTGATCCGAGTCTAGACTGGAAATTACTCTGATTTGCCACTCTGAGTAGAAATGACCAAGATCAGAAATGATTTTGCCTATAGGGCGAAGAGTGATACTTGGAAAAAAAGTTTGAACTGAGTTGAACTGGGTTCTAAGGTTTTTGAACTCAGGTGAACTAAAAAGACACTGACTCAACTAGACTCCAAAACTAGATGATTGAAAACAAACATAATTCTCAGTGAACTAGTGAGAAATTCATTGTAGAGTGAAGTGAGTAACAAGAGTGTACTAGGTTTGAGCTAAGATGACACTCAACTATACTAGGATGAACTAAATCTGGAGCAAAATCCTATGTTAAACTAAAACATAAAGGTTGCCTTATACATGCATTGATTCATGCATCATATGAGATGCAAACATGATTGAATTGTTTATGCAACTTGACTTGTTCCTATTATGTAAACTCATTTGCTAGGAATACCTATCTAAAGATAAGATGATGAATGTATTTTGATATTGCTCACATAAATTTTTTATGGTGGTACTGTGTAATATGTACGTTGTGTGGACGATGTGAACACCCCAAAATTTTCAAAATATTCCATTTTTGCCCCAAACCCATTTTCTGAGGGAATCAAAACCCAAATTTCTTAAAAAAACCATCTTTTGTAAATATTTCTTGAAAATACGAAAAAAATAGTTTTAAATCCTCGTTTTCTCGTAAATTTTAGGATTTTATTCCAAAAATACAAAAAAATTGTAGAAAATGGAGAAAAGAACAAAAAAACAAAAATATAAAAAAAAAGTGGAAACGAAAATCGGTTTTGAAAACTTTCTTCTTTTTTTTTTTGAAGAGTAAGCCTTTTTTACTAAAAACAGTTTTTGCAAAAAGCTTTTGGAAAAAGAATCGGCTTTCTAAAAAAAAAAATCTTCTTTGAAAAAAAAATGTTTTCTTTTCAAACAAATTTTTTTTTCGAGGGTTACAGGGGTTCCCTTCGTTCTCTCGAACTCTCTCTTTTACCAAAACCCTCTCTTTCACCGAAACCCTCTCGTCTGAACCCTCCAGAAGCCATGGAGCTCCTCCACTGCTTCCCGATAGCATGTCCCTCATCCGCTCTTCATCTGCAACGACCCCGTTCACCTACCATCTCCATCACCCCATTCGAAAACCCTCGATCGCCAACGACCTCACAGGCTTTCCTCTTTCCTCATCATCGTCCATCTTCAATGGCCCAGCCTCGCCTGCTTCTCTCAGACATCCATCGCATCACCTCCCCCCGTTGATTTCTAACAAACCCCTCCTTCTCGATTCTTCTTCCTTTATCTATAAAAGAAAGCAACGGAGAAGGAGGAGGGACATCGCGGAACAACCAATCATATCGGTCATCTTCATTCTTCAGTCGCCTCCTTCAGAACGCCCATTTCCTTCCCCTCTACCTCTGTTCCCTTGGTGGTTTGCAAAGTTCCCTGCCTCATCTTCCACCTCCAGGCTCTCTGAGACAACCACTTTAAGCAGTTGAAGATCAATCACCCCTTTAACAATTCGTTTCGGGAACCAAGATCTGCGGCAATACAAAAGGGTAAGTAGCTCATCTTCTTTTTCCTTTTCTTTTCCTTTCCTCCTTATTTTAATTTTCCTAAAATGCCTCTGCAGTTTTTGCTTGCTTGTATCTCTTTTATCATCATAAAAACATTGAGAGGTATGATCGGCCTGGTCATAACAGGATCGATCAACATCTTATTATAGTCTTCTACTCATTGTTCATTCTCCCATTAATGTTTTTGATTTGCTTTGTCCAGGGGATGCAGGCTTTGTAAAAACCGATTTATGCATAGTAAATCGGATTACATAGTGCAACAGTAAAGGAATAAAACATTTTGACATTTTTTTTTTCTCTTTTGTCTTTCGTTCATTCTATTGACTACATTGCTTGCCAAGCTTCATCGTGATCGATTGCTGATTTTCATCATGTTACCCTGAAATATAGGGGAGTCTGAATCCTTCATGATGAATCAATCGGCAATGTTGTTGATCGGATTTACTGTTTATTAGCTGTGGTTGTTAATAGACGTCTTCCTCTTACTCGATTCATTTTTTTTTACTGCATTCATTACTGTGTTAATGTTTTAGATTTCTGAAGTCCCATCATTAATCCCTATGGTTCTGATGGAATACCCTATACATTCCTTTAGATTTTATGTTTCATCCCTTTAATTCTCTTCTCCGCTACGATAATAATCATCCTGATATGCATCTGCCTATTTGGCTCATCTGTGTTTGTATTTCCAGCTTTAGGTGTTTAGAATTTGTAGGGATTTCCAGTATGATCATATGGCCATGTTTTCATTATAGATGGTGTGAATCTGATTCGAAGTTCCTCGATTAGGCAATGGTTATTTTATCTTGAAACTGGCCCCACCGAAAAGCTGTGTTGTATGGCTCTACGTGAGGAATATGGCAACATCTATAGAATAGGAAAGCTTTGTTTACGGTTTAAAACTTGATCTATCCTTTTTAAGAGATTCAAGCCCAAACACGATAATGCTGTTATATCACCCTATAGCTTCGGTGAGCAGGGTTGAAAAGGAAGAGTTACAAAGGCAAGGTTGATCGTTGCTGCAGGGTCTTTTGGAAGATTCTATTTGTAGCTTGAAAAGTTGAAACCATCATAAATCTTGTTACCTTATTTCCAAGCTACAGACACCTTAATTGCTATGCCTGAGTTAAATGCTCTCTCCCTGTTAGAAGCAAGTTGATAATGGGCGATAAACAATGTTTGTACTGTATTAGCCCTCAGTGTCTTGTTCCTCCTTATGCAGGTGCTCATTTTTAAGTGATATAATGCTCTTGAGAACATTTTTTTCCTTTGCAAGAAGAAAGAAAGAAGAGAAAAAGAGAGAGAAATTCCCATAGCTTGTGGTTAGCCATTCATTTTGCGGGAAATTGTCTTTATTTTATTTATGCTTCTATTGTTAACGATATTTGTTTCTCTGCAAACATCAACTACAACTATAAAAGGGGAATGTGAATGCAGCGTAGCTCATGGGAAATGAAAGAAAATTTCTTTTTTTTTTAGCCTTCAGAAAATGGTGATATCTGAACATATCACACTCAGTTTTCACCGCTGCAGAACTTTAGCAGTATCACACACTCACAGTATTGGTGTGTCACATCGCCTATCGGCATTCTCTCCCACATTGCCATCATGTGGCTCCATTGTCTGTTGATAAAAAAAAAGAGAACTTAGGTTGCACACCTGAATGTAGATATACACTCCTCATAAGGAGCACTTCCTGCGTGACATCAGGTGGTTTGATTTTGTCAATGTAAATATCACTGAATGATGTTATAAAACCCATTATTGCCATGAAGCTTCAAGTCTTAGTTGAAGGATTCATTAGCAGGTTGATTTCTCTATCTGGAGCAGCGACCTGTTCATTATTGAATCACAAGGAGCAGTGACCATTTCTGGTTCCAATTATTGCTAAGCCTAATATTGACATTTTCTTTTTGTTTTGTTCTTTCTCTGATAAGATACTGACATGCATGCTAAGACTTCACAACGTGGCGTCTCTTGAGTAGGCGAGGTCCTCTGTCTTAGCCCAGCCGGTCACTTGCACCCTTATCTACAGTTTCTTAGCTTACAGGTTTTTCATTTTTTTTTTCTTTTTTTTTCGTCATCAACAATCTGTAATGATAAGTGTACATGTATTTTTTTTCCCTTTCTCCTCACATTGGCAATGTGATACATGGATGCACCCATCCAAAGTTTGTTTCTTAATTCCCTTAAAAATGGGAGTGCAATGTTAGTTGCTGCCAGCATAAATATTTCCTCTGTTTATATACTCATTTCCTTTTTCAGTTTATAATTTATGTCTTTGATATGTGATGATGGTGTTTAAATTCCTGTCCTGTTTCATCACCTGTTTCCTGTCTTGTACATATTTGGTTCCATACATAGCCACTCCAGGATTACTGCATTTCATTATGACTCTGCGCCTGTATCTAGTACTGGGGTTGGTATATGCATTTCACCTTCATATAGATTTCCATCACTTCTGATGGCTCACCTTCATCTCCACGCACAACCCATGTTGATTTCTCTGTTATGAAATGCCCTTAAGTCCCTCACCCATGCTGTCATTAACACCATATAGCCTATAGTAACCCTATAGTTTCCAGCAACTGTGTGTTGCCCAGCTACAACCTCTACACAGGTGGAGGTTAGTTTCAAAGATATCAATCAGGTTTCTCCTTGCAAAAGCATTTGTGTTCGATCTTACCAAGTCTTCAATGACGGACAGATCCTGCCTTCAATCTCAGCCATGACAGAAAAGCTGGAATGTTAGCGGTTCCATTTGTTGCAGTTTTTTTTTTCCTACATAGCTCAAGCATCCAAGTCGGTTTTGAAGCTTACTTTATCAGGTTTGGGCAGGGCCCTGGCTAACAATTGCCAATCAACTAAGGCCCCATTGCAATAGTCACCGGTAGGTTGGGCTCTGTATGAGCATTATTTCATCCACAGTAATCTTCACAACAGTCCACTGTTGCACACCACCACTACTAGTAACAACATCCACTTTACTCATTAGATCCACCTTCACCACTCAGCATTCACGTGATCACTTACAACCTCCACCCTTAACATCAGTTTAGCTGATAATATTGCATTTCATTACACCCACAAAAGCACTTCCATTTCATTACTAGTGTTCATTATACCCAACAAACGTCCCTGCTACAACCCCTTTATCTCATCTCACCTCATGCCATATATATATATATATATATATATATATATATATATATATATATATATATATATATATATATATATGTGTGTGTGTGTGTGTGTGTGTGTGTGTGTGTGTGTGTGTATACGTGCACTTATACATATACATATACACATGCATGTATATATACTTATATATAAGCATATATATCATTTTGTTTCCATCTTTTCATCATTTATATCTTGGTATATGAGCATTTTCTTAGATATCCATATAATGTATACCATCTTTCTTCTACTTTCATGTTAATCCAATTGTTTTGCAGGAAATATGTGGAAAATATCATTATTCGGAGTTGTAAATTCAATTTCATGTATTGTAATAGTTAGATCTTAATGAGAATTTACATTTCTTGTTTTAGATAGAATGAATGAGCATTGTAAATATCATAAATCGCTTATTTTCATGCTTTTACCTTTATTTTCCAAAAATCTCACAAATGGAAACACGAATGACACATGCACCATTTCGTAAGAGGTAATTAATCCTAAGTTGATGATTTACATCAATGGCCATAGTCAGGATGTAAACAAAACTTAGGATTCTTATCTTTTATAAAATAACATTGGATCCACACTGGATTCTCTTCAAAATTCATCATATTTTCCTTACTTTTTTTTTATCAGGGTTTAATTTAAAATTAATTCAATATATATGCCAGTGGCCATAGTCAGGGTATATTGAGAGTTAATTTCATTTTAAACTCTATAAAAGCACAAAAAATGTATTTTATTCTTCACTTGAATTTAAATGTGGTTATTATATAATACATTCAATGACCATAGTCAGGTGTGTATTATATCTTCAAATCTCATTTTTAAATTCATTTAAAGAATGGAATAGCTTTTCAAGATCCAATTTCAATTATTTAGATTCATTCATCATTTAGGATAAAATTGCATCATATTTTCAAAATTCTTTTAAAAACCCAAGTGATTTTGAACATCTTTCTTCAAATTTCTATTCCAAATTCCAACTCTTTCAAAGTCCAATTTGACTTTGGAATTTCAAAATCATTATATATTCAAAGTTCCAATTCAATTCAAAATTCAATTTCAAAGTCCAATTTAACTTTGAAGTTTTTGATTCATTCTCAAAATCAAAATCAAGTTTATCTTCTCACCTTCAAATTCAAAATAAAAGTTTGAGATTGATTTTGAATCTCAAAAACTTGACCCTTCTTAAATTTTAAATTCAAATCTGGGTTTTCAAAAACCCAAATCCATCTTCAGTAGTCCCATTTGAATTTTCAGAATCCAAATCCAAAGTTAGATCCTAATCCCAACTTGGATCCAGATTTCCAAGTACGAATCTCCACTTTTTGGATCTCAGATCTCAGATCTCAGATCCAAAAACCCATCTTAGGATCCAGAATCCGATTCCACCTTGGATCTCAGACTTCAGATCCAAAATCCATTCTAGGATTCAGAACCCAATTCCACTTTGGATCTCAGACTTCAGATCCAATTCCATTTTTAGGATCCGGAATCCAATTCTACATTGGATCTCAGATTTTAGATCCAAATCCATCTTAAGATCCAGACTTCGGATTTGAATTCCAGATTTCAAATCAAATTCTATTTTCAATTCCAACTTTCAGATCCAATTCCATTTCATTTCCAGATTTCAAATCTAATTTCATTTTCAGATCTCGTCCGAACTTCCTAAATCCCTTTTCTATTTTTAAAATACCATTTGGATTTCTCAAATCCATCCTGATTTCAAATTTTAAATTCAATTCCATTTCAAATTTTATCTCTTCTCCTAAAATCTAAGTTCAAAGTCCATCTTCTAAACTTTAAAAATTTCCTTTCTTTCCCTTTTATCTCAGCTTTAAATCACTCTCTTTCCAAAATCAAGATTTATTCTTCCAACTCTAAATTACTTCAAAGACTTAGAACTTCTCTGATCTATCTCAAGTTCTAAATTAGATTCAATCATTCAGAAATCATTTCTTCATTCTATTATCAAGTCTATCTCAGAAAAACTTGGAGATTTTCAAAACATTTTCCCAAAAAAGCATGCATCTCTACATTGCACAAGCATGATTCTTTGTGCATTTAGACTTAGGATAAATCCTTAGATAATATTTAGGCAAAGCAAAAGGCATAAATTCGATCCTTGGTTTGATTACCCCTGGTAAAGGCGCTAGGAACGGTCGAACCTCGTACCGACTAAAATTCCACTAGAGGGGGGGGGTGAATAGTGAAATACGATGCAAGTTGATATAATAAAAAATAAAGCAATAAGGCACAACACAATAAACACAGGATTTATACTGGTTCGGTCAAAACCCTGACCTACATCCAGTCCCCAAGCAAACCACTTGAGCTTTCCACTATAACATCCGAGTCACCGGATAAATAGTACAACATTCTCTTCTTCAGAGGTCTTCTTCTCTCAACAGAGAAGGGGCACACCCTCTTCCACAGAGGTCTTCTCTCAGCAGAGAAGGACAACACCCTCTTTCACAGAGGTCTTCTTCTCTCAACAGAGAAGGGCAACACCCTCTTTCACAGAGGTCTACTTCTTTCAACAAAGAAGGAAAACAGTGAATAACAGAGTTACAATACTTCCTATAGAACCTTCAGAATGATATGAATGCACGAATGAAGGATTCTCAGAATGTTCTGTTTGTCACTCAGAGGATACTCTTTGTCAAAGAGCTAGACTCGACTTTTTCTCTTTTCTTTCTTTTCTTTTTCTCTTTCTTTTTCAAGGCTCTCTTTTCAAATATTGAATAGGAATTTTTCTCGTTGTAAGCTCACATGTCCATTCCATGTTGAATAGTTTATTTGAGTGTGTTTATATAGCTTTAAATAAAGTAGTCGTTACTTTTTGAAATCGTAGCCTTTTTGAGATGTGAAATGTTGTCATTTCAAAAACATCTTTAGAGAAATTCGAGAAAGCCTTTTTCCATAAAAGTAAAATATAGGGTACACTAGTTGTAATATTTTAGGTAATACATATTTTGTGTAAAAAGTCTATTTCTTATAATAGTACATTGAACGTTGGATTGTAGTCTATTATGTAGTTTTGTCTTTATTCTAATTAATGATTTGAGGTACATAAGTACTTCTTTACTTTAAATGAGTGTAAGTACAATGAGTGCTTTGAGATATTTATTTGTACATAGTCATGTCAAGTGTTTTCTTTATGTTGTGTTTTTCAAAGTCTTCAGAGAGAATGAAGACTACAAGAAAGTCGACATTCTTGAGAAGGATATTTAACAAGGATTCTTTACAGAAGGTATTTAATGCTATACAAAGAGAATGATGACTTCAAGTAAGTCGACATTCTATGGGTTTGTAAAAAGGTAACTAGAGTCTTTTCAAAACCTTTATTATATTTGTTTTCTTTGTGTAGCCGATTTTCATGTTTTGTCTTTTTCCTATATTTGAAATCATTTCTTTAAAAAAGGTAACTAGAGTCTTTTCAAAACATATTATATTTGTTTTTCTTTGTGTAGCCGATTTCATGTTTTTGTCTTTTTCCTATATTTGAAATCATTTCTTTAAAGAAGGTGACTAGAGTCTTTTCAAAACATATTATATTTGTTTTTCTTTGTATAGCCGATTTCATGTTTTGTCTTTTTCCTACTTTTAAAAACATTACTTTTCAAGTTGTCTTGTATATGATATAAGGTACAATTATTATATTTTGAAATCATGTCAAAATACCTTTTTCATAAATGGTTGTAAGAAGGTACAATTATTAGTTTTCAAAAAGGAGCTTTTTGAAACTATCGTATACTTTTATGATATAGCTTTTATGAATGAGTATGTAATATGCAATATGCATGTTCCTGAAGGTTCTGTTACATATGACTCTAAAGAAGAAAAAAATCTTCATCTTGAGGTAGCCGATCTCTTCAGTTGATCTTTAGGAATGCATGGCTCATCAAGCTTTTTCTTCAAGGAGTATGATTGCACCATAGTTGTACTTGAACAGGAAGTCTCCATCCTTTTTGGGTGAGATATCCTTGCATCAAATACTCGTTAGATTTATGGCAAAACATATTCAGTCATAATATAACATTTTTCAAGAGGACATATTATCATATCATATAAAATCAAATAAGACAGTGTATCATATTGTGTGACATCAAAACAGTGTTTCTCAACATTCTCCCCCTTTTTGATGATGACAAAATATGCTCCCCTGTCAAAAAGACATTATGCATAGAAATAAAAATATTATAAAATATTGAAAAATGTTTAAAGAGAGTATTTCTCCAATAATGGAGACAAGTTTTCTCCCCCTTTGTCATAGACAAAAAGGAAGGGATCAGAGTAAGAGAGTTATTACAGACCAATAATAAATATTACAGTAAAAAAATAAGTTTATTCCGAAGGCGGAGTAGGTTGATGTGTTCGGTTGACTTGATCCGGCTGGAGGGTCTGTAGAGTTTGCTGCAACGAGGCTTGACGACGAAAAATAATATCCTGAGAACGCTGGACATCCATCAGTGCAGAGAAGTAATCAAAGTTGGATGTTGGATCTTCTTCATCAGAGCCGGGAAGGTGCAGGGACCTTAGATTGAAGGAAGTAGCATCGAGGACCTGAGAGGGATGGAGGATAACTTCGTTTTGAAGGGGTACTTTGAAGTATTTTAGAATGGGAGTTATAAAACACACGAAAAGAAGAGGCTGGAATTTTTGATAACGAATAAAAAGGTCAAAAAGAATGTTGGACCAGTTTATGGGAGTAGAAGAAAAAATTGCGTAGAGAAGGAGAGAGATTTTTCTTGGTACTAATCCCTTGCGTGGAGGCTTGGGATAGATATTGTGGAGAAGAATCTGGGCAAGCAGTTGAGCATGAGGTTGGAGATTCTTCATGTGCCAAGGAAGTTGTGAGCAGTTGGTGCAGAGAAGAATTTTTCGAAGTACCGACCGTTCGAGTGGTACTATGTTGTTGAGGTCTGTGCCGGTGGAAGGAAGGTTTAGAATTCTACCTAGGTCGGAAGCATCGAAGAACATCAGGCATCCGCGTACTTTGGTGGTGATGGTAGTTTGTTCATGAGCAGAGGAAAAATTTGTGTAGAATAGTCGAACGAGTTCAGGATAGTAGGCAGCTTGGGATGAAGATCCTAATAGGTGTTTGAGTTCGGGGAGAGAGCTGTCTAGGTCAAATAACATGAAGTCTTCATAGTGAACCAACTTTCCTTCATGAATTGGTCGAGAACAAAGGGAGTTGTAGAAGTGAAAAAGATCTGGATACCTTAGATCGGCGGCAGTGATAGCAGTGTTGGAGGAGGAAGCCATTGCAAAAGGGAGTTGAGAGAGGAGGAACGAGTTTGAAAGTATGTATGAAGATAGTGAGATACGAGTGGTATTGGTGAGGAATGAACCAATCGATTAAATAGAAGAAAGAAAATAGTTGTGATAAGAATTGAATGACAATGGAAGTGAATGATTTTTGGATTGTAGTTTGAATAAGGAAATTCGTGAGTTGTAAGTTAAGGGGCTTGTGAATGACAAATCAAATCAATGGTGGAAGATAGTGTATTATATTGGTATGTATGTTAAGAAGGATATAGTTTTGAACAAATATACTATGGGAGAGTTTATCGAGTAGTGAGAAGTGTCATGAAGAGAGTGAAATAAAATAATGGCCTAATAAAACAAACAACTTTTTCTACAAGATATTACTTTATGTGGAAGCATTCCAAATTCGTGAAGAGTGATTTTGGAATAAGACAAACAAAGATAAGTGAGTGAGAGGCAATAATTTGTTATTTAAGAAGTATATATTTTGATATGCGTGGAAGAAGAATGAATAGACATAAAGAAGGGTGATACAGATATGTAGTTTGAAAGATATGACATTTTTGAAAGAAAAGAATGACTTAAAAAAATGTGTCATGATTAATGTGTCTTCACATTTGCAATTTTTATGAGTATACGTAAATATGAGAAGGACACACTTTGACTATGAATAGTGGTAAGAGAGATGATGAGACAAAAAGAGAAAGAGTCAAATATATATATATATATATATATTTTTAAAAATAAGAATTGATAAATGATAGATTAAAGAATGAGAATAGACATGGAAGAGTCGGATTCAAAAACCAAAAAAAATGTAATCATGTTGAAGTGAGGAGACAAAAGATATTCATGAGTGAAGAGTAATAATTGCTTATATAAGAAATATTTTTATGGATATGCGTGGAAGGAGTAAGGGTAGACATAGAGAAAAGTGAGATGACATATATGGATTTTCGAGTAGGATAGGAATAATAAAAAAATTCATGATTGATATGAGATAAAAGACATAAAACAAAGTTATGATTGACATGAATTAATGTTTATTTGATAAACATATTTTTAAAGAAACTCGATTTGAGGAAGTTCATAGTTTTTAGAGAATAAAGTTAAGTTTTAAACTAGTAAAGGAGTAAAAAAAAAAAACGGATTGACAAGAATGGAGGCTCAATTCGTATGAGAGAGAGAAAGTACTAAAGGTACAAATGAGAATAAAAAAATGAAGGACAAGGTTTTAATGAGTCTTGATTGGTGAAAGATATAAAATATATAAGAGAGTCATGATCACAGATGAAAAGGAACTTCGTATAATGTAGAGAGAGAGAGAGAGAGATAAAAAGGAGATACAAAACGTACTAATGAGTGGAGTACAAGTTTTTGAAAAGAGAATTTTACAATACTTTTTGTAAAAGATGTAAAGCATGAAGAGATGATAATAGATTGTTCTTAGGCTATGATATAAAAGATGATATAGTAAAAATTTACGTGAGATATAATAGAGTGTACGTAATATATGATATATCAAATGATATAGTAAAAATTTTACGTAAAAACATAGCAACTAGATCTTTAGAAGAAGGTAAAAAGAACAAAAAAAAAATAATCATTCGATTTTGACTAAAATTTGAAAACCAAGATTTCTCATAAACTAAAATGTTATCACGTTGAAGGTGAATCAACTTATCGTAAGGAAAGTTTTCACAAAAGGACAAAAATAATAAAGGAGTTATGAGATGAGTGATGTGAACAATGATAGCTTTTAATATAATTAGTTCTTATGGATATGAGTGAAAGGAGATAGGACAAGGAGTTATAATGGATGTGTACTTGAAAGATGACAAGTTGAAAGACATAAAGAATGTGTCTTATAAGAGTTTAGAGTATACGTGAATATGGAAACCTATTTTGACTAACAAAAAATCGATAAGAAAAAAAAAACTTTTAAAATAAGATTTTAACAAAACTTATAAGAAGTATTATAATAAGTGTGATTGATTTATAAGTCACTTAGTTTGCATATTCCTAGTTCTCTTCTAATTCATGTAAAGTCTTCAAGTTTCAATGGTTTAGTGAATATGTTTGCTAACTGTTGATTAGTGGGTATGAATTCGAGTTTAATTATGTTGTTTAAGACTTGTTCTCTTAAGAAGTGGTGTCTTATTTGAATGTGCTTAGTTCTTGAGTGTAAAATAGGATTCTTAGATAAGTTTATAGCACTAGTATTATCACAGAAAATAGTTGTATTTTCAAAATTTAAACCAAAATCTTTTAAGGTTTGTTTCATCCAGATAACTTGTGTACAGGCTAGGCTAACAACAATGTATTCGGCTTCAGTAGTTGATAAGGATACACAGTTTTGTTTCTTACTGAACCATGATACAAGTGAGTGCCCTAGCATATGACATGTTCCACTTGTGCTTTTTCTGTCAGATTTACTTCCAGCAAAGTCAGCATCGCTGTATGAGATTAAATCAAATGTAGAGGATTTTGAATAGAATAATCCAAAATCAACTATGTCTTTTAAATATCTCATTATTCTTTTTACAACCTTAAGATGTGATTCTTTTGGATTTGACTGAAATCTAGCACACAAGCAAACACTGAACATAGTATCTGGACGACTAGCAGTTAAATAGAGAAGTGATCCTATCATACCTCGGTATACCTTTGTATCAACAGACTTACCATCTTCATCTTTGTCCAAAACAGTAGTAGTGCTCATAGGAGTAGATTTTGAAGCAGTTGAGTTCATGTTGAACCTCTTCAGAAGTTCACGAGCATACTTAGATTGATTGATGAAAACTCCATCCTTGGTTTGCTTAATATGCAGTCCAAGAAAGTAGGTGAGTTCTCCCATCATACTCATTTCAAATTCTTTCTGCATGGACTTAGAAAATTCTTCACAAAGAGTGTTGTTAGAAGATCCAAAGATGATATCGTCCACATATATTTGAACAATTAGGGTACGATTATTCACTATTTTCACAAATAAAGTAGAGTCTGCTTTGCCTACAGAAAAACCAGTTTTTAATAAAAAGTTTTAAGTCTATCATACCAAGCATGAGGTGCTTGTTTTAAACCATACAAAGCACGTTTGAGTTTGAAAACATGATCTGGATATTATTCATTTTCAAATCCTGGAGGTTGTTTTACATAAACTTCTTCATTTATAAAACCATTTAAAAAGGCACTTTTAACATCCATTTGATATAATTTGAAATCCATATAGCTTGCATATGCTAAAAACATTCTAATAGATTCAAGTCTAGCAACAGGAGCAAATGTTTCATCAAAATCAATACCTTCCTCCTGGTTGTATCCTTGAGCTACTAGTCTTGCTTTGTTTCTTATAACATTACCTGTTTCATCTAGCTTGTTTCTGAAGATCCATCTTGTCCCAATGATTGGATGATCCTTTGGTCTTGGTACAAGATCCCAAACTTCATTCCTTTGGAATTGATTCAGTTCTTCAGTCATGGCTAGCATCCAGAACTCATCGATGATGGCTTCATCAATCTTCTTTGGTTCAAATTGAGAAATGAATGCCATATTTGCAATCCGTTCTAGCTGAGCTCTAGTCTGAACCCCCTTTGTCAGTTCTCCCAAAATCTGCTTTTGAGGATGATCTTTGATATCACAAATGTTCTTTGATGATCATCTTCATTAGACTTAGTTGTGTTATCTAAAAATAAATCTGTACTTTCAACATCATCATCGTTAGTTTGCTTATGAACAGATTGATCAATAGATTCACAGAAACTAACATGCATAGATTCTTCAATAGACTTAGAACACTTATTGAAAATCCTGTATGCTTTACTATGACTTGAATATCCTAAAAATATGCCTTCAATAGATTTAGCACCAAATTTATCTAGGCTATCTTTTGTGTTTAGGATAAAGCATTTACAACCAAAGACTTTGAAATAGTCTATTCTTGGAGTTCTGTCATAGAATAGTTCATAGGAGTTTTATTTAATAAGGGTCTAATGAGAACTCTATTTGTTATGTAGCATGCAGTATTAACAGCTTCTGCCCAAAAAGATTTAGCAAGATTATTGTGTTGGAGCATAGTTCTAGCAGATTCCTGAAGGGTTCTATTCTTTCTTTCTACTACACCATTTTGAGGTGCAGCTCTAGGAAAGACAAAGTTATGAGAAATACCATGCAAGTTACAAAAATTTTCAAAAAGTTTATTTTCAAATTCTCCTTCATGATCACTACGGATTTTAACAATAGAACAATATTTTTCATTTTGTAATTTTTTACATAAAATTTCAAATTGACAAAACGTATCACTTTTGTTTTTCAAAAATATCACCCAAGTAAATCTTGAGTAGTCATCTACAATGACAAAAACGTATTTATTGTGATTATGACTAGCTACCCTAGAAGGACCAAAAAGATCCAGGTGGAGAAGCTCTAAAGGTCTTTTGCTTGAAATGATATTTTTTGATTTGAAAGATGATTTTGACAGTTTTCCTAATTGACATGCATCACAAAAATAATTCTTTTTAAAAGATATTTTGGGTAACCCACGTACTAACTTATCTTTAGCTAATTTAGACATGTATTTAGAATTGACATGACCCATTCTCATGTGCCATAGATGCTGAGAGTCATTATTAGCTATGAGGCAATGTTCTGTGATGTTTTCTAGGTATAGTTCATATATATTATTTTTTCTTATACCTTTTAAGATAATATTTTCGTTGGTGTCTGCTATAAGACAAGCATTATGATTAAAGCTAACATTATAACCTGTATCACACATTTGACTAATACTTAGAAGGTTATATTTTAAGCCTTTAACCAGGAGAACGTCTTTGATAAGAGGTTTATCTATATTTCCAATATTACCAATACCTATTATCAAACCTTTGTTGTTATCTCCAAAGGTGACAGTTCCTCCTTCCTTTTTATGAAGAACAACAAAGAGGTCTGAATGTCCAGTCATGTGTTTTGAACATCCACTGTCTAGAATCCATCTGTTCTTCTTGTTTGGAGCCTGCAAATCATTAAGTAAAATTTCTTTTTGGTACCCAATCGGGTCCCTTTTTGTTAGACTTTGGAACCCATATCCATTTGAATTTGGGTTTGTCTACAGCCTTAGAGGAGTTAAAAAAATTAAAATTATAATACTCCTTATTTGGTTTAGATGAACTTTTCACAAAAGTGGTCTTTTGATTCATATAAGAAGGCTTGTTGAAATGAGAGTAGCCAATACCATTCTTGTAGAAAGAGACTTTTTGAGAAGATAGGAGTTTATCCAAGTTCTCTTTTCCTTTAGTAAACTTGAAAATCGTTTTCATAAGGTTTTCA
This sequence comes from Nuphar pumila, assembly GCF_984573655.1. Classification (NCBI taxonomy): domain Eukaryota; kingdom Viridiplantae; phylum Streptophyta; class Magnoliopsida; order Nymphaeales; family Nymphaeaceae; genus Nuphar; species Nuphar pumila. The sequence goes on along the minus strand of NC_143257.1, from coordinate 87,610,427 downwards.
GTTTTACTTTTTAATTCTGAAATTTCTACTTGCAGATTTTTAGTCTTGAAGCTAGTAGATAAGATTTCAGAAGTAATAAGAAGATTTTTCTTTTTCAACTCAGAGTTTTCACTGCTGAGTTTTTCATTTTTCTGGGAAAGCTCTAAATTTTCAGATTTTAAAGTTTTATTTTTGAAGCTTAATTTTCTAGATTCTTCAAATAGTTCTTGAAAAGAATCTAGAAGTTCTTTAAAGGAAAAATCAGAAATTTCATTTACAGAGCTTTCGTTTGCCATGAAGCACATGTTTGCAGTTTCGGCTTCATCATCACTTGACTCTTCACTGGTGGATGGATCTGAGTCATCCCATTGAGCATGCAGAGCCTTTTTCTTGAAGAACCTCTTCTTTGGTTCCTCTGTCTTGAACTTTCTTTTGAGAAGGGGACAATCACGCCTCAAGTGACCTGGCTTATTACACTGATAGCACATGAGATCTTCCTTAGGATCTTTTCTTTCCTTGTGCTTGTTTGGAAGCCGGTTCCTTCTCATGAAGCGCTGAAATTTTCTGGTTAGTAGCGCAATTTCGGATTCTTTATCTGAGTCTTCATTCTCAGATAGAGCTGGGAAAGCTAGAGTTTTCTTTATCGGTTGTTCTTCTTCCCTTCTTTCTTTCATGTGGACTTCATAGGCCATAAGATTGCCTATTAAGTCGTCCAGAGTAAGCTTAGATAAATCTTGAGCTTCTTCAATAGCTGTAGTCTTTTTCTCCCAATCAGTTGTGAGAGATGCTCAAGATTTTCTTCACCTTTTCTGTTTGGGAATATGTTACACCCAGAGATTTCAGATCGTTGGTGATGTTGGTGAATCTGGTAAACATCTTTGTGATGGGTTCATCTTTGTTCATTTTGAACAACTCATATTTTCTGACAAGAGATGAGATTTTGGCTTCTTTCACTTTGTTGGTTCCTTCATGAATAACCTCTAAAGAATGCCAAATATCATATGCAGATTCACATATAGATATTCTATTGAATTCGTTCTAATCAATGGCACAATATAAGGCATTCATAGCCTTTACATTTAGGTTTGCCATTTTCTTTTCTTCATCAGACCATAACTTATAGTCTGTGGATGGAGATGTGTATGGATGCTCAACAATTTTCCATACAGCAAAATCTATAGATTTGAGAAATATAGCCATTCTGCACTTCCAGTATCCATAGTTGGAGCCGTTGAAGAAAGGAGGACGAGATGCGTGTTGACCTTCAATATCACGAGCATAAGAGGTAGATGTCATTTGTGCTGGAAGAGTTGTTATGTCGAAACCAACAAACCTGCTCTGATACCAAATGAAATTCCACTAGAGGGGGGGTGAATAGTGAAATACAATGCAAGTTGATATAACAAAAAATAAAGCAATAAGGCACAACACAATAAACACAGGATTTATACTGGTTTGGTCAAAACCCTGACCTACATCCAGTCCCCAAGCAAACCACTTGAGCTTTCCACTATAACATCCGAGTCACCGGATAAATAGTACAACACCCTCTTCCTCAGAGGTCTTCTTCTCTCAACAGAGAAGGGGCACACCCTCTTCCACAGAGGTCTTCTTCTCTCAACAGAGAAGAACAACACCCTCTTTCACAGAGGTCTTCTTCTCTCAACAGAGAAGGGCAACATCCTCTTTCACAGAGGTCTACTTCTTTCAACAAAGAAGGAAAACAGTGAATAACAGAGTTACAATACTTCCTATAGAACCTTCAGAATGATATGAATGCACGAATGGAGGATTCTCAGAATGTTCTGTTTGTCACTCAGAGGATACTCTTTGTCAAAGAGCTAGACTCGACTTTTTCTCTTTTCTTTCTTTTCTTTTTTTCTTTCTTTTTCAAGGCTCTCTTTTCAAATATTGAATAGGAATTTTTCTCGTTGTAAGCTCACATGTCCATTCCATGTTGAATAGTTTATTTGAGTGTGTTTATATAGCTTTAAAAAAGTAGTCGTTACTTTTTGAAATCATAGCTATTTTGAGATGTGAAATGTTATGTCATTTCAAAAACATCTTTAGAGAAATTCGAGAAAGCCTTTTTCCATAAAAGTAAAATATAGGGTACACTAGTCGTTGTAATATTTTAGGTAATACATATTTTATGTAAAAAGTCTATTTCTTACAATAGTACATTGAACGTTGAATTGTAGTCTATTATGTAGTTTTGTCTTTATTCTAATTAATGATTTGAGGTACATAAGTACTTCTTTACTTTAAATGAGTGTAAGTACAATGAGTGCTTTGAGATATTTATTTGTACATAGTCATGTCAAGTGTTTTCTTTATGTTGTGTTTTTCAAAGTCTTCAGAGAGAATGAAGACTACAAGAAAGTCGACATTCTTGAGAAGGATATTTAACAAGGATTCTTTACAGAAGGTATTTAATGTTATACAAAGAGAATGATGACTTCAAGTAAGTCGACATTCTATGGGTTTGTAAAAAGGTAACTAGAGTCTTTTCAAAACCTTTATTATATTTGTTTTCTTTGTGTAGCCAATTTTCATGTTTTGTCTTTTTCCTATATTTGAAATCATTTCTTTAAAAAAGGTAGCTAGAGTCTTTTCAAAACATATTATATTTGTTTTTCTTTGTGTAGCCGATTTCATGTTTTTGTCTTTTTCCTATATTTGAAATCATTTCTTTAAAGAAGGTGACTAGAGTCTTTTCAAAACATATTATATTTGTTTTTCTTTGTGTAGCCGATTTCATGTTTTGTCTTTTTCCTACTTTTAAAAACATTACTTTTCAAGTTGTCTTGTATATGATATAAGGTACAATTATTATATTTTGAAATCATGTCAAAATACCTTTTTCATAAATGGTTGTAAGAAGGTACAATTATTAGTTTTCAAAAAGGAGCTTTTTGAAACTATCGTATACTTTTATGATATAGCTTTTATGAATGAGTATGTAATATGCAATATGCATGTTCCTGAAGGTTCTGTTACATATGACTCTAAAGAAGAAAAAAATCTTCATCTTGAGGTAGCCGATCTCTTCAGTTGATCTTTAGGAATGCATGGCTCATCAAGCTTTTTCTTCAAGGAGTATGATTGCACCATAGTTGTACTTGAACATGAAGTCTCCATCCTTTTTGGGTGAGATATCCTTGCATCAAATACTCGTTAGATTTATGGCAAAACATATTCAGTCATAATATAACATTTTTCAAGAGGACATATTATCATATCATATAAAATCAAATAAGATAGTGTATCATATTATGTGACATCAAAACAGAGTTTCTCAACACCGACGAGCGAATCTCGTCTCTCCATTTTCCCGCAATATATTTCAAAACGGAGGTGAGTTATTTTCTAAATATTTTCAAATCAAGGTCAAGTGAGACCCCACAAAAGAGTTCCTCTCTCTCTTCTCTTCTTTCTTTTCTATTCTCTCTTTCTTTTCTGTCTTCTATTTTCTCCCTTCAAAAAGGAAGAAAATAGAGGTTGGAAAAGGAAAAGAGAAGGAAGAGAGAGAAACCACAAGAGAGAGGAAAATTTTTTGCGATGATCACAGACGAGAACTTAGAATTAATGCTAGAAACATCACTTAGCATGCATGACTAGGGGTCGTGCGACAACAAGCAGTCATAATGCAGGCCATGAAGGTCAACCTGTAGTTGGTTGCCCATAATAGATCGAATGTAGGTAATGAGATCACCTATAAGAGATTCATGGACATGAACCCTCTTGACTTCACTAGAAAGACGAACCTCGAAGTGGCTGAGAACTGGGTCTGAAAAATAGAGTGAATTTTTTGAGTGTTGCAAGTTCTTGATGATAGCAAGGTCAACTTTGGTACTTACCGACTGAAGGAGAACGCAAAGCATTGGTGGGCGACGACCTTTGAGGTCAAGTTTTTGAGCGGACCCATGACATGGGAGCAGTTTGTGAAAGTCTTCTATGCAACATACTTCTCTAAGCATGAGAAGAGTAGGAAGATGCAAGAGTTTCTTGACCTGCAGCAAGGTGAAGCAACCCTAGCCGAATATATTATGAAATTTTGGGGCTTGAAACATTGTTGCCCCAATGTCTACCTGACAGAGAAAGATCGTGTGATGAAATTTGCATAAGGTTTGAAGCTGTCACTAAGGATGAATGTCTACACACGTGGGCCTAAGATGCTTAACAAGGCTATTGAGGTGGCCACTTTGCTTGAGGTTGACTAGGAAGAGACACAAAAATCTTATCCAAGCATGTCTATACTGCAACCCGATGCCCCGAGGAGTACCCACAAAAATAATTTCATGCCTTCTGCTAAAAGGCAAAAGCAACAAAAAGACTACCACAACCATCAACAACAAAAACAATCACAATAGCTAGACACCTCACAAATTTATTAGCGATGCAATAAGGATCATCCCTTCAGAGTTTTCCCTCTCTATACTGGCAATTGTTTCAAGCATGGATAACAAAGGCATGTTGCTAAGTTTTGCCCGACAAAATAGGGAGTTCAACCTCAGCTGCAGTTGCAACAATGATAAATCATCCTTACAAAAGCGATTAAGGTATGATGTACTATGTTGGTTATTGGCCACACTGTTTTTGGTTTTGAAGACTGAAGTGTAAACCACTCGTAGTTATTTGATAATTTTTTTTCAAAGTACCTCGACCTATTTGAGTAGTCATTGTAATGGTATTTCGTAGATGAAATCCTTTTTAAGAGGGGTAAGATATAAGACCCAAAAAAATTCAGGAATTTATATGAGAATTTTTGTAATCAATGCAATTTTTTTAATTTTCTTGTTTAATTAACATGTGTGATTGAATTGTGTTTAATTACTAATATTCGTAGTTTAACTTTGGTACAATTAATAATTAGTGGCTAATTGATAAATAAACTAAGAGATTTGATTAATTAGCAACTAAATTAAATTATTAATTTATTTGGTGGAATAAATTGAATTGGTGGTTACTTACCCTATTAAATCATAAATAATTATACAAGTTAATTAAATCATAATTAGTAGAAAATTAATGCTAAGTATTGAATAAATAAATTTGTTTAGACTTATTGGTTTTTTATTGGATTCAATTGGATTTGGATCAAACCCAATTGGATTTGGATCAGACTCAACTGGATTGTATCCAATTGAGGATCGAGTGTGGTTAGCATCTAACCGAACTAGGGCCGATTAAGGTTGGATTTGAACCACCCATTCCAATGAGATGGGACGATTTCTAAGAAGATACTCCTTGGAAATCACATAGAGGAGGAGAAGAGGAGTGGGGCCCACTCGATGGAGACCTCTCACTTTCTTCTCTCTATCCCAAAAAGAGCCTTCTCTCTTTTCAAAACAAGGACCAAAACCCAATCCCTATGTTAATCCCAAATGTGCAATTCTTTTTTAACTTTCTTGAGCTTGTTTCCATTCTGGTGAAAGTAGAAAAAGGTATTTTTTTGAAGAAGAAAAAGGGAGAACACTTGAAATTTATTTTTTTTGGAGTGAGACTTGACTCAAGCACCACCCTTCATCTCCCCTCAAAAATTCTCAACCACTCATCTCACCCAAGCCCTAATTTGCTCTATAAATAGTTCTAAAAAAGATGAAGGAGCTCATAACTCCCTTCAAGGAATTTCAAAAATTACTCTCCTTTCCATTGAATTTTTGGAGGAAGCTAAGTGTTTGGTTCATCTTCTCTATCTTCATTGGTGTAGGATTGGGTACTTCTTGGGACTTCATCCTACACATTTTTTAAGAAGTGAACCGTAATGCCTTGTGTTTTTTTAAGAAGTTCATTGTGCTTGTGTGGATTTGTCTCCTAAGGTAAGTAGAAATCACTAGCATGTAGTTTGTAAGTGTTATGACATTTGTTCATATATACATGTGTTTCTTTGTAATACATGTATATATGAGTGTTGATATGTATGACATAATCTATACAAATATCTTTAAATGCTTTTAATAGCTTTTGTGTAGACCTACATGCATAATGATTAAATCTCTTCTAAAAATATTATAGTGGTTAGTTTATATTTCTAATAGATTTAAATTGTTAGACTTCATTTAGAATTTTTTTTAGTGATTAGTTTATCTTCCTAATGGTTGTTCAATGAGTATAATTCATTTTAATACATGTTTCATGGTTAAAATTTATTTTAATAAATATTTTAATGGTTAGAATCTATTTTAAGACATGTTCAATAGTAGAATCTATTTTAATACATGTTCTATGGTTAAAATATATTTTAATACATGTTCCGTGGTTAAAATATATTTTAATAAATTTTTTTAATGGTTAAAATCTATTTTAAGACATTTTCAATAGTTAGAATCTATTTTGGTGCACGTTCTATGGTTATAATATATTTTAATATATATTTCGATGGTTAGAATCTATTTCAAGACATGTTCAACGATTATAATCTATTTAATACATGATTCGATAGTTAGAATCTATTTTAATACATATTCAATGGTTAGAATATATTTTAATACATGTTCAATGGTTAGAATCTATTTTAATACATGATTCTATGGTTAGAATCTATTTTAATACATATTCAATGGTTAGAATCTATTTTAACACATGATTATATGGTTATAATCTATTTTAATATACATTCAATGGTTAGAATATATTTTAATACATGTTTAATGGTTAGAATTTATATTAATATATGATTTCATGGTTAGAATCTATTTTAATATATGTCCAATGATTCTGAAACTATAGTCATTATGTTTTATTAAACTGTTAATGATTCTGAATCTATAATAACTCTATTTTATTAAACTATGAATGATTTTGAAACTATAGTCATTTTATTTTATTAAACTGTTAATGATTTTGAAACTATAGTCATTCAGTGTTATTAAACTATTAATGATTCTAGAACTATAATCATTATGTTTTATTAAACTATTAATGATTCCAAAACCATATTCATTTGATTTTATTGAACGGTTAATGATTTTGAAACTATAGTCATTTGATTTTATTAAACTGTTAATAATTTCAAGACTATAGTCATTCTTTTTTATTAAATTGTTAATGATTCTAAAACTATAGTCATTTTGTTTTATTAAACTATTAATGATTCTAAAACTATAGTCATTTTATTTTATTAAACTGTTAATAATTCTGAATCTCTAGTCATTTTGTTTTATTAAACTCTTAATGATTCTGAAACTATAGTCATTTTAATTTATTAATCTATTAATGATTCTAAAAGTATAGTCATTCTATTTTATTAAACTGTTAATGATTCTGAACTATAGTCATTCTATTTTATTAAACTGTTAATAGTTCTAAAACTATAATTATTCTATTTTATTAAACAGTTAATGATTCTAAAACTATAGTAATTTTGTTTTATTAAACTGTCAATGATTCTGAAACTATAGTCATAATATTTTCACATTATAGTCATATTAATTTTGCACCATAATTGATGATGTTTCTACATTATGATTTTAAAATATATGCACCATAATATTCTTTATGATATGTTAAGCAAAAAATCTCATGTAATGGAATATGATGGTGCTATGTGCAGATGTATGATAAATCTGACTATCTTTCATGTGTAAGGTTTCATGCTACACTTATGTTCATAAATGATATATGTAAATGAATGATGTACTGCAAAGGCATATGCATAAATGCATGAACTCAATAGCCAATGATGATGTATACCATGAATATAAAGCATGATATATATGAACTTTTATATATGAGTTGCATGCTTATTGCCTATGATTGAGCGTATGATTCAAGGAACTTTTGCAGTGACATTAGGGCATTAAAGTGTGGATAATATTATCGTGCAATTAATATTATCATGCATGTGAACCATGTTTGTATTTTTGTTAGCTTATGTGTGAGCTTGGATATAATAAGAATCCTTGGGTGTGAAAGGAATGCACCATAAAATAAATTATACATACCTATACTTAACTTGGGATCCGCCTTCACAGGCGAAGTGCTCATATGGATTAAAGGCATCAGAGCATACTGAATTGGGTTGGTTACCAACAAATACATTCTAAAATTGATTGATACCCAAAATGAGGTACTTGAGTTACTGAGCCCTTACACGTGAATGATTAATCCCTTAGCAAGAACCCAATAACCTATTATGCTAACCTTAAAAAAGGTACGGTGGTATAACCTTGAGTGACATGTAATGTTTTTGGGAGCAATGGCATCGTAGATGGTCTCTAGTCACTCCATGGTATAAAAGATCAGGGCAGGGCTATCCACGTATCCTAGGTAATAGACTCCAACTACTGCAGATAGTCTAAATATATCTTATACTAAACATCACACCTTTATGGGAGTTATATCTCGGTTACTGACAACCCGCTTTAGAATCCCGGTTAGATAAGCATTTTGAAAAATTACTCTACCTAGTATAATAAACACATGTCATGACCTCATTTGTTCTGATGGTTCACCCTCCGAGTACTCGGGGATATAATTAAGAGAAACAAAGACTTATTGATATAGTGAAGGTAAATTATTCTGGAATGCTGAGATATATGTTTGCTATTTGCATTAATGCAGAGATATATGTTTGCTATTTGCATTAATGCTGAGATATATGTTTTTTGTTTGTATTAATGTTGAGATATATATTTGATATTTGATTAATGTTGAGATATATGTTTGTTATTTGCATTAATGCTGAGATGTATGTTTATTATTTGCATTAATGCTGAGATATATGTTTGTCGTTTGCATTAATACTGAGATATATGTTTGTTATTTACATTAATGTTGAGATACATGTTTGATATTTGCATTGATGTTGAGATAATGTTTGCTCTTTATTCTGTTTCAATTATATCATGATATGTTAATTGTTGAACTATGATATCATGTTTGCAAGCAATGTTATAGCATGTGCAATCTTGATGTTAGTGGTATAAATTTATCGACTTTCATCAGTTTGACCTCATTTTATGGGAATTACAAGTGATAAATGATATGTAGTGTGGTGGCACGATATAGGGGCGAGGCCAGTGGACCATGTTTCTATCATTCTGCCGATCCTAGGATATTTTGTCTTTTGGATCTCAGTTAGACTGAGACGATTTTGGTCCTCCATGTATGAATATGTTTTTGGTTCAAATGATTATTGATACATTATATTTTATGTTGGAATGATATTGTATTTTATTTTAATTCATGTGGAGTCGGATTCTTGATGAAATCTTTTAGTGTGCAGACTTGGATCCAAGTTTATATAAAAATTAAACCCAGTCCACTTTAAAGTTATTAGTTTCTGTAACCTACCTAGGGTTGTTCAATTTAAAAACCAAAACTATTTTTGTTGTGCATCAACCCTCTTATTCAAGTTGAGAATGTGAAGAGATCTCATAACTGTTCATGCATGATAACCATCCATTATGAGCCTGTCACCAATCTCCCACTATAAGTAGGCCACCATGGGAGCTTGATGAGAGCTACATGGGTGATACTAGTTTCTCATTCTCTTTGGGGTTCAAGGGTCATCATGGGCATTGATTGGCTGGGGAGAATGCCAATAACCCACCTCCACCGAAGCTTCGTTCGAATCGGCCATGACCACTTATGGTACATGGTGTTCTCCCTGACTATTTATGCTAACAAGATCTTGTTTGTGATAGAGCTGATTATCACAATATGGGAACAAGAACCAAGTTTTTAGGATGGTGAAAAGAGAAAGAAAGCCTGCTTAGGGAAGATCTAAATTCAAATTGAAGAGTTAGGTAACAGGTCTTGTGATATGTGAGAATCTTAACCGTTTTCCATGTGTTTTTTATATGAAACTGGTAAATTCGGCATTGGAAGTTATAAAGTATGTTCTCTTTGTAAGGTCAACTGTATCAATCCAACCCTTAAAAAGGCCCCCATCGATCAAATTTTCTACTTGAGATCCTTCCATCTCCGATATGAGGATTTCAAAACCAACATAATTTTTTTTTAAGAAAAATAGAATAATTTATTAAAAGCCACCTAGCTTATTAGCTATTCATAAAAAGTTGCATAACACTTAGGTTATTATACTTTTGTCTTTTTTATTAAACAACTCATCTTACATCATCTTATATAGTTGTTTGTCAAACAAATTAATAATGGTGGTGTTTCAGTAAAGGTAAATTGTTTCATTTACAACCATGTCCTTCAAATATAAATTAAAACACAATATTCTCAAAATAAGTGGTGTTTTAAAATTTTCACATTTTTTCTGCACCATATCAGCTCTTTGCAAATATTGCATCAAAAACACAATATTTAAAAAAATATGGAACAATATTAAGCCTGAAGTCTTGAAAGTTGAAAAAAAACACACAAAAAAATTGCATACCATGATGATGACTTAGTTGATTCACTAGACTTTGCAGAATCCTATGCAATTGAGCTAAAAAAGACCTCACCGAGTCAGTCATCATTAGATTAAGATCTGAAAGTGTATTTAGATTAGATTTGAATTATACATTTGGATCATTTTTGGACAGTTCAGGTTCTAATCAGTGGTTTCTATCACATTTATGTTTAGATTCCATCTGATTCGATCTGTTTGCACATTTTACATGTATAGGCCTTAATTTTAAGTCTTCTTGTACTTGATCCAATATCACCATCTATATTTCAGGTCCTTATTCAGTGTTTCATCATCAAATCTTATTTGGATCCAGACTCAAAGATTCAAATCAAGTACACAATTCAGATTTTGATTCTGATCATACACAATATCCATCCTGTATCTGATCTTTTTGCAACGCTATTTTGAACAACTCTACCATACGAGTTCGGATGGGGTGCAATCACATGACACAATTTTTGTGCATTAAGCACATGATCGCCCTCCATCAGATCTTGGGCCCCACAACTAACAGGAGTGTCCCCAAGATGGATGGTAATCTGGTGCTTAATGCATAAATATTTGTGCAATCATATTGCACCTGATCTTTTCACACTCGTGTGTGTAAGAGAGGGTGTTGAATTTGTGAAAATAAGATCATGCATGGCTTCATAATTTTTCTGATACCTAACCATGTTAGAGAGAGAAACTATCCACAATGGGTAGGGGTGAGTACTTATTGAGTTTTACACTATGGAAACCAAAGCAAGGGCACCGTCAATGTGGCTTCTCTTGGTTCTTGACGGGATTTTAAAACCGTAATGGTGGTTTCTTCCTGTTGGCCTTGTGTGTTTGAATGGTAAAAAAAACAGATGACATCACATGGCACAATTTTTTGTTCCTTACTCACCTGATCACCTTCCATCTTAAGGATAAAGCTTGTTAGGTGCAAGTCCCTTTACCAGATTGAGGGCGATCAGGTGCCTAAGGCACAAAAAAGGTGCCATGTGATGGCACCTGATCCAGACTCGTTTGAATGCAAGGTGAACAAATTTAAGGCTATGTTTGGGAGCCTTACGATAGGATGGGATGAAAACCCGGTTTCAGTTAGGGATGGCAGTAGACCGGGGCGGGGGACAAGGTTTTCACCCCCGCCCCGTTTCAAAATTTGAACCTTCATCCCCTCTTCCATCCCTGCACGGGGATGGATTTTAACCTCCACCCCAGCCTCCATCCCCGTTTCATGTCCTCCATCTCCGGTCCAAATGGGGGTGAGGCGGAGCAGTGCCCCTTTTCCCCTCGGTCTATAGTCATTTCTTAAAGGATTGGGGACAGAGCATGGCGGGGATTAAGATGGGAATGGGGCAGGAGAAAGCGTAAGTCCATCCCCGCACGGAGATAGATTTTAACCTTCATCCCTGCCTCTATCCCCGTTTTATGCCCTTCATCCCTGGTCCAAACGGGGTGAGGCGGGGCAGGGCCCCGATATCTCCCAGTCCACTGCCATCCCTACCTATAGGTCTCCTGTTTGTTGGAGTGAGGTTGGTGATCGAGTTGTTGAATCACACATAGTTTTGCAGCACTATACTGATCAAGTGTCGTGATTCGTAAGAGACTTTTGACTGCATAAAGCTGTCAGAAGAGCTATGCAGATCCGAAGAGGCGAGAGGTTTTATTCAAGGTTGGTGATCATGTATTTGTCAGAGTATCGCCGATGAAGAGCGTATTTCGGTTTGGTAAGAAAGGGAAATTGAGTCCGAGGTATGTAGGACCTTTTTTCATCCTCGAGAGGATAGGAGGCGCCGCATATCGATTGACACTTTTCCTTCAGTTCTGAAACATCCATGATGTTTTTCACGTGTCGATGTTGAGAAAGTATGTGCTAGATCCCACACATGTTATTCAGTATGACGAGGTCAAGGTTCAAATAAATCTCATGTTTGAGGAGTGCCCGATAAAGATAGTAGATCGACGGGAACAAGTGTTATGACATAAGATGATCTTGCTCGTGAAAGTACGATGACAACACCATGGGCTCGAGGAGTGTTCTTGGGAGCCCGAGGTAGATATGAGAGCTAAATATCCAAGCTTGTTCGGTACATAACCTCAACCAAATTTCAAGGACAATTTTTTTTAAGGGAGATAGGATGTAAAACCCAAGTTTTTTTCTTGATAATTAAAATGAATAAATGATGAATTATTGGTGCATTCATGACTATAATCATGAATTCATGATTTCTTGATTTTGATTAATTATGAACCTTTGTCTCAAGTTATAAAGATTATTTCAAGAATAATTGGAAAAACTAAAATATGTCTAAAATGCTATAATTAGATTTGAGTTTGATTCAAATCTAAATTAAGACTTAATTGAGTGTTAAATTAAGGTTAAAAAATGTTATTATTGTTTTAACAGAATTTTTGACCGATCAGTGACTCATCTATTAAATTAGAGTTGAGCTTGACGTTCCTCATTTTGAGGGCATCCAAATTAACTATTTATATGCCCAAATTGGTGTTGATTTGAGCATTTTATCATAGACCGAAGTTTATGCCTAAATATAGAACAAAAATTAATGTTTTTTGATATTGACTAAATTTTCTTGTCAATCAGTGTATGTATGATTAAATCTAAGACCACCACGATGATCTACATTTTGAGGGCTATCAAATCAATTATTTGAATATCTAATTCTGACGAGTCTGTAGGCCTATCAGAAGGTTACCTTATCACTAGAGCCCAAGATAGGGTAAAAAGTCTCTACTTTTTTTTATAGCTTAAGTAATTTCAAAATTTATTGAATTAGGTCTTATAATTTATTATCTTATTTTATTAATAAAATAAATTAATAAATATTAACTTCTTATATTAGAGATGATACTCTTGTCTAAGACAATCTATAAATAGAGGCCCTCATGAAAATGATTAATAAGGTTAGTTTTCTCTTTTCTCTCATCTCTTCCCCACATCCCTTAGAGCCTTTCCTTCTCTTTCTTGGATTCAAGAAAGACTTCCACATGATTCCAGGGGGTGTATTAGATCCTTTTCAAGCTAGTAGAAGGTGCATAACATTCAGATCGTGCAAAAAGACGTGCCAAAATCTTTGAAAAACATTTTTGCGATAAGAGGTAGGTGATTTATGTTTTTCTTGCAAGAACAGAGTTCTTGGCCTAAATTTCAATGACTTTTCATGAGTTTACACTACAAAAAAATAGTTGATTAGCGACGGAATTTAGTGACGGAGTTATATCGTCGCTACTTAGCGACAGATTAACGAGAGAAATGAATCCATCGCTATATTTGTAGAATTTTACGAAACTAGCGACAGATTATATTCCCTCGCAAAATCCGTCGCTACTTAGCGATGGATTGTGCGAGAGAATATTTTGTCGCAATAAATACGACAGTTAGCGACGGAATTGCGACGGCTAAAATTCCGTCGCAACATAGCGACGGCCTAGGCGACGAAATATTTTCTGTCGCCTTTTTTGTTTTTTGAATTACGATGGCTTAGCGACGGAATTAATCCGTCGCTAAGCCGTCGCTAAATGTCGCATTACCCCTAATCCCAGCCCTCTTTTTCCTTTCTCCTTTCGCTGCTCTCGCCCGCCGCCCTCTCCCTCCTGCCGCCCTCTTCCTTCGGCCGCCCTATACATCCCGTCGACCTCTCTACCGGCCCCCACCGTTCGCCGGAAGTCGATCTCCGTCAACCTTCCGCTGCCGCCGTCGCTGCCCGGAGCAACCGCAGGTACGTATTTCACCTTAAATGGATTGGAGGTCGACCCCTGCGTTTTCCGGCAGGGGGTCGACTCTGCCAGGCGGTCGACCCCGGTAGGTGGTCGACCCTCTGCCGTGTCCGGCCGGGGGTCGACCCCCTGCCATGTCCGGCCGGGGGTCAACCCTGGTAGGGGGTCGACCCCCTGCCGTGTCCGGCCGGGGGGGGGGGGTCGACCCCCCGCCATGTCCGGCCGGGGGTCGACCCCCCGCCGTGTCCGGCAGGGGGTCAACCCCTTTTGATGTCCGGCAGGGGGTCAACCCCCTGCCTTGTCCGACCGGGGTCGACCCCCTGCCGTGTCCGGCCAGGGGTCAACCCCCTGCCTTGTCCGGCAGGGGGTCAACCCCTTTTGATGTCCGGCCGGGGGTCGACCCCCTGCCGTGTCCGGCCAGGGGTCAACCCCCTGCCTTGTCCGGCAGGGGGTCAACCCCTTTTGATGTCCGGCCGGGGGTCGACCCCCTGCCGTATCCGGCCGGGGGTCGACCCCCTGGTTTCTTGCTCTTTTTTTTCTTTTTTCAGAAATTAGGCTTTTTATTTTATTTTTATTGTTTAGTTTTCTTTGATTTTCATTGATTAGGATTTTTTATTTTGATTTTCATTTATTAAGCAATTGAATCAAATTTCTTAAATTAAGGCTATTTGTAGTTAATTTAATTAGGGTTTTTTATTTGATTTTGTTTTATTAGGGCTTTGAATCAAAATTTAAAAATTAGGGCATTTTATAGTTAATTTGATTAGGGTTTTCTTGGATTTGATTAGAGCTTTTATTTTTATTTTCTATGATTAGGGATTTGAATCATAATTTTTTTAATTAAGGATTTTTAGTTAATTTGGTTAGGACTTTAAATCAAATTTTTTTAATTAAGGCTTTTATAGTTAATTTGATTAGGTTTTTTTTATTTATTTAGAGTTTTTATTTTTATTTTCTATAATTAGGGATTTAAATCACATTTTTTTAATTAATACTTTTTAGTTAATTTGATTAAGGATTTTTTTGTATTTGATTTGGGCAGGTTTTTTCCTTGTTTGATTAAGGTTTAAATTGTGGCTTTTTTATTTAATTTTATGGTTTATTTTTCTTATAGTTTATGATGTTTTGGTTTATTTATAATTTATTTTCTTGTATTTTAAGGTTTTATGATTTAATATGGTCGAATAATTTCATGGTGACTTCATTTTAAAACATCATTTTTTTTTGCAGATTTCTCAACAGAACTCGCTTGTGCCCCGCCACCCGTGGTAAGTAAGTGACAAAAACAATGCAAATCGGGTAAATACCCGTGGTGAGTAAGTGATGCAAGCGCATCACATGTTATTTAATTTATTGAATATAACACTTTATTGTTCACACACTCACTTAGTTGTTGATATCTAGGACTACTTTGTTGGAGTTCGGAGATCATGCTGAGCATGATTTTAATGTATGAATATGGAAGTGTTCTTATTTTTGGAGTACGGAGTCCATGCTATGCATGGTAGTAGTTAGTGGGATATTGAAGTGTGTTTGCTGCAGGTACATGTTTGATATTTGTTTGATATGAATTATTTCGATGTATTGCAATATTTGATGTGATTGTATCCATGCTTACATGTAGTTACTTTCAATTTGATTATGTCTTCCATGTGAAATTGTATACTGAAAGCATGCTTCAAATGAATGTATCGTGTCATGAATAGTTTGCACATGAAAATATTAAGTTATCAATGCATGCATCATAATTCTTGTGATTGTATGACATCATATATTGCATGATAAATTTGATATTTTCTTCATCATAGTATTCTGATGGTTCTCTTTTAACTGGTTAGGATACTATTCGTAACATCATACGACAGAATGACTGCAAACCGTGAATGGATGTACCGTAGGATAGTGGACAATGAGTTATC
Organism: Nuphar pumila; assembly: GCF_984573655.1. Lineage (NCBI taxonomy): Eukaryota > Viridiplantae > Streptophyta > Magnoliopsida > Nymphaeales > Nymphaeaceae > Nuphar > Nuphar pumila. The sequence continues at coordinate 87,594,434 of NC_143257.1, read as the reverse complement.
GCATGAATATATGGATGGTGTCGACAGTTTTATTGAATTTGCAACGGCAAGTGTCAGTACGGTAGATCCCACAGGTCGGATTAGGTGTCCCTGCAAGATTTGTAAGAATAATCGATTTGTAGAACCTCATGGTGTTAGACATCACCTATACAGGAAGGGTTTTGTGAGTGATTATCAGAACTGGATGTTTCATGGAGAAGAATTTAGAAACGATTTTGATGCACGGGTGAATGTGGTGCACGATAATCCATATACGAATTTGATATTTGATGCTGCAGGAACAGAACTGGGTTCTGCTATGAGTTCTAGTGATGTAAGAACTGTCGTAGATGAAGAATCACCAAACGATGCAGCTAGTAGATTTTATGATTTACTTAGAGATGCTGATAAGCCACTTTGGAACGGTTGTGAGAGTCACACTATCTTGTCTGCAGTTCTTCAACTAATGAATTTGAAGTCCGAGTATAATTTGAGTCAATCATGTTTTGACCGTTTGTGCATGATTGTGAAGAGTATGTTGCCTAAAGATGAGAAATTGCCACAAAATTTCTATCGTGCAAAAGTTATGGTCAACGCTCTAGGTATGGGTTACAAAAAGATTGATGCTTGTCCAAATCACTGCATGTTGTATTTCAAGGAGCAGGAAAACGACATATCATGCCCGTCATGTGGGCATCCTCGGTTCAAGCCAAAGACAAGAGGCAATGGTAGCACGAGATCAAAGGAAGTTTCATACAAGTCGCTTCGCTACTTTCCTATCACTCCTAGATTGCAGCGATTGTATATGTCTTCAAAGACAGCTAAACACATGAGATGGCATGCAAATAAAGTTCGACACGATGAAAACAAGATCACGCATCCTGTTGACGCTGAAGCTTGGAAGCACTTTGATCGTACTCATCAGAACTTCGCAATGGAAGTGCGAAATGTTAGACTCGGTCTATGTACAGATGGATTTAATCCATTTGGGGGTAGATCAACTCCATACTCATGTTGGCCAGTATTTGTAACTCCATACAACCTTCCACCAAGCTTGTGTATGAAACGTCCAAATCTTTTCTTGTCTCTGTTGATCCCTGGTCCGACCTCACCTGGCCAAAATCTTGATGTATATCTAAGGCCATTGATTGATAAATTAAAAGTACTGTGGGATGACGGTGTTACCACGTATGATGCCCACAAAAAACAAAATTTCAACATGAAGGCCGCTGTTCTATGGACAATCAGTGACTTCCCTGCATATGGTATGTTATCTGGTTGGAGCACACATGGGAGGTTGGCTTGTCCGTACTGCATGGAGGATTCCAAAGCTTTTAGATTGAGGCATGGAAGGAAGCCTTGCTGGTTTGATTGCCATCGTCGATTTCTACCCAGCGATCATCCGTTCCGACGTCAAAAGAATGCATTTACAGCAGGCACAACTGAAATGGAAGGTCCATCCTCAAGATTGTCTGGCATAGAGATTTTAAGAAGATTGCGATACTTTCCAGATGTATTAACAGATGCCCGCAGTCCTACACCCTTCCGTGGATTTGGGAAGGAACACAATTGGACGAAAAAATCTATTTTTTGGGAACTACCGTATTGGCCGACCCTATTGATACGACATAATTTGGATGTGATGCATGTAGAGAAAAATGTGTTTGATAATGTGTTCAATACAGTAATGAATATTAAAGGAAAAATGAAGGATAATCCGAAGGCCCGTATGGATTTAAAATTAATATGTAAAAGACCAGAATTGGAACTCAAAGAGTATAATGGCAAAGTACTGAAACCAAAGGCGAAGTACGTGCTCGGACCTGATCAAATAAAACATGTATGTCAATGGTTGAGACAACTGAGATTTCCAGATGGATATGTCTCTAACATTGCTCGGGCTGTGAAGATTGACGATGGACAGTTATATGGGTTGAAGAGCCATGATTGTCATATCTTTATGCAACGATTGATACCCCTAGCATTCCATGATATGTTAGACAAACCTATATGGGGGGTATTGTTTGAGTTGAGCGGATTTTTCAGAACATTGTGCGCATCGGAGGTCATTGTATCAGATGTAAAGAATCTCGAGGACTCTGTCATCACCACTGTTTGTCTGTTAGAAAAGATATTTACGCCAGCATTTTTCGATGTTATGGAACATTTGATCATATATTTGCCATATGAACTAAGGGTTAGTGGCCCTGTGCAATATCGATGGATGTACCCATTTGAAAGGTATATGTTTTTTTATATTTGTCTCTTTAATGACAGATATTTAAAATTTGAAATGTATATTCTTGTCAGATGCATGTTCGACCTAAAAAAAAAGGTTCGTAATAAAGCAAGAGTAGAAGGCTCTATTTGTGAGGCGTACACTTTAGAAGAGATTTCAAATTTCTCATCTATGTACTTCGAACCTCATATTTCAACACGTTACACATGCCCGCCCCGTAACGATGATGGAGAACAAGTAACTGTAGCTGACAAGCTGTCGATATTTCAACGACTTGGGCATGCATTTGGTAGTTGCCGATCAAGGCTATTGACAGATCGAGAGCAAGATGCAACACACATCTATATTCTTTTTAATTGTTCAGCGATCGACCCATACATCGAGTAAGTATATGTATATGCAACTCAATTATAAATCCTTTTATGTTCTATATGTGGATACATGGCTCGGTAATATAAGTATTTGTGGTTTGCAGACGATTTGATCTGGAGTTGCAAAGCAAAGTTTCACATCTCACTAATGCAGAAGTACAAAAAGAACGTGAAGCTAAGTTTGTGGAGTGGTTGAAACAGTTGGTAAAGAAGCTAACATAAATTTTGTACTTATAAACAACACTAAGTTACTTAATTGATCATGATCACAATAATTGTTTATGTCTGTGCGTAGGTTCGCCATGGTGATGTTAAAGATCAAGGAATATGTGATTTAGAAAATGGTCCGACCAAAGTTGTGCAATGCTACAACGGGTATATCGTAAATGGTTATCGATTCCATACAAAAGACTACGGTATAAACAAATCAACGATAAATAGTGGCGTGTGTGTCAAGGGTAGCAGCTACGGTGAAAATGAACATGATTACTACGGTGTTATAGAGGAAATAATGGAGTTGACTTACTTAGGCATGAATAACAGGGTTACGGTATTCAAGTGTCATTGGTTTGATCCAACTGCAACAAGACTCGACAAAGCTTCAGGCATTGTGGAGGTGAATCATAAATCCAGGTTTGGAACATATGAACCATTCATATTAGCCTCGCAAGCTCAGCAAGTTTATTATACTTCATATCCGAGTATAAAAAAGTCAGATAGAAATGAATGGTGGGCAGTTTGCAAGGTGAAATCCAAACTATACCCCGAGTATGATCAGTTACAAGAAGATGAGTTAGCTGAAGACAGTGATTACTATCAATCAGATGATGTCTGTGACTTCGCTTATGGTCACGATGTTGCGCATGATATGCATGTCATATCTCCATTGGCTGATGAAACATTCATAGAGGAATGTGATCCAAATGATGTACCAAGTGGATGGGCAAACAATGAAGAAGAAGAAGAAGAAGAAGAAGAAGAAGAAGAAGAAGAAGAAGAAGAAGAAGAAGAAGAAGAAGAAGAAGAAGAAAGTCAAACTAGTGATGAGGAAGAATTCTCAAGCTAGTGAGCAAAATCTTATACTACAAACCTCTATTTAAATGCATTGTAATACTTGATGTGAGTTGTATTGCAATACTTGGTGTGAATGATTAAAAATTTTATTTCAATGTATTGTAATACTTGATACGAATGATTCGAATGCATTGTAATACTTGATGTGAATGATTTCAATTATCTGAATGTATTATAATTTATGCAATTAACGAATGATTTGAATTAGTGCAATACTTGATGTCAATGATTTGAATTATTTGAATGCATTGCAATGCTTGATGTGAATGACTTGAATGCATTGTAATACTTGATGTGAATTATTTGAATGTATTGTATGACATATGTTATTTGTTAGAATATGGTTCGTGGAGGTTATAGTGGTCGCTCATCCAGTAGTAGCCAGGCTCAACCTTCATCTTCACGGGCTCTTGTGATAGGTATATCATATAACTAATTAGATGCTTGATTAGTTCAAATGCACATTCTGAGAACTTGATGTGTATTTTTTTACAGATGATGTTGCGCCTGTACACGACCCACCTACACCAGTTGATCGCACAAGTCAACAGCCAACACAGGAAACAGGGTCTTCTCAGGCTGGCACAAGAAGACTCATTCGAATAGTGTATATCGATAATCGATCGTAAGTATTTTGTTTTCAATTATTGCATATCTTTTAAATATTTTATATTGATATTTACTGTGTAACAATTCATGTGCAGCACGAGGTTTGAGCCACAAGAAGTAGTATGGGAGATTAGGAATTCACTTCTTCAACATCTACCAGGACCAGTTGCTCAATGGAAAGAGTACCCAAAGGAGGTATTAGACAGATTGTGGTCCTCATTCATGGTATACAGTTGTTCCTCATAGTTAATGTGTTTCATATTTAATTTATTTAAGCAATGTCTACTAACTTTCTGAAAATATTTGTAGGCTTCGAATCGCTTTGCAACTACGGTGGAAGAAAATGATGCAAGGAAGGTGTGGCAGAAGGTGACTGCCAATCGATTTGCAGACATGCTGCACACTATGAAGACTGCAGCAAAAAAAGCATCTGGCGTAGTAGATGATCCATTACTGTGGAAGGGCCATGGTCCTATTACTATCAGGAGAGATTACTGGGATGAAATGTGCGATATGTGGGCGGGAGATGCATTTAAAAATCGCTCTGCGAAGGCTTCACAAAATCGATCGAAGATGCCTGAAGCCCATCTACACATAGGTGGATCTAAGACATTTGGGAGCCACCTAAAGAAAATGGTAACTCATCAATATATAATATTAATTTTATAAGTATTGTTGCAAATTTGTGTACTAAATCTTTTGTCATTTAACTTCGCAGGAAGCAGAAAAAGGAGGCAGTGTACCATATAAGGATGTGTTTGTAGAAACACATAAACGGAAGACCACGGGAGTCTTCGTATCAGAGAAGGCGAGAACGACAACGGTATGTATTAATTCTATTAATAATCATTGCAATATATATGCAAGTCATCATAATGTTATCATTAATTATTAATGAATACTTTAAACATCATTTTATAGGAGGCATATGAGCAACAAATGGTAGAGCGATATGGCGAAGACGCTACTCAGCATCCATCATTTGATCCTACAGCATGGGTGACTGCAGCAGGTGAACCCAAAAAAGGTCCTGTGTTCGGGTTTGGGAGTAATATGAACACTTCACCAGTTATTGGTTCTTCCAGTTACGGCTCACCAACTTCTTGCGCCGACATAAGCTCCAAGCAGCCGACTATTCTTTCCGGTGATGATGTACGCGAGATCATTAATGAATCACTGAATAACTACTTCCAATACACCGTCGCCCCCTTTCTCCGAAATGAGATCAAGGCCGCTGTTCAGGATAGGGGATCTTCGATTCCAGGTCCCTCTCAGGTATAATCACATATATAGTTTTTTTGACTGTCTTAAAGCACATCTGAGCATGGTAGAATCACATATAGAGTTTTTCTAGATGCCTTAGAACACATATGAACATGCTATAATCACATATTCAATTTTTTTACTGCCTTAGCACACATATGAGCATGATAGAATCACATATATATATATATATATATAACTTTTTGTCTGTCTTAGAGCACATATGAGCATGATAGAATCACATATAAAGTTTTTTTGATTGTATTAGAACACATAAGCATGCTATAATCACATATTCAGTTTTTTTACTGCCTAAGAACACATATGAGCATATTATAATCACATATTCTGTTTTTTGACTGCCTTAGCACACATATGAACATGCTATAATAACATATAGAGTTTTTTAACTGCCTTAGAACACATATGAACATGTTATATATCATTTATGATAGAATCACATATAAAATTTTTGGCTTTGCCTGCCTTAGAGCACATATGAGCATGCTATATTCACATATTCAATTTTTTTACTGCCTTAGCACACATACGAGCATGATCGAATCACATATATAGTTTTTTGCCTGCCTTAAAGCACATCTGAGCATGGTAGAATCACATATAGAGTTTTTTTATATGCCTTAGAACACATATGAACATGCTATAATCACATATTCAATTTTTTGACTGCCTTAGCACACATATGAGCATGATAGAATCACATATAGAGTTTTTTTATTGCCTTAGATCACACATGAGCACATGATAGAATCACATATAGTGTGTAATTTATTTCATTATATTTTGTTTATCAATACTGACTGTTCTTTTCTTGTGTAGGCTGCTAGCGATAATCAGGGTAGTGGAGCTGAAGGGACAGATAAAGACAATGAACAAGAAGACGCACAAAATCTTGGCGATGATTAGAGGACTGTGTTGAAGAAGTTCTATTTTTTTTATTTTTCCTAATTGTAATTGTTGAATTGTAAATAATTAAACTTCTTAGTTTTAAGGTGGAATGATTAATTATTATAGATACTTGTTATATGAATTTTTTTGTGTGGTTTGTTTTTTATTTACAGGAAATATAAATTGTATAGGAAATATAAATTGTACAGTTCTCGGTAATTAATTTTTAAATAAATTTTTTTTGATTTTTTTTCGTTTTTGCGACGGATTAGCGACGGATGATTCTGTCGCTATTCATATTAATCTAGCGACGGCTTAGCGACGGAATTAAATCCGTCGCCACGCCGTGGTCGCCGTTTAGTACCGGCGGATTGGCGACA